>NC_067479.1:22247835-22962835 GCF_947179515.1 Apodemus sylvaticus
TCCTTGTCTTTCACAAAGAAAAATCTTCCTGCTGTGCCAAAAACTCTTAAGAAAAAGGTTCCTTCCATGCCAGTACCAGAAACTCCCAGAAAAAGCGAAGGAATTTCACAGAGTTGAAGGTGAAGTGCTTGACAGTTTCAGTTTTTGGGTTGTTTGTTTGTTTTTGGGTTTGTTTTGGGTTTTTTTTTTTTTTCTTTTTTGGTTTTTGGTTTTTGGAGACAGGGTTTCTCTGTGTAGCCCTGAGTGCCTGGAACTCACTCTGTAGACCAGGCTGGCCTCAAACTCAGAAATCCTCCTGCCTCTGCCTCCCTGCGCTAGGATTAAAGGTGTGTGCCACCACTGCCTGGCACCAGCATTATTTTTTAACATAGTTTTTCTTGGCATAGTCAGCTTTTTGGAAACAGACTAAACAGAGGCTTAGGGGTGGATAAGTTCCCCGTCCACTCAAGAGTACAGCAGGTGTGACAGCACAGGATGGGGGTGAAATCTGGGGACTCTAACAAACACTGTGGAGTCTACGAGGGGAGAAAAATGGGATCTGAGAATGTGGTGCTATGGAAAAGGTGGCAGAACCATGAGCTGGTGCTTAATGGGAGGCTGAGGAATTATCGGACTTTAGATTGGATCCAAAGAGCTACAACAGGGCAGTGAAAGTAAACCTTAGAAAGTGACATTTCCCAGGCCCTGTGGTCATTTACAAGGAAGGGCCCAGCCTGTGGGCAGATAAGCTAGGGGGAAGATCTTTGGAAAGGAGGGGGGCTCAACATAGATATAAAAATCACCAAATACTGTAACAGGGTCTGTAGGTGCTTATGAAAGACAGAGTCTGATGTGAAAGTCCTCAAAGATGGAAGTTGAGTGACTCAGAGATCTTTAGAAGAAGCCTGCAAAGAAGAAGAAAGGCCCGTGACAACATGGCTTCTAAGGAGAGGTGGAGGGCTAAGGAGGGAAGAGTTAAAATCTAAAGGGAGGAGAAATGGGACCAAACAAGATGGCAGCCTTCCCTCAGTCCCTGTGAGATGCAGGCACAGGGAAAGCCCTCACTTAAAGAGGAGTGGAGGTGTCACTCACCGAAAGAACGAGTAATGACAGAGCAAGGATGGGGAGTCTGATGATAATGGGTGCTTGCCAGAGAGGAAGGGTTTGATGCAGGATGATATCAGCTAAGACCAGGGATAGGAATCTATGATGGCGGTCCAAGTGGGTGGAAATGGCCTGACTGGATTTCTTATGGAGATCAATGGATACGTGCCTAGAAGACATGACAGGCTTTTACCGAGAATCTTGGGGTACACAGGGCACAATGGTTTCCTGGCTTTTGGTTCTGTGCCAGTAGGCAGGAACCACTAGACCAATTTTCATGGAAATACTGCCCTCCAACTTGATTTAGTGTCTGATTCTACATGCTGGGATTATTCTATTTAGGTCGACACCACCATCTTCTCTCTCTCTCTCTCTCTCTCTCTCTCTCTCTCTCTCTCTCTCTCTCTCTCTCTCTCTCTCTCTCTCTCTCTCCACACACACACACACACACACACACACACACACACACGTGTTGGGTACATACATCAACTGATAACTGGTAGTTATCTGTGAGGATTTGCTGATCAAACCCTTTCCTTCCAGAAGTAGACAGAAGATATGGAAGGATCAATCCCAGGTAAGACTAGTACATCACTGGACACCGGATATGCAGACAGGCAGGAGAGCTTCAACCACACAGAAGGGACAATTATTAAGCAGAGACGCCATGAGTCTGTGTCAAGTTTTGTCTATACCAGAAGAAATGTGAGATTTCTTCTATCTTAGAATGGCTGGTGCTTCAAAGAGTAAATACTTGTTGAGTGAGTCTGGGAGGTAGACGTTGGCAGAGAAATAAAATAGATCTGAGATGTTGGAGTTGTGACCTGAGGTGGATGGGGGGGGGGGGCGGGTTATGAAAGCCAAGAACAATGGAGCATGCATAGTTCCCTGGGTGGTAGGTTCACACCCTGCTGGGTCAGCCGCAGGGCAATGCCCTGCCTGCTTCCCTTCACCTCAGAGATGCTTCCATTTGCAACTTTGCTGTTGACAGCCACAGATGACAGAACCCAAGCCCGGGGTGAGGGGAGGATGGGAAAAGCCATTCACAGTGTGCCAGGAACTTTATGCGATCCAGGCAGGGGGATTAAAAATGAAAGCCAGGCAGGAAGCTGTGGCCTGGAGTGTTGTGAAGGGAAGGAAACAACGGACATTTATTGGAGTGATCTTAATTGAATTCTGCTTCGAGAGACTGATGTTTGAGTTTAGATAGCCCCCACTCTCCCCTGTCCCCTTCCTGGCACCCTAGAAACTTTCACAAGATCGATGCCACCATGTTAGTGGATGGAACGGTAAAGAGTCCAGGAATACAAAGCAGTTTTCGAGAGAAACACATGAAAACTTTCAGACTATTACACAAAGACAAGATTGAGGTGTGTGTTGGGGGGAATCCTCTTGTAGAAAGGGCTGTGTATGTTGCCCGTTTTTCAGATCACTTCTGGTCCTAGTGTTGTTCTGGGGCAATGTGCTTGGCTCCTGGACTTGAAATCTCTTCCTGCAGCCCAGCCCAGGGTTCCGTCAAGGACAACCGACGCACACACTTGTGCGCTTCGCTCTCACAGTTCACCGTGCCCGTCTTTCTTGTTTCGCACAAATAGCATTTCCACTCCAGCAATAGCAAAGGAGCTTGGACGGACCAAGAAATAAGCTCTCTGCCGGTCCTGCTGCCCTGGCTGCTCACCGTTGCTGTGCTACCCCGGACCAAGGGACTCTCGCAACTCGGAAACCATAAGCTCAAATATCCTCTTGCTTCTATAAGTTGTCTAGGTCATAGTCTTTTATCACACAGATAGGAAGGTCATTAATACAGTCACCTTATCAATTTAGGAATCTTTAGGGTGGGTGACAAAGTGCAATTCCGAATGTTGAAATCCTCAACTATCAAAATCTCTAATGTCTACACTCCTTAAAGTCCAAACGCTGAAATATAATTCTAGAAAAATAAAATTGAAAAATACTTTAGGAAGGAGCGTGTATCAGCATTGGCAGGCTCTCATATGCATAATTTTATTAGTTCCATAAGCATAACATGTGAGTGCATTTTTTCCCACTGAGGGTTAGGATGCTGTATGTTTCCTCACACGGCATTGCTGGTAAACATCTCAGCCAAGGTTTTGGGTACGGACCTTTGATGTCAATCCCATACTTCCTTTCTCTTTACCACACTACATCTAATCAAGTGCTTTAAATGCAAATTTATTTTTCAAAGGCTGCTAAGTCAGTCCTGGTGTTTCATCCTTATACTCCGAGACCCCATCCCACCCCACCCCCACCCCCACCCCGCCCCGGGAGGCTAACTCAGAAGGCTTTCAAGTTCAAAGCCAGAGAACTCGTTCCCACAGCCACCGAGTTTTAGTATTAGGATAGATACCAGTGTATGGGGCCAGAAAAAGTATAGCCCACTCTTGCAAAGAGCTTACAAGGCACAAGGTCACGTTCAAAGGAAAATTACTATCATGATGTGACTTTCTAGTGGCTAGAGTGACACCCCAAGCATTGTGTCACAATTTCAGGTTTCGGCTGCAGACCAGCTCTTGTCCTACTTGGTATGAGTACAGAAATCATGCTAGTTCTTCTTAAATCTCTGTCTCTAGACAGGCTGGTCTAGAAAGTCACTCAAGACAGACTGCAAAGAATTCTCAGTCCCTGGAGATCCTGACTTTATTTTATTATTTTATTATTTTATTATTTTATTTTATTTTATTGACCAAGTAATTTGACATTTGAGTACTGGGCTTTTTCAAGCATATGTGGATACCTCTGTACCTAATAAAATTTAACTTTAGATTTTTATCTAGAATATAAGTCCACAAGAGTCAGTTCTCTAGAATAGACATGGTTTGCTCTGTTAGAAAGATTGGTTCAGGTTATGGCAATGAGGGGTCTAGACCCTTCTGGTAATGGGGTCTAGAGTAAGAAGGTCAACATATCATAGTGTGGGGGATGCTCCCCCTTCTTGAGCTCCCACGAGACTTAATTAGTAAGAAAAAATCAGCCTAATGGCTTAATCGGCTTATTCATTTATAAGAACATGACTTCAGATTTGTTTTTGCTTTAGCAAAGAAAAAACATAAACTAATATAGATGGTCAATAGACCCAAAGACACACAACTTCTAAAATATTGGTTCAATCATACTAGCTTTTAGTCCTTAGGTAGTTTTTGCAAAGAGGTAATGATGATGATGATGATGATGATATGGAATTATCAGGTGAGGTGGAAAACACATTAACATTGTGAGTACTCAAATGGGTCTACTCAGAATGGATCATAGACCTATATGTAAAACATGAAACTGAGAGATATTTAGAAGAAATGCTTTGTGACCATGGGTTAGACCCGGTACCAAGGCATAATTCATTTAATGAAACCTGAAAACTCAGATTTCAGCACGTTTAAAAAAAAAAAACCAAAAAACTTTTGCTCTACAAATACATGGTTAAAAAAATCTAAACAGTCAGCAACACATTCCAAAAGTTATAAATTATATCTCTGATAAAAGCCGTGCGTTTTTAAAACTCTCAAAAGTCATAAATGGACAAATATGACACCAGAAAGGCGAAATATTGAAATGAATACCTCACAAGAAAAGATGCACATTTGACAAAGGAAGAAACAAAAGAACACAGTGCACAGCTGGTCCCGGGAAAAGCAGCACCTAAACAGTGTTGAGATAAAGCGTGTGTTAGGACAGCTAAAGGGGGCTTTTAAACTGAAAACACTGAACAACAGTCAGGAAATGTAGCAAGCAGAGCTCTTGTCCTTTGCCAGCGCGCATGCAAATGCAACAGACATTTTGACCAAAACCGATGAGGTCTTTACAAAGTCAAGCAGCGCTTATCACGTGACCTAGCACTTGTTGGCGTTTGCCTAAGAGAATCCTTCACACAAACCACAGGGGCTGTTCGAAGCCCTGATGTTTTCTCCTTCAGTGAGTGGATAACTAATCTGTGTTCGTCTCTCTGATAGAACGCCACTTGGCAATAAAACGAAAATAGCACGGAGGGGTGGCGCTTGCACTCTATACATCCAAAGGACTACAGACTACATCATCCGTGAATCTGCTGGGTGATTTTTGCTTTTTTTAGATCTGAGAGCTGAGAAGACAAATAAATACACAGCCCCATTCCCCAAGCGCAAAGATGGTCTTAGGAAAGATGACAGTCTTTACAAGCTCCCCCACCTCCCAAGTCCTCAGAAGATACTTGATTGACATCCACCTCACCCACAGGGCACCACATCCTGGGCTCCTTGCCGGAAGCTTTGTTCCTAATTCCCCTTACCAGGCTTACTACGCAAGGCAAACCCTGCTTGTCTTACTGTGCTCTGCTGCGGTATCGGAAGGGAAGTAACTCTCGCTACAATTTGAATGACCAAACAGCCGTTTAGACCTGCCAGAGCGTTTGTTTGTACTTTGAGAGAACCATGAGACAATCTCTGACAGAGACTGAGACAATACTGCTAAATAGCAAAGCTGTTGCTTTCTTGTCCAACCTGTCTGGCTTTTATGGTTGAGCCAAGGTGATGCTTTGGTGAGTGACAAGTCCTAGGTGTCCTGCCTCGCCCAGCTTTTTTCCTCATTGCTGCTTTGGACATCGACCACCTCTGCATCAGCAACCGCAGCATGGGTCTTTGGCGGACAGAGGAACGTTAGGGACCCAAGGGAGGTAGGGGCCACAGAATCAGCTTTGGGCAAAGAACTGGTTTACTTGTCTGGATAGAGGAGTCGTTTAAACCTGATGTGGGGAGGCCCTGAAGGGGTGGAGTTGTCCCCAAACAACCGAAGAGAAAGCAAGGCCTTGTTCAAGGTCAAGGCTTGACCTTACTTGTTCTGCTAAACACTAATTCTTGTCCTTTCTAATTCTACTCAAAAGTCATTTCAATGAAAGGACAAACCTTGACCCAGGTTAATGTGTTAACTATTTGGGATGTTTAAAATATGCAGTCTGGACACACAGGCATGATTTTTTTTTAAGT
Source organism: Apodemus sylvaticus (assembly GCF_947179515.1). Lineage (NCBI taxonomy): Eukaryota > Metazoa > Chordata > Mammalia > Rodentia > Muridae > Apodemus > Apodemus sylvaticus. Next base: position 22,253,892 of record NC_067479.1, read on the forward strand.
TATCTATACTCTGGCATGTTGCCAAGAGCAGACAACATTAATATTTATGAGAGATTCTAGCTAATGTAAAGATTTTTTTTTTGTTGAGATGAAAATGAAATCTGTTGCTTTGTGTGTGTGTGTGAGGCATCAAACTTTGAAAAGAGTTTGGCACCGAGAGAGTTAACAATGCTGCAGCATAATTAGGAAGGTTACATTTTACCATTTATAGTTGCAGATGGAAAAATATAACTACAGTACAAGGTTGCTATGGAAACCTGCTTCTCAATCAGGATTTTTTTTTCTCCCCTAATTCTACCAATCCGCTAACTGGAAGTCAAAACCCATAAAAGAAGAGGTTGTAACAGAATAGGGGTGATATGATATGGGGGTGCACAGGAAATAGTGATTTTTCTCCTTTGGCCAGGTACGTGTCCAGTATCTCAGTTTTATCCCACGTTTATTTTCTTCCTTGTGTTTGAAAGTGATTCCAGAGGAAAACCTCCTGGCTTTATTAGTAGTACTGAAAATAGAGACAATGGCTTTGTTGTTCTTGCTCTCTCCGAATTCCGGCCAGCATTTATGAATATTCATACTGTCCCTTAAGCAAGCGCTGTAATATGGCTTAACAAATTGCTTTGCTTTCTGACACAGCCTCACTGTGTGGCTCAGGCTGGCCTTGAACTCCTGGATCTTTTGTGTCCTCCTTCCAACGTTGGGCTGGTGCAATAATCCCCAGCTAGCGAGGTTCATAAATGAATCTAGGTGAGGTCTAACCACTAGACCTCAGAGCCTCCAAAACACATAGGAGCATTTGCATTCACTAAGATGTATCGGTTGGTACAGAAGGCAGAAAGCAGCTTCCCGATGTCTCTCCTCAGGGACACGTCACAGTCTAGGTTTTCTGTGTGGCACCCGTCTGTTCTTTCATTGGCTCCAGCCTGGCCAATGCTATCACTCTTGCAAAGGAATCACATATGACAGTAAAATGGGGGTGGAGACACAAACACCAAATAAGAATACAAAGATGTGATTAGCGATAGTTGGCTTTTGAGTCTCCTGAAGTAGAGACTGGACATGACACGAGTACTTTCTTACACATAGACAACTCTGTGCTTTGGAGTGAGATGGACAGAAGGGAAGTAGGTGGGAGGGAGCTATCTAGTCAGTCCTCAGACTCAAGCACATAGGACGAGGGCTAATTAACTACAAAGTCACATGGCAGTAACACGCTGAGGAAATACACTGCTTTACACACATTAGGAATCAGAATCAAGGATGGATATGCTTATTAACAAATAACTGTGGATACATTTACTTAGTGCTGCAAAGGGTTATAAGATGACTCCATGTATTTAATGAGTAGTCTATAGTAGTGTTTAAAGGTAATGCACCATTAGTCACACAATGAGGATTATTAATTTTTCTGAGTCCAGATTTCAGGAAAAAAAAAGAAGAAGAAAGCACTTGGGAAGCATTCCATATTCATCCCCTTCGCATTTGATATTGTCGCCACAGTAACTTCATTCTAAGTATGTCACATTTAAAGTCCATCCCTAAGTCAGGATCCCTTAACCCCTTAACCTGAGCTCCTCCCTAATCCCAACCCACCTCCGCACATTTCTTATTGTTTCAGAATCACCTCCACAAGAATATCCTTCAAGTATCCCAGAATCTACCTGCCCAGCTCTAAGCGCCTTAGCAGTGTCTTTGGTTCTACTGTGCATGCCCTGAGCAATCATTTGACACTGAGTGGTTACATCACTATTCTTCTCTTCTCCCAAGATATGTCCCCCAAGTCTACATTACAAGCTCGCCGCGCATATCAGATTGCCCACAGGATATGTGTGTGACTCCTTGCGTTGCTGATAAACTGGTTATTTATGCCTGAGGTTGGCGCCTTTAGCTATGATAAAGAACTCCAAGCTGCAGTGGCCCCTCAGCCTTCTGTTACAGGAATATCCCACCACACTCCCAAATGGCATCGCCTGGGCACGCCTTTACGATCCGATCCTTCTTCTCCCAGGAGTCCCCTTCCGGTTTCCCCTGTGAGTGTGGCTCACGTGCAATTAGTGGCCTTTGGACAATCTCACTGCTCTCAACAGGCAAACCCAACAAAGCCTCAGCCAAACTAAGCTTAGTGTGCTACTGCCACCTAGTGGCGACTTTTCCTCAGCCCACGCTAATCTCAAACACTACCCTAAAGACGGGGTAAGAGAAGGAAGACATGGAGGTCAGCCATAGAACTTGTCAGTGAGGGTGGCAGTAACTGTTGGTATGTTTATGACTTGGAAGAATAGTTTTCTTGTAAAAAGGTAGCACAGAACCCTCCTTTAAGACTGGATGCCCAGAATGCGGGTCAATAAATCCTCCTGTGGGTTACGAGAATCAGTTCTTCCGGGATTTCTGGGTGTAGGATATGGCAGAACTAAACTATCTAACTTAAATAGTGTGGGAATTTTCTGAGAGGATGAAAAATGAGGTGGAGAAACAGGAGTATGAGGCTGCTGAGAGGAGGGAGCATCTGCGAGATGGCCTATAAGGAATTCCAGTCAGTGAGAAACACCTGACCAAAGAACTCGGAGACTTGTGATTGTTGGTGCGTAGCTCAGCCGAAGCTTCTTCCGTCAAATGTCAACATCCCTCCACGTACGTCTCTAGTTAAACTTTATGCAGGTAGCATATTAATAATGCGAGAAGACTTTCTTAGGGAACGCGGAGCTAAGAGGACAGAATGGGCGTAAATCACCTTAGGAAGGTGAGGCGGTCTGCTTACTATTGTTTCTATAAATATAGCCTTGTCACTCATATAGAGGAGTAGAGGGCAGATAGAAGGGAGACTATAAAGAGATCTCCTATTGTCATAATCCAGGAAAGAAAGAATTCAAGGACATATAAATACTAGGAGGAAACTGGATCCAAAATGCATTCAGAAGGCAGAAAACCAGGTCTGCTTATTTCCCCCAGGAACTCATAGTTAAGTAGGAAAATGTGGGGAACCTTCAAGTGCTCTCATGGTAAGCTGAAACTGTCACCACAAGCTAGAATCCCCTAAGAGGAAAATCTCAGTGAGGGCTTTTCTACATTGAATTGGCCAGTGGGCATATATCTTCTGGAAACTGTCTTAATTAAGATAATTTGTGTAGGAAGCCGCAGCCCACCATGGGTGACACCATCCCCTAGATAAGGAACCCTGAGCTGTATAAATACGGGAAATCAAGACAAGCACACGCCAGTAGGCAGATGTGACCGCATTCACTTGTCCCCAGCCTTTACACGGTGGACACGGTATGACTGGTCGTCTGAAGTTTCTGCCTTGACTTCTCTGTGATGGTGGACTATAACCTGGAATTGTAAGATGAAATAAAACTCCATCTCCCTCTTCATTGTTTTTTGTCAAGGTTATTTTACCACAGCAACAGAAAGAAACTGGAAGGTGTTCTAGGGTGTCGAATGACTGGAAATGGTGTTGGTGTTAACTAAGGTGAAAGGCGAGGAGTCCATAAATCACAAATATCTCGAATGAGCTGCGTTTCCGATTATTTCGAGACATTCAGGAGACATTTAAGCAAAAGTGCCAAGCAAGCAGGTGACTATGCAATGGAAACCAGAGAAGTCTGGAGGAACTGTGACCTTTGGCCTCCTGGCCTTACACCCCTGCTGAGGGTGAGAGCACAGAATGCCCTGAGGAGAGAGGAGGAGCTGGCTTTTGGCCTTAGGTACACCAATACAGAGTGATTTGGTATAGAGTCGTGAAAAAGAAAAGGTGACTAAAGGAGAATTATTTAAAATAAAATCCTGAGAGGCTCTGCCAGAACCTGACATATACAGAGGCAGATGCTCACAGCCAACCATTAGACTGAGCATGGGATCCGCAATGGAGGAGCTACAGAAAGGACTGAAGGAGCTGAAGGGGTTTGCAGCCCCATAGGAAGGACAATAATATCAACCAACCAGAGCTCCCAGAGTTCCAGGGACTAAGCCATCAACCAAAGAGTCCACATGGAGGAACCCATGGCTCCAGTCACATATGTAGCAGAGGACGGCCTTGTCGGATATCAATGGGAGGAGAAGGCCTTGGCCCTTGTGAAGGCTCGATGCCCCAGTGTAGGGGAATACCAGGGCAGGGAAATGAGAGTGGGTGGGTAGGAGGGGGAACACCCTCATAGAAGCAGGGGGAGGAGAGATGAGAGAGAGGGGTTCAGGAGGGGAAACCAGGAAAGGGGATAACATTTGAAATATAAATAAATAAAATATTCAATAAAAGAAAACTTGAAAAAAAAAAGAAAGAAAATGTGTGTCGGGAGTCATGTATGGTCACGAAGCGGCACTGTAGCTGTGCAGTGTGAATCACCAGTCTGCAAGACCGGCTGGATCAGGTTATCACTAAGGCCATCAGTGACCTTAGGGGGAGCTGTTCCCAAGAGCTGAAGTAATGGAAAGCAGTCCAATGTATACAGGCGCCATCGGCAGGATGATGAGGAAGAGTGCCAGCTAAATGGATTTGGATGATCTGCCCAGAAAATGTCAAAGACGATATTTTTAAGATGAAAGATTTGAATAAAGAGTAAGGCTTGATTCCAGGGTCAGAACAGACAGATGAACATGATAAAGAATTGCTAATAAAGCTACATTTTTATTCAGTCTTGATTTTAAAAAATGAAAGGAAAATATTTGTGCTGATGGCATCAGATAAAACTTCAGAGAATATAAACCGGTTGACATATCTTGATAATTCAAAACATTAGCCTGGTTATTTGTGTTTCAAAACAACACTTACTATCCAGTGAGTAGAAGGACAACCTCAGAAATCTGTCGGAAAGGGGAAATGGGTTTGCTTAAGCCAAGTTTACATGCTGCACTCTACTGTCATGAATTAAATTGGTCTCTTTAGTATTTATCCCAAATGAAACGCCTTCATATTTTTAACCTTGCCCTCTATTTTGTTTAATCATCCACACCTGAACCCTTCATTTCAAGACTAACGGATGTGGAAGAGAAAAGTGTCATTTTTCATAGGAAGTTTTGTGTTATTTAGTTTTGGAAATTTTAGTTAAGAAATCATTGAAACTCAAAGTTCTGAGCAACAACTACGTGACTCAAACAATTAATTTATCACAATTTACTTTCAAGTGTGAGAGCATTTGATTTCTTTTCATTGACAAGAGTAAAGCCCTACAGAATCACATCTTTTACCAAATTCTATTCTTGAGCCTTAAAAACTATTTAAAGCATTTCAGGCTGGTATCTCAAACCTTAAAATCGGTCTTCATGTCATTCACATTTTCTTTTGTAAAAGACACTTTGGTTTATTGTTTATAATTTTGTTCATTATTGGCTTCCAGGGTTTTGCATATAGCTCAGGAAAAGAGTCTAGACTTAGTTATGGGGACTGTTTAAGTTATCTAACAGTGAAAACCTCAGAACGTGTGAGGAGTTTTGGGTTGGTTTATTGTTGTTATTGTTTGTTTATGGTTTTGGTTTTGCTTTGCTTTTTTGAAACATGCAAATGTTTTTATTTAGCTATATGATTTGTTGCATAGTTTATTTTGTTTGAGACAGGGACCTGCCTGGTTCTGGTTAGCCTGGAGCTCTCCATGTAGACCAGGCTGGGCTTAAGCTCAGAGATTCACCTGCCTCTACCTCTAAAGTGCTGGGATTAAAGGCTAGGCTAAATGTGTTCTTTTTTTAACCTTATTTTAAAAATCCTTTCAGACTGGTAGGTGATTACTTAAAGTATAGGTCATCTTGCTGGCCTTGTTTTCTTAAATATGTGGATACAGAGACAGTTATAGATGTAGATGTAAAAGCTAGTATGTACGTACAGATAAACAGACAGTCGAGGGCACAAGTATCCACGTGTAAAGAAAGATGTTAGACAAACAATAAAACTATGAAATCGTGACCTTTGTTAGGAAAACAAATCATTGGTCCAGTTTATGCGATCCAGCACAAATTTTTCAATCCAAACACAGCTCGTTTTGATTTCAAGTCAAGGAGGGAACTAACAGGAAAGAGATGATCCGCGATGTTAAAGGCTACAGAGGTCTAGGAAAAAACATTTGGAGAGAGGCTGTGTCTTGGCGTGGTGGATGTCCGGAGGATGCGCAAGCATTCAACACAGAGAAGCGGTCGAAGATAAAACATTTCAGGAACAGAGCGCGCCTGGGAAAGCGAGCCTGTGCGAGCCGGGTAGTGCTTTGGAAGAAGAGGGCAGGGAGGAGGAAGGAAGAGGATCCCAGTGTATCGTGAAAGATAAAAAGAAGTAACTTCAGCGTTACTGGTGTTAAAACCACAGTCCTCCAGTTTTGTCTTTCGCTGACCTACTTTCATTCACTTTGGTTCCTATGGGGACAGAGATCTGTTTTTGTAGCAGTTCACTCCCTTTCGTCATTAATAATTGCTCTTTTTTTGTCTTGGCATTTACTACAAAGTCTACTTATCAACCCTGGGAAGGCACTGGCATTGAAGAAGAAGATACTGTACTCAACTCCAAAGCACTTATGCCTTTAGAGTGAAGCCCTTGTGCCCGGCGTGGCTGTGTCTCGTCTCAGTGAGAAGCCTTTCCGATGGATCGCGCATTATGTAAATACTGGTGATCCTGAACGGGAGCCGAGAGCTCCGTTGATCATTGATCGTCGAAACCCACAATCCCATTTCCTTAGTTCTAGTGCTCTGGATCTGAGCCAGATTTTTTTTTTTAAGGGAACACTGTTATTCATTTCATCTTCCTTGTTTAAGCACATCTAGCCCATGGCTAAATTGCTGTGGCTGAGAGCCAGGGCTACCAGCTCTGCAAACCCAAACCCACAAGCTCACCGGGCCTTGACTACATGAGATTTTTGACCAATCAGGACCAATCCTTGCACATTTTTACAATTTTATATAATCACTTGCCCATTGTGATGATAATTTACACTAATACCAGAAGCAGGATGAATGGACCAAAATTAAAATTGATTTTTGAAATATCTAGTAAATACTTCTAGCAAAAATGACATTTGTGGCCTATCGAAGAAAAAGAGAATGCCTCTCCTGAAACTTGGAGGTGGGGGTGGGGAATACTTTATCGGACAAAGAGAAACGTGAGTGGTTATAGAGCAATTATCTGGTAATTCCCTGAGGAAAAGGGGGTTTTACACTAGAAATATAATCATACTTGTCCATTCATACAGCAGGAAGTCACCTGCAGATATATATATATGTATGTATGTATGTATGCATGTATATATGCATGCATGTGTGTATGTATGTATGTATGTATGTATGTATGTATATGTATATATGCTTAAGAATAAAGCTTTTTAAGAGAAAGTGGATGTTATTCCACATTTTGGTTACTTAATGTGACTAGTGGCATGCCATGTCTATATATAAATATATAGAAAGATGGAGAGAAGTAACTTAATGTCTTTCACCAACTGCAGTCGAATTTTATATTTACAGATCCAATGATGTTAAAGGATATATTCAAGGATGATATTAAAGGACTCTTATTTCTACAAATTTCCATCATTTGGAAATAAAAGAGTCACTGGAAGCGTGTGTAGCAGATAAACATCTAGAAAATATGCCAAGATTATATCACACACACATACATTTTCACAGATATAAGCAGAAGAAAATCCTGATGAAATATGGAACTATTTTGGTGAAGATATTTTGGCTTCCGACATGGGAAAATTTTGGATACCAGAATGCAAACCTAAAATAAAAGTCAGTCAGAGGCCATAGCTCCTGTGTTAGTGGTGACACACACCATAGGCGTTCAACCCCTGTAGAAGACACTTTTCTAACATTTGTGTTTTGTTCACCAGGAGAGCCCAATAATTCAGAATGGCATTTGACACAAGGATTGATCTATGAACTATTTATTGAATTGTTGGTGTGACCTGCATGGCAACTATAGAATTGAGGTCTATGACTTAAGTTATATTTCTTCTCAAAAGACCAAGTAAAGAGGAAACACTCATTTATCACTTATTTATCACACCACATTTATAAGGAATTTGTCACACTTTTGCCAGCTTGTCTTCTGGCCTTGAAGCAGATGGACCCACAATGGCGCCCCAGCCGGAGGTTTGACTCATTTCTCTCCCTTTCACTATTAGGAGTTGACTTGTGTCCCCTGAGATTCCCATGTGGACGTTTTGACTTTTTATGGCTGAGAATGTGGCATTTTGGGGAGCAAGGTCTTTTCAGATATTGTAAGTTAACGTGAGGTCATACTGGAATAAGACGGAGCCCTGACCCAACAGGTCTGGTGTTCTTTAAGGCAAAAGAAGTTTGTACTCAGCTATTTGCAGAGAAAGGATGTCATGTGAAGGCGGCAGTTGGCACGGAAAGTCAGACTGTTCAGATAAGATGACAGCAATGATTGCCAGAAAGACGGCAACTACTTAGGAGAGCAGACGTCGCTCACGGCCCTCAGGAGGAGCTGGTCCTGCTCACATCTTTGGTGATCAGTTCCCACCGTTTATTCCCCCTGCATCTGTAGCGCTTTGTCATGGAAAGCATTGCAAACTAAAATGGGCACCTCCTCACTTCTTACAGCTTGTCAGATTTCTCACCAAGGGCGCTGGTAAGCCTGACCCCACCCCACTGGGCACTGTCTTCTTCAGTGTTCACAGAACTGTCACCAATTTATTCAAAACATCCACAATTATACGCTGTCAGTGACTAATACACACTTCGTCAGTGACATAGCAATTGCCTCTGAGACCTCCCCTTACCTTCTGATGGCTCCTGCGCCAGGAGAGGCGTCGTGACCAGGAGGGGGTGGTGGGAACCAGGACTGTCTGTTAAGAAATAGCAGCAATCATTAACCACGGTGTTTGAATGGCTGATCCCACCCTCATGTCCTGGGGTGGGAAGACAGTTGATAGCTAAAAAGGCAGCAAGATACATTTTACAGAAAGCCTTGGAAATAAAATAAGTAGCATTTCATAAATGAAGTAGGAAGGAAGGACCCCAGACTTCAGGCTATTTTCCCCAAGTGAACCGCTGTTTCAGTTCCTTTGACACCAAATGTGGAAATTTCTTTCAAAAGTAAAAAAATTGTAAAAGATATCAGCTGTTAAGCCTGGACTGAAGGTTTGTGTATATCACCACATTGTTCTTCCTCTCTGTCTGTCTTCCTGATCTAATTCATATTCGTGATGAAGTAACAACTTTATTCTCTAGCTGAAATCTGATTCTTAGACTCTACGCTACAACTCCCTGACGAGGAGCCTAGAACAGCAATGACTGACACAGAAATGTTAGCCTCAGCTCCAACATCTGCTAGAAAGATGACCTCATAGTGCGGGGACACAACTTCATATAGCTCTCCCTGCGGCCGAGGGCCCTGCTGAGAAGGCAAGATAAGAAAGACAAAAAGAAAGAAGTGGGGAAAGAGAGAGAGAGAGAGAGAGAGAGAGAGAGAGAGAGAGAGAGAGAGAGAGAGAGAGGCTGGGAAAGGGATGGGAGATAGGAAGCTAGGACTATTCCGGCCAACGTTCCTAAAGTAAACCAGCTTGAATTGCTTAATGCAAGTCTCTCCCGTTGTCATAACTTCAATCTAGCCATAGCTTTATGGCAAAAAGAAAAGAAAAACGAAAAGAAATCCTATTTTACTCTATGCCACATTTTCTTCACCCATCCCTCCACTGTTAGATACCTAGAATGGTTTCCACAGCTCAGCTCTTGTGAGTGTGTATCTGCTGGAATGAGGAGTGCACACTGGTGTATGTGATTGTGTTTATTTTGATTTTAAGAGACTAACGTTAAGTATTTTTACACGTGTATCTACTGTCCATTGAGAATATTTCCCCCTGCCCTGTAACCCTCTCTCCATCCTCCTCCTCCTCATCCATTTGTCTGGGATATGCTGACTTAGAATCCTTTGGGTAAGTCCTCAGGAGTATACTGCCACACAGATTTACTTTTAGTTTTATAAGTGACAGAAAACCACATGTATATAATGAAAATAAAATGAAATTGTCTAAACTTTAGCCTCTAAAGGAACAAAGGAGACAGAACAAAGTCCCCAGAAAGGGTGTTTAGTCTGCTTTAATGTAGAATTGGCCTAATATGCGGAGAAAAGAGCAAAGCTGTCGGTGCGGTGCGCAGTAACGTGTGGTGTCGGTGCGGTGTGCAGTAACGTGTGCTTATCCACCCATCACAAGCTGTCCGTGCGGTGCGTAGTAAAGTGTGGTGTCGGTGCGGTGTGCAGTAACGTGTGCTTATCCACTCATCACAAGCTGTCGGTGCGGTGCGCAGTAACGTGTGGTGTCGGTGCGGTGTGCAGTAACGTGTGGTGTCGGTGCGGTGCGCAGTAACGTGCTTATCCACCCATCACAAGCTGTCGGTGCGGTGCGCAGTAACGTGTGGTGTCGGTGCGGTGTGCAGTAACGTGTGCTTATCCACCCATCACAAGCTGTCCGTGCGGTGCGTAGTAACGTGTGCTTATCCACCCATCACGGTTTCAGGTTAAGCCACTCCCTGTAGCCCTGCTCTAGAAAGCTTAAAGTAGCATAGCTCTGAACATGCGCTCACCATCGAAGTCACTGGAGCAGCTTGGGACAGAGCTCAGTTGTAGAGTGCTTTCTTAGAGTCCACAAGCTCTGGCCTCAGCACCAACTACCATAAAAACCAAAAGTAGCAGAGCATCAAATCATGACCTGCAGTTTCGAAGCCCTAAGGATACCGTGATAGTTGAAAAAGCAGTTCCGGACACAACTTCAAGCCTCGGGGTGAGGGTGTGGGTGATCTGGTAGTATATAAGAAGTCTTTTTCTAGGATGTTAGCAAGAGGCAGCACAGGGTGCCCATCTTACCTCTTTTTCTTCACAGAAGTGGTAGCAGGGGTTGAAGCCGTGGCGGTAGAGTTTGCATTAAAGGAGCTGCCAGCTGGCCTGTTTAAAGAGCGAGGCAACAGGTCATCTCCACCGTCCAGCTTCTCTTAACACACACGCGCGCGCACACACACACACACACACGCACAAACACAAATACACACATTCAAACACACAGACACACACTCACACACACATATACACACACACATAGACACACACACAAACACACTCACACACACACACACACACACACACACATTCACCCCACATGGGAAACATCTTACAATCTACTCGCATCCACACCAATTGTCCATCTACAATAAAATATTTGACTTGAGGATTAAAAAGCAGTAAGGGAATAAAAGCTCCTCCTCAGTCCACACGTCCTTTGCACTGTCAGTCTCTCATACAGCTGGTTAATACATCATCACTTACTGAGAAAGTCATTAGCACATGGTGTTAATCATGCGCCCTTCAGGCTAATCTGTGTGACATAGGAATTGTGTTCTCTTAGTCTCATTATGTGGGGTTGACAGAATCACACTATGTTTTTGCATTAGAAATATGATCTTAAGTAAAAAAAAAAAAATGAGAGACACACATTTGTAATCTCCACTTGGCATTTATTAATATATTCAGACTTCCAAAAAAAAAAAAAAAGGCAGTACCAACCAAAGAACATTCACGGGCTGGAGTGAGGTCCCCAGCACATGTGTATTAGACAGGCAGCTCAATCTTCACGCTACCCTGTCTGGCCTCAGTGAGAGAGGAAACTCCTAATCAGGCAGAAACTTGATGTGCTAGTGTGGGGGATACCAGGGGTGGTCCCACCCTCTCAGAGGAGAACGGGAGGGGGATGGAGTAAAGAGACTTGGTGAGGAAGGGACCAGGATGGGGAGCAGCATTTGGGATGTAGACAAATTAATAATTAATTAATTAATTAATTAGTTAATTAATTAATTAAAATGCCAATGACCCAGGGTCTGTTTTACACATTAAGACTGGGATCTGCATAAAAAAATTACCCATAAATATAGTTTTTAAAGTAACTACATTTGAAAAGTTCAGCTAACTTGTGTTGCCTATTAATACTAGGAGTGTATGCGAAGGGAAATATATTTGATATCTCATGATTCAGCACTGAGGGGGAGACATTGGTGTGAGGGAAGACGATGAGGTACGGAGTGAGAAAGAGTTGGTTGCCTAAGAAATGGGAGAAAACCAGAGTCTGTTCTTTTGCTTTGTGTGTGTATGTGTGTGTGTGTGTGTGTGTGTGTGTGTCTTTGGCCAGGATGTATTTCTGCACACCACTTACATCGGTCGTACCAGAGGAGGCCAGAAGAGGGCATCAGACACCCTAGAACTGGAGTTACAGACGGTTGTGAGCTTCTATGTGAGTGCTAGGAATCAAATCTGGATCCTCTGAGAGACAGCCAGGGCTCTTAACCACTAAGCCAGCCCTGAGTCCATTTTTAAATATAAGGCTCCAGGCATTGATCTAGGCCTTAGTGATTGGTTATAGTGATGGTCTGTACGCTCTTAGCATACAAGTCCAGCCAGGAGGTACTTGACGCTCTGAAGCCTATTTTGGTTCTTCTCCTCTGCTACTGACTCTGCCAACCACACAGGGCTGTGGTTCTGTTCTAATGACAGGTTGCCTGAAGGTGGGAAGCCCTGGCTGTTTGTAAACGCATACAAGGAGACACACATCAGTTAAGAAAGTACTTACGTCTTGGTTGATTCTGGTGTTCTAAACGTGGACAGCGTTCTAGAGAAAAAAAAAACAGTGGTGTAGTTTAAGCAATGGTGAAAACCTAATCAATGCTTCCTTTATTTCTGCTTGTCCATGAATTTGAAGTTACTAGGAAAAGCTAGAGGTCACTCGAGAGGAAGAAAACCCCTAGCTATTTGGAGAACTTTGGTGAGATGCTTTCACGATGCTTAAAGCTTCGTGTATTAGATCTCGAGATATTTTTCTTCAGAAAATTCATTATTATTTAAGTCCAATGTCTTAAGATGCTAGACTCTATAATTTTCTTAAGAATACAAATGTAAATGAATAACCTTAACACTGTAACATGGACATGGAGGCGGTAACAATGAGGACCTATAGCAGTGGAGCCTCTGGGATTGTAAGCCAAGCTACATTTCATTCTTTCATGAGTAAGAGCAAAGGTTTCCACTTGAGAACTATTGTTCTAAAACTATAGGAGGTCATGTGGCCTCACAAGGCTGCACCAGATCAAGCCGTCAACATTCCAGAATACAGCAACCAGGGGATCCAAGCCCTCGCTCCCAGCTGGAGAGGTATGGACAATCAATGGTTTCTAGAGAGTCAAAGGCTTTCTTTCAGACTGCTGTTCCTTGTAGGCTGGCTATGTTTCAATAGATGGTGCCACACCCATAACTACACAGGTCACACAAATTTGACTTGGCTTATACAAGGAGCATTAAAGACACAGGGGGTCAGGGGGCGGGGATTCAGCAGTTAAGAGCACTGGTTGTCCTTCCTGAGGATCTAGGTTTGATTCCCAGCACCTCCGTGGCAGCTCACACCCTCACCCGGCCTCCTCTAACACCAAGGCATGCACATGGTGCGCAGATAAACATGTGAACAAAACATAAAATAAATAAATGAAAACTGAAGAAGGACACTAAGGCAAGAGATGGATCTAGAAGGAGCTGCAGGGAGGGGTGTCAGTGAATATACGATATGCAAAACATATCATATGCACATGTGAAAGAAATGTTCACAGAATTAATTGTTGCTAAATATAGAGAGGGTAAGAATTTACAAAACACACCAAGCATGACAGTGAATTGTAAAGTAAAAGTAAATAATATTATATATTATAATATTATATTATATATTATATGTATTATATAATACTATTTATATAATATATTATATATAAATAATATTATATATTTATATGTATTATATATTATATAATAATAAATAATATTTTATTATTGTTATATAATAAATATATTGTTATATATTTATTCTATATAATATTATTAATATAATAAGTAAATAATATTATATATCTTATATTATATATAAGATTATATCTGAGACCTTTCCGAAGTTACTGTGTGCTGCTGCTGCCTGTTGGTTAGTCGGCAAGCCAAGGTTTGGGCCTTGTCTGTTTTGGTGACAGTGCTTCTGTCTGATTCCCTTCACACACAACACAGAAGTCTCCATGAGCAACTTGTCAAACTTCTTACAGATTTTTTCTCATGCCTGAACAATTTTATATTTAATTATTTTCTTGTGGAACAATTTTCCATGTGTTACATTTTATAATATTTAAAAGTAAAAAAATAAGGCTGGCGAGGCCTCCTCGCCACTGCTTTTGATTTTGAGTGTATAGTTTTCTCAGTTGTCCTCCTTCCTGACTCATTAGGATTTTAACTCACCTGTGATGATTTTATATGTCTTTTTATAGTGCAGTAGTGTGTGTGTGTGTGTGTGTGTGTGATGATTATACTTCCTATGTTGGTAAAATGTATCAATGAAATGCTTCACTAGTCTTTTTTAAAAAAAATTCTGTTGCATAATGATCTGTGTTTGCTAAAATCATTTTCTTCTGAGCAGACAGAAGCCACATTTATCAACTTAAATTGGTCATCAAGTTGGGACCATTTGATTGGGTTTTAAAAAGCATGGTTAAAAATGTTACCATATTCTGACCCACTGCACAGCTGCCTGCATACATTCTAGGCCCTTTCTTCCTCCTCTGCTACAGTTTTGGTGCCAGGGGTCAAAGGTGGCAGCATTAATACACGGAAAGAACTTAGCTGCCTGAATCACTCACTTCCCGGATACTAGGCTCTCATGAGTCAAGCCATTATCTATTGTATCAAACCTTTTAGTTTTGTGATGAAGGAGAGACGGACTGAAAACACCCTATCTTAACAAATCAGTTTACTTCAACAAATGAACTTAGGCTGGGTCCTAGAAGAGAACCCATTGTTCTGCTAGTTGGACACGTTATTACATCTACTCTGTATAAACATGCATTAACGCACCTGGGAAGCTTCTTTTACAGATGACTAACAGAGAAACCCACAACTGACAAAGGCGCAGAGAATAAGAAACTGCAAAATGCTCAACCCTAAATGGAATATATATAGCATACTCTCTCCTCCCAGAGCTCAGAGATCTGCCTCATGGCAGAAAAGGGGGCAGAGGGAGAGTAAGAGATAGAAAGCAGTGGTCAGCTACAAAGGAGCTATGCACTCTGGATACAGCAGGGCAGTGCACATGTCAGTTCACAGAAGCTGTGATAGCATACATACATCCTGCGCAAGCCCAAGCCAGACCAGATCCCAGCATCTGAGGATAGGAACTGGACAGAAGTCCCCCTCCTCACCGTGGAGCCATTAGCTTCTTAGAGAGAGGCAGTTTTCTCTAAAACTGTCCCCTGATAAGTTGACCACACTCTGGTGGGGTTACTCCATATCAACACGAATTAGTCTTGATAGGTTATGGAAAAAACCCAGAACATACAGTTGAGTGAATGTGGTGGTTTGAATGGGAGCAGTCTCTGTGGCTCATTTGTTTAAATAAGTGGTCCCCAGTTGGTGGATCTGTTAGGAAGGATTAGGAGGCAAGGCCTTGTTAAAGGAGGTGAGTCACCAGGGCTCAGTACGAGCACCACCCCTAGAGTGCTCTCCCTTCTTCTGCCTCGTGGTTGTGACTAAGACATGAGCTCTCAGCTGCCCCTTCATTACCCATCACGGACTCTAACCCTCTGAAACCAGAAGCCAATTAAATAAGTCTTTTAGAAGTTGCCTTGGTCATACCGTTTTATCAAAGTAACAAAAAAGTAGCTAACACGGTGCGTGTGGAAGGGATGGATCTGAGTGTGGAGCTAGTGAGAATACTATCAAAATAGATTGTATGCAACATTTATTTTAAAGAAATAGTTAATTTCTTTAAAGGTTCAAGGGAAAGCATTACTTCCAGAACCGAACACTAGGGGGCTCCCTATCCTAGTCTTTTAAAATTAATCTCTCGTTTCAGGATCGTTATTTTTCGTGCCACAGATTGTTTATTTAAAATTCTTTGGCCTGATTCATGTTTCTAACAACAATGTGTATGTTTACAATTATGTGTATGTTCCCAGAAGCTGCGTTTTTCTCTAGCATCAGAGTGGAAGAACCCCGATTGGAATATGGACTGATATTCTTCAGTTTAAATTGAACTAACAGATTCCATGAGGGGTCTGTCTATCCAGCCTGTACTCCATATTCAAGTCATAATCTTCTGAATTAATCTACCTTTCCCTAAACTCTAGACCTCTGGGAGATAATGTCTCTAGCTAAGATTCTGTGTATTGAGGAGACAGTTCAGCCTTCAGAGGCTTCTCCTTTTTGAGATAAGATAGCACCTGTGCAAAGAACACTTCAGTAAGGACTCCCTCCCCCTCCCCCACTGCCTTGTACGACTGGGCCGCGATGCTAGCACGGGGTGGCTCACAAGCGCCTCACCTGTCCAGCATGTCCTCAGATCTGTACCGGCTAATTGTGGCTTTCGGCTCCTCTCTCTCCATTATTTTCCTGTAGAACACATAATTACCAAGAGATAAAATTACAAAAATAGCTTATAAAACCTATCATAAATTTGAAAAAAAAATAGGTCGAACTATTTCTCTAGGTAGGGCACATGTTACCAGTGAAAGACAAAATTGGCATACACAAGTCCTGACTCGGGTAGAATTAATTAGGGCAAACTCAATTCTAATAAATGAGACTTCATTAATTTCGAAGGTTTTTCTGTACCTTCATAAAGCATCGAAGTGTAACATACTCATACTGAAATTAAGGATATATGAAACCAATGCTGATGGTGGCCATTAGCGTATGCTCTTTCAGCGTCGGTTCCCACAAAAACAGGAACTGTCTTTGTGTGTATTTCGCCGAATTTTAACAGATGCTCTGGCAAGGGGCAAACTCCTAAAAACGCCTTCTTTAACATTCAGCACCAAGGACAGGCACAAAGGCCAACACTTGGAGGAAAGAAGAGAAGGAACAGAAAATCCAGAAAAGAAAGGGAGAGAAGAAAGTGAGAGATGAAATGATAGATTATAAAGGGGAATGGAAGAATAACAAGGGAAAAGAGAAGAAATGGAGGAAGAGAAGAAACCTTTACCCAACTAATCAAATAGAAGGATCCCTACTCGATGCTTTCAGAGTCCTCTGACCCACAGAGAGCACACTTTGTAGGAGATTATGGAGTCATTTATTGTATTTGCAATTCTTGGTTTACGTTTGAACTCAAAGTAGTATATTTATTTTCAATGCAAGTATTTGGAACTAAGCAATAGAGAAACATTTTGCTAGCTGAAAATGCATTTTCTTTACCCACTCAGGGCTAGAGGGAGAAATTACAGACATATATCCAAAGCCTCAAGTGTCTGGTGTTATAAAAGAGGAGGAAATTTTTCAAGAAAATTATAAGTTAAATAACCAAGTGTCAAATGAAAGAATAGGGGAATTTCCTGACAAGGTGCAGCTTGACCTGGGTTCTGGAGAATAAACAGACATGAACATTTACAAATAGGCCAGTGGAATATCACAGAGAAGGTAGGAAAAGACGGAAATGAAATTTCTCCACTGCATTTCTCAAGTCTTACAGAAAATTTCCAAGTGAGGTCAGAAGTTATGCCGTGGTTCTGACTTGGATACTGCGTAAGTACAGTGTGGTGGCTTCTGATGGCTTCCACCCAAAGGCCCCCTGCAATGGTTTGTAGCAAAATGGATGAGTGTTGTCTACTATGTGAAAAGTACTAGATTCTGCTTTCAGCACCTCAAAACAAACAATGACATACATAAAGCAAAAAAATAAACAAATTTACAACAGCGGAAACAAAACCAGTCCATCCACAAAAGCTTTAGGCCTAGGTTGGATTTGTTCTTCTCTTAGCATGATGTCATGCTTCCCGAAGTCCTGTGACCTACCGAGCGCTAACTTTGTGGGGACGTGGAGCGATATTTATTGTTATTTATTTTCATTCTCTCCTCCCCCTCCCCCACCTTCAACTGGAATGAAGATTCTATGGAAGCTGGACCTGTTTCAGATTCTGTTTTCAGGTCAATGTCTGGATCCAAGGGAAGTCCATAGACAATATTAACTTGATTTGGCATGGTTAAATGATCTGTCCAAGGTGAGGTTTTCTAGTTTCAGATCATATGACACTGTTATCTAAGGTGATGAGAATATGGTAATGCAGTCTCTGCCCTGCCAGCTCCTTGTACACACTCTCACTCCTGTTGGAAAGCCCTCCTCTGCGCCAGCCAACTAGCCTCACTTAAAACTTCCTCCTCATTCTCCGGGCAGTGGTAGCCACCAAAGACCACTTCCTTGGTGGGGTCTGAGACTATTCAGGCCAAAGCAATCTCTCCTTTTTCTCTACCTCCAAAACACCTACCCCTGTACAATAGTTACTTCTTATGGTGAAGATCATGGTAGCCCATCATCTCCTCCAGTTGTGTAAGAGCCTCTTAATGCCCAAGGTTGTTTTGTACATCTCTGTGCCCTCAGAACCCAACAGGAGCACCAGAGAGGCTATGTGACTGCTTCAGGAAACCCTCTGGGGCTGGGAGGTGACAAGCAGAGTCATACGAGGCAGTTCCAGGAGAGGCTGCCATACTTCTTGAGGAGACTTATTTTGCGATATTAGTTATCGGTCATTTCTGGGATCCACAGAGTCCAGTTACTAGTGATAGACGCTTGGCCAAGTGCTTTAGCAAAAATGCTGGAAGAGGAAGAGTTCAGGAAAGCAATATGATTTCAAATGTGGAGTTAATATGGCAGCAAGATGCCTTTATGCTAAGGTGGACTGTGGGAACTCCGAGAAGACAAAACTTAGTTCTCACTGCCACAGTTTAAAACAAGAGTGTGTGTTCTCTAGGGTTCCGGGGAAAGGCTACTTAAATGAATAGAACAATGTTCAATCGTTGTTTGATTCAAATATTCAGTGTTTCTTTACTTGGTGAAATGCAGTCCCACTGTAAACCAGGTCCCAAACTCTGAAACAATGAAGAGGAAGGTAGAGGCACTGGTGGTAAGACCCTAGACCCCAGAAGAGCAAACTAAAATTCCTACAGAAAAAAAATTAAACTCCATTGAAAAATCAGTTATCATACTGATGAAACAGTATCTTATTTTATAAAATAGAATTGTTTCCAAAGCACTTTCAAAGACAGTAAATCAGGAAGTAGGGGCAAGGGACAAGATAGGACATGATATATGATGTATATGTACAAAGTATCACAATGAAACCAATTTTTTAATACTAACTTTAAACAAGAATTAAAGCCAATACTAAACCCATGGAACTAAAAGCTGGCATTGAGGATGGAAAATTATAAGTTAGACACCTTTAGAACAGGTCAGATTTATGAAGAGGTTTAAAATGGTTAAGAAAAATTCACAAGTATAAGTTTCAAAAGTAGATACATTTCAAGGTGTAATATGTATATGTATATGTATATGTATATCTATATCTATATGTATATCTATATGTATATCTATATGTATATCTATGTGTATTTTTTAATTCACATTCCCTTACCACAGACTTCTTGCTGGCACACAGATGCAAGCCACTGCACCAAGTGAAACTTGACTGTGATAAATATTTAGGTTCCTCTGACAGGTTCGGGTGTTCCTCAGCATGCAAGTACAAGCATGGAACCATGAGAGCTTTATCTGTTCGATTAATCTGAGATTATTCACACTATTGTGAGTCCTCATTTTATCTTAATTTTCCTGTTTATTTGTACTTGCTGATCTACTTAATACCACAGATGTCAGTGTTTTGCCACAAACCACAGCCCTCATAAAAGGGGCGTGTCATCCCATACAGCATGTGAGCTCTACAGCAGCGTCTGTATTGCAGCATCCTTCCCTAAGCATCAAAGATGTGTTCTCCAGTCGTGTTCTTATGAGAGTCAGCGGGGCGGGAAGAGATGATATATGAGCCTCCTTAGAGCCGCAGTACTGAGAGCCGACACGGAACAGTTTTCTGCAATAAACTGGTAGTATTCCAGAGTTTCTTTTGCATGTACACAAGTTGAAGAAAGCCCCAGCCTACCTACAAATACACATCTGGCTTGCACAAGTCTTCTGTCTAAACCTCCATTTTTCTGTCTTGAATTGTGTAATTGCTGTAGACGCTCACCTGTCCAAAGCATCATGGGAGTTATGCCGGCTGAGCACCACCCTGCCGTAATTTTCATCTCTGCAGAGAAAGACCAAGATGAAGTTACAGCAAATGTTTGCTAAGCACTAAATAAGAGAGACCGGGAGAGAGCTACAACTTCAGGCGAGGTTAATTTGTTTTACTCCATGCCTAAGAGCACAACCATAAATCTAAATTAACCAGTCACAACTTGCAGGAGCAGAATGGAGTAAAACTAGTTTGACGATACAAGTCTATTTGTCCCACGAGATTTCCACAGTGAGTCAGTGCTTTGTTTAGTGTGATTTTTTTTTTAAACCAGAGCATGGAAACATAAGAGCATTGACTTTGTGTGCATTAGTTCTTTCCTACAGGAAGAAAAGACAAAAGTTTTCTATAAACATTCTTCAGCTTTAATTAAGCCTACAATGTCTGCACATTTTGATGGATTTGACCATTTGCCTTGGCAAAATACAGGGAGACAATTGCTAATGTTTCAAATGAGGGAGATAAATCATTCATAGGAGATTAAGTCCATTTTTTTTAAAGCATTAGAGTGCATGTGCCTTCAAATGCCTCTTAAATGAGGCAGGGAAGACACTGTTGATGTTAATCAATAGATGAGGTCATTCATCAAAAGTTTTGTGGCTTTCCTAGACTCAGAAGATAGGCAAACCACAAAGGTGGTTTAGGACCCAGATCTTTGTTTCCTCTCCTCTGTATAGAATTGTGTACAAGGCCATGCCGTTCTGACTCTGTGGAGTGGGCATGGAGGTGCAGGCATCATTAGGAAGCCGCCTGGGAACTCTGCAGAGGGCAAGGACATGGACGTCTTCCTGCCAACTCCCCAAACCTGAAACACCACATTCACTCTCCACAGGCTCCATTAACCTCACTCAACATTTTGGAACTATGATTAACAAAGCTATAAAAGAAACTATACTAGATAATTAAAAAGAAAGGTAGGCAGAGAAACTGAAAACAATCTAGCAAGGCTGCAGGCTCAGAAGGCCACCAAGAAAACAGTTTCCTTCTTCCTTGGACCTTTCCTTAAAACTTGAATGCACAGCAGGGGCCAGGCACATTCTTGGCTGGAAACAAATGATACCACACAGCCCAAATTCCTCTT
Source organism: Apodemus sylvaticus (assembly GCF_947179515.1). Classification (NCBI taxonomy): domain Eukaryota; kingdom Metazoa; phylum Chordata; class Mammalia; order Rodentia; family Muridae; genus Apodemus; species Apodemus sylvaticus. The sequence continues at coordinate 22,275,031 of NC_067479.1, forward strand.
CCCTCAGCAGCTGCCATGACACCCAAACCAGCTTCCCGGGGCTTGCTTAGGAAGGCTTGCTTGGTGTTGAGCCAACATTCCCTCCAACCATGACTTACCATTGCCGTTTCTACCTTCCCCCACTGGTATAAATATTTGAAAGCTAAAACTTATTATCTACATTTGTAGAAGAGACGTGCTGTCACTGAAGAGCTAAGTGTAGGCTTGTGGAGGGAGTGGTAGTGCTCAGTCTAACAGTGACTAAGTCTCCACACATCACTATGTCAGTAGCTAAATAAGATGTGATAACAGAAGTTAAAAGATATTTCTTTTTTACCTGTCATTGCTAGTTATAAGTATGCTCCTCAAATAAGCAGGTCTGGGTAGTGTGCAGAAGTTTAGAATAAGTACCCTTAAATGTAGTTTCCCAACATGTGGCAGTTAACGTTGTGGGTTTGAAAGTGTTGCACTGTGAGGTCTGCTCTGCACATTATAGGATGTTTATCAGTCCTTTGGACTTCTCTTCACTACGCGTTAGGTATATTCCCCAATTTCGTGACCAAAATTATCTTCCAACATTCCCAAATATGCCCTGGGGTCAATTGTCTCTGGTTAAAAGACATGGATATAATGGAAAGACAATGGATCATGCTAAACGATCAATTCAGCAACATAATAGCTATGTGGCCATTCAAATAAATTACAGTTTCTCAGAGCTATAGATTTCTCTCCTATAAAATGAGATCATAATACCTGCTTTATGTGTTTATGAGAATTAGTGATTCTTATCAACCAGATGCCCAACATCAAACTTAACACATAAAGAAATCAGAAAATGAATCCATAGCTATGCATAATTTATAATATATAACTAATTGGCAATAGAGATGGAACCAGGCTAGATGGAATATCTCTCATATATCTATGTTACTAATAGGATGGAAGCCTGTGGTCATAGTTTCAGTTTTTTAGAATATATAGAATATATAGTGTGCAGAAGCAATGCCCAAAGCCAGTGAAATTTTGTCCTTATATAAGGCCACATTCTTCCAGTCACCTAGAGGTTGATGTTCAGATGGGACTAAAATGCATGGGAGTTTATTGATTTTATTCATACATGTAGGAAGTTTTCATGATTATTGTATTTATAAACTTGAAAAATTACTGGTATGATCAATACATCAGAGGGAATTAACTGCTGTTTTTCAGAACCTGGAACGGCTCACTTGATTTTCAGTTTACAAAGGAAACTGTTGTTGGTGACAGACAATCAAACTCTTTTATATGTGAATGTGTTTCAAAGGGCAGACTTTCTTAAGTGTGTGGTGCAACTGAACTATGCTTACTAAATCTTAAAAGCTTAGACCATGTAGTATTATGAATTTGATCTATTATGTTAAATTACATAAAGAATCTACACCTAAGACGCTGCCGGTTCCTGCTCTGTATTGGTTTTGATTTGTAAATAAAGCTGCCAGTGGCCAATGAGTGGGCAGGGAGACAGAGGGGGGATCTTTAGGACTCGCAGGCAAGGGACGGAAGGAGGAGGAAGGTCTCCATGCAGGAAAAGGAGTTAAGACCAGGCCAGGTACAGAAGATGGCCAGCATGATCGTGGCCCAGGAGGGCTGCAGGTCTGGGTCCAAGAGGCAGCCAAGGCGGAAGATAGGTTTTAGTAAGTGATGAGTCAGGAATATCAGAGGGGAGTGTGCTAGCTGCGTGGAGGTTAAGAAATGACCCAGCCACTGAGCTGTTTAAGGCATATTAAAATATAAGGCTGTGTGTGTGTGTGTGTGTGTGTGTGTGTGTGTGTGTGTGTGTGTGTGTGTGTCTTTCAGTCGGGAACCCAGAACACTGGGACAGGTAGCGCCCTGCTGCAGCCTCTGCTGGGTCAGTTTGAGTAAAGATTAATTGGCAACTACAACAGTATAGCCAAGGCCCGAGCAGGAAAGGCCCGCATTTTAGAGGGCCATATCTTCCAAACAGAGATGCCTCTCGTCCACCTATGTTCTCCATGCTTACTTTTCTTCCTCTGGGCGCTTCTTTATCCAGCTGTTATCCTGTAAGAAAGCCCTTCTTTTGTTCGCATCATGAAAACCCTGTTGTCTCAGCGCTGCTTCCCGGGTGCTCTTGGGATCTGTGGAGAGAAACACAAAGGGCCTCAGAGAGAAGGCCAGCGTGGGGCGGGCTTCAGAGACACATTTGTCAGCCTCATCTGCACTGGCAAGTCTGGTAGCGTTCAGAAGCAGGGTGCCCCAGCAAGAAAGAACAAATCCCACACCCCATCACCAAAGATAACAACTAAAACTGCTCGGGTGCCAACTGAAACTGTGCAGCTTGGCGGGCCCCGTCTGAGGCCCGGAGAACGCAGGATCTTCAGGCCAAGACAAAGGCAGCCAGGGTTTGCCGCCAGCCATTCTGCTCAGTGTGAATATGTATGCCTTAGAAAGACACGGTAAATTATGGTGGGTTGTGTTACTCGTGACTTAATTCATGATCTTACAGGTACCGGGGCACGGACTGCCCTTCAACAAAAAGGTTTAATTAATTAATTAATTAATATTCATTTATTTATTTATTTATTTATTTATTTATTTATTTATGGCATAAGTGGAAACCAGAGCACTTAAAAATTATTTTAGTATTTCAAAGAATTCCACATATGAATAGCATATTTACATCGTATCCCCTTCTGCATCCCTTATTCTTACTTAAAAACAAACAAACAAATGACAAAAAAGCAACAAGACACACGGAAACTTCAGATCTGGCAAAACGGTGATTTTTAACAACAACAACAACAAAAAGGTATCTATAATAAAAGCTTATGATATATGAGTTATTTTGCTTATATTTTAAAGGGTGCTTTTGTAATTTTTGAGTAAACATTATCTACGTTACCATTTCCAGCAGGAGACTTTTTTCTTGAGGAAAAATTCGACATGCTGGATTCTAGTGAGGATCTAAAAGAAAAATGGGGATGAGAGAAAATGAGAAAATATAACGATGATATTAAGAACATTCAAGGAGAAATTTAAACGCTAAGATATATTTTTTCGACAATATTGACAGAGTTTGCAATTATGTGACAAATGTGGCATTAAGTGCCTTCCAAGAATCTGAGGGTGTATCTGTTCCCCCAGAATGCGTTTTATTTATTTTATACATGGAAAAAATGGGGCCCAGCCTGTTTAACATCCCCAGGCTACATTATAAGCAACTAATTAAATTCAGTTTTCAATCGATTCATTTACTCAGTTGGTAAATGCGCACTGCATCTGTGCATTGTGCCTGGCCCTGGGTTGGGAGAGGCAGTATGGAGAGTCAGACAGGTGTTTGGTCACGGTGAATGGACAGAAAGAGACTTTGTGCTGGGCTCATGGCACAGGGAAACAGGGCCTTCAGATGGTCTTACCAGTTCCTTCAGGGAAATCAAAGTAAACCCAGGCACGTGGTGTGTCATGAAAGATGAAGCAACAAGACACACAGAAACTTCAGATCTGGCAAAACTGTGGTGATTTTAAACAACTATCCAATAGGAAAGTTCCGAGGTCCTTAGCCATGACCAGCCTCCATTATTACAGTGTGGAAGGGTTTGCTATGACTCCAATCCCAGTTCCTTCAGGAATGATGCGGTTCCCAGAAGTGTGTTATGCATCTATGGTACTCATACATACTCAAAGCCCCTTCATACATGCATTAAAAATTATATTTGCTGGGGGCGAACATAGTGGCTCAGCAAATAAAGGCAATGGCCACCAAGCCTGATGACCTGAGTCCAGTCCACATAAGCTTACAATCAGAATGGGTGGAAAGCGAGAACTGACTTCCATAACCTGTCTTCTGGCCTCCACACATATACATGTGCTTGCACAGACACACATAGGAAATAAATGAATGAAAACATCCTTAATGCCGATGTTAGCAGGAATACAATTAGGGCTGCTACAGTGTTTTCTTCATCATCATTACAGTTGTGTTTTTCTCCTGTTGTTTGGGAAGTTAAACTAAGAACACTTCCAGGAATCTTAGAAGCACTGCAGACCTTAGGACTGTGCCTAGCTGATCCTAGGTTACCCTGAAAGTAGAATTTACAGTTCTAAACCAGAAAAATCCCAGGTAAATGTGAACAACCTGTCATTCTAGATGGGTAATTGTGTCCTTTGTGGCACCTATCCCACCAGATGACATTGAACTTGAAAGTCCATTCAATCCTGACTAAGAAGCAAATTCTAGGTCTAGTTCAGCACATTCAAGCTCTACAATCATATCCCCTAACTTACTTCATCAAACAGGGCTAATGAGACTCATCACCTAAAAAGGTTATTGTGATAATAATGATCTAATGAATAATGTTCACACACACACACACACACACACACACACACCTTGTTAAACTCTAAATGCTGCTTAGCACCATATTACTAACTTTAGAAAAACCTGGAGATTCTGAAGGTCCTCCACCTTCATCTTTTGTTGACAAAAGTACTTCCATTGGTATTGTCATAGCCACAAGGAGACACCCATGTAACCTGGAAATGACTGACTCAGAATAAAAATGCCAGTGCCATGTCCTAAGGCAGAGGTGATTGTGTGAAGATAACATGCAGTTTGGAGTTTACTATGGTGACATGGAAACTTCTGGATTCTTTGGAAAGTCAGTTATGTCAAATAATGCTTTGCTGGGGCACACCGGTGAAAGAATGCTGGGCTAAAGCAGACACAGGTGAAAAGAAGTTTTGCTATAGCAAACACATGAAAAGATGGGAGATGCATCTTTTTGTAGAAAGAATATAACCATGACCCTACAGACAGTGGGAGCTCCAGCACTGGTTTCCCCTTGCTCCACCTCGTTAGTCTTCACTGATGACTGTATTGGTTCGCCTTACAATGCATTGCTGAGTCTCACTTGTGGTGACACCACAAAGAGAAACTTTTACTTGTTGCTTCCACAGACTCAGACTCGGGCCAGTTGTCGAGTCTCTCAGCTTCTTCTGGATTGAACTGTCCTTGCTGATTCATGTGTGGTACCTGCCAAATGGACTGGGGACTATACCTGCAGATTCATGTTTGATGTTTGCTACTAGACTAGACTGAAAACAACAAAGGTTGGGATCACCCTAAAGAACTAATTTTAAACAGGTCTGCTTCCCCCCGTATCCTAAGGACCTTTCTTTTCCAGTACCTCAGGTGGGCTGTGGGCTAGAGGGGAGGTTGAGCCCTTATTAAAGTAGGCTGTGAGGAATATAAGCCAAGACTATGGGATCTGGCTGAGGCTCAGCTGTCACAGAGAACATCCTGGCTCATCTCCTTCTGCCTCCCTATCCTTTACTTCCTGCTCCTGAGACTACACCTCCAATAACTCTGATACCCAGCATTCCTCTCCTACACAGAGTGTCAGGAGAGATAGGTACAAGACAAAGTCTAACAGCAACAATCCTGGTCACTGCCTTCCTAAGCCTAAAGTCACCTTGGGTATGCTCCTAGCTTGTGTCTCTCATCTACAAATGAGGCAAAGCCAAGCTGCTGTGAGACTCAAATAAGAACCCGTGTAAAATGTCAAATCATTGCCCAACTTCAGTAGTTATTTCATGCCTCTATTGTATTGCTTTGAAAAATAGAGAATGAAACTGCAAAGGGTATTGGGTAGGGAAGGGTAGAGACAGATTTGAGCTTTGGCAAATAGATATTCAGTGAGTGTGAGACAACCCTTGGCTGACTACATTTGAAGATTAACAAGCTTTGTTAGGAAAATGGAGTAAAGAAAACACTAAAAACAAGTATAGGATTGTTGAGATGGTTCAGAGGTACAGATGCTTGTCACCACTCCTGATTATCTGAACTCAACTCTCAAGATCTACTTGGTTGAAAGAGAGAACTGAGTACCAGGATTGTCCTCTGACTTCTACATGCAGGAGGTGACATATATAGCTAGTATGTGTAACATACACATACAAGCATACACACACATACACACACATACACACACACACACACACACACACACACACACACACGCACAGAGAGAGAGAGAGAGAGAGAGAGAGAGAGAGAGAGAGAACAAATAAAATACGAGACATGTATCTCAGTTGTTCACTAATTTTTACCTCAATTGGGTCCTATTTCTTGGGATTTCTAATTTACCCATTTACTGTTTCCAAATGGAATCTGATGTTTTCCTTTTTCCTTCTTAGCTGATAAAGACAAGGACAAGTCATCTCTGCTGACTGAGCTATGATTCTGAGGTAGTCATCATATTGAATGTATATTTGATAATACATTTGCAAATATTGCAAATTCAATTGTGAGACCGGGAACAGGGTAACTAGAGAAAAAACATTGTATTACCTGTTGATTGTTCTGTTTCCTCTAAGAAGGTGAGCTTCAGTGAGTAAGGCTTAGGCTTTCTATTTTGTGCCCAGTGTAGGATAATGCAGACACTGCCTAGCTATTTCCTAGATGGAATCCTGACCCCCAAATTCACATGTTAAACTCTAATATTAAAGCATTTCAGACTATGATGATATTTGGAAATAGTGACTTTCAGAGGGGGGAATTAAAATAAGGCCTTTGGAGTAGCAAAGACCTGTAAGCCAAGCAGAAGGAACTCAAGCGAACCTGAACACAATGACACCCCTGATCTTGGACATGCAGTTCCCAGAATTGCCAGCCAACACATTTCTGTCTAGCTCACGTCTTTGGGTGGTGTTTTGTTATTGCACCCCTAGAAAACCAATCCGGTACTTATGAAAGAAATGATCAAGCTTTCCCAAAGTTGTGGAGTCATTCAAAGAGCTTTGGGCCACACACCCCTGATCCGTGCCCTTAATATCTTCAGCTGTCATACTGCACATTTCCACTAGGAGGAGCATGTGGTAGTTGAGCCCCTACTTTGAAAGCATAACGTACGTCATAAGCATTATCTCTTACCATCAAATGAACTCTGTGAGGTGGCTATTATTATTGCCAACACTCAGATAAAACATATGAAGTTCAGGGATAGTATAGCTTGTCTAAGGTGCTAAATGTCAAAGGCAGACGTCTTAAACAAAGCCAGCTCCTTTCTGAGCATCCGGCATTCGTGTTCATCCTGAGTCACTGAAAGACTAGACAGGTTCACTGGAGATAGAGTGAGAGAGTGGTCACTGGGGTCCTGACCCATGACATCTCCCAAGTTCTGTAAATTCTACCTGCAATGCACCAGGGCAACAAAGGCAGCCTTTCAAGGTATCACTGCAGCAGACAAACCATCAGAGCAGAGCCTTCTTTGTGTATTCTTGGATACCATCTTGGTTATAAAACATAGAGCTTGTACTGGCTGGTTTTGGGTGTCAACTTGACATAGGCTGGAGTTATCACAGAGAAAGGAGCCTCAGTTGGGGAAGTGCCTCCAGGAGATCCAGCTGTGGGGCATTTTCTCAATTAATGATCAAGGGGAAGGGTCCCTTGTGGGTGGTACCATCTCTGGGCTAGTATTCTTGGGTTCTATAAGAGAGCAGGCTGAGCAAGCCAGTAAGAAACATCCCCCCATGGCTTCTGCATCAGCTCCTGCTTCCTGACCTGCTTGAATTCCAGTCCTGACTTCCTTTGGTGATGAACAGCTGTGTGGAAGGGTAAGTGGAATAAACCCTTTCCTCCCCAACTTGCTTCTGGGTCATGATGTTTGTGTAGGAATAGAAACCCTGACAGAGACAGAGCCTTCTTTGTGTATTCTTGAATATTATCTGGGTTATAAAACATATCTCAACACAAATACCTGCACAGGACTAGCCATAACAACATTATTCATAGTACTATAAAAAACAAAAACAAAACCAGGAACTAACCCAAACAGCCACCAAGCAATGAATGGATATATAGTAGTTTGGCATATCCACACAATGGACCACTGCTCAGGAATACACAGGACTCAAGAACTCATTCACGCTAGAACGTGGATGAAAAAGGAAACAGGCTTAATGAACAGAGGCAGACACTGAAGGTGTGTAACTCCATCTCTATGAAATATGAACAATAGTCAGGCTCTTAGACAAAGATTAATTTGTAGTTTTTAGAAGCTAGGGGGAAGCAAGATGCTGCTAACGGAAATGAGGCTTCTTTGGGGGTAAAAAATGTTCTGGAATTGCATCGTGATTATGGGCTACAAATTTGTTAACTAAAAATCATTGAGTTTTATACTTTTGACTGGATAAATGTTATGACATATGAATCAGCTTTCAACTAAAACCAAACCAAACAGTGTCAGCAGATGAGGTTCATATGTGTGCTCGAGGGATAGACTTATTTTGACCCCATGATTACAACAGAATAAAATGAATAAATTTTTATATCACAGGATTACCTCAGGTCCGTCAGGACTTATATCCACCTCACACTGAAATTCTACACACTGTATTGAGAGCCATCCTTGCTTAAATGTTTCTGGCTCCTGACCAGATCCCAATTTCTATTTTTGGTTTGAAAACAGTCACAAGAAAGCAGGAATGTGACCAAGAGGAAAACTGTCAATCCCATTCAAGATTATGTTCCATGTGAAGTAGGAAGGTGACATAGCAGATTGTGTGACAATAAGAGAATGCAATATTCTACCATGTTGCATAAACATGTAGCTATTGAGTACTAGGTTTTCTGATATTTCAGTTGGTATGCTATCTAACACCAGATCATATATGCTATTTATAGTACACATTGAATAAATAAAATATTTAGCACATGTATAGTAAATATATTATATATAGCTCATATACAAAACAAATAGTGTAAATAACTATTCTGACGTGTAGAAATTAAAATTTGTTTATAGAAGATACTTGTTAAAACATGTAAATCTCATGTAACATGTGCCATGTTTTATCCATACTGCTGGCCTTCAGAACAAACAGCTTCTGCATGTTGCAATTTGCCTTTTTATCTACTGCAGTGTTAATTTTGCTATGGATCTTTGTACAGACGCCCACCTGTCAATGCCTTCCTCCCTCCCTGTTGAGTTCCATCTTTAGCTTCTTGTTGGGCCCCCAGAACTCTCTATCTTTCTCAAAGTATCGCAATGCCCTTGGCTGTCATTGTCTTTCCATCTTTATGACTCCTAGTTAGTTTAAAGAGAAGCCTGCCTATGCAGGGAAACAGTAAGGCTGAGTGGTGGCTCCGAGGGGGGTGATGAGCTGTGAGTTAGCTGCCAGCAGGCTAAGTCCCAGCTGGGGCACTCATTAGCCACATGGAGCAAGCCATTACTCTGTCTCTGCAAAGTGGGGGTTATATCAAACATAAAGAGTTATTGTGAAAACTAAGATAATGTTCTATAATTTATAAATTACTATAAATCACCTAAGCTATTATTATTGTCTAAATGCTCTCCTTTCCTTGCCAGAACCTACAAAGGTAACAACAGATGCCTGGGTTGAGAAGAATATTGATTAGGACATGGGTGAGAGACGAAGGAGAATTGAAAACGCAATACCTACATGGGTTTGGAGCAAGAGAACTGCACAACACAGAAGATGAAATAATACAGAAACCTAGTAAGTATGCAGACAGAGTAAGGCTTCCCTTAACTACTTACCCCTAGACATATCCCAGGGCCTCTACTGTGAACCCTGTGGTTGTTATGATATCCAAGACCAGTCATTCATGGAGAGGAAGAGGTTAAGGCCTGGAAACTGAATCAGAAGACTATCTCCTTTAATCAGGCCTTCTGAAGAATGCCTAGCTTCCAATGTCCCACCTCCAGAAGGGTGTCCTGTCTGTCTTATGAGAGTTAGTCCTAGATGTACCATGAAGAGGCAAGGCTTCGTTTTGTTCATTGATTTTTGTTTTGTATGTAACACTCTATAAAAAGCTGACAATAGGACAGTTTGGGAGCTCCTCAAGATCTTACCTACTCCACCAGCATAGTGTCTAGACCCTGGTTTGCAAACCTCTAGATCAGCAGTTCTCAACCTGTCAATGACCCTTTCACATAGGTTGCCTAAGATCATCTGAAAACGCAAATATTTACATTATAATTCACAAGAGTAGCAACATTATAGTTATGAGTAGCAATGAAAATAATTTTATCTTTGGGGGGGTCACCATGTCATGAGGAACTGTATTAAAGGGTTGGGAAAGTTGGGAAGCACTGCTCTAGATGAACAGGGTATGCAGAATGGTGGCGAGATGGAAGCACTGAGTTACTGTAGAAATCATGCTTACAAAAGTGCTTATACTCAGTGTGCAAACATTCTTATAGCTGAATGCAGATGGTATATGTCTATTATGTCTTTTTGTCAGCTGGTAAGTTATCAAATATGTCACTGGTCTCATATGTGGGACCACATAATTTTTGTAAATGAATTTTCATGACCAAACAGGCCAATGATCATCACTCTGATGTTCATATTTAGAATGCCCCAGAATTCAGGCCTGGTGGAACAGATCTCTGATTGTAGCTACTGAGGACCCTGCTTGGCTGACAGAGAATGTCAAGACCAGCCTGTGAGAGTGAGTGAAACCTGCTCTCACATTTTAAGGCAAAAGGAGGCCTGGGCATCCTGCTGAGCAGCAGAAGGCTCACCCAATGAAAAGGAAAGGAGAGCCTTCCTAACGTACCACAGCTTCTTATTTTTAACTAAAAAATTACAGAGGTGGCATAAGCCTTTAATCCCATCATTTAGGAGCTAGAGGCAGGAAGATCTCTGTGAATTCAAGACCAGCCTGATCTACAGAGAGAATTCTAGGGTACCCAGGGCTACGCAAAGAGATCCTGCCTCAGAAAAAAACAAATATTATTTAATACATTAAAATGGTTTTTAACTGTCTGGTTCATCTTAAATTGTTGGATGACAAGGAAAGCCCAGACACAACTAATCAGGACATGTTTTAGACTCGTGACACAGAAAGGTGACCTCTCTAGTCCCCATTCTTCACCTCCTCCTTACTTATAGGGAGAACCACACATTTCAGCCTCTGTTGAAGCCACAGGTGAACACAGTTCAGGCTACTGAGGCTGGAGAGAAAGACCCCTTTCTCCTTAGTCCTGTCGCTTCCAGCTGCTCTCCTCTGAATTAAGATTCCATGCAGAAGGTAGGAGTGGTCATCTTGTACTCGGCCAAGTCATAAAGCTGCCGCAATTATCCTGAATTATCCATCTTTAAACTTTTCCTTTTAGAAGAATAATGAAGCTCCTGTTATTAAAAGTTAAGTTGCATTGTGAATTTATTATTCAAGCCTAATGCTCTTCCTCCACATTTATAAGCTTTTATGGAACAAATAGGTTTAAAATCTGACCAGGGGTCAACAGAACAGTCATGGTTCTTTTATTAGTAAACAGCACAAGTGACAAAAGGTCTGTGACCAAGACTTAGCAATAGGGGCCACTTGCTGGGTCACTACCATGTGCCAATTCTTGTGCTCAAGCATATCATCTTATTTAATCTTTTCAGTGGGTGCTATTATCTCTAATTACAGGAGCCCAAGATGTAACCTGCACAGACCAGAGCAAGTGGTAGAAACAGGAGCTGTAATTAAGTGTGTATGACTATAATGTAGTAAATGGTTCTATATACAACTCCAAATGCTACACGATATAACCAGTATAAGGCTTGCAGAGAATCACTCTGCTAGACCAAGAGTGAAAGTGTGGTTGGGGGTAGCAACAGTCATGGAGGGGTGCACCAACATCTCCTGACAACTCAGTGCAGACTTCTCAGCTCCCGCCAAACTGAAGCTAAGTGTGCTGACACTAGCCCTGATAGCCCTGCTTCCCTGGGGCCATCTTGCTGCCAGACAGCTGAGCAATGCTTCCAGTGCACTTCCGAAACTCATGTTATCCATTGATGAAACCAGGAAGGCGTACTGTGTGCAATTTGGTCATAGCAGTTCATTAAGAATTCTTCTTTTCTCCTCTGAACTAAAAATAACTGATACTACAATTTTTTTTAATTATTATTGGATTTAAGGGATGCCAAAATAATGGTCCCCTGATGGATGGTTCAAGGTAGGCAGAGTCTGCTCTGTGGACTCCTCTCTGTCTCTCCCACATAACTTTCCCCAGCCAATCATCATCTCCCTTGACCTCTTTCATCAGCCTGCTTGGTGATCCAGAGCTGCTTCTTGGGCCTTCTAAAACATCTGTGAGGCAAGCCCCTCCCTCATCCAACTCTACTTTCCCAGACGTTTTCCTGCAATGGAACTCTTCTATTCCACCCAGGACAGAAAGCAACATCTTTTTTGTTTGCTTGGTTTGGTTTGGGGGGTTTTTTTTTTGTTTGTTTTTTTTGTTTTGTTTTGTTTTTGATTTGGTTTTTCGAGACAGGGTTTCTCTGTATATCCCTGGCTGTCCTGGAACTCACTCTGTAGACCAGGCTGGCCTCGAACTAAGAAATCTGCCTGCCTCTGCTTCCCAGAGTGCTGGGATCACAGGAGTGCGCCACCACCACCCAGCAAGCAACATCCTTTAAATGTACAGATACATCTTACGCAGTTATTGGAAAGGAATCAACAACATGCATCTTTGTGAAGAATATCCTTGGTTTTTTTTTTTAAAAAAAAAAAACTTTTTTAGGATTGAGCTGTCAATCACAAGCCTCTCAAATAGAATGCTAAAGATTGAAACCAGTGAAAGCTTATTTTTATGAAATTCTTTAATGCGATTACTGTTTTAGGAACTGGAATTACCTGGATCTTAAATCTGTCCAACATCCAAGCAAACAAGGCCACTTTAGCAGCCTCGGTTCAGCTAATGGGGCTTCTTCTTAAGCGCTGTCTTTTAGTCTCACTGCAGTAAAGTTTATAGCTCCTTGGGAGAAAGATGAAACCCTTCAGAAAGCTGCTTCCTGAATTTATGTGGAAGAGCGGCATACGCCAGCAACTGAGCCTCTCTGTTCTCATTTTTGGGAGACAGGGTCTTACCATGTAGCCAGGGCTGGACTCCAAGAGCTGCCTTGGCTTCCTAGGATTGGGGATCACAGAAGAGCAACTATATTTTAAATGTAGAAATTCACAGAAAATCGATGTTCCAATTCTTCTCCATTTTGTTAGGAACTACAAAAATCACCATTTGGTTTTGTTTTTGTTTTCAAAATCCTTGCAAGAACTTTGTAATATGTCACATTATACCTATAGTTTATCGTTGAGGAGACAAAGTCCAAGAGAAGGAGTTCATGGTCTTTCGGCCAACTACTATTCTAAATTAGAAATTCTCATATCAAATCTAGTGTTTTTGACACAGTGTTAGGACTGACCTGTGCCTATAACTAGCTATAGTTTAGATGATCCTATATCTAATTTTTAACATTCAAGTTTAAATATTCCTTATCTTTCAAAGTACTAAATGTGTAAGTTAAAATTCTAATCAGGAAGCTAAAATTCTCAAGAACCTTGACCTAAACACAACCAAACAAAGTAAAAGAAAATACAAATAACTGTCAACCACCAGCCAGTCTTCCGCTCCTTCTTTGAGGTTCAACACCAGAAGGCGATCCTTTGCATCCACTGTTTGCAAGCTTTGCCCAAAGACATCTTAGGTTTTAGACAGAAGTATTCTTAAGCTCAGAATCAAGAAATCAATCAAGTGTCTTAGTTCTTAGATGCATAAGAAACCATCTGCATCCCCTGCTTCTGGAACATTCATTCTTTGTCCTTCCCTTTGATTGTTTGTGTTGCTATTGTTTGTCTGGGATCTGAACCCCAAGTTTCATGCACGGTAGCAAGCACCCCAGCCCTGAGCAGCACTCCCAGTATTTTCTGTTTTTAAGAGTGACATTTCTTGGGGTCGCTTTCATGTCTATCAGTGAATTGTTTGCTAACCCTAGCTCCCTTCACTTTTGGCATTTCCTAGACCACATCCCATGTCACCTACAATTTTGTTTTTCTTCTTTGGGTCTTCTCCACAAAGATAGACATTTAAAAATCTTACCCAAGGATAAGATGCCTCTTCACTGACGTAACAACACCTTTAGCTCTTTCTGCTAGCTTTCTCTTAAGAAGGACTGTAAGAACAGAAGATGAAAACTGGATGGGGGAGAGGCACAGAGAGGGAAAGACAGGAAAGAGAAACAGAAGAGAAAAAACTTAGCACTGAAGGTAGATTACCAAGACAGAGGAGAGAGGAAGAAAATGGAAAAGGCAAGGGAGAAGAAGACTTGGGTCATAGGGTAACAAGTTCGTGTTTTATGCACATCATCACATTTAAGATTCACACAACATTTTTAGCTCATTAGTTTACAATGACTGTCCTCACTCTATAGTTACATGAAATGCCAGGACCTGATGGAGCCATGGTATGAAATGAGGCCTTTTGAATGAGATATTCCCCATCGGTTCATGTTGTTAAATACTTGGTTCCCAGTTGTGGGGCTGTTTGGGGAAGTTTAGATCATTCAGTGTTTCTGGAGGAAGTACATTCTTGGGGTGAGCATGGAGATTATAAAGCCTCACCTACTCCCAGTTTGGCCTCTTTCACTCATGCTTATCTTTGAAGATGTGAGCACTCATCTTCCTGTCCCTTCGCCATTCCTCTACCATGCCTCTAGAACCCTATAAATGTAAATTCTATCTTCTCTAAGTTGCCTTGATCATGGTGCTCTATCACAGCAGCAAAACGTAGCTAATGCAATTGCTGTAATTAAAATAATGCCCCAGTCATTTTACATAAAGTTAGGACAGGAGCTTGAAATAGAGCTGGTTTATCCTGGATAGGGATCTCAGGATGAATGGTTTGCCTGGGGTTACAGAACTGGTGAATTACACTGTGGAGGTTCAAACTCAGACCAACCTGATACCAAAGTTCATCTCTTAGGAACTTAGCAAGCAGGGGCAGTGGGGTGGGTGGGCAGTGAGTGGAAAGTCACTGGACTAAAGGAAATGGGGAACGGAATAAGAGTCTCTTTGCTGAAGAACATTGTACTAGATCAACCAGCTGCACAAGCCAGAGCAGATTTTCATAGCTCATTTGACCAAAAAAATTATATCAACAGAGAGTAGCAATTGGATAGGTTAATCACTTCAGAATCTTTTTCCAATTTATGAACCTGTAAGACATTTAAGGAAATGACTTTTTGGAAAGCAATGCAAATACCTGCATAAGACTGGAAAGCAGGAAGACATAAAGCAAATGTGCCTAGAAAAAAAGTGCTATAAACAGAAGTGGCCTTAGGTCTACATCTTGATTTATAAGGAAGTCCTGGGTATTTTGTTCCTCAGAAGTCACTGTGACAAATGGAGTCCCTAAGTAGGGAGAGGACAAAGGCTGTAACAATATTTTTAAAAGAAGAATAAGAGAGATAATCTTGGGCCCATAAATAATTAATAACCAATAATCACAGACCTGTAAAAAAGATCTTCTAGCTGATAAAAAAAATCAAAGATCTATTCTCTCCCCCAAACCATGAAATGTTAGGGAAGTAGAAAACAAATAGATATTTCTAAGTATCTTAGTTATACATTTCCATTTTGACCAGCTTCGTGGATTAATTTGTAAACGGGTTTATTACACTAAATATCTCTGTTGAGTCTCTACCCAGTGAAAGAAATCTAAACTTTTCATGCTAGTGCAGACTTACTTAGCCTCTTAAGAAGGTTAGAAATCGCCATTTACTTTTCTATCATAGGCTAAGAGCCTAAGCTTAGCAATGGAAATGTTGCCTACTGGCGATGAAAAGAATCCAAAATTTAGCACAAGGAAATCTTTCGCTATCCAGATCTCTGAATGTACCAGTTTTCTCCATCTTTATAAACCACTAACATCAATTGACTCTCTGGTAGTTCTTGGTTTTAATATACAAAAATTTCCTGATTGTTGTTGGGGGATAAAGTCCACATTTTATCTTCACAAGTGTCCACTTCATCCTACAGAGACACTGGTACTTAGTACTCAGCACCTAGTATTCAAAAATCATCAGAGTCCTCTCATGGACCATTTCTATCTCATTGATTCAAGGTCAAGCCTATCGTGGAGACAGGCCCCCTGAGCTTTCTGCACACAGCATCCCTAATGATAGACAGGAAGAGAGCAGGCACGGGAGGGTCATATTCTGTGCACATCTTTTAACTGAATTAGTCTTTCATGCAGAGGCATGCTCTGCTTGCGATGTAATCTTCACAGACTCTTTGGAAGCCTGCTACTCTCCCGGGATGAGCCGTTCTTTGTCTTCTAAGGAAACATCCACATAAAGGAGATTTACTAACATCATTTTAGAGCCAAGAACCTTGGGTTTGGAGACAATTTGGATATGTTATTTAGACTTCTAGAGTTCTTGAGTATTACAGTATCAATGAATAGTCAGGATTGTAGGTTTTCTTGTCTAGATGTAAGCCCATTGGCATTTAACATGAAGCTATAAAATTCCTGTTTCTAATTAATGATCACAATAAGAGATCCATATCTTCAAAGAATTTGGCAACTGACATAAAACACAAGTGAAATGAGCAAAGCTGTCATCTGCAGAGCGCGTACCTGACAGGGAGAAAACCGTGATAGGCGCACACCAGGTAAAAGAGAGAACCCTGGGCAGCTACAGGTAGCTGTGTTGAAAGCAATGCATAACAACCTTTAATTTTTTTCAACATTCTTCAGATAGGAAAGCAGAAAAAGATCCAAAACTGGCTGGGAAGCAGGATAATGACAAGAAGGAAGCTGTAAGGAAACAACTGAGATTTCTCCCAGACTGCGGGGCTAAGGACTTTTATCTCCCTGCTCTTAAGGAATGCTTGGAGTTTGGGCATCTACCACACCAGGCACTATGTGAAACCACGCTTCCTTGATCTGGTGGACTGTATGCAGTCCACAGTATGAACTCAATCATTTAAAACACACTTCTGTTTGGTTTACAAGGTTCCCAGGAATGGAACTCTCTCCAGAACAGTGGTCAGAATTCTGACAGGGAAGGCAGCCCCGTAACAGAACCTAGGGAATGGCAATTGAAGGGAAGGCGATGCTGACTGCCGGGACCCGACCACAGCCTTCACATATGTACCACACAAGTTCACACCAAGGAGCTGCTGGCTCCTACTATTTAACCCTACAAATACAGACAATAAAAAAGACCGAGTCCAAAAGTCACAAATAAAAAATGTCTTTCTATGTCACCACACCACATACATTCTATATAAAAGCACTGTCCTATATTGCTGGCAAGGACACTCTTGCTTCTGTGTCACCTGTAGCCCATACATAAAGATGCAATTTAGTTCACTCTGTCACTGCTTGTTATGTGAAAGAGCTCTGAACACCCATTGAGAAAATCTAACAAGACAAATGATGGAGGTCTGACTTCACATTCTGGTTCTACCACTCTGGGCCTGGAAGGTTGCCTAATCCTTATCCCCTGTCTTCCTCATCTAGAAGATCCAAAGGGTAGAGCCAAGAGGCCTGCTCTGAAAACCAAGTAGAAAAGCCAAATGTGGTGGCCCATATTCATAATCTCAGCACCCTTGAAGTAAGAGAGGAGGAAGAGACTGGACAATCACCTACAAGCTCAGGGCCAGCTAGACCAGAAGACACCACACAGCAGAAACACAAGAGAAATGCTACCTCAATACAGTGGAAGGCTGCTAAAAATTGTCCTCTAATGTCTACATGCATGCTATGGTATACACACTCCCAAACTCATTTACATCTCTCTCTCTCTCTCTCTCTCTCTCTCTCTCTCTCTCTCTCTCTCTCTCTCTCTCTCTCTCTGTGTGTGTGTGTGTGTTTGTGTATGTATCTGTATCTCTCTCTCACCCACACACCCACACACCCATAAACTCACACCCTTTTCAGTTGAAAAATTATACCAGTGAGTTGCTAAGACTTACATGCACCTAAATTTCTATAAAATTCTGGCCTGTCTCCATGTAGTCTGTATATCTTGACGTTGAAAATCATCCAACTGTCTTTGTAAACTCCTAACTGCTTAGTTTTCCCCCAACATACTAGAGCATAGTCCGTATCTTCTGATACGGCTATATCTGTATCATCAGCTACAGAAGTCAAAGTCAGTTTTCTATTTCATGAAAAATAAAACTGTGCCTCGCACATGCGACCCCTGGGCTCCATGTCGACTATTCGTGTCGGAAAACAAAGTAATCAAGCTCTTCCATAAATATTTGGGAACTGAGCACCAACACATCTCAACTACTCTGAGATTTCTGGTGGCTTAACCAGTCGTAGGAAGCAAGGAACCCCCCAGTTCTTCAATAGATTCAGCTCTGCAGGAGGAAAGAGTTGCTAACAAGCCGTGTTTGATTTCTGCTACTCTGTATCATAAACAGAAATTATTTAAAATTATTAAAAAAGAGTCAGACAAGCCAGCTGACAGAGCGAAGTGGGTCACATGCACACCACCCCCTGTGAAGGATCACAATCTCTGGGTCACCCCTTCTTTAACCCCATCCCATGAATCCCTGTGTAAGCAAGGGGGTTGTCTTATTTGAAGATAATAAGGTTGAATAGGTTTGCAGTTTTTGTCACAGTTGAGAAAAATATATTACGCTATTTGTAAAACCCATAAAGTTTAATATTTCACTAGAAGCCTCATGTATGAAAAAACAGAATGCTCTCTTTTTATGAAAGAGTTTTATAGTCACTGGAGAAAACAAACCCGTGAGTGCCGATTCCTTGATTTAAAAGCTTTATTATCTCTATGAGAAGTAGGATTCCAGGATGCCAGCTCCCCCTGGAAGCACAAAAGGTATTTGTGGCGCTGTGATGTGTACAATGGCTAGGTTAAAGACCTTGAAAACGAAAAGAAAAGTGTAGAGCTATTGGCTACTCATCACAGACTGTCAAATTTAGAAACAAGTCAAAGAAGATACAGACAGCCCTGCTCTGAATCATTTGGAGGGAAAACAGTAAAGTTTGCACAAACCATAAAGTATTTAAATCTGCAAACAGAATCCAACTCACCTTTCTCGCATAGAAGCCCAGGACTCTTGGCTAACTGGCCCGCAGTGGCTCCCCAAGTGGATCCGGCTGGAACAAATGGGCACCCGGAGCTTTCTGGGTGTGCGTCCCACCTCTGTTCCGCTGTTAATGAACAGCTTAGAGGCTTCTCTCTCAACACTGAGTCACACAGGGAGGAGGCAGGCCGTGTGAAAGGGGGTGTCACCCTGTGCAAATACCAGCTCAACAAAACCAGTCTCATTCACAGGACTGCTGTCTCTGTGGGGAAGTTCTTCAACTACCTCCTGCCTTGCTATGCCCCAAACTGTTCCTTATCACTCTTTCAACTGATCTCCACCACCCACAATACTGGCAAGCTGGCAGCCCAGCCAACCTTTTGTAAATAAGTTTTTTAAAAAGAAAAACAAAACTCAAGGTAGAGGGAATCTCTCCTTCCTCCCTCCCTCCCTCCCTCCCTCCCTCCCTCTTTCCCTTTTTCCCTTCCTCCCTTCCTCCCTTCCTCCCTTCCTCCCTCTCTTCCTTCCTCCCTCCTTCCTTTCCTCCCTTCACTACTTGGGATGTGAAGACACAGACATGGGTACCAGGAGTGCACTGCTCACTTGGGAAATTAACATTTACATGATGCGCTCTGGGACTCGAAGATGTGGACGGAATCCATTATAAAAATTCTACATTTTGAACATTTTATACAGACACCAGAGGAATATCACACTCCAACTGTAAGAATCTTAACCCTTAAATTATTTCACAATATGTAAAATAAAATAAATAAATACAATAAATAAAGGATGGTCAGCAGGTCAGCTCCCCGGGTAAAGGGTCCTAGTGCCAAGCCTGAGGATCTGACTTTAAACCTCGGGACCCACACAGTGGAAAGAGCAAACTGATTCCTGCAGGTTGTCCTCTGACCACATGCAGACCCCAACATGCGAATCCAAACATACACACAAGTAACTCAACAGAACTTTAATGAATGTTTAATGTGGTAAGAATAGTTGAAACTTCTTTTACAGTTGATGATGGCAAAGATTCCTGCATCAAAGCTGCTTCTGCTGCGAAGAAGAAAGAATACGGAAAAGCATCCTGGGTGGGGGCTCCTCTCACAGACTCTGACGTGACCCTGTCGCAACAAAGACTTAAAGAAGCTTAGCATTCGGGAGCTTTGCTCAAGGGACCTGGATCATCTGTTTCCTGGGTCATCTCAATTCATCAGCACACCAACAATTAACCTCCTTAAGACTGCGCCTCCAAACTGTGGCAGGCTCGGCTGTGCCTACGACAAGAATAACAAGAAGTAGAAACATCCACGTGAGAAGGCCAGGCAACGACAGGACAGGATGGATTGAAGCTGGAGATCACCTCTTGGATGTTCCTTAAGTCTAGGCTGAGGTGATAGAAAATCTAAAGCAAAGACAGTTTTCACAGAGAAACATATAGTTCTGACCCGTGATGTACAGAATATATTTATGCGTGATTGTGTGATTGTGTGTGTGTGTGTGTGTGTGTGTGTGTGTATGTTTGCACCTATACATACAGGTGTACATGCATCTGCGTAGACAACTCATCTGCCAGAAGTTAACCTCAGGGGTCTTTCTCGGTTGCTCGCTACCTTATTTTGTGACACAGGTTCCTTGCATCAGATCTCATTCTGGGTAACCAAGAGACCCCGAGGACCCACATGTCATTGCCTCCACAACCACAGGGCTGAGGCACAAGGCACACCGCCCCCCTCCACTGTATTCACCTTTACATGGGTTCTGGGGACCCGAACTCGGGTCTTCAGACTGGCACTGCAGGTACTCTATTTACTGAGACATCTCCTCAGCCCCTAATATATTGTTAAAATAAAATTTAAATTTTTGCCGTAGTGTTAAGAGTAAGGTTAGATATTACTAATAGCTATGAGAAAATTTAAAAAGAAGATGTGACCCATCTTATACAAGATCAAGCCAATAAAATCCACACGTAGATGGGGTAGATGGTCTCCAGGCCTCACCTAATCCTGAGGAGTTACTGGTATCAGAGAGCTCCTGGGGAGGGAGAATCTCTGTTTATTAATAAACGGAAGCTGGTTGGTTTTCCATGCTCCAGCAGATGGTTCCACACCCGTACACGTATGAACAACACCAATTGGACGTAATATATTATTAAAAATGAAAGAGAAAATAGACAAAATTGAAAGGGGACATGGTGGTAGGGTTGAAAGGAACAGTGGGAATAGATATGATCGTATTTCGTTGTGTACAAGGTTGAGGTACTCAGAAACAAAGAAAAACTTTTAAAAATAAAAAATAAATAAAATTATAGTCAGTGTCAGAACTTGGTTAAAATTGAGGGGACAAACAGTTCCAAACTCTCTTGTAAGGACAAGTACTAACTAACTTCCAGAATGTTTAAACATATGGTTTTGTCCTTCATGAAATATAGAACCAGAAAAATGTGGTTTTACCTCATCTTGAGGTTAAAGTAAACTGTCTAAGATACATGTGAGGTGTTTGAGCTTACAAATAACTATTTCTTTGTGCAATCATCATTTCTCTTCCCCTGTGCATCAGGACACCCAGTTTACTAAGCAAAACCAGTACCTTTTCAATTCTGATTCAAAAGAGGACTCATTCTAAACATGTAAGCAAAACCCAGACTTCTTCATACCAAGCAGGCATTCTTCAGCGCAACTGTCTGAAGTCTAGAATTCCAAGGAGTGTACAGAGGCCAAACACAAAGTGTGTGGGTGTGACAGTGGCCAGGGCGGTGTGACCTTAGTTTCACTCCAGCTTGAACTGCCTAAACCCTGAGAATTCTTAGAATAACTGGGCTTGGTCAAGCTCATTGCACGGTGAGTTCTCCAGGGCTTCTTGAAAGGTAGGCTCAGAAGCTGCGATGGCAAAGGTTTGGCGTCAGGTGCCTATGCCAAATGATTGGCCCGTAGCTGCCTGGAAAAGTAGAATGAGGCTTATAAGGAAAATCAGATGAACACACAGAAAGACACAACAAGATGAACCACAGTACTGTCCACCGCAGACCTTGGACCCTGGACACTGGAGTGCTGGGTTGCTTTGTCTGTATGTTGTATCTTAGAAAACCACTAGCTCCCAATTCTACATAATATTGGAAGGAGAAAGCCATGTATATTGTACTTCCAGCTGCTCTAAGAAGCCATCACGTATTATTTTAATAGTTGTTGTTAAATGATTGTTACCTCCTAATCTCAGGGATGCTCCAAAACTGATAAAGACAAGTCATCAGCGCTCTATTTCTGCTGGACTTTGAGGATTTATTTTTTTTAATAGAGGCCTGCTCATCTTCCTTCCAGGTAAAAGAAATAAATGTTATATGTCTGTTAAACAAAGACATCATTAGGGTGGTAATTACAGAGCCAATTTCTTCTGCCTAGGAGTAGATAGAGGCCATAATTAATGACTTGCTGCCAGCACTGCAGGAGCTGGTGCATTGCTTAACGCTCTTCACGGCGCCATCATGACACAGAGCCGTGGAGGACACAGCACCAGCCATGCAAGCCAGGGTTTAGCTTCCTGCGGACTCAGTATCCACCATGAGCAAGTCATTTAGCCCTTGTGTTATGTCCTTCTTGATACGGTGAAGTTTGTAAATACTGTCACTTTACCAACTGGACAGGTATTATCGAGTTGTTGCCTTTAGCACAGTCTCTTCCTGTGTTATAGACAACATCAGAAGAGGTCAGGAGAACTCAGTCCTAAATTTTCTCTGCTTCCTGTGTCTTCTTCAAGCTCAAACTAAGTAGTAGATATCTTCTCTGTAGTGGATGTAGCTCTCTCTGGTTTGGGCAATCCATGGCAGAGCTGGCCCAGTTAATGGCAGAAAGAGGAATTGGTACAACTGGATAAGGGAGCTCAGCGGCCATTTTATCTTCTTTGGTACTGAAGTTTAAAAGCCCTATTTCAAAGTTTTAATTTCCTCCTTCTATTCCTGTGACTACTAGTGATAAACCAACATGAGAAATATCCAGGCAGCCATGATGACTAAGCCAATTAAGAGAACATGTAACCTTTAATTTTGGCTGGTGACCAAGAGCAGGCTGATGCCCGCAAAGTCCCTCGGTGCCAACCTGAGGGGTACAGCATTTTTTTTTTACAAAGGAGAATCATTGTATTATTTGGGCATGATTCAGACTGGTCTAAGGACACAGAGCATCTGGCCAGCTCATAAAAGTAGCTGAAATGATGAGAGTTTTTGTGGTCACAGGCGTTTGCTGCCATCGCCTGCAGCATCCACACACCGACGCACCGGAAGCCCAGTGAGGATAGCTCCTCCGACTCTGGAGGCAGGGGACTGTAGAAGAGGTGTTCAGGGGTCTGACTTCCACTAACCAGCTCAGCTAGAATGCCTCGAGAACAGGCTGGCTCTGCGCTGGAGATGGCTGTCGTCACAAGGGTACCACCTGAAGGGTGGGCAGAGGACCTCGGGGAGGAGCTATGTACTCTCCTCTCTGAGAGCAGGATGTGTTTCTTATTCTTGGGCCAGCTGTAAACGTGAGTGTTCTGAAGCCAGGTCGGCAGTGCTCCTTCTTGGCATTTGGGAAGAGCACGGGGATGAATCCGAAATTCATGCTTCCCTGATTTATGAACTCGATCTGCATCATCCGATGATTGTACTTAGTATGTAAGCCGTGCTCCTCCTCGCCCAGCTGCGGCTCAGCGCCTTCCACATCCTGTTTGTATTTGCGTCTGATTGCTGTGATCGTCACTGTCTTATCTCGAAAGTAACCCTCCATCCATGTAATGATATCAATACCCTGGATTCTACCCTCAAATATGTTAATCGCAGTTTGGAAGCCATTCACCAACAGAAAGTTCACAAATTTCACCACCACCATGGCTGTGTCCATAGAATAAGTGATAAAGACTTTCCGTAATTCCTCTGGCAAATTGCTGGTTTTTAGAGTTCCTCCGGCTAAGGGGTTGCTAGGAGGTGTGGGCACGGCAGCTGGGGGTGGAGCCTGGGGGCCGTGTGGTCTGAGCTCTGCAGGAGGGTCCAAGGACTCCTCGGGAGCTTCAGCTCCATTAGGTGGTGGGTGGTCTGGTCCCTTAGGAGCCTTGGGAAAGAGAAGTCTCTCTGTGCAGGCCTCTCTTCTTGGTCCTGGGGCCTGGAGTCCTTCGGGATGACCTTCTGCACAGGGCGCGGGCCTCTCACCCTTGCCCCCGGGGAAAGGCCTGCGCAGGCAGAGCAGACTGGATGACTTGCTGGTAGGCTACTACTGGAGGATAGCCATGACCATACTGCACCTGGTGGTCATAGGGCTCTCCGGGGCAATAGTACTGATAGTTCCATGGAGCCTGTGCGGAAGGATCGGGAGGCAGCATCCGTGCATTCCCTGGATACCTCTGAAGTTCAAACGGAGGAAATTTCTTGTTCCTCAGAGGCCCAGTGAGGTCCTGCAGGTAACATGAGGAGGTGAGGGGCAATGGCCTCTCCAGCTGCCTGATGCCCAGGACGTCTTGTGGTTGAGATACCAAGTGTCTATCGTGGGTACATCTGGGGCTGCCCTGTTCCTGTGGGACCAGAGCCTTGGTCGGGGCCGGGGCTGGGGTATCATCTCTTAGCCACCACTGGAGGAGTCTGCCAAAGCATTAGGTAAACTTGGGTCCGACTTGTCTGAGTCATGGCCAGTGTCAGGAGAAGCTGCTGAGAGCTGAGATCCCAGCCATCTATTGCGTTTTTTCCTAAGTGTAAGCTGATGCGCTGGAGGGAGGGCTCCAAGCTCAGACTCAGACTCAGGCTCGCTGGCTTCAGAGGAGAATGAGGAAACATCTTTGCCAAGATCAGGGTGCCTTCTAAAGAAACTGGCTTTACCCTTCTCCAGGACTTTCGCTCGCAGGCAGGTGACCTGTTGTGACACAGGCTGGTGGTTTGCAAGTTTCAGGGGAGGGCATTGAAGTAAGGACAAACTGATGGGTGCCATGTTCCTTGTATTTGGGGCAGGTGGTTCCAGTTCCTCTTCTGGAGAATATTCTGGGATCGGTTTCAGCAACTGACTTGGAATGGTTGTGATTCATCAACCTCCACAGGAATGCTTCGATTCATTCTAGTTTCTAAGATTGCCACAGACAGACGGGTCCAGGGGGTGGTCGCTGGCTCTGCTCTCCTGAATCCACCTTGGGCTGCTCGGACCTCCTTCACCCTCTCCAGGTGCAGGTAAGTGCTGGAGCAGGCTCCAGAACAGGAAATAAATGTCGTATGCAAATATCTTCAGAGAGGAAACCTCTGCTCAGCAGTCTCCCCATGGGGCAATGAGTCCGGGGTACAGCATTTTTTAAAAGCAACACCACAGTTACATCAATGTTAGATGAGAGTCAGAGTAATTTATTTAGGCAGAACATAGTTATTTCAGATACAACATGACACTAATTCTGACTTAGAGCTTCTTCAGTTCTTTTAGTTTAGGTTTGTATAAACATTGTGTTCATTTAATATATCTAGACCATGGTCAGAGTCACAGAAGTATCCAAGCAGACACGCCTGTTGGGGGTGGAGTGTGAGGGAGTCGAAGGCGGAGAACTGTTCAAGCAGCCACAAAATGGAGTCAGGATGGTGTAACCTTAGTCACTTCATGCCAGGCCCATTTGGAAGTCCCTGTCTTAGTTTCAGTCTCAGAGTCTGCTCATATCTATATATGCCCAAGACTCATAACGTCTGTAGACAGTCATGTGTTATCATGTAAACATGGTTCAGCCATTCTGACATCAGGCGAGGAAAAGAACTGCATACCAATTAGAAGGACTATTTTTTTCTTCCACTGAAAAATGTAGAATGACAAATTATTTGTATAATTACAGTCTTATCTTTAAGCTGGGGTCATTATCCAACAGAGTCAACTAACCTGGACCCTTGTGCACTCCCAGAGTCTGAACCACCAACCAAAATCAAACATCAAACTTGACATTATGATTTTTAGCCCTTAACATGTTTTGGAAGGAATTTGTAAACACTTCTTCAAGCTTCAGACTGCAAGTACTCTATAAGGAATGCTTTAAGGAGAACAAAATGGATAATATAGATGACATCTAGAGACAGGAATACTGATAGTCTGCACAATAGTGCAGACCCTTAATCTCAGCACTAAAGTGGTAGACAGATCTCTGTGAGCTTGAGGCCAACCTGAACTACATAATGAGTTACAGGACAGCCAGGGCTATGTAAAGAGACAAAAAAAAAAATGTTGAGTTTTCCATTGAGAAGAAAGACTGTACTGGAAGTAGGACTAGGGGCGTTCACATTAGATTCCACTAAAATACCACATGTGCTTATGCCCTGACATCGTGAATGAGGCTAAACAGTAAAAAGTGGTAGACACATTTATATGACAGAGGAAAATTTAAGACAATATGGCAGTCGGGCTGTGTGGCATGGTTATTGATGCCAGCCTTTATCAGGGTTTACTGTGACACTCAGAAGTAAAAATAGGGGCAGGGAAATAGAAAATATATGCAGTTTTGCAAATAAAAATATATGTAACTTGTGGACAAATAAAATTTGCTCAAAGAAGCCAAAGTTAAAAAACAAGTCACATGGAATGGAAAGATTGGCCAGAAGTTAAGATCACTTGGTTTTTTTCTTTTTTGCAGAGGACTTGGGTTCAGTTCCCAGCATGCACATGACAAACCACACTCTCCATAACTCATTACAGGAGGCCTAACTCTCTCTTATGACCTCTGTGGGTACCAAGAATGCATATGGTGCAGAGACATACACGTGTAAAAGATATTTATACACATAAAATAAAACAAATCAAGTTTTTAGAAGGAAGAGGAGGAAGAGATAGAGGAGGAGGAGGAAGAAGAAGAGAAGAGGAGAAGAAGAAGAGGAAGAGGAAGAAGAGGAGGAGGAAGAAGAAGAGAAGAGGAGAAGAAGAAGAGGAAGAAGAAGAAGAGGAAGAGGAAGAAGAGGTGGAAGAAGAGGAAGAAGAAGAGGAAGAAGAAGAGGAGGAAGAAGAAGAGGAAGAGGAAGAATAAGAGGAAGAAGAAGAGGAAGAAGAGGAAGAGGGAGAAGAGGAAGAAGAGGAAGAGGAAGAAGAGGAAGAAGAGGAAGAGGGAGAGGAAGAAGAAGAAGAGGGGGCATGCACTTTGTGCCAGGCAGTTAGCATCTCATCCCTGTATTCTCTGCTTCATTGTCCGCCATGATGTAAGGCTCCTCTGCCATGTTCTCCTGCTTCCACAAATTCATCCATGTTTTCCCACTCATGATCTACTAACACTTCTGAAACTTGGTTTTAAAAAAAAGATTTCCACAGTTAAATTCCTTCTGTCAGGTTTTATAATCACAGCAGTGCACAACTAACTGATGTAGGCACCCACCCCACCTCAATAAGCTGTGGCCAAAGCTACAACACAGCATGACTCAATACAATTCCCTCACTTTGGTTTTGCTAAGGAATGAGCAGTAGGGACAGCATACAGTGCCAGCTCCTTACCAGGAAAAACATACTATTCCTAACATTTTAACAAACTATAAGTGGCACCATGCCACTCCCAGCTCATTATCAAAATAGTCCCATTCCCCCATAAAATCTAATTACTTTCAGTTCATAGACAACTGACAGTGGGGAATAGCACCCACTGCCATGTGGTTTTAATGCCCAGCAGCGCACACTCACATATACACACATACAAACCCACACACACACATATACACACACATGCACACACATACTCACATATACACACACACAATCAAATTAATTCATGTACAATTGTGGTTTACAGCAATACCACTAGCCTTGTTACTATTTAAATTTTAATTGATAAAATTAGCTAAACTTAAAATTCATTTTCTAAGTTGGACCAGCCACATTTCAGCCAAAAAGGCTAGGAAGGTAGGAAATGCATAAAGCAGGTCTTCTGCCCTTTAAAAGGCCTTTCCTTCTATTTTTTATGGCATTCTTGTGACCAGAAATATTTGTTTATTGTGCAACTGGTGATCCCTATTCATCTTTACCAGGCAGTGAGCACATCACCTGGTTCCTTTCTCCATGAGAAGGAATTCTCTACATTCTTCTGCCACAGCACTTAACCATCTTATATACCAAAACTGACACAGCATACTCTTTAGGAGATCTTAATAGCTAGTTACAAAGCAACGGTGTCAGCCTCAGACAATGGCTTCTTGAGTTAACCTACATAGTTGTTTAACGCCTTGTCTCTTGGTGTTCTCATCTGTGACACAGTAATGATAAAGTACTGCTTTCCTCCTGTGAGTCATTCTGGGTGTCAACTATGTTCACATAAAAAAGGCACTAAGGCTAGGCATGGTGGTGCAAGCCTTTACTCTCAGGACCCAGTCCCAGAGTTTGGGAAGCAGAGGCAAGCAGATCTCTGAGTTTGAAGCCAGCCTATTCCACATAGTGAGTTCCGGGCTAGCCAAAGGTACATAGTGAGACTCTATCTCAATAAACAAGCTAACAAATAAGGAGAAATCAGTTAAAATAGGTGCCATCTAAAAATTAATTCTTAGTGAACTATTAATGCATTTAATGTATATATGAAGAGAACATGAGATCAAGAACACAAGAACATCTTTTTCTTCCAATACCGTTGGTAAATGGAATAAGTCGTCTATGTCATGACTAAAATCAGATTTTCAAAGTTTCATGGATATCATTTCAAGACTCCATCTCTGGAGCATACTGCTAGCATTATAAAAAAACTAATAATGGCCTTTGAGTCAAAGGGGGAATATAAGAAAAGAAAATAAAAGAAGCCTACGTGGAGTGTACCATTCACTAAAATACTGCATTATTAATTTCTCTTAGATGACAACTGGGTATCTAGAATTGTCTTCTGCTTTGTTGCCTTGGTATTCCTCTCTACTTGGAATTATCTTTGATTTCTCCAGTGCTCCAATATCATAACAGCAGTTGCATTTCCTCCTTGAAATCTATTTTATCTCCTCTCTCGTAATTTACTATTGCTTTGGTCCTCCACCGTGCTCATAACGAGTAACCACAAATTCATTGCAATACACTTCATTCTCCTACAATTTGGTGGTCAGATGTATAAAAATTAGTTTCATGAGCTAATGTTCAGATGTTCGCTGGATTAGTTTCTTCTGCAAGCATCAAGGGGGGAAGCTGTCTCTGTCTTTTCTCATTCCTGAGACCATCTACATCCCTTTGTCAATGATCTCTTCCAGGTATCATTCTGTCTCTATCTCTGTTATCACAGCTCTTGCTACTGACCTCTTGTCTCTCTCTTAGGGGAATGCTTGTGACTGATGGTGGTCCTCTGGTCTCACTCTTAGCACGATGCTTGAGATGAAGGTGGTCCATCATGGCAGTCCAGAATGATCGCCTCATCTCATTCTCACTGATTCAGTTGCATTCACAGATGTCTGTTTTACCAATCAAAATAGCACATTTACAGGTTCTGGGATTCAGATCTTCCAGGGAGTCACTATCCAGTTTACAAAGTGTATCTTGGCTGCGTGTATCTCCAAGCTCTCTAAAGTTCATTGATTTTCATAAGTTAAAGATATAAACAAGTAAGTAAAAGTACAAAATGCACATAACAAATTTTAGTGAGCTAAATCAATATAAAACAGAACACAATCTTCTGGCCTTTAAGTTAAAATAGAGGGCATAATTAACGATTGCTTCTAAAACTTTATACTCAGAGCCATGTAAGAGGCTGCAGGTGTAGTTTGGGAATCTGGGAGAAATATGCTATCTAAGCTATGATAAGGTGGATGCATTGCATAAGCACATACATGTGTATGCTTCCATTTATATGTACAAATTCTATTTACACATTTTTAACACAGATAGTACAGAGAGGCTTCTATCAGTATCACACACAGTCATCACACACGCACGCACACACACACACACACACACATACACACTGTTGAGAATGTTCTTGGTTCCTGTCTTTCCTATTAGAATGCAAGCAACTTGAAGTTGATCTGTGTTTATTTATCTTTGAGTCCTCCTTAAGTCTGACCAGTTCTCAGAGACAGTTTTTATATTTGTTTTTGTTTGATTGTTTGTTGTTGTTGTTGTTGTTAGTTTTGGGGTTTTTTTTTTTTTTTTGTATTTTTGGTTTTGTTTTAGAGGGTTTTGTTTGTTTGCTAGTTTGGAGGCATTTGGTTGCCCTACTTAGGGCAAATGAGGAAAAAGCAAAGAAGCCACTGGAAAGGACACTGAAGCCAAGGACTAGGTCTTCCTTAGGTCCCAGGCCTCACTGACCAGAGAATCATGGCTCCCATGGTCCTCTTGTCTCCTGCTGTGTCTCTGGTGCAATTCTCCTTTACTTCACACACAGTCTCTCAGACCACCTGAGACGTCTGTGGCCTGGCTCCCTGCCCACACGCAGTGTCTGACACCCTCCGCCCACCACGCCTGCGCCTCCGGCCCACTTCCTCCTTGCTTCACAGTCCTCCGCAGGACTCATCTGCACAGTGTCTCCAGTTCCCAGGCTCTATAATCAAATGAGTGAATCCAATTTTATCTTCCAGATATTTCTGGACTTTTTCAAATCTTCAAGAATTATTGTAAAGTAGTGAACCATCCTTTATAGCAAAAGGATCACATTTGTGGTGATTTCAGTTCTCTATTGTGTGATTTTTAGATGTTTTGATATTGGCACACCTGTCATTCTTTTTTTTTTTAAACACCATTTCTCCCAACCAAGAGGGTAACCATTCTTAATGGGCTAGTTATATCTAAAGGCTATTAAAAATGTTGGATTCAATGACTTTGAGAGTTGTAGTGTGTGTGTGTGTGTGTGTGTGTGTGTGTGTGTGTGTGTGAACGTGTGTACCCGACCACACCTGCCTCCTTATGCCCATGGAAATCACAAACCTGTTTTCTAGGTGCTTCTCACCTTCCAGCTGGCTGAGGCAGAGAGATTTCTACAGCTGCGGCTTGTGCCCCACACTGGCTAACCTGCCCCAGGCTCCTCTCCTGTCTGTGCCTCCCAACTCCCCAAGGAATGCTGGGATCATAGATGATGTCATTACATCCAGAGTTGAATGTGGATTCCAGGGGCACACATATGGCATGGATGACATAACAACTTGGGATTCCAAAACTCTCATCTGTTTAAAACATTACAGTTATTTTTAAGAAAAAACAGATGTATAGAATATTTCCTACCCACTGTAGAAATTCCTCCGAGCAATTTAAGAAATCTTCATATCTAACATTAGAGAGTGAAACACACCACACCTTGATTTTCTGCACAGATGAGGCACCAGTTTAATATGGCAGCATTAGACAAGAAGCATGTGACGCCTCCCGTGCAACTCAGCCAGAGATCCGAAATGTTTTTCTTAAGGTTAGATAGAAAATACTTTATGCTGTGCTATGCTGGCCTTAGGCAACTCTGCCACTGTTTTGTGATGTGGCAGTGGACAACGGGGAACCCAGTACTCCCAGGCGGAATCCCCTGCTGCAGCCACAGCTACCCATACATAACCAACTCTCAGTCTGCGCCAACCAGCCCTATTGGAAAGACGCGTCTCTTGCTTTTCTCTCCCTCCTTGTTCAAGGAGAATGATAAAGAAGAAAGGGAGCATAAGGGTTTAGTAGATATTTTATTTTATGAACAATATTACTGAGCTTCTGAGTGACCCAGAAGACGTGAACAAGAGTCATTAACTTTGTGTGGAAATGAAATTGCTGTCTATTCAAAATTATGGGATGCATCTGCACTGTGTACTACGTCAGTGAGCTTCTAGACATTTTTTCTTATCTGAGTTCATCTCTAGACTTTTCTCCTCCCTCCCTTCTTCCTTCCTTTCTTCCTATTTTTCTTTCTTTCTTTCTTTGGAAGTGTCTCCCTATGTAGTCTAGGATGGCTTCAATTTTGCTGTGCTCCTGCCTCATCTTCCTCTTTGGCAGGATGACAGACTTGTGGCATCTCATATTAACATTGTAAAATACTGTCATTGTTTTCAGTTCCCAGGAGTCAAAGAAAACCTGAGCTTTCAGAAACTCTAATAAATATAGCTAGAGTTTCAGAGCAGGCAAGCGTCCAAGGGAGGAGCTCCTCTTCTGGACATTTCTACTGCTCCTCCTGCTGCTCGAATTGTTCTTCCTCCTCTCGAATAGTGCTCCACAATGCCTGTGAGAAGCCTTCCAGTCAGGCATCCACACTCTCTGTGTTGAAAAGTCAACCCTCAAGTTCCCACTAGGGCTCAGATCTCCCTCCCGCTTGGATGTGATGCGGTCACATCACCGGACTTGTCTATCCAGTCTAACTATGATTCTGCAACACAGAAACAGGGAGTGAATCTACACACACCCATGGCCAGCCCTGTGGAGAAAGGCTGGGGAATGTGCACGTTTGATCTCTGTTTATGCAACAGCATGAATCTGAAGAACCTGGCAACCACAGCCACAAGGTCTACTGAGCGAAGTCAGTGGAGTCTGACCTTCTCTACTCTGAGACTCTTGGTGAAGCTCAGTGGCTCAAACCTTTGTGCACAGCCACTGAGAGACAGGGCAGGTGCCCAGGGTAAGAGATTGAATTCCCTTTCACTCACAGACAAGTGTGTGATGCTTATAGAAAGCACCCCAGTATTATATCACATGAGCATCCACCCACTTCATTCCACTTGTTTTTCCCAGAATTCCTGACCATCAACTAGATAAAGGCGCACACCGAGGAATAAAGCTCAACACATACTTCTTCACTCTATAAATAGACTTCACTATGAGCTTTTGATAAGTGTTGTAACTAGACTCCATCACTAAAAGAAAAGCCATAGCAGTCTGCACGGCAAGCAATGAACATGGGGAAAGTTTTTTTAATTCATATGCTCAGGTTACAGGATCATGTATTATGTATTATCTTCATACATTCTCTGGCTGAGGGTAAGCCGAGACTCCTGACACGTTGGCTCACGGAAATGAGTGCAATCAATACGCTCTGTTTTTTGTCTCAGGTTCTAAAATAAGGGACATATGAAATATGTTATCCTCGGACAGCTAATGCCTTAAAGCAGGAGCGTCTTCCCCGCCTTTCCTTTTCCGAATAAAGCCCATTTCATATCTGTTAAAGTGACTGTTAAAGATTATAAAGAAAACACCTATCTTATAGTAAAAATAATTCCCACTAGGTTCCAAAAAAGCCACTGTCCTGCTATAGTTTAGAAATAGCATGGAGCCTGCTGGGTGAGGCAGCTCGTAATAAATATGACAATATTTGATGGTGATGAAATAAGACTGTGGAACTTCATGAGGAGCATGACACATGTCTTTTTCTTCACCCTCTCAGACGAGCCCTGGGAAAACTGTGAGCTTTTATGGGTGTTCCTTTAGTATCCCAGAGAGCAGAAGGGGGTACCATTGCATGTCACAGAACTGTGGTTGGCAACAATATTTCCGTGCCAGTATTTCAAAACAGTATGATTTTTGAGTGCTCCCAACACAAGGAAATTATAAGTATTTGAGGTTACAAATTATACTAAGTCCCCTGGTGTGATCACCACATATGAAATGTCACTCTGTATGCCTGTAAATATGCCAAATCATTATGCCAGAACTTAAAGGTATCATAATAAAAAAACAATCAGTACAGACTGTGACTGCAAAAGAGTCATTTTCTAACTGTAAAGGAACTTACTTTAAAATAATACTAAAACTACCATTTACACACAGATAGAGGGGGGGAGAGACAGAGGGAGAGAAAGAGAATGAGGGAGGGAGAGAAAAGTGTTCTGGAGACCTCCAGGCAAATCTCTAACCCCAGTAAACAAACTCTCAGGTTCCACCTGAGGTCCCCAAGTTCTGCCCTTTGCTCAGCAGGGCAGCTTCCTGGGTCTCCCCAGAAAGGTATGCTGTTTGCCCTGTGGGCAGACCCCGCCCTCCACAGCCAAGTGTGACAGGGCCTAGCAAAGGCACTCTCAAAGGCAAACACATTCTTTGGGGATTTGTGTAAAGGAATTTGGCAGCAGTGTCTTCCCCATGAGTGACACAAAGAGCAAGTTCCTCAGCCAGAGGCACAGGATTATCTAGAGTTTCTTGAAAGGAAATTACTATTAAGTTGTACTTACCCAGAAATCCACAAATATATTGAAATGTTTACAGACATCCTCTCCTACTGATACGTCTAAGATAAGAAGAAGAAGAAGAAGAAGAAGAAGAAGAAGAAGAAGAAGAAGAAGAAGAAGAAGAAGAAGAAGAAGAAGAAGAAGAAAGAAAAAGAAGAAGGAAGAAGGAAGAAGAAAGAAGAAGAAGGAGAAGGAGAAAAAGAAGGAGAAGGAGAAGGAGAAGGAAGGAGAAGCAGAAGGAGAAGGAGAAGGAGAAGGAGAAGGAGAAGGAGGAGAAGAAATCATACTGACAAATGACTTTAGACTAACCCAGTAAGGGATGAATGTAACACTGGGCACTTTATACGGATACCCCTGCTTTCCTCTTTGTTCACAAGTTTTTCCTCTTTGTTCTGTAGAATGCCACAGAGATGCCAGGGTCCTTCTGCAGGGCATATCAGTCATCGGGGAAAAAACAAGGGCTCATAAGGAACTTGATTCCAATGTCACCATTTTACCTCTATTGCTACTGGATTCAAGCTGAAGTTACTTCCTGTCTGTCTTGTGTGGTCTGTTTGTTTGACCAAGCTAGTGCTCTGCTGATGTCCCCACTGGTGCTGAGGAATCTCATGCTGGGTGAGTGACTCATGGACTCTGCAGCAGAAGTGAACTGTGCTACCATCCTGGGCCTTGTTGACTCTCAACAGGAGTCAGCTCTCATGGTCTGTGACTCATCTGTGAACCAACCATGCATGACCCTCCTGGAAGCCAGAATGGAATGGGTGGAACATCGAAAAGTTGTATTGTTTTTTTTTTTGATGGTTGTTATTTTGAGTTTGTAACAAGGAAAACCGAGTCAGGCATCCATGGGGAGAGGCAAATGGTATAAATGAGCCACTTTCTGTAAGCCAGAGTGAGCATCTGTGAAACAAGAAAGACGCGAGAAGAAGCAGTTACATAAAATCTTTGGAACATTAGCAAAGAGGTTGTACCACAGTTAGCTGTAGACACTGTCCGTGATCGTCTGCGGTTGTGTACCAGGGCAAAGGGTACTTGTGAATAATGGTCCACAGCCTTCCTTTCTCTCCAGCCTACTCCAAGGCAAAGCCCTTGAGGACTGGTCTGTCAGTGTCACCCTCTAATCAACCAGTCTAATGTTTCTGTTCCCCACAAGGTTACTCAGAGGACAAGGACTCCTAGGTAGATCAGCTACACTCTGAGCTCCCTGCATAAGACAGAAGAGGAAACTGTTGCCTCTGAAAAGTCGGTCTATCAGATGGTGACAGAGAGGAACGGACAAGATGGCAGAGAGGATAACACAACTGCAAGACAAACAGAAAGGAGCAACTGTCCTAAACACACTTGGTCACACATTCCCACCAGCATCAGAATACTCTGAACTCTCATCACAGATCGTCTACAGATATATTTGTGTTTGCTTCTGAGAACGAGCATTCTGTGTTAGGTAGATTATGTAAGTGCTGTCCACAAATATACCAAGCAATGGTGCCAGTTTAAAAGAAAATACATAAAAGAAACATTAAATAATTAAAATAATTACATTACCCTCTGTAAGCTACACAGAAAATTAAATAAAGTTAGTGCTTAGTGTTGTGTTTATAAAAAGATAAAGAGAGGAGGGAATGTGTTCTATGGAGGTGTGATGAGGTGTGGGGGAAGACATTAGCAGGCTCATGTCAAGTCATCCTGTACCCTCTGAGGGACCCGGCACACAGTATGGTATAGAATAGAGTTTGTTCAGGGAATGGGAGAGGAGTAAAGATTGTAATAGAGGCAGAAAAAGGGAGAGAGAGAGAGAGAGAGAGAGAGAGAGAGAGAAGAGGAGTAGAGGCCAGTCATGAGCACGTGGAGAGAGGGGGAGGGGAATGGAGAAAGAGGGGGGAAGGAAGCAGAGAAAGACCAAGAAAGAAACAATAGAGGAACAAGAGAGCCCCTTTTATAGTGAGTCAAGCATACCTGGCTATTGCCAGGTAACTGTGGGGCGGAGCCTAGACAGAATGCTAACACTGAGAATATGAAACTCCAAAAGTAAAAAAAAAAAAATACATCTAAGAAAAACCATGCATGATTCCATACATGGAAATTAAATTTATTGAAAACTGCTAAGAAATGCTAAATATAAAGTGAGCTATGAAATACTTTATGAGTTAGAAAAATATTGCGGCAGTGGCTAATACGCTTCCATCACAATCTATTTCCCCTTTCTTCTATGATAACAGAATTGTGAATGGGTTCATGGCTGTCTGGCTGTGATGGGCATTTCTCAGGCCTATTTAGCATGATATGCTAATGTAACTGGCTTCCCTCCCACAGAAAGTAAAGTGAGACACTGCTCTCTCCCTGCATTTAACAGGCACTTTCCCTTCCCATTGGCCAAGACCAGGGTGTTGCAGCAGGACCGCACAGGAGGATTCTGGGTTTTTGGAGGCCTTCGCTACACTGATGTGATTTAAATAGTGATTATCGTGTATAAGGGTGTAAATCTGGATTGAGCTATACAATTAAAGTCTGATTATTTTACTGGGTTTGTTTTGGTTTTTTTCTTTACCTAAAGTTCTCCCCTTTTTTTCTTTGCTTTTCACTATCTGGTGACAGAACTCCCACTTTAGTGAGAACATTTAGGAAGGCAGTGCCACATTTTTAGGCAAGAGATTTCACTACTCTGAAGGAGAGTGATGGTTGAGGAGATGAAAACTGGAAAATGCATTGAGAATGTCAAGTAGTGAGACGCACAGGCTGTGGCAGGTGATGTGGTGGCTGTGAGCTCTGAGACAGAAGGATTAGGAAAGAGTTCTAGTCTGTTCACACACACTAACACGTGTGTGTGGGGGGGGGGTGCTGGGCGGGTGGGCGCTGAGCCTGAACCCTCTGATCTGCCTGGGAAGAGCTTCCCCCACAGATCTCCACTGTGGAAAACAAGCCTGTGAGTCCTCATCTTTATCTACATTTCCAGGTTAGACAGGGCCCGGAACACACCAAAACTCTCACAGAATTTCTACGTAGCTTCTTGGTATCACTGCAGAAAACATTAAATGGACAAACGCTAGCTTCATTTCTCTCTCCCAAATAGTTGCTTGATTTTATAACTGATGATGATGTGTGATTTAATCCTGGGTTTTACTCTTTTGTGGTGGTTATTGCATATGCAGCTTTTTGTTTGTTTGTTTGTTGATGCATTTCAGGTCCTCAGTGACACGCAGAATACTTTCACTGCCCCCAAAATCCAGCTCCACATATTCATCCCCATGGCCCCCTTGAACGCCTTGAGGCCCTCCTCATGCCTGAGCCCTAGAATCTACAGATTTATCTACCATTCCGATAATTACTGTTCCTATAATTCTGCACCCTCCCAAAGGTTAGAATCATTCAATGTATACCCTTTTCAGACTATTTTTGTTGTTGCTGCTGTTGTTGTTGTTGTTGCTTTTACACTTACAACTGGCTGGTTTTCCTGAGTGTTCAAAGCAAGAAAAGTGTGATAATAGTAAGTCAATTTTAAACAAATACTTTTACATATCAATAGCTATCACACATATGTATGCCTGTAGATATGCACACTCATATACACACTCTCATGGTCACACAGATACACATATGTCAGTCACTTAAAATTTATACTCAGCAATATCAATATGCCAACATATCAAGAAACATTGAATTTTGGAGTAAAAACCCATTTTTAGTAATTATCAAGCTATGTTTATACTCTTAGGCGAACAGAATAAACAGCAGTGAACACTGATGACTTTGAAACTTACTTTGTTCTTTTTTTTTAAATGTTTTTTATTGGATATTTTCTTTATTTACATTTCAAATGTTATCCCCTTTCCCTGCCCCCTTACTTTGTTCTTAAAATACTTGTGGATTGAAAATAGGATGGATGTACAACTAAAAACAAATGGTTTATTTTTAATGTATTTTTAAGGTTTATTTTATTATGTGTTATATTTTATTATGTAAATTATATTTATTATTTTTACACACACACACACACACACACACACACACACACACACACACGTGCCCATGGAGGCCAAAAGAAGGTATTGGCTCACTTAGAGCTGGAATTATAGGCGTAACATAGTGGTGTGACATAGATGCCTAGATCTAAACTCTGATACAATAAGAGCAGTAAGTGTCATCTCTCCAGCCCCTAAAATTCCTTTTAAAGTAGCTTTACTTATTGTGGGGATAAGATTGAAGTAATTCTGAAACAATTCAGATATGTTATAGAATTGAGCAGTGAATTAGAGGGTTTGTTTTGTTGACAGCCAGAGCCTTGCTGTGGATGCAGGGTTCCACAAATATAATTTGTAAAAACATAGGAATGCATTATTACTAGAGGGAAGGAGAGGAAAAGGGGAGGGGAGAAAAAGGGAAGAGAAGGAAAGGAGAGGCAAGAAGAGGAGGGAAGGGGAGAGAGGGGAGGGGAGGGAGAGGAGAGGGGAGGGGAGGAAAGGGGAAGGAGAGGAGAGAGAGGGGAGGGAAGGGAAAGGAGAGGAGGGAGAGGGGAGGGAAGGAAAAGAAGAGGAAGGAGAGGGGAGGGAGAGGGGAGGGGGAGGGGAGGAGAGGGAGGCCAGGGAAGGGAGAGGGAAGGGGGAGGGGAGGAGAGGGGAGGGAGAGGAGAGGGGAGGAGAGGGAGAGGGGAGGGGAGGGAAGAGGAAGGAGAGGAGGGAAGGGAAGGGAAGGGGAGGAAATAGGGAGAGGAGTAAATGTCAGGAGTGGGGAGATAGAAAAATGGTTTTACATCATCATAGCGTCATAAGGAAGACTGGAGCAGACAAACATTTACAGATGCTAAGTCTAAAAAGAGATTTTGATGAAGACCAGAAACCTGGCACAGACTTAAAGGGTCTTACCACATATGCTGCTAATTAACTTCAAGTTAAAAACAAAGCAATTATGCAGGTTGAAAACTATGCAACACCTTCACCATCCTATCCAAGTCAGCAGTAAGGAGCGATGACCTCTGTCTGAGTCCACACGCTGTACCTTGAGAAAGGCACAGTGCCTTTGAGAAGGAGCAGGTCGAGAATGTACGCTTGACTTTAGCAGAGAGAAAGCAGAAGACCAACCAGGACTGTGTGAGTAAAAGGAGGGCAAGGATAGTCTTCACAAAGCTACTGGAACAGAAGATAAGCAAAGGTTTGAGGGACGACAGGTGGTACAGGAGTAAAGGACTGTGATGTATACAGCTTAATATTCATATAATGGTTAATGTATGATCAAGAACACAAACCATCAAAGAAACAGAATCAAAAGGGACATTAGTTGAATTCCGTGGAAGGGTAGTGATGTGTTCTTAATACTATTTGTGTTAGTTGTAAGTACAAAATTATTGTCAAGTAAAAAACCACAATAAAATAATATCCAATAAAGCAATACACATCTTTCCATAGACTCTTTATCTCCTAAAGCTAGGACAATTTCTCCTGGGAAGTCCTTTAAAGTTCTCAACTCACTGTGTGGGTCCTGACCCTTTTGGCAAACCTGTATGTCCAAAAATATTTACACTACAATTCATAGCAGTAGCCCAATTACAGTTATGAAGAATCAAGAAATAATTTTATGGTTGGGGTCACCACAACATGAGGAGCTATATTGAAGGGTTGAAATGTTAGGTAGGTTGAGAAACACTGCTTTAAAATAATCTCCCCAGCATCTTTATTTCAAAGATAGCCACACCCTCAGCATCTGCCCTCAGCATCTGAGATTTCATGTAGAATAAAGTAACAGAGTGAAAAAAAAAAATCAAGATTGTAAAGCAGAAACTTCTACATCCGAGGTAAGGGAGTGTCAATCACTGTGTGATGTCTCAGTTCATATCAAGATTGTAACTATAACACACACAGTTTGGGGATCTGAAATATCTCTACTCATTTTCGAAGTTCTAATGCTGGCTCAGGGTCAGCATTACTCATGAAGGTAATTACTCATGAAGATAGATGAAATTAGGTGTCATTCATATCCATCAACAGGCAGCCACCTGACACAATTCAGGTTAACTTCCATAAGCATTCCACACAGACACCCGTCAGTAATGGAAAGCACTTGAGAAATTATTTCTCAAAAGTTTAATTTGATTATAAAGTACAACCCTAGTTTGGTGCTTATGAAACGTATTGATGGTTCCAGGTCATATAATATGAAAGATATTAATCCACTGAATATTTTAGCAACAACAAAGTCTAGTTCCAGAGAGATGGCTCAGCAGGTAAAGGCATTTGCCACCCAAATCTGATGATTTGAGTTCAATTAAGGTCTTCATCAAACCCCTCCCCTCAAGGCTCAGGGATCCATCAGAAAAGAAGGCAAAATATTGTAAGAAACAGAAGTGGTGGATGATTACAAGAAAACTGTCTTCCAGACATAACTGGACTGATGATACACACATGAACTCAGAGACTGTGGTACCACACATAGGACCTTGCACAAGTTCACATCTGATGGGGTCCCAGCACTGAGGAGGGGAAGTGACACAAAGTCTGACTCCTAACCAAGAAGTTACTTGCAATTCATTCCTAATGGCAAAGGGAAAGTCACTTTTCCCCAATGGAGTGTGACTGTATATATCAATCATACTCCAGGGCAGGCCCCCATGTCTGCCTGAAATTACATGAGAATAATAAACAAATACATGAAACGAATGAATTGAGCCTATAGCCCAGGGAAAGAACTGGCTCCACAAAAGTGTCTTCTGTCCCCTTGTGTATGTGGTAACACATGAGCACGTGCCTCAACAACCTCTAATAGTATTAATAACAGTAACAACAACGAAAGAATATAATGACTCTTTACCCCTTTGCAGCTCTGAATACTGAGAATTCTTTTATTGCAATGCTAAAATATTTAATATTAGATATATTTCTGGTTTCATTTTTATCATAAACAAGGAAATAGTTTCATAAATAATTTCACTGAAAATTGTGTGCAAGGTACTGGGAGCAGGAAACCAAGCCCGCCAGCCTTCTGAAGAATGTTTCTTCTCTCATGCATGCATTGGCCTGCAGAGCCCAACTGTCCTTCAAAACGTCACTGCCTCTTTCTGTGTGAAAACACTAGTTGTAAAAGAAAATTCATGCACAGAAAGAAAAAACAAACAAACATTCTTTATAGTTTCATATTAATAATATGTCAGACAATTCGAAGACATAGATACGAGGGCATAAATCAAAGATCCCTGACCTTATGAAGTTTTCAATTCCAGAGAGTTCTCAGCCAAAGAGACTTTCATGTAAATCTGCTCTAAAACCCACATATCTGGCCACTGTATTTGGACATTAACGATTAGCCTTACACAAAAATGTCCATCTTGAAATTTAGGTCTACAAATAAACATACAAAGCCTTGAAGCAATACCTTTAATATTTATGGTTTCTATTAGAAAGTAAAGTTGCTATTAATGACTAATGAAAGTACATCACTTTCAGTAAAATAAAAATGTTTATTGACAGTTTATTTTTATGTTTTTAAATTATTTAAAACTTTTCATACAATATATTTTCATCACATTTTGCCTCTCCTTAGACTGCTCCCAGGTTCTCCCCACCTCTCTACCCACACAATTTTATGTTCTTTCTCTTTCTCGAAAAAAATCAAAACAAACAGTTAGAAAAAACAATCCTAAAATAAAATTAAAAGCCCAGAAAAAAATATGGAATGTGTTTTGTGTTGGCTTACTACTCTGGACATGATGGCCTGCCCTGGAGTATGGTTGATATATACAATCACACTCTGCTGGGGAAAAGTGATTTTCCCTTTGCCATCGGGAACGAATTGTAAATAATTTCATAGCTGGGGTGGGACTTTGTGTTCACTTCCTCTCTTCAGTGATGGGGCCCAATCAGATGTGAACTTGTACAAGGTCCTATGTATGGTACCACAGTCTCTTTGAACTTATATGTGTATCATTGGTTCAGTCAAGTCTTGAAGACTGTTTCCTTGTACACTCACCACTTCTGTTTCTTACAATATTTTTGCCTTCTCTTCTAAATGGATCCCTGAGCCTTGAGGAGAGGGGTTTGATGAAGACACCTGAAGTGAACATTTCTGGTTTCTTTGAAGGCTTGATTGTATCATGTGATGTTTTTCTGGAAACTGTCTAATGAGAGGATGCTGCTTTTCCTGAAGCAGACATGTGATGTGGGAGGATGTTTTGCTAAGAACAGACACGTGGCGTTTTTCTGGATGCAGCCTGGAAAAATGACATGTGATTTTTTGCTATCGTATATGCTTGAGAGCATTTGATATTTGAAAAAGATATAAATATAACCCAGCAGATGGTTGAGGATGCCATATGGTATCAGTTCGCCTTACCGTTCTTTGCTGGTCATCGTTTGTTGTAACTTCATAGAGGAAAACACAACAAAAAACTTCTGGTGGTGTTCCAGCTGCAACTTGACACTTCCTCACACTCAGGCCGTTGGCAGAGTCTCATTGGGAATCAAGGTCTCTTCTGGATCGACCCCATTGCTGAATTCTGAATGGTGTTTTCAAGCAGATTCAGTCCCCACTGATGGTTCCTATGACCCAAATTGCTGATAACCTGACAGCACAGATTAAATTTGCTCAAAAAAAAATTCTAAACAGTTCCACATCTTCTTTTGCTCTATTAACCTTTACTTTTTACTATCTGTGGTGGGTGGTAGGCTACAAGGACAGTTAAAGCATTTAAAAAACCCATTATTTAAAGTGGATTTTTAAAAGAATCTAAGCCTACAGATACCCACTTAGGACTGTAAATATGTTTTTTAAAAAGGCATTTTTCTTTATTGCTGGCTAGCTCCCAAATGAATGAAGCAGAGACTATAAGATTTATTTTATAAGCTTTATGGCTCAATTACTGGGCAGTTAATAATCAATCTAATCCTCTAATCTGGCTACTTCAGTCAAAATCCCTGAGATAC
The DNA here is from genome assembly GCF_947179515.1 of Apodemus sylvaticus. NCBI lineage: Eukaryota > Metazoa > Chordata > Mammalia > Rodentia > Muridae > Apodemus > Apodemus sylvaticus. Next base: position 22,317,800 of record NC_067479.1, read on the forward strand.
TTGCATTTTAGTATTGGTCTGGCTTTCTGGGCTTCAGGTGTTTTTTCCATGATGGTTCTCTGGACCCCTCTTCATCTCTCTTTCTCTCTCCCCTCCCCCTGGCTGCCAGAAGCCCCATCCCATTCTCTTCTGCGAAGCCATTAGCTAGTCAGCTTTTGTTGACAAGTCAGAGAATAAATGTAAGCAATGTCTATACAAACCTGAAGCAGGAGATACTTAAAATAAGCATTGCAATGCCATGTCTGGATTGCAACAAGATACGGGAACAGAAAAATGGGCATTTGAAATAATACAAGGCTAAGTCATTACACAGTGCACAAAAACATTATGCTCACAGTACTGAGTGTCCCAAAGTCTCTTCACTCTCTGCACCTTGTCCAGTGGTGGATCTTTGTGTTAGTTTCCATCTGTTGCAAAAAGAAGCTTATTTGCTGTAGCTTGAATGATGCACTGATCTACGGGTATAGCTGTCTGTCATTAGGAGTCAGTATGTTGCTTCTTTAGCAGAATAATAGAAACAGATTTTTCCCTACACTCATGACCTGTCTAGTACCAGATTCTTGGCCACTTTATCAATACCAGGTATGTGTCACATCTCATGGAGTAGGCCTTAACTTCCATCTGAAAGTGGTTGGTTACTGCTATGCTCATGCTACTAGTTCCCCACTGTATCCTGCTTCCAGTCACTGTTGTAGGTCACAGCGTTCGCAGATGGGTGACATTGATGACCTTTCTCCTCCAGTACTGAGCAGAGTACCTTCTAGTACTGTGAATGCTAGTTAGTAGGAATGAAGGACACCAGCTTGACCTTTCCACATTTGATGACAAGTAGGTGTTATCCCCAGCAAAATGGCATTATCATCAAGTTATGAAGAGCAACAAATAGCCCTGAAGCTTACAGTTTTGTAACGGGTTATCACAACTCTGAAACACTCAAATTGCTAATGCTTGCCTCAGCATATGGACCAACACTGTAACGCAAGGCAATCCTTTAGATATTATGTTTCTACTTGATAGAACAATCAAACTTGTTTCTAACTCCACCAGAGAGTTCTGTGCTGTGGGAAGCTTCAGCACGGTTGCCTAGTACATGGAAGAAAATGCCACCCCACGTAAAAGGTGGGGCTCCAAGACAAGTAAACAAAAGCCATGCCAAGAAAGATAAACCCGTCTCCTTTGAAGATCACGGCCAAATATCTCTAAAACAGTGCCAACAAAAGCATCTCACCCAGGCTTCCCTCATCTCTACCTTAGCTCTTGCCTCCTTAATACCAAGGATGGCAGTTGCAGCCCAGCAGGTCTCCCTGAAGTTCCAAAAAGATATAGGGCTCTACAGGTAGACAGGGAAGGTGAATATGGTCAAAGTATATTGCATGCACATATGGAATATTCTCAAAGAATCAATAAAATGACATGTGTTATTTCTTTTAAAAAGTTATCTTTAATTCCTAAAATTAAAAATGGAGAACTGGCAAACTAAAATCAGAGGGTTTTGTGGATTTTTTAAAATTTTGTTTGGCTGTCACCTAGGTTATGCTCTGACGGGCAGCAGGTGAAGAGATGGCATATATGGTGCCATGTGGTGCTGCTGAGAGCACAAGTGATTCATGTCACCAAGCGCCTTCTTGTTTGAGAAAAGGCAGAGGCGTTGCTTACTGAGAGTCGCGCCTAGATTCTTTGATTAATACATCTGTCTCTGGGGAGAGCCATCCAACTTGAAAAGTGAGATATAAAACCTTTGGAATGTGTTTGGTGATGTATTCCCTCCCTTCCAACAAAGGGGACTTTAAGTGGTTCTGCATCACAGTGCCAACACACCAGGCCAACGCGACCACAAAGCACAGGAAGTCTCATTTAGAGCATTAACCAAGGGACAACACTTGCCCAGTAACAGCTCCTACGGTGAAACAGGCTTTCAACTCCATTTTCTTTCAAAAACAAACAAGCAAACAAACAAAAACCAACCAACAAACAAACCAAGATGACAAGTATTACCAGAAATGGGGCAAGGATGGTGTTTGAGACAAAAATGGAGTGTAAAACACATGAAATCTAAATATTAACACATTCCCCCTCCCTTTAAAACTGCTTTGTGATACAGTATTTCATTACAGCAAATTATTCACTGATAAAGTACAAGTCGAGATTGATATCTGAATACTTTTGTGATCTCTAGTATTATTAGGTTCAAACAAGGTGGGGGAGGGGTGAAGGTGGCAAGAACCAGACATTTTTTTAAGGTAAAACACATGATCACACTCTTGGTCCTTAGAAATCCATGAATTTCTAGGAAGAGCTATTCTGTGGTATTGGCAAGTTAGGGAGGCAGAGGGACTTCAAATCCTAAAAAGGACAAGAGGAATCTCTACAACTTCTTTTCTGTCTCATTTTTTTTCCTTTCCTCAATTTATTTACTTATTCACTTTACATCTCAATCACAGACCCTCTTCCTCCTCTCTCCCAGTACCTCCCTCACACTCTTCTCCCTCACACTCTTTCCCTTTCTCCTCTAAGAAGGGAAGCCCCCTCCACCCATGGATACCAACCCACTCTGGCACATCTGGACTAGGTGAATCCTTTCCCACTGAGAGCAAACAAGGCATCCCAGTTAGGAGAAAGGGATCCAAAGACAGGCAATGGAGCCCCAGACAGCCCCACTGTAATTGTTAGGGAACTCACACAGGGTACAGAGCTAGACAGAGAGAATTCTCAACAGAGTTATCTCTAGTGGTTAAGAAGCACTTAGAGAAATGTTCAACATCCTTAGTCATCAGGGAAACACAAATCAAAAATGACTCTGAGATTCCATTTTACACTTGTCAGAAGGGCTAAGATCAAAACCTCAAGTGACAATCTATGCTGAGGAGGATGTGTATTACTGATGGGAATACAAACTTGGAAATCAATTTGACCATTTCTTAGAGAATTGGGAATAGTTCTATTTCAACCACATCACTCCTGGGCACCCCAAAAGTGTTCCACCATACCCCAGGGACACTTGTTCAACTATGGTCATAGCAGTCTTATTTATAATAGGCAGAAACTGGATACAGCTTCTTTCTGATGAACAAATTCATGGAGCAGGATGGGTCCCTGTGTGAAATGTTCCTGCATGTCTCACTTTGTGACACTAGAGGGAAGCAAAGGAGGAAAAACAATGTGGCGCTGTTTTTTTTAAAAAAAAAAAAAACATAGTTTTCATGCTAATGTATTCTGTTACTTTGTTAGGTGGAGTTTACATGATTTCAAAACATGTAAGCTTGGATTTGATTCCCCCCCAAACAAATTCATTTTCCAAAAGCAAATTTGCAGATGGAGTCTCAGACGAGGCACTGTGATTTGAGAAAAGCAGGAAATCCATAAGTCAGCTTTGAGAAGGGCTTCGCTTACAACCTGTTATTCAAGACCTATTCTAACTCTCTTCAGAATGCCGCTTGCCCTGTTGCACGTGGTTATACATAACAGGAGAACGACCCCTTCTGACAGTTTCCTTTTTAGTGAGCCAGTGCTTTCAGAAATGGGGGGTGGGGGGAGGACATAGATGACTTAGTGGCCACATGTTATCACCATCCCTCTGCATCAAGGAACTGTGATCTCAGAGTTTTGTTATATATGGTAGTAAACTCTCTGGGAGTTCCTAGTGTTGCAAATTTATCTTATGTCTACTTCTTCTCTTCACAGGAGCTGAGAAAAATAAAAAAGCAAAACTTGGAGTGAGAGAACACCACCCTTTTGCTACGCTAGTTAGTATTGTGAAATATATTGTACATGTAGAAAGGTTTTAGAATTCACTTGGTATCCAGACAATAATGGTGAACCTGAACTTGAACCTAGGATGGGCTTGATCAACTGATCTCTAAACCAAGGAATTATTCTTACAGGATATTTCCTTAGAGAAAAAAAAAAAACCCACTTAGTCTCAGAAAAGTTATCAAACATATGTACAGAGGCATTTTTGAGTTGAAGACATATCTGTAAAATGTGTGTGTGTGTGTGTGTGTGTGTGTGTTATAGGGGTTTTGATTTGTCTTACTTTGTTTTGTTTTTTGAGACATGATCTCTCTGTGTAGCCCTAGGTGTCCTGGAAGTCACTTTGTTCCAGGCTGACCTTGAACTCAGAGACATCCACTTACCTCTGCCTCCTAATGATGGGATTAAAGTTGTGTGCGGCCATGCCCCGCTATGTGCTCTGTGGTTTAAAGAACCAGCGATAGAGCAAGAAAAGCAAATCAACTGCCATTCCCCACTTATGGTGACTTTGTAAAGTCAGAACTTACATGTCAAATGACCCTGAAAATCCTTTCTTTGTTTGTAAGAATAACAGAAAAGCTGAATAGAATGAATATATGAGAATAAGAAATGCATGAGTATAACTTAGCCCTAAGTCTTTCTAAAAATTTAAAATCTGAGATTTTACAAATTCAGGCTCAAATTTGATGGTGTTTAATGTCCTAAATTTTTGCAATCAGAAATGAACTCTGAAAAAAATAATTTTGAGTCATAAAATGACTGAAAAATATCACACCTGCATTTTATTTATCAATGAGTTTTAAAATGGAACAGTTCCCGCAGGTCCTAAGGTCTATAAGAATTAAAACATTAATAATAGCGACAATGACTGCAGTTCTTTTCTTTCCATCTTTGGCTTTTGAGTTGGCATACTCAGCTAAGAATGATAGAATACAGCAATTCCACCTGTGCCTATAGATATTTTACCTAAACAAAAAGGCAAAGTCTGCTTTATACTACAGGCTTACCAAGTGTGCTATGGCTTCCACAATGGCAGTTCCAGGGGAGAAGCATCTTTTCTTTACAAGTGCCTTGTGTCTTGAACTAGAACAGCCAAGCACAGCCAGCTTGAGGGACAGAAACTGAGAAATGCTTCCTCATTCTGAAAACAAATCTCAAAAAAAAAAAAAGGTGCATAAAATTGAGTTGCGTGGATTCTAAATAGTATGACTCAGTGAAAGGCTGCTTGAAGACAGTCACCCAGAGAACTTTATGAGCTGACCACACAGAGAAGCACGTGTATTGGACGTAAGAAGAGCAACTGGGAAGTTAAAAATTTCTGAGTTCGAGGCCAGCCTGGTCTAGAGAGTGAGTTCAAGGATAGCCTGGGCTATACAGAGAAACCCTGTCCCGAAAAACAAAAAACAAAAACAAAAACAAAAACAACCCAAAAGCAAAACAAAAAAACACCACCACCAACAACAACCAAACAAAGAAAATATTATCTCCGTTTTACAAGCGATCGAACTAGTTTATTCTAGTTTTCAGAGAGGCAACTGGAAGACTTGGAACTTCGCCTCTCTGTCTCTGAGTCCAAAGTTTGTAACTAACCCTTCTAGCCTATGAGTACTTGGTGACAGGTGAAGAACAAGATTTGGGTTGGGTATGGTAAAAGAGTCTTGGTTCTCACTAAACACCCACTGCCATCACCTGCCTTTGGGATTGACCTAGTGGGCCAATGGAAAATGAAGAAATGATAAACACAGGAGCAAAGTGGGGGTTGGGCAGCGTCGAGGCAGGTGGTGTAGGGGGGAACAGCGTGAGGCAGGCAGTGTCTGGGCGGAGAACTTCCGGGCAGGCAGTGGCGGGGCGGGCATTGTTGGGACGAATAGTGTCCAAATGGGTAGTGTGCTCTTGTTGTATATGGGTGATAAAGGAGGCAGACTAGCTAATCTTGGTAGAGGGTCTATGGAGGAGCAGTCTCATACTGAAATGATCTGGGAAGAGAAAACTCTGGTTGATACACATTACCACCATCTGTAGACCAAGGGCATGGCCTTGCTATCCCCCGAGGTCTGAGGCATTGTGCCCTTGACACGGCTGCACTAGCGTCAACAATACACTTTCACTCAGCTTCATCTGACCCACACAACACCATTTTTATTACTAATTGGTTGACACAATGAGATCTGTGACCCTACCTCACCTCAGGGCATCTCTGCGGGTCTTGACATTAATCAGGTTCTGGTTCAGCTAGAACCAGGGCGAGATCTACGTTTCTGCATTTCTAATAGGTTGACATCAATCTACTAGACTACACGCTGATGGGTGAGCTGCAAAGTTTACCCAAAGTCTCTTTGTCCTATCAGGTTAGATTTCTATCTTTTGGTCAAATGAAAGGTTAACACCCAAGTTTTCAGGTTTCACCAGGTTGGAACTGGTGGGGCACAGCCAGACGCACCAGGAGGAAAATGGATCACAGCAGGCTCAAAGTGAGGTTTTGGAGATTAGAACAGCATTTAGGCGGAGTGACTCTGTGCAATCTCCCTGCACGCCTCCCTCTGACTCCCACGTTGAATCTGGCCTCTGGCCTCAACTTCTCCTCACACAGAATGAAAATAAAAACACCACAGTAAGGAGGCTTGTTATACTAAATGGGACCCAAGACTTGTTACTTTTTTTATTTCACATTGGGTAGTAATGAGGGCTACATTGTATTTTCAATCTGATGCGTGAGGATGCACCTTCTCAACCTGGAACACAGCAATGAAGTTGCAGCTACACTGAAACTTTCCTTCCACGTTTAAGGTGGTATGTTAGTGCACGTGGTATATCGGAATATACACTTAGTATTTAAATAAATTATGCTCCTCCCCCCAGCCCCCACCCTGTTCCTTGTGAGCACCACAATTGACCCCAGTTTAAAAGTGATAAAAATCGGGAACTGGGATTTAGGTAACAGCTGACAGCAGCTGGGTCAGACTGAATAAACCTGAGCTGCCAGCCAGCTGCTTGTTTCCCATGGTCCTCCTGAAAAGAAAGACTTCCCAAGTTTTATTTTCTATTTTATTTTGGAAAGAAGAGTGTGAGGATCTCCTCTATAACCTAGTTTCACGCCACCAAAATGGTTATAGTGTGGTATGGGGAAGCAGTCCTACCTTGTGTGGACTGTAGACCAGATCACCAAGAATTATGCAGTTTCTGATTTAATTTATATGACGATTTACTTTACCTGTGTGCAGGTAAGGTCCTTTAGAGAATCAATTTTGCCTTATGCATACCTTCCACAACTCTAATTCGCAGGCACAGCTCCTGGTAGCAGCCAGCTCTCTCTTCATGCACTGTTGGATGGTGGTTATGTAAATATTAACACACTCTTATTTGGTTATTGTTTATATTATGCAGCTAAAACTTACAATGTGTCACAGTGCCCCTCCTTTGTCCTCTGAATCACTTGGTGTTGTTAAGGCATAGCTATATAATTAGAGACTTTCAGGAATGGGTGGAATAAGGAAATGGACGTTCCAAGAGAAGGAGAAAGACCTCCCCGTGGTTTAAGCAATCCAGAAAGAAGCAGGCAGCTCCCAGAAGCCCAGAATGGCAAAATGGATGCGCAGTGGCTGGAAAAGGGACCTCTTGGCCTTGGGGACAGGGCACCAAGTCAGAAAGTGAGTGTAAAAAGCAGAGTGTGGGTGCATTGGATTGAGAAGGGTGCTTGTCCCACAGATGATGAAAATTTTGATCCTGATAACCCTCTCAAACAAGCTCTTAGTTAAGAATGGTTTAAAGATCAAGTAAGCCTTTCCCTTTCCCTGTCCTCACTGGCCCATCGGGCTCACCCTACCTTGCATCCTACCCTTCAGGCAGCCATGTCGGGACCCTGTGTAAAGTCCACCATGGGATTTTAACAACTAGATATTTGCTAAATCAAAATACATCACCGACAGTGATCTTCACTTGCCCTTCTAAATCACTGACGAAAATTAATGGGCTCCTTTTGTGAAGATCAGTAAGTTAGGACACAGGATGGTTCCAAAATTCTTAGGTGAATGTTTAAGCATGTGCTACATTGTATGTTTTAAAATATTTTTATTAATTATTTGAGAATTCCACACAGTGTACTTTGATAATATTCACCGTTCACTCCTCCCCATAACTCCTCCCAGATCCACCCCGCCTTCTTTCCGACCCAATTTGTGTCCTCTTCTTTTTGCTTAATTACCCCCACACCACCCTATACTCCTCAGTATAGACCCATCTATTGGAGTGTGTCACTCGCACCAGGGACCACGCCCATGAAGAAACTCACTATCCCTTTCCTAGATGCCATCAGCTGTCCACAGCTTCTCATAAACTACAGAGGGCCATGAGCCTTTTTCCTTTTCCTTCTAGAATGCTGCCTAGCTTCATCTTGCGCAGGTCCTGTGCACAGCTGCTCTAAAGTCATGAGTGCAGCTGCCCTGTCACGTCTAGAAGACATTGCCTCACTCTACTCCACCCCAGTCTCTGCCTCTTACAAGCTTTCTGTCCCCTCTTCCTTAGTAGTCCCTGTGCCCTGAAGGGGGGGGTGTTACAGACATCTCATTGTGGACATACACTCCCACTGACAGTCTCTAGGTGATGTGACTAGGTCACCTTAGACAGACCCAGGAAGGCAAAGACAGCTTTTTCCCCAAATATCAGTTGTCCTTCCTGAGAAGATTGGTTCACAGAATAAAAGCACAAACTTCTTTTGTTGCAGAGGGATACGGCTTTGTGACATTTCGGCCAATGGGATATAAGCAGAGTATTGGATGAAATGGAAAGACCCTTAAAGGGCAGGCGCATACTCTCTGCCTTTCCTCACTTGAGGTGGCTGGCATGGGAATCTGAAGGATTGCCCTGGAGAAGAAAGACCCTAGACAGTAAGCCTTCCACACAGAAGCCTCTAAAACCTCAAGAAGAAAGAACCATCTGCCATTAGAGGCCTGAATGCCTACATCCAGAAGATAAAACTGAGCTTCAGTCTTGGTTAAACTCTTTTTTTTTCCTCATGAAGGAACCTTTAATATTGAGTTATTCCCACTATTAGGGAAAAACAAAACCATTTAAACAAAAATGACCAAAAAATAAAAATAAAAAATAAAAACCAAAAACCAAACCAAGAAAGTCAAGTTATGGGCTAGCTGCATTATCTCATGCTGCAGCAGGAAAGTCTTGTCCATCATTCTTGAAGTTCAGCCGTTGCCACTCTGTTGTGGTGAGCCTTTAATAGAAAGAGCTGACAGCATCTTGCATCCAGAGAGCTTTGAGTTCCAGCTGCCATCGATTTCTTTTTCCTTTTTCTTTTAAATTGGATATTTTCTTTATTTACATTTCAAATGTTATCCTCTTTCCCAGTTTCCACCCACTCCCAGAAACCCCCTATCCCATCCTCCCTCCCCCTGCTTCTATGTGGGTGTTCCTCCACCCACCCCACTCCCACCACCTTGTCCTCAATTCCCCTACTCTGGGGCATCTATCAAGCCTTCATAGGACCAAGGACCTCTCCTCCCATTGATGCCTGACAAAGCTGTCCTCTGCTACATATGCAGCAGGAGCTATGTGTACTCTTTGGTTGTTAGTTTAGTCCCTGGGAGCTCTGCAGGGTCTGGTTGGTTGATATTGTTGTTCTTCCTGTGGGGTTGCAAACCCCTTCAGCTCCTTCAGTCCATTCTCTAGCTGCTCCATGGGGACCCTGTGCTCAGTCTAATGGTTGGCTGCAAGAATCCGCCTCTGTATTTGCAAGGCTCTGGCAGGGCCTCTCGGGAGACAACCATATCAGGCGCCTTTCAGCAAGCATTTATTGACATCCACAATAGTGTTGGGGTTTAGGGACTATATATGGGATGAATCCCCAGGTGGCACAGTCTCTGGATGACCTTTCCTTCGGTCTCTGCTCTACACTTTGTCTCCATATTTACTTGTGTGAGTATTTTGTTTCCCTTCTCAGAACTAAAGCACTCACATTTTGATCTTCCTTCTTCTTGAGCTTCATGTGGTCTGTGAATTGTATCTTGGGTATTCCAAGCCTCTATGCTAATATTTACTTATCAGTGAGTGCATACCATGTGTGTTCTTTTGTGATTGTGTTACCTCACTCAGGATGATATTTTCTAGTTCCATCTATTTGCCTAAGAATTTCATGAATTCATTGTTTATAATAGCTGAGTAGTACTTCATTGTGTAAATGTACCACATTTTCTGTAGCCATTCCTCTGTTGCAGGACATCTGGGTTCTTTCCAGCTTCTGGCTATTATAAATAAGGCAGCTATGAACTTAGTGGAGCATGTGTCCTTATTACATGTTGGAGCATCTTCTGTGTATATTCCCAGGAGTGGTATAGCTGGGTCCTTAGGTAGTACTATGTCCAATTTTCTGAGAAGCCACCAAACTGATTTCCAGAGTGTTTATCATTTGAATTTTACTGACAGTCACAACCAAATCCAGCTCATTTAAAATTATTTATTTAATGTTTGAGATTATTATAAGGTTATGTCATTTCCCCTTCCTTTGCTCCTTCTAAATCCTTCCATACGACCCTCCACACCCAATTTCAAATTTATGACCTCTTCTTTATTACTTGTTGTTACACGCTTATATGTATATGCATATATAGTCCCAATATAACCTGATTGAATAAATCCAATCCATTTTTAAAGACGGTTTCAACATGTAACCTAGACTGGCCTCTAAATCACTGTGTTGCCTATGCGAGCCCTGAACTATTGATCTCACTGTCCTAGTCCCCCAAATGTCAGTGTTACTAGCAAACACTAACAAAATCCAACTTCAAATAATTCGCTGAGAAAGTATATACTTTCAAAGATAAATATTTTTAAAGATTTATTTATTTCATGTATGTTGGAATACTGTTGCTATCTTGAGACACACCAGAAGATGGCACCGGATGCCCATTATAGATGGTTGTGAGTCACCATGTGATTTCTGGGATTTGAACTCAGGACCTCTGGAAGAGCAGTCAGTGTTCTTAAACTGCTGAGCCATCTCTCCAGCCCCAATAAATATTTTTTTGTATTTCAAAGAAAATACATTTTCAAAAATAAAATACATTTCAACTACTTCATTAATGCTAAGTGTTCACAGTGGGTCTTGATATACCAAGTGAATTAAATGGGGTAAGCTCATAGAAAATCAGCGTTTACATGATCAGTTTGAACCATTTAACATTTTTTTATGTAAGTCATCATAAAAGCTGACTAGTGACCTAAGTTCCCAGAATGCGCCCTCTTCACTTCTGTCACTGTTTCAAAATGGTTTTCAGTCACCAGATATTTTTTCCCACAAATATAAAACAGATATTGAAACACTCAGTGCCTCTATTGCTTAATATAAAAAGCTGTGTCCAATGAATGTGACTAAAGGGGAAGATACAGAGCTCGGAGACTTAGCAACTCTCTCGCTGACAAAGGAAAACATTAGTGACCCTTAAGGAGATAAAGAACAGTGGTGTGAATCCTTATCTACTAGGCTGAATCAAGTCAGCTCTTTGCAAGTGGTCCTAAAGGATGTCCCTGGAAGAAGAGACCTGTGTGGCCTTGAAAAATCAAGTCACTGATCATTCAACTACCCATTGATGGAGTGGTGATGTTTAAATAGTGATCAAATCATTCTCCGAAAAAATTCCTGAGAAGGGGAAAATCAACCACCTCTCATTGGTGGCCTCTTTATAATATTCTGTAACATGCCCCACTGTTAGGAACTTCACTGATGTCTCTTGACTACACACACACACACACACATACACAGACACACTCACACACACTCACATACACTCTCCCACACTCACAAACACCCACAATCACACTCACACCCACAGTCACACCCACCCACACTCACACACACAGACACACAGACACACAGACACACACACACACACCATGCTAAGAAGATGATTATGTCCTCCAAATTTTTTCTTCTCATGAGCACAACGGGAACAAACAGTGTCTTCACAAAGCAGTTCACTCAACCCTACACATAGTCTATGACTATAAAACAGCCTTTTCCTCATTCCTGAGTATTAGACAGCCTGTAAATATGAAGTAATGTCACTTCTATGATTGTGCGATACTACTTTTGTGAGGCAAAAGTAGGAGATGATCACATAAGTCTCTGATCAGTTCACCCAGAGTTCATCAGTAGGAAAATGTCCTGGGGAAGAGGGGTTAGGTTGAGTCATGTGAGCCCTTTGCAAGGGGTACTAAAGGACATCTGTCCCTGGAAGGAGAAGGTCCCTGTGGCCTTGAAGAATCAAGTCACTGTGCATTCAATAACAGAAGAAAAGGAACTCTGTCAATAGATACTTAGGCCCAGACTCAGATTAAAGCAGAGTCCAGTGTCACCTGAAGCAAAGCCTTTGAGTCCCATCAGGGAAACCTCTAAGTCATGCCAAGATCACTGGGAAGGGCAAGCTGTGAAATAATCAAATGCTTTAAGATACTGAGTCTGTGGGAGTTGATTGTACATCCAAACAGTGTGTAGGAGATGACTGTGCATCCAAACAGTGTTTGCAGGGTTGCCTGTAGTTTACAAACTAAATGTGGGCTTCACGACTCTGCATTTTCTGTAGAGATGGTTGTCTGTTGTAAAGGGTAGTTTCCTTGATGAAATGTAGACCACATTTATCTGTGGGTTTGAAGACTGTTTACTTATAGGTCAGCCCTATAACTAAAGCCCAAAGAACATTGTGGAAGAGAAGACAGAAAGGCACTAAGAGTCAGAGCATCAGGAAGTTTGCTGTGAGAGTCTCTCTCCTAGTAACATCAGAAGCTACCTTCATTGAAAATGACACCGACATGAATGCTCAAGTATGAGCTAAATAAAGATGACACTGAAGACCAGAAACTGGGTAGGGAAAGCCCATGAGGCTTCAACCCTGTGCAAAGAACTATAGGTAACAGAGGAAGGCTGAGACCAGGAGAGGTGGTCCTCCTTGGGGAAGAAGATGTTAACTGGCTGCCCAGTGTGAAGAAGTCATGGCTGAAAACATGCATACAAGTAACACTGTATGGACTCAACAGGTTATATTTGGAAATGTATATAAAGATAAAAATTTATCTATGTATACAGATAAAAATAAGCATGTCATAACAATTAGTGAAAAAAAGAGAGACCGCGAATTTGAAGGAGGTGGGGGGAGGGAAAGGGACTGGAAAAAATGTAATTAAATTACAATTTTAAGAGAAACAAAAAAGGGTCATGGGTTTGAACAGAAGAGAAGGCTGCTTTAAAAAATCATTAAGGAAAATCAACATGACTAAGTCTGGGTGTGCTTCTAGGAAAGAGGACTGAATCTTTTTTTTCCCTTAATCAGCTAACAAATAAATACACTTAGTAGGAGGATGGAGTCCAAAGTCAGTCAGCTGGAGGACAAAAGCTAACACCCTTGACGGAATCGACCTGGCAGCCTCTGAAACAAGGGTGTTGAAAGACAAACACTTGTCTTTCCTCTGGCAGAAAGGATTCACTGAAACGGTCCCTGACACCAGCACCCATCAGGCCACCCCACTGATTAGTGACAGCAAACCCAAGGAAAGGGAGAACCCATTGAGGAGACAAATGATACAACTATCAATGGAGCTCAGGGCTGATGACTCACATACCCTGCGGTACGTGACTCTCTAGCTCCACTCCCTGGGGACCTGCTGAGCAGCTGAACACATTGACAGTAACGTCAAAAATGATCAGTGCAGAGGTAGGCATGGTCAATGAGCCAGAGGGTCCAGACAGCACCCACAATGAGCTGATGTCTCTGTCATGTGTGCATAGTTCCCATCCTAACGCATTACAGAATCACAAAGATGTCTTCCTCCTATGCCTATCTGCCTCTTGCGCCAACTGATGGGCAACTTAGAGGGAGATCAGATAATCTTTTTTCTTGAGTATTTTAAGCCCTTAAATCTTTCTGATTCTTCCAGCAAAACAACATTGCTTGTACTTACTAGTTTATGTATTTGACGATAAATATGTATTATTTATTATTTCCTCCACCTGTGCCTTATATTGCTCACAACAGCAAGGCCAGAACCCCATGTCCGCGTTATCAGCTACGTCAGCCTTATTCCCACAGTGTTGATCCCAGCAGGCTTCATGAGAAATGAAGTCTGGCAGCCCCTCATCCCACCCCTAACATCTCTCTTTTGCAGAGATGCCCGACATATATACTCACTTACTAATTTTACTTCTTCCTCTAAAAATGTTACTCTTCTGAGTATAGAATTTTTATCTGCTTGATTTCTAATAATTGGTTCACAGCACATGCCACATCTTGAGCAATCAACGAAAAGCTCTCAAACGAGAATCAAAACTAAAATTAGCCTACCACACAATGCAGCTGTACCCTTCCAGGCTACTTATGTAAAGGGTCCAGGTCAACATATCAGAGAGCTGTTTGCACATCAAGGCTCACTGCAGTCTTAGTCTCGATTGCTAAGTTATAGACTCCATCGAGGAGTTCGACAACAGAAGAATAAAGGAAACAAGGTATAGATACACCATAGGGTCTTTCTAACCATAAAGAAGATAAATGTTATGTTATAGGCAGGAAAGCAGGCAAAACTGAAAATATTAATATAAAGTCAATTAAGCCAGTCTTGGGATGATAAATAACATGTTTTCTTTCGTTTGGTATCAATGTATGTGTATATGTATATATACATTATAGTAGTATTTAGCAATATTAGAATATAGTATATAATATACCATATTAGTATATAGTATAATAGTATATGCTAATATATTAACAAATATAGTATGTATATATGCATATATATATATATTAGTGAGTATATACACACATATATATAGTAGTACATAGTAATTTTAGTATAGGGTATATACTAATATACCATATTGGTATATATAGTATAATAGTATATGCTAGTATACTAACATGTATAATATATACATACATTAGTAAGTATAGTATATACATAATATATATATAACATGAAAATAGAAGTGAAACTGTACAGAGGAACAACGTGGTTAATGTGTGGAGAGGAGAAAGGGGAGGGAGAGCAGGGGGAGGATGCTCACCATGCAGTACAGACTTGTATGAAAATGTCCCTCCTCGCGGACAAAAGCAACAGCTTGGTTTTCACTTCCCTTTAGTTTCTAACAAAACACAGCAAACTATAGTTTCCCCTAACCTCTCTTGGCCCCACTTTTTAGACAAGATTTTCTAGATGCCTAGAAAAGAAACTGATCTTGAGTAATTAAAAAAGATAGAGAAATTATTTTAAAGATGCTGGGAATTTCATATACATAGACTTTCCAGTCAAAAGACTCAAGAAGTCTATTTATCAATGTTGCCGTCATAACCAATTCTCAGAATCAAACAGTAGGATTTATTGAGCAAAGCTATCAGGGAGCAGCTCCTAACATGAAACATGACAGCAGGGTCAGGGACCCCTGCTGCTGGAGATGTGGACCCATGGAAAACATTTCCCAAACAGAGATGTGCTCTTAGGCTTGGGTATAAAGCACGACTTAACAAAAAGTGTCTACACCTCCATGATGCAGGCCTAGGGAGAAATTGGTGGTGATAGATGCAGACAGAAGTGGGTGTGGTTTGCCCATTTACTTCACTTTCAATCTCAACTTGAGCTAAGTTTCTTCTTTTATATATATCTTCTTGTTTGGTTTAGTTCGTAATTAAAATTTTAGGACAGCACACAAAATAATGGATCTCAGTACGACACACACACACACACACACACACTCCTCCTCTCCTCCCCCCCCACCCCCATCCTTTTCCACCTCCTCCTCCCCGATGTCCTCCTCCCTGCTCCTTGATCTGCCTCTGTCTTACATGGTCGGTCGCTTTCTCTGCTCCTCACTCCAGATCATCTCTTCAAGCTTTTCATAACCAAAACCAGACAATAAAGCTTTTCTTGCAAAAGTTAAGTACAAAGAGTTGGGAGCCAGGTTTTTCAACATCAAAAGCTGTTACTAAAAATTTCCACCAAACACAATGTACTCTGTGAAGCTTCTTCTTGGTAAAATATTTTACTTAACTTTTCTTATATTCATGCTTACTCTCTCCAACTATAATTGCTTCAAATTGCTAATTGTGTTAATGGTATATTTCAATCAAAGCAGTAAACATATAAAGCATGGGAACACACACACACACACAGAGAGAGAGAGAGAGAAAGAGAGAGAGAATTTGCTCTGTAGACCATGCTGGCCTTGAACTCAGAGTCTGCCTGTCTCTGCCTCAAGTGCTGAGATTAAAGGCTAAATTTTAATTTTTCCTTAATTTAGGCATTTACAAGAAACAATCTAGATCAAGCCTTGCTTGTATTCTCCTACCAGGCAAGACCAAGATCATCCATGCAATCCAATGTAGGTGTGTCTGCTCAGAGACAAATGTTATTGATGTCCTTTAAAAATGGGTCCCTTCTGCCCTGTGAGTATGTACCAGGAAGGTGGTCATCAAGGAACCACACAGACAACAAAATCTCTGTCAGACAACAAAATAATCCAGCATCACCGTGACCATGACCCTGTCCGTCTTCAGAACTGTGAGGGACAGATTTCCATGTTGTTTATGATGCAGTTTGCCCTGTGGTTTACAATACAAAGACTTTGTCAGCGCCAGAGAACACTAGATACACAGGACACCAAATACAGCTTCAGGGTCAGGAGCACAAACAAAACTTTCACCTCTGGAAGCTCAGTCACTAGGTAGAAAAACAAATTGTAGTGTTCTTGAAGTATGGAGTAGAAACAAATGCATGATAGATTCCCACTGCAAAAAAAAAAAAAAAGACTCAGCTGCTAACCCAGCTTGAGTTAATTAAAATGCAGTGATAAACATATTTAAAGTGTGTGCTAATTTTAACCCGCTGTAGTCATGAAGGCTCTTCCCTCTAGATTAACTAACTTCCTAAAGTATAATTTAATCATTTTACCCCATTTGCCTCATATTTCTCACTGATTCTCAAAACAGAACCCAGCTTTAGGAAAATGGAGAAAGGACAGGACACTAGTAGACAACGTCTGATTTAAAACACTGAAAAGTTCTTTTTAGCAAGATGACTGTTATTTCCTGTTACCACTACCACATATTAAAGGATCTGTCCTCAGAGCAAAAGAGCAAACATAGCCTCCTAATTCTCTCATTCGATGACCCTAGCAAGTCACAAAGCTTTGCAAAGTTCATTCTCCACATTTGCAAAACAAGGATTTCAGACACTTTGTTTCCAGCCCTGAAAGACCACGTAATCATCGGTAGGTTGCCAGGCCCCACGCATGCCAGGGCCACGCATGCGCTCCTCCCCACCTCACATTGCCTGTTTTCCATTTGGTGTCATGGATCAAAGTCATTTGCCAACAGAGGAAAAAAACCCAAATTATACAGCTGTGAATTCTGAGTCAGGTAAGCAAAAAATAATCAAGTTACTCAGCATTTGCCTAATGCCCTGTTACCTTCTCAAGCTGTGTTTGGCCATCCATAAACACGAAACATAACAATAAACAGTGAGAGACGGGAAATTTACAGTAATAACAATTTTTAGTAGGTCAAAAGAAGAAAAATCAGAGAGATGTTAAAATTAGCGATGAATTAACTCTTATGTGAATCACAAACGTCTCTCTGAAGGGTTGTGAGACAGAACACTTTGGTGGATGACACAGAGGTCTGTATTGGTGCCACTTCCTAAGTCTGGGTTCTCACACCTCCATCTTCCACTCGAGTTGGTATAACTGAAGCTCAAGAGTGATTGACTGCCTCCTCCCAGGCAGGTGGCCTGCTGTGAGCCCTGTTTTCACCTTCCCATAGGCCCCTGTCCTCTGTAATTAGGCATTTGCACCTCATTTTCCTGATACTTTGTTATGCATGCCGATGTTTCCCTGAAGCCTTCACAGAAATCAATAGTTGAGCTCCATCTGCCCTGCCTTTCACACCCCTCGCTGTCTGGGCTCTGCTCTTTGGTCTCTCACCAGTTCTCCTGCTTAAAGCGTCTTCTCCTTCTGTCCCTGCTCCTCCTGGGACTCTGCCCACCCCACACAGGCCCACCATTTCCATTTCTGTTTCCACCTGCTCCCCCAAGTCTGTCCTAATTTTTTTCTGCCATGATTTAGCCTTTCCTAGACCTGGTGTTTTATCTTACGTGAGTGAAACTCCCTTGAGACATCACAGCAACCTCTCTGCTTTGTCCTTGCATGCCCCAGCTCCACCTCCTTCCTCTTATTTAAATTTCAACAAGATTAGAGATGACATTAACTGGTAGTGAAACTTTAATTTGGGCTAAGGAAAAATTTTGTGGGGTTTCAACATAAAGATTTTTATTTTAAATAGTAATAACGAAATAAAATGTCATCTTTGGGGCTGAGGAGTAGTTTCCTTTACAAATTCCAGGTCAGTGAGACATCCTGTATCAAAAGGGAAAGACAGACAGCTTCCTAGGAACAACATCCAAGTCCTCTGATGTTATGAATGCAAGTGTGTGCATGTGCATGAGAATCAACATGCACATGCATACACACACATACACCCCCCACACACTCACATACACATACACACCCGCATACACTCACATACATACACAAACACACATACATACACACACATATACACACATATACACACACATACATACACACACTCACACACACATACACACACATATGCACACATACACACACGCATACACATATGCACATATATACACACACATATACACACACATGCATGCACACACATATATATACATGCACATGCACACAAATGTATAAAGATTACTATTTTTTTTCAGTAAAAAATATAGTGAACTTGTTCTTAACTCACCCAATGTACTGAGTGTCTCATATGTCCTAAAGATAAAAAGACTTTAAACTGTTTTAGAGAGGCTTACAGATACAAGAGGAGTAGGTACGCAAATAATTAAATGATACTAGCATGTATCCTGCAGTAGAGACTTTATTTAGATAGGAAAAAAATACAGAACCAAGTGCCACCATGTCATGGCTCTATCACGGCATTTGAGATGACAATAAACCGGGTATTTGTGTTGCTGTCTCTATAGAGCTTATCTTTTGAGGAACAACACTCCTCTCTTGACATCTCCCCCACCTAGGAAATTACTATTTTTGTGTGTGGTAGTCACTGGATGACTGTCGAAAGGCGCTGCAGGATCAGGTTATGCTTAGTGCCAAGAGAAAGATTTATGAATAGAGAGGCAGGAGAGATTAGATCTGAGCTAAACCTTAAAAGATGAGCTGGAAGTTTCCCATGAAGATAAAACAATAAACAAGGATTTGTAAAATCGCAGGAAGTGTGGAATGATGACCGCCATTATACCAGCTGCCGCATGGCCATCTCGTGTGCCGGGAAGTTTGCTGAGTTTAATTCCTACGTCCATTGTACAATTAACATAGGCATAATCTTATACTGAAACAGCTGGGACATGTAATCATTCTTTAAAATAATGATGATAATGACAGCATGCCCATCTTCACAGCTGGGGAGCGAAGCTGATGTTCACACCCCACCCCACCCCACCCCTGTCACCATCAAGGGACACAATGAGTCTATTATCCAAAGCCCTTAGGCTAGACCACACTGGACACCCATTCAGAAATACTAGCTCCTGCATCTATCCATCCATCCCACTCATCACTGTCTTACCCCCCTCCCCAGTGGATATCCATCTGTCCTCACACCCTGTGACTATCGTTTCTGTGACTCAGCTCTGCTGTCTGCCAGCTGCTCTCGGGGCCTATCTCATTTTTGCTTCTCTCCGCTCTAGCCTTTCTGTTTCTAGTTAGAATGTTTCTGTTTCTAGGACTTTCTCCTCCTGTCTCTGCCTCGTTTTCATGTCTTTTGAGAGATCCTCACTGAACTAGAGGAATCATCTAAAGTCACCATTTGTGGGTTTGTCAGACCCAGCAAGCAGCTCCTATTTTGGAAATGTCCTAGTACAGACGAGGGTAGTTATGAACACATAACATATTGTACTGAATGAGCCAATGTTGCCTCTCCCCAGCCAGATTGCCTGTGGACAAGCACGTCATTTGTCTTAAGATAGACAAGGTAGAGACCTGTGCAGCTCAGTCCATCAGAGGATCAGCAGGAGAGGGAACCAACAAGCTGAAAATGTTTCTTAAATGGTAGACTTTCTGATCTTCCTCTCCCTGCCCTGAAACAGATATTACAGGGAACTCCCTTTTCTAAAGTTCTAGCAGGCTACTGTAGGTATGTGAGCCAGTGATCAATCCAGTGAATTTCCTTATTGAGGTTAAATTAAATGGAATGTTTTTGTTTTGTTTTTCTTGCAAGCAGGAACCCGAAGAGAACTCCTGTAGTTTTGTCTCTCATATCTGACTTTGGCTATAGTTCCTATCTTTTTTTTTCAATGCAAAACACAAGAGGGATTTTATTAAATCCAGCATGCTGGGGTCGCCCAGCACACAGAGAGAGAAAGACCCACACTCCGGGCTGCACGGGTCTTTTATACAGTTCTTGGGCAGCAGCCATTAGGCACAATGTGATTGGCAGAGCTATTCCCTTTAAATTAATTGGTTGTTAGGGGATGAGGTAGGTGGCCAATGGTCAGTCCTTCGGAAGGTGTCCCCACCCTTAGGTCGGTCTCCCCCTCCCCTTTGTGGTCTGAGGAATGTAACTTAGCCTCTGACCTTTTTAAAGTTCCTGAGTTAACCCTTTCATTCCTCCCTTTTCTTTGTGCATGCTTCAATCCTGAAGCAATTGCTGGTATTGAGAGCTCATATTCCTGATCTTCTGTATCTAGTTCTTTGTATCTCTGCTTTAAGATCATTAGCTGTACTACACCTAAGTGTTTCTTAACAATAGTGATCAAGCCCTCTAAAATGTAGGGGCCAAAAGTCAACTATAGCTAGAGAACAATTAGGGGATCCTAACAGGGTTAACAACCCCAAATGGTCTACATAAGAGCAACACTCCTCAGCTAAGGCAGCGCCTAGCCCTCCTATCCTGCAGTGCTACCTCTGATAATGAAGTCGATAATTCTTGAAGGTGACTGAGGGAAGTTTCTATTTTCAGGGAACAGTCGCTGGAACTCTGATGAAAGAGACCCTTCCTGGTGCTACCAGCCATTCCCACGGGCTTCAAGGTGGACAGTACTGCGGCCTGAGTGTATGCTTCCCATGTGAAACCTGAAGATGCCCTGCTCTCCAGACCCCCGCTGAATGGTACAGACGATAAACAATCTGCTTAAGCTTAAGATCACTTGACCTTGCTCATGACTGCCTGGTGGCACCCTTAGATTCTGTTCCTTCCCCCATCCTATGTGCCCATTCATCAAACCTGTTATGGTACTCACTGTCTCCCTTCTGTTGGGTGTTAGAGATGGCAAGGGCAGCCACCAGGACTTCCATCCACTCTGGTCTTATTGGGGGGAAAATTATGACAATCTGAGGACAGCCATTGATTTAGATATAGAGAAAATAGAAACTTCCATTATAGCGCCTATTCTTGATCCAATCTGCTGAGACCAAGGTGACAAGGTCAAAGGTCATGGGACCAAACTCATGGCAAGTACTGTCTACAGAACCACTTGCGGCTTCTGTGTTCAGAAGGGGGCGTTTTCTAAACAGAAAAGCTGATGGCATGCTTGTATCCTGAGGGGATTCAGTGACCAGTGAAAATCTGAAGATACTTGAGAAAGAGGCAGGGATGGAGACAAGGAAGGAGGTAGGACTGGGGAGAGGTTCCTTTGAAAAGTGGGAGGGATGCTGGGTGGTAGTGGCGCACACCTGTAATCCCAGCACTCTGGGAGATAGAGGCAGGCGGATTTCTGAGTTTGACCAGTCTGGTCTATAGAGTGAGTTCCAGGACAGCCAGGGCTATACGGAGAAACTCTTGTCTTGGAAAAAAAAAAAAAAAAAACAAAACAAAAAAAAAATCCAAACTCCCCCACAAAAAAAGAAAGAAAGAAAAAGAAGAAGAAAGAAAGAAGAGAAAAGTGGGAGGCATCATATCACCCTCCCCCAGAGAGAAGAGATAACTGGGTGTTTGTAAAGGCAGGCAGAGAGGACTGAACAGCATTATGTAAATAGCCTGTCTCCTCTGAGCCCGAGGGCCAAGGTCATCTGCTGACTGGGAGTGTGGGTGTGAGAGGAGGATTTGCAAAGATGAGTGAAGTCTTAGAAAGGCTGCCAGGAGAAGCTGGAGAGGGAGGAGAAGCTAGGGAGGGAGGCTCCTGGGAGCTGGCAGGAGGACTGCGTGCTGGGCAGAGGCAACTGTTTCTATTTGCACCTGCTAAGAGTAATTAAACACTCCACAGACACATCTCAGACAAAGGGTAGGCAGATCTTCTCGAAAACTTTTCCAGGGCAAAATCAGGGACTTGCAAACTAATTGTGAACTAATTTCACAATACAACAAACAGTTTAATGCAGCTTTGTAATCTTACAGCATCGCAGCTGTTGGCACTGAGCTCCTCTGCTGATCCAGATGGTAATAATGACCGGACCAAAGTGAATGGGAAACTATGGAAATTTGTTCTTAAAGAATCTAGATGTTAACTTCAGATGGCTGAGAAGCACCCTAAGAAATGTTCAACATCATTAGTGATTAGGGAAATGCAAATCAAACCAACCCTGAGATTTCACCTCACACCAGTCAGAATGGTTAAGATTAAACTCAGGAGACAGCAGGTGTTGGCGAAGATGTGGAGAAAGAGGAACACTCCTCGACTGCTGAAGGAATTGCAAGATGATGCAACCACTCTGAAAAAGAAAAAAGCTTCTGAACATAATAATTGTATATGCAAATAAAAACCAAGTCTACTGTGATTCTCCCCCCCCCCAAAAAAAGAATCTAGATGTTTGTCTGATCCAATTCCTTTTGAGATGAAATTGTCAACTTTGCATACCAAAATATGAAAGAAAAGTCAGTCAAAAATAATACCTTTATCATTCACTTACCAGATACTCTGGTAAAAATACCACAGTATTTAGAATTGATATTCTTATCAACATGTTGTTAAAGGTGACTTTTTAAAAGTATTATTGGTGAAAAGCATAGCCACTGGAACACCCCTTATTTATACCAAGGAGAAGGATGAAAAGCTCATATCTCAATCCTCTGAGAAATAACTTGATGGTCTGGGCACCAGCATGCATGTGTGTAGTTGTGTGCAGGGACACACACACAATGATTAGTTCTTCACACACCCTTGTCTGCTGCCTCTGAGAAGCAATCTAAGTTGCAAGCTTCATTGTGAGTGTCAGTTAGACTCATAGACTACAGTCGTGTTTCTGACACAATAGGGCATGAACAGCAGCGCCAGCTGGCCCGGCCTGAATCAAGACAGCACTTGCAGCCCAATGTGCTACTTGGGTTTTTGTTGCATTTTGAATGATGAACAGCTACCTATTTAAATAATTGAAAGCTGGCGGTCTCAAAGAAATGTCTTGTCTGAGAATCAGAGTAGTATTGGGCATCATGCAGAATATGAAGAAGCGGGGTAGAATTCCAGGAGAAGTTTATCTTCTAACTGAGTGGCTCAGACAAAAAGCAGTTTGATCCTAAAAGAATGAGAACTCTTCAGCAGTTCAACACAAAAGTGTTAGTTTACTTAACTCTTCCAAGATGCTGGGGTTTCAACTCAACACAAGTCATAATAGAGATTAAAATCTATCCTCTACCTCTTGTTCTTTACAGACCCCAAAACATCACACCCTTCAAAGATGACTCTAAAGCAATCTGGTTTTTACTTGAGACTGGATTTACTCTGAAGAGAAACAAAAAGGTAATTTCATTTGAAACTTGCTGTAACTCATTGCAGTCGCTAGAGGCCAGTCACGACATTGAGGATATGGGGTTAGTGCTTAGATCACAACCTTAAAATGAAAGCCCCAGGCATTTTTGTTTGACAAATTACAAAAAAAGAAAGAGAGGGAGAGAGAGAAACGGGGAAGAGAAAGAGAAAATAGCATCTTGTTGATCACATTCCTGGGGAATTAATGAGAAACAGCAGTCACCAGGTCCCACAAGCCTGTGCACATTTTTTTTTTCCTTTCCGGAGGAGCAGACTCTTGTCGGTGCCTTGAGATGACAGTTGTAGGACCGTGATTCAGCATGTGGAATGGAATGAGGTCAGGTCCTCAATCCACTCGGTGATTTAACCTGCCTACGAAATAGCAAAAGATCAAGGTGGCCAGGCAACCGCAC
The DNA here is from genome assembly GCF_947179515.1 of Apodemus sylvaticus. Taxonomy (NCBI): domain Eukaryota; kingdom Metazoa; phylum Chordata; class Mammalia; order Rodentia; family Muridae; genus Apodemus; species Apodemus sylvaticus. The sequence continues at coordinate 22,341,730 of NC_067479.1, forward strand.
CACAACAAAACACACATCACTGCCACATTCTGGAACCTTCCACAACAGCTATGTTGGTAGGTTGCTAGTGGTATGTGTGTGTGTGTGTGTGTGTGTGAGAGAGAGAGAGAGAGAGAGAGAGAGAGAGAGAGAGAGAGAGAGCCTGTGCACCTGTGCTTGTGTGTATGTGTTTAATATATTATGCCTTTTTAGGTTGTAAAGCCAAAATTATTCTTTATTTATATATAAAAAAAATCCCCACAGCTCTATTTAACCCACGCTATTTGTGGGAGGTGAGGAAGAAGTGACTCACATGACCACAAAAAAAAAAAAAAAAAAAAAAACCCGCTTGTGAAAACGGAGACGAAATGGTGGCAGGCTTTGAAGCACTGCTCTCTGAGGCTCTGAGAACAAACCTATCCTTAAGGTGAACTGGGTGGGGTAGGGGTGGAGAAGATCAAGAAGCGATTCTAAATTATTAGGGAAAACATCTGATCCAAAGCTAATAGAAAATGTTAATGTGCCGAGCATGCAATATCTTCTGTTAGTTCTGAGCTCAGATGTGGCTCTTAGCCGTGCCGAGACAGGCAAACCCCTGTGCTGCAAACATCAGGAAGCATTTGGGATGTCTGCGATTGCCAAGCTCTTTATGGGAATGTGACCATAGTGTTTGCAAATGTCGCAAGCTACCGAATACTCCTCAGGGACTCTGGGAATGCATCTGAAGAATAAGGACAGAAATCAGACATCCCAGTGCAGAACTCTAGTGGCCAGTAGCCATCCTTCCACAGAGGTCATCCTGGATCCTTGAAGAAGTCTTTTGTATGCTTTAAGAAATACCCAGGTCCTAGTTCTTCAAAGTAAAATGACTTGCCCCAACTTGTTGGCAGTCAAGAGAAATGAGAGAAAAACTTATCTCTGTGACCACTGGTCCACCCATCTAAAACATAGCTGCAACTAATTTATCGAACATACTTTTGCATACTATATTTTTAGTTAGTAAAATACTTCTCACATGAGTACAAAGAGAAACCAATCATATGATCAAATGTTAAGAGGCTCTATCGTGAGCCTTTGGACCACACTGTGTTCTAACCTCCTCTCTGAATCTATGTGACCTTGGACTGACTGTTCCTATTCTTTCCACAACAGTGATTCATATGGGGACAGAAGGGAGGGAGTATTTGGCCTTGTGGGTTCATTGTGATCCTTCTACTTACAGTATGAGACAAGTCCTACAATTTCTGAAGAAACCTCCATGGACTGCATGCTCTGAGTACCGAGGGAGTTTTATACCCCTACGTTTATTGTACCAGAGAGCATAGACAATGCTATGTAACTTTCAGGGCAAGAGTAAAAGCGTAGATCCTGTCCTGCCTGCAAGTCTTAGATAGACCGATGCCTGAGTAAAATGTGTAGCTGAATAGATTATAGAGCATTCCCTCTGACTCTTGCCTGGTCTTGTCAGGAAAAAGAAGTGTACTTCATCATTCCTAACTGTACCTTTTAGGCTGTTCGATAATTACTGCACACTCCTAAAGCGTAGCTGTGTCTCACACATTCTAGAACTTCTCTGAACCACATTGCTCATCTGTAACTCGCCAAGGGGTAACAGCATGGATGAGATTGTGATGCCAAGGAAGGAAAGGGCTCACCTCACACATTTTTCTGGTTTCCCTTCACTTCCAACATACCTCAGCTGTCTGTCCAAATCATGTTTATATGTAAGTCAAAAGTAAACTTGATAGGCTGGAGAGACGGCTCAGTGGTTAAGAGCACTGACTGCTCTTCCAGAGGTCCTGAGTTCAAATCCCAGCAACCACATGACAGCTCACAACCATCTGTAATAGGATCGGATGCCCTCTTCTGGTGTGTCTGAAGAGACAGTGAACTCATAGACATAAAATAAATTAAAAAATTAAAAATAAACTTGATGTCAAAATAAAAACTGAAATAAACTTTTTATTTATTTTTCAGAGTTGGGAGGGAGACCTCCCTCCTTCCCCCTCTCTCTTCTTCCCTTTCTCCCTCCTTCCCCCCTCCTCCTTCCCTCTTCCCTCCTTCCCTCCCTCCATCACTCTTTTCCCATTCCTTTCCATTTTGTTTCATTTCTCCTCATTATTAAACTTTTAAGTAGATAAAATGAAAAAGCTAGTGTTTCTTCTTTTGAAAATACAAACAATGAGAGAAATGTGAAGGGATCTGCCCTTTCCCCAATGGCCCAGTGTAATAGAGCTGTCTTTAGTATAACATACTGATGATTGCTTTTCCATGGAGGGAAAACAGCAGATTTATAATTTTAGTTATCTCTTATGTATTTTTAAATGTCAGTGTACTTTCTGAAAGCTTTGCTTTTTATTCAGCACACAGAACTGCAGGTTTCTTTATGGTATCCCTTCTGTAGTTTCTGTGGGGCCTCCCAGCCCCCGCCATCTCTCTGCTTCTCCGTCATCTTTTTCTTCCCATATTTCCACCCCACTGACATGCCACATTTATCCGATCCTTCACTCCTTCCCTCAGAGCCTGTCTTTTCATTCTCATGGGCCTCTTTCCAGTTTCCTGGTCTCTACCTATACTCACTCCCACATAAATACATGCAAAGGAAATTTAGAAGCTGTAATCCACGTTGGAGAAAGAACATGTGGCATTTGTTCTACATTGTCTCATTCGTAACATTTTCTAGTTCCATCCATTTTCCTACAAAATTTTATTTTTCTTTATGGCTGAGTAAAATTCCACTGTGTATATATGTATGTGCAACATTTGTGTCATTCGATCCTCTGTTGATGGACATCTAGGCAGTTCCATTTCCTTATTTGACTTAATTTTTACAACTCATTATACAAAGCACAAAGGTTTCCAGACTTGTGGACTTTTGAAGACACTATACACACTCTTCAAAGCAGCCATGAATTTTCATAAAATTGTAGGATCATTTATTAACATAAATAGGAGGGAGCTGCCCAGAAGACTTGGCAGGTAAAGCCACCAGCTGCTAAACCAGAAGACCTGAGTCCCAATACAGGGCCCCACATAGTGCAAAGAGAAAACACAGTCCCTCAAGCTGGCCTCTTACACACACACACACACACACACACACACACACACACACACACAAATAACAAAATACGTAAGTAAAGAGGAAATGTGGTTAGTAAAACAATTCAAAATAATCCAGGTGTGGTGGTGTATGACTTTAATTTCAGCACTCAGAAGGCAAAGGCAGGCAGATCTGAGAGTTCCAATCCTGATTGGTCTACGTATCAAGTTCCAGGACAGCCAGGACTACATAGAGAGATCCTGCCTCAAGAAAAAAAATCAGAGTAACAAGAGAGATTGGCTCATGACATCTGTGCCCACAACCAGTTAACTTTTCACCAAACTATTTCCCTTTCACTTGAGCACATTGCTAAAGAATGTGTCCCTGCCACTTCCCAGCGGGACAGAGCCCCATGGCTGGGCGTTGGTCAAAGGAGTGCAGAGAGAAATGGAGACTGTGTCCAGGCTTGGCATCGGCACTCTCCCAACCATAGTTCATCCTCTCTAGTTTTTCCATCCACTCTTTCTCAAGCCTAAGGAGCCAGAGAAGCTTCTAGAATTAAGTTGATACTTGGAGGTAATCTCCAGAAGACTGAGCTAGCCAAGCCAAAGTCATAGTATGAACAATAAACTTTATTTTGGATTTTTCTATGCAAATTTTAAATTTTGAAAATTTGAAGTTCTGTTTAGCCTTCTTAAATTTACCAAAAGCCACTTAGATGTTATTTTCTCTTCTGGAAAAGGATGCACCTAACCCATGTCTCCCCCAAAAGAGAAATTACTTCCAACAAGTTTTAACCTGTGCCTACCTGAGGAAACTGGCATTATTCTAAAGATCTTCATGAATGCCAGGGAATGAAGCTCCCCAGGAGTGTGACTGAAGCTATCTGCCGGCTTCTCCCTAACGTTAATCCAGGAAGCATCAACATGCCAAAGACACTGGAAACATTCAAATAAAAAAAATCAGGGAATACCAGCTATACGTAGGGAACCAACAAGGAGGGTCTTCCTCTACATGAGTAGATGGCAACCAACAACCAACGTTTAGTACTGTGATTTACTAAGGACTGGATAGGGAAAAGGTATGAAGAACTAGAGAAGGAACATGAGGAGGTAAGAAGCAGAGACTTGGGAAATCCCTCAAGACTCCCCTAAAAGATCTCCAGAGAACCCTAAGATTCTGACCAAGAATGGGAAGGAAATAGTAACCGCCATCTTGGATCCATCCTTCCTGGCCTCCTCGGTATCTTCCCTGTTCTCGTTACTATTACATTCCCAACCTACTTTCTAGCTGTTTTATTATCACGTCACGTCCAGCTCCCCGCAGCCTTCTTTAGAGACAGCTACATAATTTCCTGATTTTTGCATAGGAAGTTTGAAACACAGCTCACTAAAGTAGATACAAAAGGCAGACTGACCAACTGAGGAAGAACCTTCTCATTCTCCTGGCCACACCCCACAGTCAGGCCTCAAGGTATACCCCGGGCCTCAGCCTATGGTCACAGGCATTCTTACCTGCCACAGCTCAACACAGAACACTCATGATGCCAAACCTTGGATTTCTACACAGTACTTTTGTCCCAATATGAAAGTAAATAAATCTTGCCCTCATTTTTTCCCTAGTTCTCTGGAATTTGCTGCCACTGAGGAAGATTGAGCAATCAATTTCTCTGAAGGGAACACCCATTTTTCTGGGAAAATTTAAACACATTCCTTCCTAGAAGAGAAAGGAAAGACCAAAAGGCCTTTGGCAATATTTTCAGACCTAATTGTCTAAGAAAACGACATTTCACAATTATGAGACACTGTGGCAGTAAAAGTTTTGATTTGATATTGTCCACTCTTGCCAAAGGTTTTGGAGATCCTTTACTCTCTCATTTGGCTCAAGATGCTGAAGCTAACACTTGGACAGCTAGGTCTTGTAGAGACAACTAAATGCCTGTAGTTGGTGTTTTTGCTTGAGGTAACTAGACTGAGATGGGAAGTCTGGTTTATCCTTTTGAGCCCTAGAGCACTGAGCTGGCTTGGTGACTCTGCCCTTTGTTCTTTATCTATAATGAAGAGGAGAGAGGAGGACAAAGCTGCCATCTCCTGCACCCCTTGGCTTGCCTCAGTCCTCTGCACCAGCACAAGCTCTCTTTGTTCCTATGTTCACCCTCAGTGTACGGCTTCTCTTGGCTTCTCGTGGGATCTTTCTGACCTCTCACTCTAAAGCAAGCCCTCAACAATTCCCTACCACAGTGCCCTGATTTCTTTTCACTCACAGAAATATTCACATTGATTTAAAAAAAAATACTGAATATTTATAAGCAATTCCTTATTATCTGATATAATTCTCTTAAAAACCTTCACGGTTTCAATGTTGATCACATGCACACGTGATCACACACACACATACACACACACATACACACCCAATACACATACTCATTAGATATGAGTTAGGCGAGTCTTCAGTCTTGGGTTAGATGAGTCTTCAAACTCGGTCTGCTTGTTCCTCACTGCACAGTGATGTGTTTGGCATTCATTGGGTAACCAGCACAGTCAGGGAAATGAGAAAGTGCAGTGTACAAACTCAAAGTGAACTGCGAGATATGTCAATGTTTGATCTTGTTGGTCTTGGGGTGCTTCCCAAGGTTGAGGAGATTCCATGTGATGACATAACAGGGGACTTGCGTCCTAAAGCCAGATCTGAGGGGAAAGCTAGGGAGGGATAGGAATGAGGCGGACAGAGAGCAAGAAAGAAAGTCTTTCTACGCACTCCAGCTAGGAACACACTCAGCAACCAAGGAACGCAGTAGAGAAACATCTGTGTTCCTCCTTTGTATTTCAGTATCACTGATAGACATGAGGCCATTCTTACCGGGCTCCCTAAGCCTTTGAGATGTAACAAGGTGTTAAAATCTGTGATGGTTATCTCCCAGCGATAGTGTGAGGATTAAAAAGGATTAAAGTACATAATGTCTGTAGCATGCTGCTACAGAACAAGCATTAGCCTTGGCTGCGTGGATCCCGCCTCTCCAGGACTCTTCAGCATGGCCTTCTGCACACCCCATCCCTTGCAGAATCTACACATGTCTGAAATAATCTCCTGTGGCTGCATCTTTCCTATTAGCCTCCCTGCTTCTCTGATCCCCGTCCAGAACAAAGCTTCGAAAATGAGCTCTCTTCTGTTAGTGATTGGCCTACCATAATCCGATAAAGGACACTGCTCGTTCCAAAGCTGCCATCAGTTTCCTATTGTCAGAAACCAGAAGCACACCCAGAATCTTCTGTCTCTGCAGCTTTCCACATTCTCTACTGCTCATTATTTGAATTCCCTTTTCTTGGCTATACAGACGCCACACCCAGTGAGTCTCCGCCTCCTGATGTGGTCACTCCTTTCATCTCTGCAGTGCCTCTCATACTTGGTTTTTTAAGTACTGCAGTTCCTTAATATATGGCCTTTTAAACTTCTCTTCAGTCAATATTCTTTTTTAATTTATTTTTTATTGGATATATTCTTTATTTACATTTCAAATAATTTCTCCTTTCCCAGATTCCCCCATCCCCCAAAGTCCCATAAGCCCTCTTCCCTCCCCCTGTTCCCCAATCAACCCCCTCCTGCTTCCCTGTCCTGGAATTCCCCTACACTGCTGCATTGAGCCTTTCCAGGACCAGGGGCCTCTCCTTCCTTCTTCTTGGGCATCATTTGATATGTGAATTGTTTCTTGGGTATTCTGAGATTCTGGGCTCAGTCAATATTCTTATCCATGTCTATTTTTTACATCTATTCGTATGTCAACTCCCAACTCAATATCCTCTAAATTTGTATCTCAGCCCAAGATCTGTCTATTCGAGTGTTTATGTGCCATGTTTGTATGCATGTCTTCAGTGCATACATCACAAGCATTATCAAGCTCCTACTTTTCCCCTGGGCAGTCCAAACCTTTTCCATGCTGGTAAATTTCCTACAAAACAGTACATTTCTTCCATAACTGTTGTGCATGATGTACCACTACGTCCTGCCAATCTTTTCTCCCACTCCTTCTTCTCCTAATCCTCTCTACTTCCTTTTCCAAGGCCTCTATTCTCACATAATACTTTAATCTCCCCACCATCTTTCTCCTATTGTATTTCACTATCTGAATATAATAACATCCTAATATAATATGCTAACACTCAATTTTGGTCATAACCAATAGAATTTAACTTTTCCAAATACTACTCTACGTACCTAGCTTCTGCCCACATAAAAAATTTAGTCCCTTAACCTTACCAGGTACCAAGAACACAGTTCTTGTCTTAAGTCACTGTTCCATTACTGTGAAGAGACATTATGAACAAGGCAACTTTTTGAAAAGCAAGCTCTTAAATGGGAGCTTGTTATAGTTTCAGAGGGTTAGTCAATTGTCATCATGTTGGAGAGGCGGGTAGGTAGGCATGGTACCGGAAAAGGAGCTGAGAGCCACATTCTGACCCATAGGCATCAGGCAGAGGGAGAGACACTGGGCCTGGTGGTGGGCTTTTAAACCTCAAAGCCACTCCCAGTGACACACCTCATCCAACAAGGACACAACTCCTAATTAATTTATTACCTGGGGACCAAGCATCAAATCTATGAGCCTATGGGAGTCATTCCCATCAGAACCATCACAGTCCTCTTTCGGCCTCTGCACCTGCAGAACTGTTTCCTGTCCCTGAATCTTTGCACACCTGTTGCCCCAACATAGAAGGGTGTCTTCTTTACTAACAATCCCTTAGAAATTCTGAGGGTCCCCATTCAAGAATTACCATGATTTTGTAATGAAACCTAAATCCTTCCTTATATTTTCCTGTACTTTGTTCTTCCTTTTGTATCATTTACATGTAAAGAACTACCTAACTAGTCAGCCAACACTATGTGTTGGTCACCACTATATATCCAGACATAGCAGAGGGCTTGGCATATAATCTGCAAATAACAAATAAACTTTAATATTTATTTTTTTATTGCTTTTAATTTTTGTATATATGTGTTTGTGTGTGTGTGTGTGTCTTAGTTAGGGTTTTATTGCTGTGAGCAGACACCACGATAACCAAGGGGCTGGCTTACACGTTCAGAGGGGTCAATCCATTATCATCAAGGTGGGATCATGGCAGCACCCAGACAGGCATGGTGCAGGAGCAGCTGAGAGTTCTACATCTTCATCTGAAGGCTAGCAGAATCCTGGCTTCCAGGAAGCTGGGATGAGAGTCTTAAAGCCCATACCTACAGTGACACACCTACTCCAACAGGGCCACACCTCCTAATAGTGCCAAACCATCACATTATGTGAGTGCAGGAGCCTATGGAGTCCAGAAGAAAATGTTGAATTCCCTAGAGCCAGAGTTACAGGCTGTTGGGAGTCACCTGAAGCAGGTGCTGGGAACTCAGAAGAGCAGTAAGCACTCTCAACCAATGCGTCATCTCTGAAGCCCCCAAATAACAAATACTGAAACACCTGCCTCACTTAGTTGTGGTGACATAAAGACTGACAGTAGCATTGCCCTAGAGCCTTTGGGGCCAGAGGAAGAAGGAAATTAAAAGAATTCTGTGTTGAGGGCGATGTGATGGGGAAATGTATATAGAACATCCCTGGAAGGGTTTGCACTGACCCTAGGAACACTGGTGTTTGTAGTGAAGGTTACAAATAGCCACTGTGGTGGTTTGTATAAACTTGGCCCAGGAAATGGCACTATTAGGAGGTGTGGTCCTGTTGGAGTAGATGTGTCACTGTGGGCTATACGACACTCATCTTAGCTGCCTGGAAGCTAGTATTCTGCTAGCAGCCTTCAAGTGAAGATGTAGAACTCTCAACTCCTCCTGCACCATGCCTGCCTGGATGCTGCCATGTTCCCACCTTGATGACAATGGACTGAACCTATAAGCCAGCCCTAATTAAATGTTGTTTTTATAAGAGTTGCTGGTATTCTGCTAGAAGCCTTCAAATGAAGATGTAGAACTCTCAGATCCTCCTGCACCATGCCTGCCTTGATGCTGCCATGATCCCACCTTAATGTGATAGGCACTGATAGATAGATTGACCCTCTGAACCTGTAAGCCAGCTCCAATTAAATGTTGTCCTTATTAGAGTTACCTTGCTTGACATGGTGTCTGTTCACAGTGATAAAAGCCTAACTAAGACACACACACACACACACACACACACACACACATACACACACACACATACTCACAAAGACATATATACAAAAATTTTAAAGTGATAAAAATAAATAAACCCTTTGTAAAACCCTAAGACACAAGTTGGTACCAGGAGTGAGACATTCTTGTGGCAACCTGACCATGTTTTGAGGAGGACTTTGAAAGGACTTTGGAACTTTGGGCTAAAAGAGCCATTTGGTGTTAAGAGCTCTGTGGAATGTTCTGTAGGAGCTTGGAAGATGATATTGAGAATAGTGAAAAATGATGAGGCCTGACTTGTGAAATTTCAGAGGGAGGATTAAAGACTTTTATCAGAGCTGTTGCTATTTTGATTGTGAAGATTCTGTGGTTTTGGTTGGCTGGGGCTGAAGATTAACAAGATACCAGAACTACTAAAGCAAAATCTTTGCATTACTGGGACTATTAATGCTGGATAGCTGGAACTAAGAAATTAGTGGTGATTAAGAAGAGACCAGCATCATTGAGGAGAAATCTTCTGGGAAATGTTTTCTGAGAGCACAAAGAGGCTGTGTTCCAGAGATAGCCAAGGTTGTACCTCATGCTGTGGCTGGACATGGTAATGTATAAGAGCCACCCAGGTGGTATTAGTTTTGAAGGTATCAAGGGGTCACGAAGAACAGCTGAGACTTGGCACTGTGAGAGGCCATGTAAGGCCATTGGTGAAGATACAGCCTCAGTTGTCATTGATGGCCCAAGACTGTAAGGGGTTATGCAAAGGGTTTGAGGCTTGGCACCATGAAAAGAGCCTATGAGAGGCTATTGGTGAAGCTTAGTTGCAGTGAAAGACTCCAGTGTATTGTAGCTGCCAGTAGTACCATGGGATGATCACAAAGAATAGCAGCAGCAGTGGAGTGGATCAACCTGAACTTAGACTGCTACAGAAGGCAGAGCTGGAGAAGCAACACCAGCCCTTTGGAGGAGCCCAGAAGATCATGTGTGTAATCCAGACATTGAAACAAGAAGCTGTAACATTGAAGTTGCCTTGGAGACCCTAAGATGTTTGAGATGCCAAAGCTGTGGGCTGTCTGCTGAGGAAAGCTGATGATAACAGGGAGTGGAACTAGCCCAAGAAAATGAAGTTTGTTGTAGACAGCAAAGATGAAAAACCTCTGATATCAGACATGAAGATTAAAAGTTCGGAGTTTGCCCAGCTGTTTTCCTGGGTTGGTTTGGGGATTACAGTTAAGTGACTGGATGAATCTCAGAAGAGACTTTGAACGTTGGACTTTTAACATTGTTGAGACTGCTATAGATGGTGGGAATATTTGAAGTTGAACTAAATGTATTTTGCGTTATGTTGAGGGATGGCCCCATAGACTCACAAATGTGAACAAGCCTATGGGATTTAGGGAGTGGAATGTGGTGGTTTGTATAGGCTTGACCCAGGGTGTGGCACAATTAGGAGATGTGGCCTTGTTGGAGTAGGTGTGTCACTGTGGGTGTGGGCTTAAGACCCTCAGCCGAGCTTCCTGGAGTCAGAATTCTGCTAGCAGCCTTCAGATGAAAATGTAGAACTCTTCATCTGCATCTCCTCCTCCTGCACCATGCCTGCCTTGATGCTGCCATGCTCACACCTTGATGACAATGACAGACATTGGATGGTTAGAGTTCGATTTTGATTTTGATTGTGACTGTGCCTTGATATTTTTCCCTCTTGAAGGAAGAAAGTGTTTTAGTGGAACCCACAGTTAAGAGACTTTAAAAAGACTGAATTTTAAAAGAAGTTAGATCCTTAAAGGGATGGAAATATTAATATGTAAGAATTTTAAAGACTGTGAGACTATTTAAAGTTATTTAAATCTAGGGTATAAATAAGAAAGTAAGGGTCGAGGCTTAATAGTGATGTGTTTGTGTGACAAGTTGACAAGGGGTCAATTGTATTGGCTATTTTTATGTGTCAACTTGACCCAATCTGGAGTTATCGCAGAGAAAGTAGCCTCCCTTGAGAAAATGCCTCCATGAGATCCAGCTGTAAGGAATTTTCTCAATTAGTGATCAAGGGTAGGAGAGCCCATTGTTGGTAGTGCCATCCCTGGGCTGGTAGTCTTGAGTTCTATAAGAAAGCAAGCTGAACAAGCCAGTAAGGAACATTCCTCCATGGCCTCTGCATCAGCTCCTGCTTCTTGACCTGCTTGTGTTCCAGTCCTGACCTTCTTTGGTGATGAATAGCAATGTGGAAGTGTAATCTGAATAAACCCTTTCCTCCCCAACTTGCTTCTTGGTCGTGATGTTTGTGCAGGAATACAAACCCTGACTAAGACAGGCACTTATAAGGTCAGGTCAGGTTTAATAGAGTCAGCAATAGGTTGTGGAAACAAAGGCTTTGAGGTTTTAGATTTAAGGGCTTTAGTTGTTCCTGCTTCACAGCCCCATGGTGGTTGGCTTTCGTGGGCAGTTACTACAGAACTACAGAACTACACATGAGTTACTTCTGCCATGAGAACAATCACTTGCCGTCCACCCATGCTGAATGGAAGGCAAGGCTAAAGACTTGAGAGGAATCACTGACCCTCTGGACTAGTCTTGAACTCTGCACCGTGGGACTCATCTTGCTGAGAGGATCACCTCTGGGGAACACTTAGAACTCGGCACTTGGAGACAGATTTGGGAAGTGAAACAAACAAACAAACCAACAAATAAAATCAAAGACTTTGTCTCAAGCCAGAGTCACTGCTGCCTCAGCCACAAAAGCTTAGCCTTGTCTGAACCTGCCTCTGCCGCCCTCGGGGACTTCCAGAACTTTCCAGTTAATAACTGTTCTTAGGCTCCCATGTGCCTTTCTGCTTGCACCTAAAATGGTCTCTCCGGTAAGCTCAGGGTAGTATTGCAAGTTATTAAGGAGTCTCTGCAGCAATTATCTTGTCTTGGATCATCTTCTCTCTAAAAATAAACAATCTTCACATTTCAACCAAAAGTATCAACATAAAAAGGATCAAACTAAGGGAAAAACTGAAAGTACTTCAGACTCTCTAAGAAATGTGCCTAGATTTTTTTGGATATATTCTTTATTTTCTTTTCAACTGTTATTCCCTTTCCCAGTCTCCTCCCCCATAGCCCCTATCCCATCACCCTCCCCTTTCTTCTATGAGGGTGTTCCTCCCTCCATCCCCATCCCACATTCCTGGTCTCGATTCCCCTTCACTGAGGCATCTATAGAGCCTTCATAGGACCAAAGGATTTCTCCTCCCATTGACATCTGACAAGGCAATCCTCTGCTACATATGCAGCTGGAGCCATGTGTACCCCAAGCATTTGACAATATTCAGCATCCCTTCATGTTAAAAGTCTTGGAAAGATCAGGAATTCAAGGCCCATACCTAAACATAGTAAAAGCAATATACAGCAAACCAGTAGCCAATATCAAACTAAATGGAGAGAAACTTGAAGCAACCCCACTAAAATCAGGAACTAGACAAGGCTGCCCACTCTCTCCATATCTATTCAATATGGTACTTGAAGTTATAGCTAGAGCAATTAAACAACAAAAGGAGGTCAAAGTGATACAAATAGGAAAGAAAGAAGTCAAAAATATCACTATTTGCAGACGATATGATCATATACTTAAGTGACCCCAAAAATTCCACCAGAGTACTCCTACCACTGATAAACAACTTCAGCAAAGTGGATGGATATAAAATTAACTCAAACAAATCAATAGCCTTCCTCTACTCAAAGGATAAACAGAAATTAGGGAATCGGTACTTTCAATCCTGTTTACTCTCCTATCTTTTTAGCACCATCATAGCAGTAAAACTGCCAAGATAAATTTCACACGACCTGAATTATAAAATGCCTGATAGAGTAATGTAAATTTTATAAGCAGTGGTGAATGTATTCTTATGCTGGAAAACTTTGACACACAACGGTGTTCTTGAAAATTATTATAACAAAAACAAATAGAAAGAATGAGACCTAAAGATACTGTAGACAGGAGAATGAGGTGGAGTTAAGCACTAACAGGACAGGAGGATGTGTAATGAGATTGGCTTACCTGGAAGATAAGATTTCAGTATCTTCAGTTTACTGTTTAAATGAGCATCACTAAATATATCTAAAAAAAAAAAAAAAAACAAAAAAAAACAAAAGGCCAAGCTATGTTCACATCTTTCATGTAAGTGCTGGTGCATACAAGTTCCCAAAAGGCAGTTTTCAAAGATGGAATACCGTCTTACTTAATTACATTTAACATTAGAAACTATAAAAGATATCCAAAGTCTAACTATGTTATTTCTGCATCCAAACACACAATGTGAATGGCCTGCCAAAAAAGATACATAGGTTAACACAGGCAAAACACTTCCAGACACACTTAGTCAGCATTATAGGAGCAGAAACAGAACTTAGGAGAGCTGAGCTTATCTCCTCCCAAAGTACAGAAAGGGCCCAACAAGAAGATGCAATTGAAGCAGGTTGAAACTTTTGTCCTTTCTTGAAACTGCCATTCTACTGTATATCTCCTCCCCTTGAAACTGCCGTTCTACTGCACATCTGTGTGAACTTGACTCTTCCTGGGTGCTTCTCACACACCTAATAATACAACATTTTTTTTTGTGACTGGCATTTCAGTATCTGTAGGTTTTATGCATAGATTAACCTCTTTTGTGTAAAGACTGTTGTATTGAAATGTATTTCAATTTGCATATTGACACTGTGTTCATCAGGAGATGGCCACTCCTGCTGCTTTCTGTCTTTGGATAACCTGGATTATGCATCTCCTAAACTATTTTTCAAAGTATTTCTTGTAATACACTTTTCGGAAAAGTTTCCCAGAAAGTAAACCAGACACCCTTCGCCATGAAAAGGAGATCTAGCCAGGCGTGGTGATAGACACACTTGTAAGACTATTCAAGGAGCTGAAGGAGGAGATTCACAAGTTCAAGGTGACCTGTGAGGTGAAGTGTGAACAGAAGACTCCCAGAAATTATACCAAGAACATGTAACGTGGAAGATACCTTCAAGCTTACCACGGGAAACTCCTCACTTTGTCTGAGGCCAAATAGCAGTGATTTTTCCATCACGTCAAATAAACAAGCTCTGAAAACATCTTTAGGCTAAGAAGGAGACTAACCAATCAGCAGCATCCTACATCAGAGCAAAAGGAAGGACGTGGTAGAGGTTAGTACTTTTTCCAAGGCAATTGTCTGAGAAGTTATGTCAGACTTTCTGTCCCCAGAGATCAGAGAGCATAAATCCAAGACTGTCATCTCAGGAACTGCTGTGCTATTAAAATGGACGTGCTTATCAAAGGGAAGATCTTACCTTACTGAATCTTTCTGCTCTCTGAATACACTTACAGTTTACATGCAGAAGCATCATTTTGTTCAGTAATATATCCACCTTTTTACAGTCTAGCCCTCCTCCATATAAAAATATTGGACCGTCACCCTCACACTCACCAAGCTCGTATGTATGCTCAGTGTTGATTCTCAATGGGATTTTATCCTGAAGCCACAGAACAGCTTTTGGATTACTCTATAAAGAAATTCATAATAAGACACCCAACAGTCGCATGTGTGCCACTCAAAGATGACAATATGGCATCTGTTTCAAAATGCTATTTTGTCTCTCTAACGATATCACATTTGGCAATAGGGAGTAATAAAAATAATTCACTCATCTTGTTTAATAAATGATTTGGTTCACGCTTAGCAAATGCTAAGTGAACAGGTGTTTCTTGGTTACTGGGGGCCTCAAGAGAAGCTCTTTACAATTCCAAACATAAAATCAATACATTTGAGAAAGTATTATTTTCTTACTTTTTAAATATTTGTGCACGCTGGGTCTCTGTTGTGCCTTTGGAATCTTTGATGTGTGCATTTGGTGGGCAGAACGGAAAGTATTCCCAGAACACTGAATGAAAAGGAATCTGGGAAAAGAGGCTCTTAGGCTTGCAGCCCTGTGACAGTGCACACACACATGCAAACACTCAGCACCTGGGCAGAAAGCTTCCCATTGCTTTCTATCACCTGGCCTGGCCCGAGACAAGCATACTCAGTATTTCCTACATGGAGTCAGCAGTAGGTTCTTCCTTGGAGATAGTCGCAATGATGCTATAGAAAAGGTCACCCTTGGTTTTACTCATAACCTCTCAGTGTTGTGAGTGAAGCAGACCTCAAACAAACAAACAAACAAACAAGATAAAAAAAGAAGCCAGTTAAGCACAGGGATTCAACTTTCCATTTGTGAACTAGATGAAGAAGGCTATTTTTTTCCCAAGACTTTTTCTGAAGCAGCCAGCTGGCTTGCATTTCAGAAGCCAGTTCCAGTGCGTGCTCTTGTGTTCACAGCTGAGCCTCTGTTATTTGGCAACATTTCTTAGTTATTTAACCTAAATGGAAACAAACAGAAACCACAGTCGTGTCCCTGGATGAACGTATAGTCTTGAGTTTCATGAGCACTTACTAAGTAGCAAACATTCATAGAGATCATAAGCAAGGTAAGCATTCTTATTGTTTTATCAAAGGCAATAAAGAGATGAAATATGCACAGCTCAAATTCCACCCTAATGACTGATATAAAAATACACAGAACATAGTAAAAACTTGCACTTGCACATGTAACACTAGAATGCAGGCAAAACCACACAGAAGTGACGTCAGGTAAAGGAGATAAGCTAAACCCAAGCTACTGAAGTCCACCCTGGGCCTGATCACTGTACTGTACTCTGTTCTGCCTTTTTGCAGCTCTGGCGATTGGACCCAGGGCCTCCATCCTGCCCTACCACCGAGCCAGTTCTTCTACCCCCAAACTCTTTCTGGGAGCAAAACATAATGCTACATATCTCTGCACTAGTACGTCCAACAATATCTCTAAATTCGCATCCATTTGTGCCAGCTCTCCTTAAACAATGGATAGTTTTGTACAGGAGATCTGGGCCCTACTGCATAAAACTGCACTTAACTAATGACTAATCACTAAATAATCACTTCCAGGGAAACTTCAGTGTCTGTATGGCAAAGAATCTATGTGATATCAGCAGGACTCAGCTGCCACAAAACATCAAGTTCACCGTGCACAGCAAAAACAGGAATACAGCAGGCTTCTGTCACTTACAAAATATGTGCATTGGCCACAGTCAATCACTGAGAAGATACTTAGCTTGCCGGGTCCTGCCACTCCAGGACCAGCCAAATAAGTGGGAGATTCAGCAAGAATCTGAGGAACAGGACAGCTAACCTGTATATATAAGGTCAAAACCACTTCCCATAAGCTGGGGTTCTTGGTGCTTCTGCTGTACCTTCAATGTGAGGCACAAGCTCCTTGCTTCTGTTTTGCCTTTAATCTGAAAGCAATTGCACTACCAACTGCAGAAATATTAAAACTGAAATTAATTTTTTAATTAAATAATTAAAATTGAAAATAATTCCTTGAAAAAATCAACTTAATAGTCAATGGCAAACAATTTAAAGCAAAATTTGTTTTTTGACAAAAGAAACCTCTCAAGACTTAGTCAATGCCTCATCTGAGAATGGGACTGGTTATTAATATAACCATGTGACTCAGATGCCTGGGTCTTCAGCATGGTCTGCATAGTCACCTGTTTCTGTCCGGAAGCCTAAGACCCAGACAGGGAACATACTGTATTGCTCCATTAGCTCATCACAATGGATCTAATTCCTTAAAGTCCTCATCAACTATTACTGAAGGCTAATGTTCAATATGAGTTTGACTAGAAAGACCAAACTCATAAGTGGCCAAACTAACAAAACCAAGCACATAAGACAGTCCCCAAACTCTTATATATCTGTTCCAACATTCTGTACACTGTTTCTATCCTTAGAATCAAATTTTCTTGGCGACATCAAGAAAAGTCGCCAAAAGTTGTAAACAAATTAAAGATTTTTTTTCAAACAATTTCTGGTCAACATTTCATAGTTCTTAACTTCCTGTGCTCTGAGTATGAACTTTAAGCCAGTGACATTTACTGCCAATTCTCAAGGAAATATCTTTACTTGAATGTTAGAGTCTGAATGTCATCTACTAATAAGATTTGAGTCCATATTATTTAATTTCCTACTAGGAGTCTTGCTCCCACAGGTTGCTAATTATCTCTGCCATGAATGACCTCTTTGTCCTAGTAAACTGCAGATTCTTCAAGGACAGAATCCACGAGACAGGCATATTAAAAGCTTGTTGATGAGCTGCTGAGTAGTTGAAACCATCCTGGTCTAAAACATCTCTCAGTGGGATCATGGTATTACGTCACCTCGGTGATTACAGCTATACCTTTCATTCCAAATACAAAGTGGTAATTATTTTACTCTCCATGGAATCTGTAAAGACAGCACAAAGCATGAGGGTAAATACCATAGAATATAAAACAATATACATGTACCATTACTGAAGATATCTAGTTATATAAAACTAGTAGCAAACGTTCCAAAATATATAGTGACAGGTTTTTTTTTTTTTTCAGAACCACAAAAAGAAACAAAGTGTATTACCTACGCAGATGTTCACACAAAGAATTCATTCTGGTGCAAAGTACAATGTACTCTCAAGTCAAATTTATATACAGCATAGTTCTTCTGTGCTTAGGGAAAGGAATATCAAGCAAGAAGTTAGGCTATAATTTGGAGAAAGAGTCAGAATCTGGCTGGTAGTTGTGGCTATTTCAACCATAAAAAAATTTTAAAATCGTATTGGTTTATTTATTTATTTACCTGAGTCTACTTGGTGCTGCCCATATGTGTATGGGCATGGGGCCATGGACTAGGGCACGGGGATCCTCCCGGTGGCTGCACTCTTGATAAAGGTCACTCTTCTTCTCTCAGTAACCATCCACTCCCAATCCTGTCCCATGATAGGGCGGGACCTGGGAACCCTTTCTCAGGTCTTTGCTGGGATTTTTTGCTGGCTTGAGAATGCACAGATCTTGCACAGGCAACGCCAGCTACTGGGAGGAGTTCATGTGCACAATGGCTATGTGTTGCCCAGAGGACAGTACTCTGCCATATTCTCCTTGTGCATTTCCCCCCGTGCCTACTTCTCAGCTATCCCCTGGGCCTTGAGAGGTGGGGAATCAACACTCATCCTTATCTATAGCTGAGCATTCACAGTTGCTTATTTTCAGTAATTTGAGCAGCTAATGTAGGTATCTCTGCAATGACCACCACCAACTAACTGCAAACAAAACAAAACAAAACAACAACAACAACAACAACAAGCCTTTTCTGACACAGCTTAGGACTAATACAAAATGATGGCTATAAATGTAAATATTTAGAAGGCAGTTTTAAAACATGGCCATTGAGAAAGATATCAGTTTGCTATCCCTTTGAGTACATGATTTCCCCAGTAACTGTTTTTGATCATGTTTACATGGCCTGTGGAACAGGCCTCCAACCACTGAAGAGAGCAGTAAGTTACCCCCAAAATAGTCTTGCTGCTATTGTACCTTGCCTGGTGATCAGTATTGTACTACTTTAGTGTCCAATGCTAGATAAAACCATTGATACCTTTGCTCCCCCTGAAGCCGACATAGAATCTTCTAGCATTATGAAAACTATCTAGCAAGAAGGATTTCTTGACCAGTTTAAGACTGATATCGCTATGTCTTGTAACCAAAGGTGTGCAGTATCTTCAGCAACAGGATCTTACTATACAGTTATGGTGAGAAACCAAGAGCATTGTCAGTTTCCTATGCTGTTCTGCAGATTTCTGGAGCCTCCCTGATCAATAACTTGTAGGAAAGTAACCCATACCTGGCAATGAGATTTTCATTTAATAACTCGGGTCTTCTGGGAGCAGCATGGTTCATAGTATGGGGAAAATATTGTTTTTTTTTTCAGTGTCTATTTGATTTGCGTTAAAGAACAATGACAAACACTATACATCTCATCCCTGGAATACATTAAATATTTAATTTTACATGGGGGAAAAAAGATGTTTGTTTCAGGTTTTAAAAGATAGTATTTTGAGCCCATGCTAGACTCAAACTAGAGGGAGGCCTCTTGCCTCAGCCTCTGGAAAGCCAAGATTATAAGCACATAGCACCATGCACAGCCCAGCAAAACGCTTAGGGAGGTGTGATTAGATGAAAGGTTTTGAGGTACAAATATGATCCTAGATTAACCCCTGGGCCCAACGTAACAATTATATGTGTTATATATGTTATATAATGTTATACTTGGAAGAGGGAAGCACAATGTGACTCAGGGAAAGAGAGGTAATGGTAGAAACTGAACAATGAGGTGAAGAGAAAGACTTGATTAGCCATTGTTGGCTCTGCAGATCTGAAAAAGCCACACGTGATGGAATGCATGATTCTCTACCTGCCTAATGCTGCGACCCTTTAATACGGTTCCTTATTGTGGTGACTCCCAACCATAATGTTATTCTTACTGCTACGTCATAATTGTGATTCTGCTACTGTTATGAACTATAAATGTAAATACCTGTGTTTTCCAATAGTCTTGGGCAACCTCTGTGAAAGGGTTGTTTGACCCTCAAAGGGGGTTTTCAAAGTTCAGAACCACTGCTCTAAACACAAGAAAAGACAGGGGGTGGAATCTCTCCCAGAGCTTAGATAGTAAAGGGATAGATAGAAAACAGTCTTGGTATAGCTTGGTTTTAGCTTGGTGACAGCCATTGATTGAAGTCTTGTGACCCCTAGAATTGTATGTAAGACAATAAGCATCTTAACTCACTATCTTTGTGGTTATTTGTTACAGCAGCAATGGGAAACTAACATAGGATCACTAATCTCTCAAACGTTTGGCCCAAATAGTAACAATACACTGTGGTAACATGAAGAACTACAGCACCAATCATACTTAGAAAAGTCAATGTAGACTAGAAGTGTGTGTGTGTGTGTGTGTGTCTGTGTGTGTGTGTGTGTTGTGGGGGGTTGTTTTAATGATCTGTAATTACTGTGGGAGGGTCACCATAATCAGGCCACTTATCAGAAGTTACTGAAGGTCCAATCCTTACCTACTTATTCCTGCTCTTGCCCGTTGGCCTGTGTTCAGTAAGGCTGATTACATCCCAACTTAGAAGCAGCAAAAAATATATAGTCTCTGCTCCAACAATTCCCGAGTCCTCAAGCACCCTCCATTCCTAAAATATCACGGAACGCTGTTCTAAACAGGCATGACCTTTGGATTTTATAGATTCCCATCTCCTTGCGTCAGATGTTTACTGAGAATGTAAAGTATCTAAGACAAGGGTTTCTCTTCTCTCATCTGTAGCTGTGGAGTTAAGTTTTAAGCAGTCTCTCTTTTTTTTCTATAAAAAACAAGCTCGCTGGTTTAAAGGTAGGTTATTAAAGCCTGGTGTGGTGGTTTATGTCTTTAATTCTGGCCCTCAGGAGGTAGACCCAGACAGACTTCTGAGTTCAAGGCTAATCTGGACAATCACGGACTGCCAAGGACTGCCAAGGTGAGACCCTGTCTCAAAAAGCTAAAATAAAATTAGGCAAAAGGAGGTAATCCTGGCCTCTAGCTCCAGGGCTTCCATTCCTCCTTGTGGCTGAGTTGAGAAAGTCAGGTGGGACAATGGCAGTAGGTACCCTGAGTACAGAGTGCAAGTAGAAGGAATTCAAACTAATGAAAGAGATGCAAGGGAGTTTCCTATAACCCTGGGAACTGGAATCATTGAACTAAATCACTGCTTCTCCTGAGCAGGGCTGCAAAACTCATACTCTGTAGAATGAGCGTCAGGTGATCATCAGGCCTGGTTTTTTCTGCACATGCAAGTTTCTTCCTCCTCTATTAATAGATAGTAAGCCATAATAATAACAAATAGCTCTTGAGACAAGAAGGCCCGTTCACTTCTGGGCTAAGTGTCAGTAGGAGGCAAGAAAAGATCAGAATCTGGTGGATCGTTGAGCTATCTTTACCAGCCTCTGCCCTGGCAGCTCTGGATGGCAAATACTCAACTGGAGAGTGCCCATCTTCACCGCCCAGGGCAAACTTGAGCAAGGAAGCATGGTTGCAACACTGTAGAAATTGAGAAAGATGGCCAAAAATAAAAATAAAAGACTTTCTCTAAACTTCAGAGTTGTTTTTTTTTAAATGCTATTAGAAAAAGTCTTTGTTAAACTTGGGGAAATTCATGAAGTGACACAATGTTGTGGGTCCTCTTCGATGCCTCTTGGCATCTTGGCATCTCCCTGGCTGCCTTTTCAGGTCCATCTTGAGGTCCTCCCAGGCTCACAGAGGTGCACAGTTGTGACACAGCTACACAGATGTGACACCTCAGAGGTGCTTCCTGGGCCATAGCTTGGTGTAAAGCTCCCGTCCCCACTGTAAGTGGATCCCATTAGGTCCCAGCTGACTCTGTCAATGACTTCCTCTACTTGTCAGCTGCCTGCTCCCCTCTCTCCTCCCCCTTCCCCCCCCCCCCCCCCCAGTCTGTTCTTCCTCGTGCTGGATGTGGAGTCCTGCTCTGGACTGTGAGAAATGAAATGAAATTTAGCAGATTTCATTACTAACAAAGAGGCTTCTCGACCCACAGGAGTCAATGTGGTAATTGTCCTTGTTCCTGTGAGGACAGCAGGAGGGGGTCGGACACAGAGCGACTGAGCAAGGAGACATCAAAGGAGCGCTACAAGGCTCTCCCTATTGACTTGCAAATGAGCGAAGTGGTGGCCCCAGAGTGAAACTGACGCCACGTGCTACTTCAGTGGGGATTTGTCGACCTGAAAGCCTCCTCCGGCATCCACCATACCAGAAGGTCCCCTGCAAGCTTCCAATGGAAGGAAGCAGCCAAAAGCCCTGCCCATCTATATTGCCCACGAACCATGAGTTTGTTGTTTTCTGTATGCCAGGTTCCATTTTAGAAGACCCAACAACTATCTCAAAGGTTTGCCCTGCTTCTGCACTGCACAACATTTTTGTGCTTACAGAGACTTCTCCATCCGCCCTTAGAAAGCAGCCTAATAGAATTACACTGTCGTCTACAAACAGCTCTGCGCAGGATTTATTTTTAGTCTCCTTTAATGTGTTCAGTATACTCCTTTATAACAGAACAAACGAATTCTTAAAGAGGTGCTATGCATTGTTTATTAAATGACGGTAGTTTTCAAAGAGATGCAAATACTTCCGCTACTGTGTATAAGGCTGATCTCATGCATTGGTTTATAGAAATTAGAAAATAATTTTTATAGTACAAACACTGTCATCGTCCCCACAGCTATGGACAAAACAAGAGTATATGGGGACAAAGGCTGCATCTGCAAGCCTCGGGGAAAGGTTTATTAGCAGCCCGGGCTGTTTAGGAGATGGTTTGTCCATATGTCTAAGGCAGAATACACAGCAATTGTTTTTATTGCTGCCAGCACTGGGAAGGCTATTTTAAAACCACAACTCAGGAAAGAATAAAACACGGCCTGGCAATCATCGGGACACCGACTTGCCATTTTAGATCTATCTTTTGTGGGTTGCTACTGGCAACGAGAAAATTAAGCTAAAGGATTTTAATCAAATAAATACTACCTTGTACCTACTGGTCACATATCCTGATGCGCTGTAGAGTGAGTAATGGAAGTTATCCGATGCAAATTATTAATATGAATTTTCTGGATAGGAGTTTTAAAAACCTTAAAACAATAATCATCAATCAAGGATCTGTCTACTGGAGGCGTGAGAGAGAACAACATCCACCGAGCCTACTGAGTACTTCTCTGCTCTGCGGTGAGATTTACTCCCCTAGCACTCACCCATAGAAGCAAAAATGAAATTACATATCCAGCATCTGAACCAGAAAGCGATCTGAGCTCTAACCATGCCAATGGTAATCCTGGAGGCTTTGATCAACTGAATGCATTTGACCTTGTAAATAAAACCTTAATGACAGAAACTTAATAGCACAAAAATGAGCTAATAGAAGCTTAATCAAGCATCCACAGTCCTGGGCAGTGTTCTGGATGTTGACATATCTTTACAGATTTCTTCCTCCTGTATCTGTGGATATGACTGATGATCAATCTCCTGTCTTCCTATGGAGACACAGAAACCCTAAGGAGTTAAATAATTTGCAGGAAGTCAAAGTCCCAGTGTATGACAAGGAAAAGTGGAACCTAGTTTTGTGTGCTTATTTTTTTTTTAAATGTTTGTAAGTGATCTGTTTGAATGCATGAATGTCTACCACATGTGAGCCTGTGACCACAGAGGCCAGAAGAGGATTTCAGATAATCTGAAATTGGATTTATAGACAGCTATGAGTCACTATGTGGGTGCTGGAAATCAAACATCAGACCTCTGCAAGAGCAGCAGATGCTCTTAACCAGAGGCATCTCTCAAGCCTCTTGTGATAAGTAGGTATTTAGAATACTAACCTATGAACCTGTTAGGGGGCTTAATTGAGAGTGCAGGAACACTAGCCAGAGCTTTCTGAATTAAACATGTTATTTCTGCCTTCTAATTCCATCTCTGACAAGACACAACCTTTCTGAACGATGCTCTCTCTCTCTCTCTCTCTCTCTCTCTGTGTGTGTGTGTGTGTGTGTGTGTGTGTTTGTGTGTGTATGTGTAAGGGGATGCACGAGCATCTCAGCAGATGAGGCTTTCTTACTGAGTGCAGTTTGATTTGACAGGCTAAAATCTGACCACTGACAATCATCACACATGTCTATACACATGGAAAGCTGCTACATAACAAAATCATCTTGTACTATAAGAAAGGCTACAGATTTTTCAAAACAAAGATTTTTGGCTTCAGTTTTCCTTAAAGAGAAAAAGGAAGAGGCAATGAAGCAAGGATGTATTACATAGAATAAAAGTACTGCTGCTCCCTGTTCCCTACCTAAGACCCTTACTGAATAATAATAATTTAAAAAAAAAAACTAAGAAAACTTTAAAATTCAAATGGAAACTCTAAAACTCTGTTGGTTAAACTGACATTTCTATATACAAAACTGCAACTTTTGCCCTGTTCTTAGCTTTATTGAAATATAATAGACAGATGAAAACTATATTTATTTAAGAGGTGCAGTACATTTGATGTTTTGATATATGTATGTAATTTTAACTGATTACCACAATCAAGCTAATTAAGATATCCATTGCCTTGGATAATAATTATGATGATGATGATGATGATAATAATAATTTATTATTATTATTAATTATTATTATTACACATGATGATAAGACCTGCTTCAGAAATTTTCAAGTATCAAAGTTGGAGGGTCAGAGGATTGGGGTTGAGTCTAAAAGAGTTTGGGAAAATCCATTTATGGAATTCTTAAAGAATTAAGGAAAGTATTTTTATGATAGACCTTCAAGTATCAAATCCAGTTTTGCTTGCTTTAGGCACCCTGTATAATCAATCTCCAGCACTTACTCGGTCTGTGTAACTGGAACTGTGTAGCATGTGACCGGCATTCTCCAATGTGTGCGCCATTCTTAAGTTTCAACAGCCTGGGGCAGACTGCAGAGCTGGTGGCACAGGTCTCCCCCGACCTGTTCCAGAGAGGGAGCGGAGTGGAATGCAAGGTCCAGGCCTGCCTGTGCTGCAGGATGGGTTCAAGGCTGCCTGGCAATGACACAGATTCTACCTCTCAGCCAAGTTTCAAAGAAACAAATATTGTGCAGAGGATGGCTAGCTCATGCAAGGTCCTGGGTTCAACCCCCAGCACTAGGGGGGAAAAGGCCCCCAACAGAGTTTTTCAGACAACATTCTCTTGGTCATGTATAAAGACCTACTGGAGAACCAAAGCACTGTTCCATGCCCCTTGCCTGGAATCTACATGGATTCACATACTGCTAAGAATCAACCATGTGATGTCAGTGGAAAACCAGATAGTAGCTTCATTCTAATGCTGCTAAATGCTGAATGGAGAAAGAGAGAAATATAAACACATGGTTTTGAGTAACTACTAATACTTTAAATTCTGAAATACTCGTAAAATGACACAGACACACAGTGTCATTTGTACAAAGGCAGAAATACAATGTTGCAAAGCCTCTCACATGACTGTATTCTTACAAAGATGTGATGACCTTGTGGCAT
The DNA here is from genome assembly GCF_947179515.1 of Apodemus sylvaticus. Taxonomy (NCBI): domain Eukaryota; kingdom Metazoa; phylum Chordata; class Mammalia; order Rodentia; family Muridae; genus Apodemus; species Apodemus sylvaticus. The sequence goes on from NC_067479.1 coordinate 22,366,889, forward strand.
TATCTCCTCAGACCCATGGTCCTCACAGCTGACATCCCCAGTCTCCTGGAATCTCCCTGACCCTTGGTTATTTTCTTAATTGGTTTCTTCATTTCATTGATTTCTGTTCTTTTCTTTATTTCGTCCCCTTTAGTTATTTTCTCTTTGATTTCGAATTTCTTATGTGCACAGATGTGTATATGAGCAGATATGAGGGGAGGCCAGAGGTCAGCATCAGGGGTCCCCTTCAGTTGCTTTCTACCTGATGTTGAGACAGGGTCTCTCACCTAACTGGAGTTCACTGATGCAGTTACACTTGGGGCTGGCAAACTCCAATGACGCTCTTGCCTCTGACTTCTCAGCACCGTGTTACAGACACACACTGCTCTGCCCACCTTTCTATATGGACTTAGGGGTGTGATCTCAGGTCCTTATGCTGACACAGCAAACACAGTACTGACTGAGCTGTCTCCCCAGCCCCATTTCTACCTTCTTAACACAGCCCTCCCAGTATTGATGATAGATCTTCTTGCCTAATAAAAACAATGAAAGATTTAAAATTTTCTACTAGTGCTGCTTTTGTTCTGCCCCACAGAGTTGAGTATGCTGTAATTTTGTCATAATTTTAATTTGAAATTTTTTCTAACTTCCTCCTTACCTCTTTGATCTGTGTGTTACTTAGGAGTTTGCCCTTTTCATGCCCTAAATTTGGAAGTCCCCTAGATATATCATTATTATTGATTCCTAATTTAGTTCTGTTGTGGTTAGGAAAGAAAGGAGCTCTGTGTGACTGCAATCCTTTCAGGTTTATGAGATTGTTTAACAGCCCGTAATAACTGATGGGCCATCTACATGGTAAAGTCGCATGCATTTTGTAGTCATGGGGTATAGTGTTCCACAAATGCCAGCTAGGCTCTTATAATTAATAGTCTTGCTCAGATCCTAAGATGCTTCGTATATGCTCAGCCCAGGGAGTGGCACTAGTAGGAGGTATGACCTGTTGGAGTAGGTGTGGCCAGGTTGGATTAGGTGTGTCACTGTGGGCGTGGGCTTTAAGACCCTCACCCTAGCTGCCTGGAAGTCAGTCTTCCACTAGCAGCCTTCAGATGGAGATGTAGAACTCTTAGCTCCTCCTGTACCATGTCTTTTTGAATGCTGCTACATTCCCACCTTTATGATAATGGACTAAACCTCTGAACCTGTAAACCAGAACCAAATAAATGTTGTCCTTTAGAAGAGTTGCCTTGGTCATAGTATCTGTTCACAGCAGTAAAACCCTACCAATATCCTAAATTACTCCTTTGTCTAGTTTTCATATCAACTAGTGGAGGAGGGGTATTGAAATCTCCAAATGCAGTTATAGAAGGGCTTTTTTTAACCTTTAATTCTTTTAGCTTTGCTTCCTGTATTTGGATGTCATAGTATTATTATTAGAAATATGACATTTAAATTATTATGACATCCTGCTTCATACATCCTTTTAGCACGATAGAATATTTCCATTTGATTCTAATAATGAAATTTTGTCTCAATGTCTTAGTTAACTGACATTAACATATTCATTACTGCATCTCTGCATACATATATTGTTTGTGGGGAATATCAATCTATGTCTCTACATTTTGAATGTACTTCTTGGACTAGGGAGATAGTTGAGTTGTAGAGAATTTGCCTCATATACGCAAACTGGGTTCTGTCCCCAGAACTGTGGCACATAAATGTATAAATAAGTGAGTATATCTTTTACAGAGAACATACCCTTGGGTTGTATGATGGTTTGTATATGCTTAGTCCAGGGAGTGGCACTATTAGACAGTGTGGCCATGTTGGCGTAGGTGTGTTACTGTGGGTGTGGGCTTATAAAACCCTCATCCTTGCTGCCTGGAAGTCAGTCTTCCACTAGCAGCCTTCAGATGAAGATGTAGAACTCTCAACTTCTCTTGCACAATGCCTGCCTGGACTCTGCCTTGATAATAATGGACTGAAACTCTGAACCTATAAGCCAGATCCAATTAAATGTTGTCCTTTATAAGACTTGCATTGGTCATGGTATCTGTTCACAACAGTAAAACCTTAGCTAAGACAGGTTGTATTTGGGAGTATGTGTGTGTTGCAAAGGTTTGACCCAGGGCGTCACTCACACATGGTAGCCAAGCTATATACAACTAAACTACGTCCTCAGACCTTTGCCTTGCTTTGTTAAAGACCAGTTTATTTTGAAATTTCAGTTTACAACATGGCCTGATAGGACTTCCTGGGAGGAAATATTTTCCTCTCCACTCTCTGACATGATATCACCCACCTATATGTGATCACTTCAATGTCACTAGTGCAAATAAGGAGTGGTATTACAAGTAACTCTTAACATCAATTAACTTAGTTCTGAGTCAGTATGTGTGACGAGGGAGCCATATTAGACAGCATAACCTTAACTCATTCACAATTAAGATTTTGAGTATTGATAAGGTTGGGTAGCTGAGGTATAATAACATATAGATGCTTACTTTGTCTGTGTCTCTTGTTCCTGACCACTCTAAAACCCTTGGTCTTTAGTGAAAAATGTTTCTTATTTGTTTAGTTGGTTGGGTTTTGGTTGTTTGTTTGTTTTTGTATGCTATGATTGTTAGGGTAAAGCAGCTGAGAGGTACCAATGGTGGGTTCAGGCCAAGGTGTGCTGCTAAGAAATCATGCCACACATCAGGTTTAAGGCTAAGAGGTTTATTCGAGGAGGAGGGAGAGCAAAAGGCTTTCTCAGAGTGGGAACATGATTGAGACAGACAGACCAACTGATGGCCCGAGAGACAGGGAGGATGAGAAAGGCCTTTTAAAGGAGCTGTAAGTAGGAAACAGGAAAATACTAACCTGGTAGTGACAGTGGAAACATGCCACACCTGGTGCTGCTGCTGTTGAGTGGCTGAAAGCCAGACTGGCATCCGCATTTACAACAACGTGGACACAAGCAGAGAATTGGAGCTAAATAGATTCAGGATGAGAGCTAGTCACCTCAAGAATTGGCCCCTTGACTAACAGGTTGAAAATTTCAGAAACCTTAACCTTCCCTGAGGAGTGGAAATAGGTTGGAGAATGAATTCAGTCACCATAGCCAATGACTTAATCAGGCCTGCGTAAGGAGCCTCTGATGACCACAGGGCTCATAGAGCATCTCCCTGGTGAGCGGCTCGAGAGAGCTACACAGTAGCCTTGGACCACACCCTACCTACAGCGCTTTACATCTTGTTCTTCAGGTCCTTCTATTCAGAAGGCCCAAGCTGGCTCCTCCACAGCAGACCACTCGCTATATTGAAGCACTTTCTGGGGTTCTGTGGAAGACTCAGTGGAATCAATGAACCTGTGGAGAAATGGCTGGGAACCCCCAAGTTTGTAGTTAACTGGGAAGTATGGGTAGTCTGGGAAGCAAGCCCAAGAGAAATAGGGAGAAATGGAATAACTCTTTAACCCATGGGATCTGGTACTAACTCCACAGATGCAACACCATTATGAACTCTGCTCTGTGGGTTTGGAAAGGGGCACAGACGGGATCTGTCCGGCGATTTCCTCTAAACTGAAACATTCCCTCCAGGAAAAAAAGGAAGAGTCTCCGGAGACTTGGGAGTTAAGTAAAAGGTCATATGTTTAGGAAAAGAACAGCTTGGAAGATCCTCTGGAAAGTCTCTCCCAGTTTTATAAAAGGAACGAACAGTGGCTGGGTGGAGACGTATTGCTGCAGAGAGGTTTGGATGGCGGCTTGCAAGCCGCCCTGAATGTTCCAGGGCAGCAGACTTCATGAGCAGCAGCTTGCTCGGTCGCAGCGGGCCTTCGGATCATGCAGCTGCCTTTGAGAGGCTCCTATTTCTTGTCAGGGACTGCTCTCCACACCTCTGTTAGTGACCCTAATGAGAACATCCTGGTTCACCAAGTAGAACATTGGTGCAGCTGCTACTTTGGTCTGCCTCGGGTTCCCATGGTGGGACGAGCAAACGTGTGCGTCATGTCTACTCAGTAAAATCTGTCAGCCGACAGTGGGCCTACTCTTTGGGTTATTTTCTGTCCTGCGTTCCACTTGAATGACACTATTGATCTATTTCCAAGTTGCTTGATGCTTCCCTTTGTTACAGGCGCTTGAACTTCATTTTGCGCTCCATTCCTCTCCCCCGGCATTTGTGAAGTGTGTTATTCACTGTCCAAGGCTCACTTCAGTGACTTTCAATTCTTCAAAGAGCTTCGCAAAATCGCGGATGGGCCCCATCATTTGTTCTCCCGTGCGTAGTCCGCACTCTCCCCGAGTGCTGTCTCTGAGGGGAGAGATCTGCCTCTGCTTCCCAGTAGTCTATGCCTCACTCACCTCCGACAGGTCCTGATACTATGACCTGTCCTGACTTTGTAATTTGGGGAGGGGAATCTTTTATTTTTAATCTCCTGACGAGAGCCATGAGAAGCCCATCCCTAAAATACAATTCCCTCTCTGCCTGGACTGGACAGATGTTAATAATTCTATTCTCCAAATTCATCTGACTGAAAAGTTATGACAGAAGCCCCTCTCTGGAAAAACCCTAAGGACAGCTCATCCTTTGTTTAGTTGAATCTTGTTGCTACTGGATGGAATTGAAATCCACATCGATGGAAATAATTCAGTCAGCCAAAGAGATTCTGAACTACGGCAAAGACTTTGTGGGATTCCATGAGTAGTTGTGAAATCAGCATCGAAGAATTTGTTGTTTACTAAGTTGACCAAACGACCTATTGATCTGCACTATGCTGGTACAGGGACGCAGCTCTCACCCAGCACGGCACGTGGCAGGTACAAAGGAAGAACAGAGTCTCTCCTGTGCAGCAGTCCTAGACTGGAATTGCAGGGCTTCTGTTTGCCAGTTGTGCAGCCTAGAAAAATAGTCCTTCATCTTTGTAACTGCTGCCGCTATCAAATCAGAACAATGCGTACCTTGATTCTGAACACTTAAACATCATGAACTTAGAGCACATAGCTAATAAAGTTAACACTGACCAAAGAGAAGGTAAGACACCCATTTCTGTGTCATCGGTGCTGTTGGCTTACAGGCCATTCCAGTAGGCTCCTCCCAGAGACCTAGCAACAGCTTCCATCATCACCTGCACCTGCCACCATTGGCTGTCTGTCACTTCTAGGTACAGGTGGTCTACCATAGAAAAGGACAGCTCACTACCCCATCTCTCCCTCCCTCTCCCTCTCCCTCTCCGTGCTCCTGGATGCTCTCTCCCCCTCCTATCCTCTGTCCCCCTCCTCTGCCCGCACGGCTCCCCTCCCATCTGTCTGCTCCGCTCCTTCTCCAGGCCCTCAGGCCCTCTCTTTCTCCCAAATAAAGCTCCTTTATACCAGGTCTATCACAAGATGTGATTTCTCAGGGGGGGCACCTATGATATTCATCTAATAGAGTTCATTGGGAACACCAAGGCTAGCTTAGTACATACCTTTGGCAATACTGCCCAAATTAAAAAGTCTCCGAATTTTTATTTACCTTAGCTATTCATGAGCTATTTATTCTAAATCAACAGATAAGAAAGGCCCATCAGAACATTTTTTTTTTTCTGGTGAGCATATATTCATACTAGAAAAAGATGTCACTTGCCAAACACTGAGAGCAACCCAGGCACTATGTGCTAGGTGCTTTCCATGCAACAGACACTTAAAGTGAGGCATGTTGGGAATGAGGAAAACTCATTCATTTTGACAACTTGCCACAACCGACACAGTAAAACACAAAGCTGAAATTGAAAGGCGCACCTCTAGAGGCCTCACCCTCTGACTACTGTTCAACCCTATTTCCCAAACATCCAAGTCCTCTCTTGGTTCCCTGTCCTTCCCTCATTCACCCAAAGGCCTGTTCAGTGTCTGCACCTGCTCAGTGACAAAGGAACATGTACCAGAAGACAAAGTATGTGGCATCTGGGAACCATGCACTTCTGAAGATGCCATAAACCAAACTTTCTAATAAGCAAAGGATAACCAGCAGTGGTAGCCAACATTCACAGGCCTGACGATGGGATTAGCTTTCCACGGCCTTGCAAGCATTCTCTGAGCAAGATGCCTTTGCCTTGGTTACCAGGGAGAGAGCAGAGCCAGCTTCCATCTCCAAACCTCGCCCACGCCGACTGACTCATCCTCTGAGTGAGGGCAAGGACAGGCTTCTGCTTCTGTCTCATGGGTGAGGGTCTTCAGGATCAACAGCGTCAGCAGACGCCAAGGTCAGTTGAGACACCACACTTTCAAAAGCGGCTGGAGACAAGAAGACAAGGTTCTAAGTTAAGGGGTTGTAAATAACTGGAATTGTATATGGCACTTATTACAAATGAGCCTGAATACCACTCCCCAGAGGCATGCCGTAGCAGCAGAGCTATAGTCAGTACCAGTGTGTCTTAACTGGCTTGGGTGTGTGCGCACAGGCCTATGATCAGAAGCAGAGGCAAATGGATTTCTGAGTTCAAGGCCATCCATCCTGGTCTACACAATGAGTTCCAGGTTAGCCAAGGCTGCATAGTGAGACCATGTCTAGTGAGACTGTATAAGTCTGATTCCTACATTTCTGAAACATTTGTGTGTTTAAGTAAGCTGAGTGTTAAGATGTAAAGTTCAAGAAACCTTTTACAAGAAACTATTCCTGTCAGACTTGATAAACAATCCTTTGTGGGCCTGTGAGACAGCTCAGCAGGTGAAGGCACTGAGGACCTGAGTCTGATCCCTGGGACTCACAGATGGAAGGCGGGAAATACTCTTCCAAATTGTCCTCTGATCTCCACACGTGAGCCTTATCATGACTACAACCACGCACATATACACATATATGCACAAGATAATTAAGTGTAAAAATAATTGAAAAATGTAAAGCCCAATAACTGCCACAATCATTTTCAGTTTGCTGGCATTATCTCTAGAGCTCTCTAAATTTCAACAGAATCCCTACATGCCTTGCTGTGAATCAGGTTGCCCTTACATTCCTAAGTAGCACAGGCCAGCAATTTATGCAAGTTTCTTTCTGTATTTTTGTATGTCGACATATGTGAGAGTGTACTCTAGCACACACCTGGAAAAGAAATAAAATCACATTTATGTGACACTGGACTTCACTATTCTTTTTCTAGTTACTTGATTAATACAGAAAATGAAAATCATTAGAGATTTCATATCATGTTTTGAGGTTTGACATTTTTGTTTCCAAACATTGAAAATATCCAACATAAATTATATATATGAAACTCATACCATAACAGTGAAAATAATACCCAATCAATCAAGAGCATTGACCTTGAAAAATCGATTGCCAAGGACAGGGAATAAAGTATAATAAAGTATAAATCAATAAATGGCTATTCGCATGTTCTGTCTTTATAAGTTAGTCAGACAGCTTTCTTAGGAAAGACAAAAGGACACTATCCCTCCCTCCCTACACACACACACACACACACACACACACACTCCATAAAAGGGGAGGTGCTGTGGTATAAACCAGGCTGACATAGAGTTATATGTTTAGTGTACTAAGAACCAAAACTTAGGAACGCCAGCCAAATGAGAAAGTGCACTTGGAATTCTATTTCCTTCCTTCCATCCTTCCTTCTTTCCTTCCTTCCTTCCTTCCTTCCTTCCTTCCTTCCTTCCTTCCTTCTGTTTTTCCTTTCTTTTGTTTTTGTTGTTTTTTTTTGGGGGGGGGTGCTGGGCACATAGAGAAAGAACAGGAGACTGACTCTCACTATGTATGTAGTCCAGGCTTGCCTCAAAGTTATAATCATCCTGCCTCTGCCTTCAAGATGTGAGATTACAGGCATGGGACCCAATGGAGGAAAATCTACTATAATGATTGGAGGGCTGAGCTGGATCTAAGAGAATCTACCTAATAAATTTTCTGCCATATCAAAGGGCCTGTGTGGGTTGACTGTGGGCCGATGGAAGAACCTTGTTCTTTTCATGATGCTCCCTTTGTTGCTGTTGTTTAAAAGTAAAATCGCTTCTGCTTGGTTTCTTACATAGCTCATTAACTTTGAGGGTATTTATTGAGTGCTTAGATTTGGCCAGACACCAGCCAGAAACAAAACGCAAGGCTTGACCACAGATTTAGGGACATACTCATGTCTTAACACAGTAACATCTATTCCTTTGTTGGGCTCAGAAAGCAATGCTGTTAAAAAAACAAGGTGGTAAAATTCACATCTGGAAGAACAGCAGGGTTCTGGAAGGTTCCCGTTGTCACTGCCACCCAGATTATTCCATGAGGAAGCCCACCCTGACAGGAAGCATTCCTTGCCAGGAACTTGACTCAAGTCCTCAAAAGCACTGCTGCCGTCATAAGGCCTGGGGAATTGTAGGATTCTCTACCCATTTCACAACTTGTGGATCTAGAATTAGACTCTGAGTCTACTAAGACCGCTACTTTGCACTAGTATAGGACCAAAGGTGGGTCCTTTCCATGCTTTCTGCATATGGTTACTATGTGAGGCTTAAGCCGTTATTGATAAGGATTGATGAGGATTCAGTGAAGTGAGCACGTAGAGTAACAAACACATTAATAACTGTTCTACTCTGCATCTTCTTTGATGTCTAGGACAGCAGCATTCTAACAGGATGGTACTGAGTGACTTGGGGTGATTTGGGGGTTGATTTTGTTCTTGTTGGTGTACTCACTTGTGCTTTCTGTGGTCTACTTTTACAATTTCAAAAAAGAAGTGTGTATTTCACGAGCCTGTTACAAACACCATGTAGCTAAAAGCCAATGAATCGGAAGAATGCAGAGCCATAGTTTGGTTAAAAAAAAAAAGTTGGTTCCAGAATTATACAGTCCAGTTCACCTGGCTGCCCCCACCCTCAGTTTCCATTAGCTGCCTGGGTCAGCCTTGGAATTACTGTGCATCTAAGCAATTGCACTTCCCCTTCTCCACAAAAAAAGCATTGGGAGGTAAATAATGTTTTGTGGGTTTATTCTTTAACTTGCTTTGTTTTATTATAATCTAAAGTATCAGCAATTTGGATAATAATAAATAGTTTATTTGAATTCTTTAAATGACTGTTTCTTTGCTTGAAAACCCATCTTACTCTTAATCCTATGTATTGTTCATTATTTTTATTTTTTATTTTTTGAAACAGGTTCTCATATAATGGAGGTTGTCTTTGAACTCTTGATTCTCCTGCCTCCAGTTCCTAAGTGCTTCATAAGCCTGTTTTTTTTTTTTTAATTCAATACAAAATCTGGATGACATAATAATACATTTAGACTCTCTGACATCCGCCAGCATTTTGCATCAAGAAGCTTAAATATAAAAGATACTTTCTGAAGTAAATGATAAACCATCCCTGGACAGAAATATAAGATTACAGCAACTCACATTTTGGCATCCAAATCAATAGAAAGAATTGCTGTTCTGTATGGCTATTTTGACAGGACAAATACAGATATCCAAGGGAATTCACAAATGAATTCCTCGGGGATCAACACTGGAAACTAAGCTTAAGGAATCTGACTTTAGAGACTGGGGAGAGGTACAGGAGTTAACCAGGTAAGGACAGTGAAACAGACCTTTAAACAGGAGTCCGTAGGTGATAAAAACAAAACCAAGCAACAAAAACCAAAAAAGAAAAACAAACACAAAAAACGTTGCTTGTTAGAGGCTACTCAGGTTGAATCATCACAGTTTACCATCACAGTAGCTCAGTTTTCAGCTGTTGTGACCAAATATTTAAGAGCAAATAGTATTTAATTATTTAAATATGAAATAATATTTAATTAATGTTAATATTAAGGGAGAGAGGTATTTACTCTGCCTCCTAATTTAAGAGGGTTCAATGCAGATTCTGCTGTCTTTCTAGCTATTTGGGCCTATGGTGTGGCAGAGCATCTTGTAGGGAAGGCATCTGTATGTATTAGTTCATTTTTGCATCTTATAAAGAAATCCCCACTAGAGACAGTTAAGGAAGGAGAGAGTTATTTTGGATCATGCTTTCAGAGAGATTTCATCCCATCATAGTGAAAAAGGCAAGGCAAAGAACTCCATCCTGGTGGCAGGAAAGTCCGTTGGAGCAGTTGTTCACTCTGTTGATGTCCAGAAATCAGAGTCTGATACGAGAGTCAGAAGTGGTATGTTCTCCAAAGGCTCACCCATAGTGACTTAGCCCTACTTCATAAAGGCTTCGCACGCATCAAAATAATCCAACTATGGTCCGAATATTCAAAGCTCATGGTCACATTTTAGATTCAAGCCACAAAAGTCCAGTAGAGCAAATATTCTCACCCTAGAATGAATGCTAATATCTAAAAATATCTAAGCCACTGGTGCATATACCGGCCATAGCTATTCAGAACAGGCACCGGATGACTATTCAGAACAGCCCTCCAGAAGGATGCCTTAAACCATGAGGACACCAGCAATCAAGTATTAGCACAGAGCTGGGTGTAAATAACCAACCCCATGCACTCTTTAGAGAATTAATGTCAGCCCTACTTGCAGATAAGGAACACATATGTAACGGTGACTGAAGAGAAACGAAAACTGATATGAGAAAGAGGACATAAAAGTAGGCTGCAATGGAAGGATTTGATTTTAGGAAAGGGACAGAGTGGAACTTCTAGAGCTGAACCACATACTCTGTATCAGTTTTAGCAAGACGCTGAGCAGGGTTCAGCCCACAGATTTGGAATTGGACAGTCTGAATGTTGACCGTGGATGATGGGATTGGCATAAGGACTTTTCAGGTAAAACTGAATCTGCAAATTGAATGAAATGGCCTGGTTCAGCTGACCGTATAAAGAATAGGACCATGCTACTGAGAACAGCCTCTAGTCTCCTTTGTCTTTCTCTGTTTTGACTGACTGAGTTATCTAGAGTCCGTCTCTGCTGCAGTAAGAACTGATGCATAAAATGTTTGTCTTGTTCTGACCAGAACACTATCCCAACTAAATTTACCTAATCTCATTAGCCTATGAAGAATCTATTGCTCACTCATTAAGTGTTCCTACTTAACTTTAAAATATTTTAATGCAAGATTTTACTATATAATTCATTATATATATTTATTATATATAAATATAATTGACTTCTACCCATGATTCCCTATACCCCACTCCACATACACATACACAAGAGGCCACTGTTGATTATAGCAATGGTAAGTTATAACACCATTTCCTCCACAGTTCCATAGCTTTTCTTTCAGAAATGCCCTTCCTAAACAACATCTCCTCTAGAAGTCTTTTCCAAAGAACTGATTTAAATATCAGCTCTGTGAAGCCTTCCCTGTTTCCCAGACAGACTTAAGTAACCATTCACATCTGTGGTTCCTGGCAGTGCCACTCTTGTTGGAACAGTGCCTCAGTGTGCCTTGAGTTGCAGGTAACTGGGCTCCTTGAATAATTCATCGTGGGTTATTCAGGGTTATGATAAATATTAAAAGTCAAGTTGTATAACATTAGCACAAAGCTTAATAACATTAGCACAAACATTAATAGCATATATTAAAATGCTACTTGGGCCTAAAAGTTCATTCTAAAGAAAGTGAAACACTTCTGTGGATACCACAGAACCCCGGCACTGAGTTCACTGTCTCCAGTAGGTGAGTGGTTTTTATTCATAGGGACTTTCAATGTCATCTCTTACAGAAATCAAGGGTACAGAGGTTTCTCTGAAGGAGGGCAGCAGTGTGGTTCTAAAATATGGTAAGGGTTGAGGACAGAGTCACACACTTCAAGTGGAGGAGAGTCTTTTAAAGAGGTTTCTTTTTTTTCTGGATTGAATAATTTAAAAGTTTACCATTTTTCAAAAAAAAAAAAGTGAAGATACATTGACAATGTGTTAATCAAATAAAACCAGGATTACTGGGTGTGAATAGTCATAAGTTTCGTTAAGTAGAGTCTAGTTCAATTATATCTGAAATAAAATAACTATACTTTGTATAATGCTTCACAATCAACAAAGCAAGCTCACACATATTATTCATGTGACTCATACACCAAACCTGAAAGGTTTTTTTTTAATCACTTACGTTTTATTTGACAGGTAAGAAAAAAAAGGCCTTGGACAGATTAAATGACCTACCCAAGGTCACATAGCTGCTGGGGCCATCTGGGAGTCATGCCCAGTTCCGCTGATTCCAGAAGCTCATATTCTCTTCGCTACATCATTCTGCCCACAGTGCGGGGAAAACACTGATGTAGACACATGCTTAGAAATGCCAAGTCTGTTCTCTAAATAGATTGATGTTCTTTTAGGAAACTAATCACATTTCTGGAGATGAAATTTTGTTGCTGGTCTAGCTCTAAAACATTTTTATGAGAAAATGGTTGGCAAAGTTTACTTTCAATGGAAGGCAGAATTAGTTGAATACTTTAATTTTAATTTTCTGTGGATCACAAATTTGGTTCAGAATTGTGACAAATTATATATACAGATTTTAGCTTTTAAAGTTTATGGGGATGCATGGGGCTTTAGGTTGAAGTTCTAAGTCTCTTTTTCTTAAGTTGTTAGACCTTTCTTGTTCAGGCTTTCTCTCCTGGTCTCTTCAGCTCCCTCTCTGGGGTAACAAGCTGAAATCTTTCTTCACAGAAGAAAAAAAATAAAAGGAAGGAAATGGCATCAAGCAAACCTGATCTAGAAAAATAGGAAACTCTGAAGCCTGAATCATTCATTATGTACAAAAAAAAAAAAATGAAATCTGGTTGAAATTAGGCAGCATTTGTCTTTCATGTTTTAGGGAAATCAGGCAAAACAAAAAATGAGACTTCAGAGATTTCAGAAGAACATGTGACTGAATGCCAGACAATATCCCAAATTGACCGTGCCAAGTACAAGCATGATAGTGCTCTTCACTATAAGTTAGGCTGACCAACACCAAATTACGTTTAGCTAAGTTTGCAAGGCCAGGAAGCGAGTAATTGAGTAATTGAATGTGTGCCTCTCGCCCCCTATCAGTCTCATTCTGAAAACTCACAGGAGAGCTGAAGAATATTTACAAGGTTTTGCTGATGTAAATTTCAGAAGCTTTGAAATCTGTTTGCATCATTTAGAGACAGAAGCAAAATTAATCTTCAATTGTCAGAATTTTAAGTATCTTATATCTTATTTACTTCTTTTGCAGTACACATAGGTACAAATACCTATGTGTTTCCTAATAAACAGCCAAACTCTGTTATACATTCTATACTCTTCAAGTTTTTAGTCTTTGGGTCATGAAATCAGGGACGCATTTCAGGGTCGGTCCCCGAAGCTTGACCGGATTACCTTCAGCCAGCACCCGCATCAGAAAAGCAGCAGCAGAGAGGATGCCGGGTAGCAACCTGGCTTTAATTCAGCAGCGAGAGGCTGACAGCAATGTGGGCACAGCATGCACTCCATCTATGCAGGCAATCTGTTGCTATAGCATTGAATTTCACTTAAAAATGCCAACAAGGATATTTGTTCCCCCATATTTTATTGATTGGTAGCTAGAATGGGCCCCAATTTGCAGATAAACATTAGAATGAAAAGACAGCCAATACAGATGGGTTACATCACCAGCCCAGATCTGAATGACTACAAAAGTATTTTCTTAATTTAAAAATTTTTATCAACGAGAAAATTTCTAAACTACAAAAGACATATCGATGATACTTTTTAGAAGTGAATGTGACTTATATTTATTATCTAGGCGTAGATAATAAATATATAATATATATAAATTATATAGAATTCAATTTAGTAACAATTTATTAAGCTGGTTTAGAGTGGCTTAGTTACTCTTTAGCTGAAGCTCACAGTGTTGTAAGCAATTTATAAAATATTATTAAGATGACTTGAACAGATTTGCTTTAAATTTTGAAGCTCACTTTATTCTTATGGCTTGTGGTACCTGTATGTCTCCAGTAGTATGACAATGCAGTCAGATAGATAATTAAGGAAAATATCTGAAAAAATTCATATTCAAGAGAAAAAGATTATTTTAAAAATATGTAATAGCAGCTATCAAATGCTAAAGCTTTCTATCCATTAAGGCCCTTTAGAGCATATGGATCCCAGCATGCAATGAGACTGCATTGTCTCACTCTTCCAAAAATAATGACAAGTCTGAACACGTTGATTAATTTCAGAAATAAAGAGTCTGTATCATAGCACTCAGAAGAGCTTAAGCTAGGGCACGAGCTTCTCCACCAGAAGCCGGAAGCTGAAGCCAGAAGCCGGAAGCCGGAAGCCAGAAGCCGGAAGCCAAGCACCTACTTACAGACTCTGAAAAGGAGGGCGGTGTTCTAAAGAGGTACAGTGTTCTTCCAGGGAAGTATGGCCAGGAAGGAAGCTCAGAATACTGACAGGAAGTAAAGAGAAATAAACTGCAAGTGCTCAGAGGAGGGAAAGAGACATATCATTATAAAACCATGGTCATTAAAAAGGTACAAGGCAAACTTTCTCAGGTTGCCTTTGACTCCACTGCCTTGCTTTACCTAACAGCATGAAGAACAACTTTCCTTCAAGCTCCTTTTTTTCTTTGGACTTCACTTAAGATCCCTCTTGGAAATCTCTGATGTAAAATCCCTGAATTGGCTCTCTACACCTAAAACCTATGTGTTTGTCACTCTGAATGACCTGTCCTGTGTCTGTAACATGTCCTCTGTCCACGTTTGGACATCTTCACTATCAGAAAGAACGTTTCCACTTCGGCCTTTCAGTTTGTGACTAAAATTGCTGTAGGTTTGATAAAAGGGTCGTCAGTTGGCTCTCTGAAGTATCTTCTCTGCACCCACGGAACCTCTTCATCCCTTCTTAATGTGTGCGACAACTCCTTGACTACAGAAAGTGTGACGTCCTAAGAAGCACGTTGCTGTGTTTGCTCCACAATAGCAGCCAGCATCATCAATACAAACAGTCGTGTGGTATAATTGGTTCTAGTTTGTGATTGACTGGGTGGCCTTTGTTAAAACCCAACTGTGCCATTCTGGAAAACTGGTTTGAAGTGAACCAACATTGTAAGAAAAATTCGTGCTTAAAACTGTGCACTATCATTAAATAAATTCACATGTTGCTGGCAAATCTTCAGACAATTGAGTTCAATTACCCTACAATTGAAACAATACTAAGTTAGAAAGAGCAGCGTTTTAACTGTCAGTACTGGCCATCCCCCCCAATCTCCCATTTTATTTCTTCATATGAAAACATTCATTTTCTACCTCCAGCAGTGTTATTTTGGACTTGAGAGCTAAATTATGTTCAAAATTCTATGGTAGCCCAATTTGTCTGATATGATAGAGGGTAACCAAAAATGTGTAAGTCATATGATTAGCAATTATACAAACAAAGGAATAACCTAAAGTTGAAATCTCTTTATTATTTTTTTCTGTGCCTAAATTTTTAAAGGAGCTCAAATCCATTATCTGCCTTCTTGCACAGTATCTCACAAAGCATGATGGGTGCCTCACCCAACGTGTGTTTTCTCATTTGACATGTATGTTATCTTTCCAGATCACGGCTTCCAACCTCTTGACTACATCTTTGCATCTACAGCACTTTAACAATGGTGTGCCAAGTTAAGTTGATAAAATTACCAGCTCTCATAAACTCCCAGCAAGTTGAGGATCATTACTGTCATTGGTAGGAAAATGAAAGGTTTGTGTGAATATTATCTGTTGGTCTAACCAGATGAGAGCTCATCTATGTTGATTAGACCTGTTCCTTAGGAATAATTAAGACCCTGAGGAATTTAGCTTATTTTGCTTACCTAACATGTTAAATATATATCATGTTCTTTCTATTGGAATACATTCTCTTAGGGAACAATAAACATTTATTTTATTTTATTCTTTGTCTTGGCTGAGACACATCTATAAACCTGGATGAGACAGCTCCTGAAAGCACACTGAGGTTCACTGCAATAATTTAATTACTCCTAAAGGACAGATTCGCCAGAAGTCTCAGTCCTTAGCTGCTGGCTTCATGAAGCTTGGGAATAGCATGGTGAAATCCCCTCAAAGGATCTCCTCACCCAGCTCATGCAGGGAAAGAAATGGAGCTTTGGTTGTATTTACCATTTCATGTCCTTTAAACCATTTTGCTCCTTTCAGGTTAGCAATCTGATATGAGGAACCTAGGAACCATTTTGGTTATCACTTGCTTTTTTTTTTTAAATATTTATTTATTTATTTATTTATTTATTTATTTATTTATGCACATACATGGACCTCAGAATGTAACTAGCAGAAGTTGGTTCTCTCCTTTACCAAGTGGGGTCCAAAGAGTTAAACCCAGGTCATACTACTTGGTGACAAAGGTTCTTATCCATCAGCCATGTCGCCAACACCTGACCACTTTATTTTTAAGTAATTTCTGTTACTAACAATTATCTGGGGGTATCTCACTCTGAATTTTCTTAAAACAGAACCTTAGTTTATGTTGTGAGCTGAATGTCCCCCCAATATAGATTCGCATATTGAAATCTAAACTCTAAGGGTCTTACTAAAAGTAATGTCTTTATGTCTTACTAAAAGTCTTTAGAGAGCCAACTGACTTAGAGTTCAATAGAATGGCCTCTGATCTACTATGACTAGTAAGAGGAAAACAGGATGAAGGCACAAACTGAAGACCACAAGACTCAAGGGAAAATACCATCTCAAAGCAAAAAAAGGAAGCCTTAGAAGAAAAAAATCTAGCGGCACCTGAATCTCAAGTGCTAGCCATCAGAACTGTGAGACAGTAAAATTGTATGACAGTTATACAGGGTAGTACTTAGACTGTGATTATTTATACAGTGTCTTAATGTCTAGGGATAACCTATGATTCAAAAATCTATGACATTGAATTCGAAGTCTATGATCTTGGATTCAAAGTCTGTGTTCTAGGTAATAGATACATAGAGAGAAAGGGAGATAAAGAGAAGGGAGATATAGAGAAAAAGATGGAGATAGATATATATAGCTATGGATACCTTTCAGTTCAGGAAGTTAGAAATAAGCAAACCAGTGTACCTATAGATTTCCCTTTTCCTGGAGGGTTCAGAGGAGAATGTCTTCTTCCCTTTTTGAGATTATTGAAGCGCCCCATCTTCCTCATTGTCTTAGTCATTCTTCTCTTGCTGTGAAGAAACACCATGTAAAGGCCACTTATTAAAAAAGCATTTAGCACTGAAGGAGGTGAAGGGGTTTGAAACCCCATAGGAAAACAAAAATATCAACCAATAATTACTCCAAAACTCCCAGAGACTAAACCACCAACCAAAGAATACACATGGAATTACCTATGACTCCAGCTGCATATGTAACAGAGGATGCACTTATCTGGCATCAATGGTAGTAGAGTCCATTGGTCCTGTGAATGCTCGATGCCCCAGTATAGGGGATTACCAGGTTGGTGAGTCAGGAGTGGGGAGGTAGGTGGGGGAGTGCCTTCATAGATGCGGGACTAGTGGGAATGGGATAGGGGCTTTGTGGAGGGCAACTTGGGAAGAGGGATAACATTTGAAATGTAAATAAATAAAATAACCAATAAAAATTAAAAAAAAAAGCATTTAGCTGGGGGCTGGCTTTCAATTGTAGAGGGTTAGAGTCTATTCTCCCCATGGCAGGGAGCATGACAGCTGTCACACCAGCATCAGGTCTCTGGGGAGAGCTCACATCTGACCCATAAGCAATAGGTAGAGCAAGAGACTGGGAATGGTGTGGACTTTTGAATCCTCAGAGCCCGCCCCCAGTGACATGCTTCTCCTAACAAAGCACACCTCCTAATCCTTCCCAAACAGTTCCACCTGCTGGAGAGTAAACAT
Organism: Apodemus sylvaticus; assembly: GCF_947179515.1. Lineage (NCBI taxonomy): Eukaryota > Metazoa > Chordata > Mammalia > Rodentia > Muridae > Apodemus > Apodemus sylvaticus. The sequence continues at coordinate 22,384,602 of NC_067479.1, forward strand.
TCAACTATCTGAGCCTAGGGGGTCATTCTCCTTCAAACCACCACTCTTAGTTTCTGAGTGTTCTCTCCATTTTCACGAACCCTCTATTTGAACTCCATTGGTCCTGTCACCAATCTTCTTCTTTTTGACTGTTCCTCATGCCTACCTCTTACAAAGATCCTCCTGATACTATTGAGTATCTTGATCACATCTGCAAAGTCTTTTTCACTAAGCAAGATAATGTATTTATACATCTATATTGGGACCATAATATCTTTGAAAGACCAGTACGTCATCCTACTTCACAAAATCCTAGGTAGGCTGGGGGGCTAATCATGCTGAGATGGATGCTTTTACCTCCCAGGTCTCATACATTTTGGAGGGTCACCCACCTTCTATCTTCCAAGGCTGCCTGTTTCCATTCTTTCTGATGCCCCTCTGGGCTTCAGTCCTTTTCCCTCCCCAATACCTGTTCATGTTTCCCCCTTCCCCTCTCTGTCTCCTCTCCCACCAAGGTCCCTCCCTCCCTCTTCTCCCTTCCCTCCCGACCCTCATGAGCACTTTCTTTTCCCTCCCAAGTGGGATTGAGGCATGGTCAATTGGGTCCTTGGGCTTGTTAACCTTCTTGAGTCCTGTGGGTAGTGTTTTGGGGTATTCTGCAGCTTTGGGCTAATATCCACTTATTAGTGAGTACATACCATGCACATCCTTTTAGGTCTGAGTTACCTCATTCAGAATAATATTTGCTAGTCTTCGTACTTAATAACTTAGTAATATTCCATTGTGTAAAGTAACATTTTATATATCCATTCTTCCATTGTTGGACATCTGGGTTGTTTCCAGCTTCTGGCCATCACAAATAAGTCCACTCTGAACAAAGTGGAACACATGCTCCTGTGTTCCCAGGAGGCTGGGGAATGCTGTGTAGAGAGGGAAGTCCAGAAGGATTCTCCTGCTAGGCCAGCATAGTACAGGTGTCTGAGCAGCCAGTTTATAAGGCAACAGATAGACTTGTAACATGCAGGAGGATGGGGAGGTGGAGAAGTGTTCATTCCGTTGAGACACCGATTACTGCCAGCCCTTATAGGCCTATGCCCTAAACAGTACTTGAGCCTCCCAGAGACACCACAGTATGTGAAGCACATTCAATGTGTCTTCATCACTTAGCAGAGATGCAGAAAGTTGTGCATAATGATTGAATCTCTTGAGGAGGGGTGGTGTATAAAGCATCATAATTTATTCAGAGATCGTGATCAACTAGGCGCTCCCAGTGGGAATTTTATACAAGTTTAAAGTCAATACAAATAAGTAAAAACTAAAGAAATTTTGTTTCAAAACTGAATACATTTGGTTTGGTTTGTTTTTTGTTAGAGTTTTTGTTAGGAGTTTACAATTCCTGTTGTGAGTTTTTCCTAATTATATCCAGCCTTATAGCCACATGAAATCAACGTGTTATGTGAACCCCTTGAGTTTTCTATGCATGTCTACGTACAGAGCTTTATAAGTCTTAAGTGTAAAGCCAAGACATATTCTTATGACTCAGGGAATGTTGAGATTGCAGAAAAATGTGGAAAGCTTCACACACCCACACACTCACTCACACACACTTTTGTCATGACATAAAAACATCCAAAACATGTAAAGGCATCTGAATAAATTTGAGGCCCTTAAAATATACTATGTACACTAAATGTCTCCAGAACTGTTTTTAAACAGCCACTGTGATCTGTATATTGGAGTAAACAGGCACATTCACTGCCCTGCATCCCAGGGAAGAGGGGAAACTTATTCTCTCGCTTTCTTCCTTTACCACCGGGAATCACCTAACTTCCCACAACTTCGGGTTCCTCCCCAGGAGGAGAGGAAAAAAATAATTAAAGTAAGAGATGGCATAAATGCTCTCCACTCAGTCAATACCTGTCTAGATTTATAATCTGTGTTGACACGGTAAACCCCGACTATGAGAAATTTGACACAAACTTATAATTCTTTCCAAAACAAAATGTTAGGAGGAAGTCAGTGTCAGGACTCACACACTGTTCTCAATAAGCCTAAAGCTGAGACAGCCAGAGGGAGAAGTGAAGCGGCAAGAGAAGAGAAGCACCTTACTGTTATCACAGTCTCTCTTCATACTTGCTCCTAGGTGCTGCCTGTGTAATGCTACTGTGGTGGCTTCTCTGAAATGTTGGTTCCATTTTCCAGAAGTTGCAAAGACCTAGGAAGAATAGCAGTCACCTGACCCCCTTCACGGAAGCTTTCGAGAACCATCTACATGTGTGATCTTAGATCCGAAAAAGCAAAGAACACACAAGCAAGCTTTTTAATGTCTACCGAAGGCAAACTAAGAATGTTCTAAAAAGCATTCAGGATATAGATCAAGCAGAGGATTGTGAACCAAAAGGAATCAGGAAGCAACTCTGTTACAGCAAGTCCCTCTCTGTCGCTTTTCTTGCCGATACGTGTTTAATCTTGAAGTTTCCCTTACTGGATTGGAGACCTACCTGGCCTGCTTACATTCGGTGATTACTCCAGCCCATACTAGCAGCACATGAAGAAAAACAAGACATGTCTGCAGAGGACAGATGGGTGGGTATGTCTGTAGGCAGTTCTGTCGTCCCAGAGTTACCAGCTTGTTCTAACAGAAGGGTTTAGGAAACGGAGTGAAGGAACACTTCTGTGCAGACAAAGCAAAACATCATCATTTCTCCTTCTTCATGTACCAATGGAAACTACATGGAAAGCCATAAGCTGTGTTAGTGCTACTGGTTACAGTCAGGAAAAAAATGTCTACAGTTGTCTTGGGCCAGCTGAAAACAAGTTTCTTTAGATTGCATAGGTGGTTAATGGGGACCAAAGCAAAAGGAGACAACTTGTTTTTCTGAAAAAAAAAATAAAAATTATCTAAATCAACAAAATTTGCTCAGGGGTGCAAAAAAAGTCTTTTAAAACCAAGATATCCAGCTGGTTGGTGGTGGCACACGCCTGTAATCCCAGCACTCTGGGAGGCAGAGGCAGGCGGATTTCTGAGTTCGAGGCCAGCCTGGTCAACAGAGTAAGTTCCAGGACAGCCAGGGCTATACAGAGAAACCCTGTCTCGAAAAGATCAAATCCAAAAAACAAAAACAACAACATAAAACCAAAAACAAAAAAACAAAACAACAACAACAAAAAACCAACCAAGATATCCAACCACACGACCTCCTTCCCAGAGCCCCCAAGGACTAAACCACCAGCCAAAGAGTACACATGGAGGGACCCATGGCTCCAGCTGCAGATGTAGCAGAGGATGGCCTTGTCAGGCACCAATGGGAGGACAGGCCCTTGGTCCTGTGAAGGCTCAATGCTCCAGTTGGGGAATGCCAGGGCAGGGAGTTGGGAGTGGGTCGGTAGGTGGGGTAACACCCTCATAGAAGCAGGGGGAGGAGGAATGGGATAGGGGGTTCCCGGAAGGGAAACTGGGAAAGGGGATAACATTTGAAATGTAAATAAATATAATATCCAATTTAAAAAAGGAAAAAAGAAAGAAAAAAACAAGATTTCATCTAAGTGCTCGAAGCTTAGCTTAAATGATTGACTAATTATTTTTTGTCATAGATGTGATCTGAGCTGCTTAGACCACCAATGAGGTTTTTTTTTTTTCTCCATTCAAATCAAATATAGAAAGTGAAATTTTCAGTAGTTTTCTTTGGGGCATGGTAGGAAGTGTGCAGTGTTTCAGGGAAAACCATATTCTCCAGCGAGATTTAAATAAGAAGAAGCCTTCCTTCTGTAGCCTGCTTTTCTGCATCTCATCCATAAACAGTGGAGAAAGCCTGGCGTATTTCCACTGACTAATGGACAGCTGTCCTTGGGACCTGGTGTACCTGTTATGAGAGAGTCTAGAGAAGATAAAAACCAAAAACCATAGAAAATCAATCCTGACTTCTCCTCCACGGAATCTACTTAAGAGGCAGACAGACAGGCAGACATCCACATTGCCTGAACATTAGATGCGGGGGTTAGGGTGACTTTGCAATTCCTTAGAGTGAAGGAGAAGAGCATGCATGGGGTTAAGGAGGGAGCTCTCCCCACTGCAGGCTGTCCCCAGGGTAAGGCTGTGGTATGCAAACCTACACACGTCAGACATTCACACACGGATGCCTGTTACTGTTTAGGCTTCCCTTGGGAACACTAAATATTCACGTTGGTCGGATTTGTTCTTCTATGTATGGTTCCTGAAAAAATAATTCAATGGTTTTGGGTAGGAAAAATCTGTCTAGACTGTGCAATCTAGAATCTATCTAATCTCAGATCTGTAAGACTGGAATCCACTGGAAGTGATGCTGAACACTAAGAGACATGATAACTGGATATCTGCACAAAAGAAGCCATAAAGACATGTGGACCTCACCCCTCAACTAACCAGTTAAGCATCAAAGTGCACATGGTAGCTTTTCTTTAGAATCGATTTGAATGTCCCTGCCATCTCATTCTGGTCTTGTGTCTGTGCGTCTACTTGACGGTGCATGGGATGAAGTAACTTAAACAAACCAGGACCGGAAAAGGTAACAGACTGAACTGGATGTGGTTTCTTTATTCCCAAATTGCTCTACAAGATGCACAAGCAACTAAACAATTTAGTTAAAAGTGGTTATTCAGATCAGAAGAGAAACAACTAACAAAATTTCCACCAGTTCCTGCTTAAAACAAGACAAAACTGCCATCTCAAGGATGTACAAAATGACCCCACAAGTCTCAAGTTGCAATTCCTTCCCGAGAGAAGCTATTTGGCCACAGAATCTACCAATTATTTTCTGTTAAAAGGCGGAATTATGTTTTCTTCCAAGTGACACTAGACAGAAATCAGTCAAACTCAAAATAAGACAGCTCGGGGTGTAACCAGATTACCTTAATTGTATAAGCTGATTTGCTTTCATATTGTATTATAGAAGCAAGCAGCAGGACTTCAGTCTTTGTGCACATTCAGTCATATGCAGCTCTTCTGAAATGTTCATGTGGTGTGTAAAAACTGAAGAAGCAGGGACGTTGTCCATTTTTTAACTAGATAATAAAAGGGAGAAGGTAAATTTTGATTGTATCTTCTCTGCCACACCAGTTCAGCTATCAAGAATATCTATACTTTTTCAGTTGATTTTCACACACACACAAAAACCCTTTATTTTTAGCTTTCTATATCACAGATCTACACAATGAAAAAGGATTGAAGGTCACAGTATGCTAGTTTTAAAAATTCAAATAGCCAAAGCTATTTCCTATTAAATATGTGTAAGCCTTTGCTGACATTTTATTTTCTGTCTTAGGGACATTATAAAAATTTATTTTACTGAATTCCTCTTTTCCAAATACAATTTGATTATACTTTGGTAAATATTGGTTTTCCTGGTTATATTGCTGGAAGGAAACGGCCAGTCTGCTGGGGGCAAATCACAGTACTTAAGCAGATGTTTAAACATCTGTTTCTTAGTAAACAAATAAAACTAGTAGTCCCTCATGAAATGAGTGTCTACTGTGTGACACTGCTTATCCGGTGCTGAGCAGTTGGTTATACAAATTAGAGGATAAAGCCCGGGGCTTGGCAGAAGTCCAAAGATGAGGCAATGACGTTCCCAGAGGCTGCTTTTGGGCAATGACGACATTGGGTTTAGAGCCGACTCTGTGTGTGTTCGGATTCAAGTTTATATAAGTCTTAGTGAAAACAGAAACCAAAGATTTTTCAGAAGAGCCTTTGCAGACTGCAGGCAACAGTTTTGCTTCAGTTAAGTGTAGGAAGGCATTCTGGCTTAGGTGGAGCCAGCCAGAGAGCTGCTTGCCAGTCCCTGAGGGAGAGGCTGATGTAATGGCCCCATCGCCCGGAGGCCACCAAGCTACAGAGAAAAGCCCAAGCGGCTGTGAGCAGACACGACACTGCCTTTGCGGGGTCTCATGTGGGAACACATAAGTAGGGAACCAGAACAGAAACTGCTGTCTGCACAGATACAGACCTCTGCTTGGGCAGAGACGCTCCATAAGTGCTCACATGCGAACGAACGCCATCCCCGGAGAGTTTCAGTGTGGAGCATCTACAGAAGAGTGCCGGACTGGTATCCCAGGCTCCAGGCACACACAGGTCACCAGCTGTGTGACGGAGGGCCTCTTTCTCAGCTCCCCTCCCAGCCTCCCATCCATCTCTTCCATCCCTCTGTCTCCAAGGTGGGTTTAGTTGTCAAGGCTTTTCTCAAACACTTAAAATCTCAGCCCCAGCCCTCAAGGAAAATCTTTCCAAGGCCACAATTTGTTTTTCAAATATGAAAAATGAGCATGTCTAGAAGAGAGATGTGAAAGAGAAAAAGGCAAAACAAACTACACCCTCCCCCGATTCTGCGTGCCGATTGCCTCAAGAATCCCCTTCCTGAAAGGCCATCCGGAGAAGGCCCGGCCCCACCGCCCCATCGGAGGATCCATCCCATATGCAGCCACCAAACCCAGACACTGTTGCGAATGCCAAGAAGTGCTTGCTGACAGGAGCCTGATATAGCTGTCTCCTGAGAGGCTCTGCCAGAGCCTGACAAATACAACTCCGATGCTCGCAGCCAACCATCGGACTGAGGGGGGAGGAGATGGACCCCAATGGAGGAGTTTGGGGAAGGACTGAAGGAGCTGAAAGGGTTTACAGACCCATAGGAAGAACACCAATATCAATCAACCAGAAGAACCCTCGGAGCTCCCAGGGACTAAACCACCAACCAGAGTACACATGGAGGGACCCATGGCTCCAGCCGCATATGTGGCAGAGGACGGCCTTGTCCAGCATCAATGGGAGGGGAGGCCTTGGTCCTATGAAGGCTGGATGCCCCAGTGCTAGGGGAGTGCTAGGGAGGCGGGAGTGGGTGGGGGTAGTGGAGGAGCAACCTCCTAGAAGCAGGGGAAGGAGGGATAGGATAGGGTGTTTGTGGAGGAGAAACCAGGAAAGGAGATAACATTTGAAAAGTAAATAAATGAAAGAAGCATGAAGAAAAAAAAAGAGGAAGAATTCCCTCCTCTCCTGAGGTCAGCTCCAAATGTAGGCTTTTTGTTCTGTGCTTACAGGAACGTATGAACATAGAATCAGGCTATGAATTCAGTTTTACAGACTGCTTTTTGTTTCCTTTGCAACGAGTGGTTTTCTAAATTGCCACGTATGACCCTGCCTCTTATCTGCTCTGGGAATTCCTTCGAGTGAATTTTCTGTAACCACCTCTACTATTTTCCCGTTGAGAGATCACCATCTTTTTTCCCTATCTCACAGACATTGTGTCTCTGTATCAAGGACACACCATGATAAAGGAGATCATGTTAAAGAAATTCTGACTTAAACTTACTTTACAATGATGCAACTCGAAGGAACATACATCTGATTAGTTCTTTCACAAGCTGGTCTGAGGCTCACCAGCACACATGTGGCAGAGAGCTGCCACATCTGCCTCAGGGGGAGAAGATTCCTTTAACTGTGTAGAGACTGATGCCCCAGGGTGGGGAAAACCTGTCAGGCAATGGGAAGTGGGATTGGGGGAGGAACTCCAAGCAGGAGGAGGGACAGTAGTTGGGATATAAATAAATAAATATTGAAAAAACGTATAGTACACATTAATTGCAAAAACATCAGGAAAGTATTCCTTTTAAAAGATCATCTCATAGTGTGGTTGATAGAGGAATGTTTTTTTGTAAAAGCAATCAACTTTCTGTCATTTCTTTAAGCCAAGAGGAAACTATGGCTACCAGATTTTTCAGAACATGTCATGATGTAACTCCAATTAGGAAACGATTTATTCTGTCCAAAGGGACAAAGTAAATGGCTTGCAGTGAAAGTCATTTTGCAACTGTCAGAGATCTAATCCAATGGAAATATTTTTTCACAGATGGGTAACTCCCAAGAGACTTAATCTCTTCAATCTTCTTTTGGAGAATCTGCATTTAAAAAAAATGTTGCAACCCAGAAAAAATTGTATATTACATTACACTCTAACACAAAAGTATAGCAACAACGTTTTAAAATATAAAGAATATTCAACAACCCAGAGTGAGCTTAGGGTGTAACACTGAGACTCATAGTTGCTAATGACAATTCTTGCACCAACTGTTCTCTGCTGCTGAAGCCACGGAAGTTCTAGGAAGAGAATATACAGAAAGAGTATGACAGACACACCTCAAACTTATAAGCCTCATCCAAAACTCGGGCCTTCCGAGCCCTCCACCTTCTATATGCAGTGCAAAACAACATTGTGAGAAAAACAAATGGAGATGTTCACGAGTCACTGAATTATTAATGCCCTTCTCGCTGGGAAGCTAAATGATGAAACGTTTCCCAAATGAGCTTGACATGAAGATGTGGATTTTGCCATCCACTAGGATGTCATGGTAGCTGCTGAAGTTCTTTCAAGCAGAGCTGGTACATAACTGGCAAGAGCGTGAGAGGCTCTGTCACACAGTTCATAATGAAGGCCACGTCAGCTGGAATCAGTGGGCATCACCACCCCCATAAGTAGACACGGTCAAATCAATGCTCCCAGAGGACTCCCAGCATCTGTCCAGACACCAGAGTGCCTGCTCCTTCAAACTGACAAAGGCAATTAAGCCAGGCATAATTTGTGCCTTGAGTATACAATTATTCTTTGTCTTAGCCGAGAGCTAAGATGATGCCATTACTACTAAAACTGCCTTCTTGCCCTTTAAGAACTGATTGTACAAGTTCCTTTGTGTGTGCTCACATCTGTGTATGGTGTTATACTCTCTCCATGGAATCTTGCTTTACTCATTGTCTTACATAATAACCCATGTTCATGTTTGCACCTCTTACAGTGTGTAGCATACTACCTTGTACTATGTATACAGTAAGCATAATATAAACAGTATATATTCGTAGTCGTAATAGGAAAATTATATTAAGCATCAAATGCTTCCAGACTAATATAACATACGTAATTAGGAGAAAATATTCTAATAAATATTTCATACTCACTTGAAGATGGAATGCTTATTATGAAGTGCAGCTAAGTCATAGTCATTAGAAATTGTAAACCTGCTACACAGGAAAAAGAACAGCTTGACAAGTTTGCATAAACTGACAACTGGTCTCACATTCCTTTGGATAATTATATGTCTTACATTACCTACAAAATAATTGTCAGGAAAAGGGGGGAGGGTCAGAACAATATGCACAGAATATTGAAACTTGCATAAAATGTGTTGAATTTATCTGCATCTGTAATTATAGTTATAGATGAAGCTTATCTCTGAAAAAATAATTAAAAATAATTGATAAGAAGTAACTAAACAATATGTACCTCTATACAGGCTTTTAATGTGCCCTTCAGAGGTGAGCAGGAATGACATGAAACAAACCAGAAGGTGGGGGAGGGGCAAGCTCAGATCAGCTCATCTGGTTCTGAGTCACTCAGATTACTCTGAGGAGTTACCCCGCTTATCGCTTACTCCTTAGACTAAGCCACATCAGACTTATTGTTCCGAACTCGCAATTTGTTCTTATTGGGTTCTAGAAAGAATTCTCAAAAAAAGAAGTTGAGTATGAGTATGGTTTAGGCAGAGTATGGAAGCCTTGAGACTGCATTTGCTTATATGGGGATTTAGCTATTAGGTCATTGATAAGCAAGATACATTCCATATAACCACATAATGACATCCAATACTGGGGTTCCCAAGAGAGGCCCTAGCTTTATGTTTTCTTCTGGGATCCATCAATCCATCAATGATATCTTTGTAGGCACTTTTCATGTAATAAACATATTTCAAACTACATATGACATTCAGAATCTTGCTTCCTTGACATCTGCATGCCATAATATGATGTTAGCTATTAATGTGCTTTTGTAATGAAAATTAATTTATAATATTTTATTTTATCAAATCTATTTAATATATCATATGTTCCACTGCTGAGCATATGGTTTTTTCTAGTTCTATTCTAATATAAATTATTCCTTAGTTGCTACTTAATATTGTCTTTTCCATCTATTTCTTTAGGATAAGAATACACTCTTGTAATATAAATGACTTAATGAGGTCACTGAAATTCTATCCTTTAAGTTTTATGCTCAAAGGTATTGATTAAAATCAGCAGGCTAGAGTCTGGAAGCAAAAAATGTTATTGCAATTGTGTGCTATAAGCACAACCTAGGTTATTCAGAACAGGGATGCTTGAAGTGGGATTTCTAGAGTGGACTTCCTAGGACCCATGGATCCACTCAATTCATACACAAACCTTTGTGGTCATGTATATATCTGCACCTTTTCTTATGCAAGACCATCAGTTTCATTGTATGCATCCATAATCCAAAGAATTAAATATGTCTGATATGAGTATATGAACCAAAATCATAATATAGAATGTATAATAGAAAGATATAATTAGCATTATATCTAACATATGAAATTTGAAATAAGCTAGTAACAATAATTGTATGCACCATATTTTATTACAGTTGCCATTAAAGTATACCCACTGAAATGATGACCTCTCAACTCATACAAATGTAGATTTTTTTCTTTTTTACTTCTATAAAAACAGAATCTTTTTCTGACTGATAAAGTCAGTGATGGCCAAATGGTATGAAGAACAACTCTGATTAGAAAGTTTATCAATGTATTATTTTATCTTGAGCAACTCAATAAAGTTATACCTAACATAATCTTTACTAATTTGATTGTGGCCATTTTATCTTTCCTTAGAGACGGGAATTTATCAAGAGAAAAACCACCTATGAAAATTTAATTATGTTTTATATATCCTGAGCTAAAAACAATTAAATTCTTATCAATGCACAATGTACCAAATACACAATGTACTAAAAATGGCTTAGTCATTTTTATGTGCATGAGTGTGCCACCTACATGTTTGTGTGTGCATCACATGTATGTCTGGTGCCTGTGAAGGGCAGAAGATGTTAGGAGATAGCCTGGAACTGGAGTTTATGGATGGTTGTGAGTTTCCATGTAGGTGCTTGAAGCCCAACATGGGTCCTCTGCCACAGCAGTGTAAGAAACAGATGGTTATGGTCCATCTTCAGTACACATGCTCTTAGGGTTTATTGGAGTTACAGGCAAGCAGGGGCACTGGGCCACTCCCTCTCCCTGCTAGCTGCTGGGATCTGCAGTGATCCCAGAATCAGATCATCTTAAACCCCAAACTGTTCACTGGATGAAGCTTTGTGTCCTAGGCCAAAGTGATGGGGAGTTTGGGAGCTGCAAGTCTCAGCCTACAGGAGAAGACATTCCTCAGGTTTAGACAGTTTCAAAAACACTGCCTTATACCAAATCAGCATGTTGGCCATTAGTTTCTATGCTGGTATGAGCTGTGCATTAAAACTGCTTTGTTTTCACTTGTGTCTTGAATTTTTAATGTATTTCCAAGAGCGGCAAATGTACTTGCCACTCAGCAATCTCTCTAGCTCCGAACACTGGAATTTTTTTAAGATTAATTTATTTTATGTATATGAGTACACTGTCATTGTCTTCAGACACAATAGAAGAGAGCATCAGATCCCATTACAGATGGTGGTGAGCCACCACGTTGTTGCTGAGAATTGAACTCAGGACCTCTGGAAGAGTAGTCAGTGTTCTTAACCACTGAGCCATCTCTCCTGGATTTTTAATGATGAGACTGGAGGCACATTTCTTGAAATTGGCTTATGGTCTCTATTTAAAACATCCCTTAATTGTTTTCACCAAAAATATTCTTGAATAACTTTGTTAATGTGTGACCTACAATCTGATTTGGTACTGTTCTTACAAACATAAATAATCACCTTACATATAAAGCAAACTTATGTCTTCAAGTCCATCAGGCAATATTATTTCCTATGTTAATACATTCCTAAAAAATGTTGTGGAAGTATTAAATGATGCCTAGTTATTATAGAAAAGAAGGACCATATAATAACGACATTCTCTTTTCAAAATAAAAATCCTAAGGCTGAGCTTGGCGCCTGTATCTGTAAAATGGAAGCTGTCCACATCTGTTTGACGTACATGAAGTCATTTAGTTAGGCCAGTATATAACATATCATACGTATTTGATAAGTATTTATTATATTTGAGTATGAATTGGCCACCCATAGGGAATTTACTATAGCATATATACCAGATTGAAGTCTAAAATAATCTCCCAAGAATTTGTGACAGATTGTACAAAAATAGATCTATTTGTAAAATCTTCAAAAAAAATATGGAGAGAGCAAATTCTCAATATGGAGAGAGAGAGAGAGAGAGAGAGAGAGAGAGAGAACAGATTTTACAGAAATAGTCTTATTTGTAAAATGTAAAAGCCTCAAAAAATTTGGGGAGAGACAGGAAATTCTCCTATGGGGAGAGAGAAGAACTAAGGTCGGATGAGCTGTCTACTCACAGCCGCGTACAGTACTGACAACACGAAATAGGAATCAGGCCCCCAAAGTGTTCCCTTTATCTTATTTCTAAGAATCTAAATTTGGACAAAGCGGATCAGATTTATTTAGGTGAAACAGATGGCATTAAGAAATAAATAAATCACAGGAATATCACGTTATCTTTAAATAAGACAAAAAGAGGTTTTAAAATGAGTTAGTAGGACATAAGAAGCCTGCTACAGAGGGACTTGGTTTAGGTGATGCGATCAATAGTTGGGCAGGGGAGAGCTATGGCAGTGGATGCCAAAGCTGCTTTAGACTCTTTAAGTGGGGTGTGTGTGTGTGCATGAGCGCTCGCACACACGTGTCTGCGTGTCTAAGCCAGAGGACGGCATGCAGGCATCTGTTTGCCTTACTGAAGCCGTTTCTACCCACTGTAGTCTATGCTTCTTAGATCTTGAACTTTTTTTTTAATTTTTTTAATTTTTAAATTATTTTCTATATTCTTTGTTTACATTCCGAATGCTTTCGCCTTTCCTGGTTCCTCCCTCCCCATCGGTCTCATAGGCCCCCTTCCCTCCACCCATTTCTCTGTCCTGTTACTCTCCCCTACAATGCTGGATCAAGTCTTTTCAGAACCAGGGCCTTCTCCTTCCCTCTTCTTGGGTATCATTTGATATGCTAATTGTATCTTGAGAATTCAGAACTTCTGGGCTAATTAATATCCACTTATCAGTGATTGCATTCCATGTGTCTTCTTTTGTGATTGGGTTACCTCACTTGATGATATTTTCCAGTTCCAACGATTTGCCTAAAAATTTCATGAATTCATTGTTTTTAATTGCTGAGTAGTATTCCATTGTGTAAATATACCACATTTTCTGTACCCATTCCTCCACTGAGGGACATCTGGGTTCTTTCCAGTTTCTGGCTATTATAAATAAGGCTGCTATGAACATAGTAGAGCATGTGTCCTTATTGCATGCTGGGGAATCCTCTGGGTATATGCCCAGGATCTTGAGCTTCTAAGTGATTCTCCCATTGCTGTCTCCCACCACTCCCTAGGAATCCTGGGATTACAGATGGATGCCACCATGCCTGATGCTCTGTGTGAGTTCCTAGGATTGAACTCAGTCTCACAGATTTACACAGTAAGAATTACCTGGGTAGCCATTCCCTGACCTGCATAGCAATTCTGGATAATTTTTTCTGAAAACAAACAAAATAATTTAACACTTTATTATAAATAGAAAGAGGCTTTTTTTTTCACTTTTACTTGCTAAGCTATTCTCTGATCCTATCACAATTCTTGGTTATTGTTTTTTTTTCTGGAAAAACAAACAAACAACTGCCTAACCTTTCAGTATAATCTACAATAAAGTGTAAACATGTTAATTTTTAAAATTTTACTTTCAACATGGTCATTTTTCCAAAATGTAGCTTTTAACTAACATAATTAGTTTTTTTTTTAAAACAACATTTATTAGTTTCTAAATCATTAATCCATTCCTGGGCCTTATTTTTTCTTTTTCTTTTTTCTTTTTTTCTATCCCCTCCCCCCTCCCCCTGCCTCTATGAGGGTGCTCCCCCACCCATCCACCCACTCCCACCCTGGCATTCCCCTACACTGGGACATGGAATACTCTCAGGCCCAAGGGCCTCTCCTCCCACTGATGTCCAACAAGGCCATCCTCTGCCGCATATGTGGCCAGTGCCATGGGTCACTCCATGTTTTCTATCTGCCAGAGATTTAAATGACCTCAACTCCCTTTGGATCTCTTCTATCTCTATTCTATGGTACTATTAGCAGTCTTTGCCAAAAGGAGAACTGAGATAGAGGGATAAAGCAAATACAATAGAAAGAGAAGACATGGGCTTGAGAGACAGCCCAGTGGTTAAGAATGCTTGCTGCTCTCCAGAGGGCCAGAGCCAGGTTCCCAGCACCTAAGCCCAATGGCTGGCAACTCCAGAAAAGCTGACACCCTCCTCTGGCACCTTCATATACATGCATAGCCAATGTGTGACTCACAGAGAGATGATACATAATTTTTTTTTAAGAAATGGAAGTTATATTTTTTTCTCTTTTTAACAGGAAAAAATCAAGTTAAAGTACAATTCAAATGTTTAAGCATGAAATGGTTAGAAAGATTGTGAAACAAAAATAAATCCACTTTCAAGAAATGTTAGTTGCTGGAGTAGTAAGCAGTTATGAACAAGGCACAGTGAAACCACTAACCTTGACTGCTCCCTGGGCAGAGCATGCTCCGTTGGGGGCAGATTGCAGGGCTGTCTCTCTGTGGGAGAGAGTAAGGGGAATTTATTTGGTAGGGTGAGAGTTTCTGACCTGATGCAGGCTGCTTTGGTTAATTGGGAACTAGGTGGTTGCCCTTTGCCCAAGGGAGTTGACCTTTGTGGGCAGAGAAGGGAAACCTTGGCTTTCCTGAAAAACAGAAACCCATTGTGATGCCTATTCTTTGTTGTCACGTTGACTGCAACTGGGATTAACTAAAACCTAAGAATCTGTTCTGGGTTGAGCAGGTCATCATTTTAGGACGCTATCAGCAGCACTGCCATTCTGGGGTTTGCTTTGTGATCTAACAGCAATGTCTCATGCTGAAAGGTTCTCAAGAAGATGTGACCTAGATACATCTGTTTTTATTGTTATTGTGAAATGGTACTTTACCCATTTGAGGAATATGTGTGTTCCCAAAGGATGTAGAAGGTATTTGGTTGGAGATCTCAACATCTGAAGTTTGTGACTCCAACTTGAATATTTGTGAAACCTGCTTTCTCCTTTAGACAGACTCTAAGCAGCAGAGACCACCATGAGAACATCAGTAAGAAGTGCTGACTGATCCAGTTGATACATGCTTGGAGCACGTACATCAAGATTTGTTTCAATTTAAATCTCACCTTTACACAAAGAAGTCTATACAGCATTTAAAAGCCTTTTGTTCCCTATAGGAGACTCTAGCATTAAAACTCCTTGGGTCCTCACAGAGCTTAGGTTCCTGTCCCGAGGCCTTTGGCTGGAGCCTTCAGATCTCCACTTCGGGATCCAGAACAGCCTGGCCTACAACACCACATCTCCAGGCCCTGCAAGAGGCCAGAGGGGCACGCTGGAGGCCAGCTATCAGTGTGCTCTGGTGAGTCAAGCAGGCCCCAGGCTGGAGCCTTCAGGTCTCTGCTTCAGGATCTGAACAGCCTGGGCCATAGCACCCTGTCTCCAGGCAGTACAGGAGGTCAGATGTGCACCAGAGGCCAGCTGGGAAGAGGCAGCTTGCATTAGTGAGTCCGGCATTGACAACAAGACCAACTAACACCAGTGAGAACTAGATGGCAAAAGGCAAACGAAGGAAATCAAGGCAATATGGCAGCATCTGAACACAACTCTCCTTTAACAGAATGTCCTGGATACCCCATCACACCAGAAAATGAAGATTTGGATTTAAAATCACTGGTCATGATGCTGGTATAGGAATACATGAAGGACATACTTAAAGAAATTCAGAAGAAAATGGATCAAAAGTTAGAAGCCCTTACAAGGGAAACACAAAAATCACTTAAAGAAATACAGGAGAACTTTGGTCACCAGGCTGAGGTCATGAAAGAGGAAACACAAAAATCTCTTAAAGAATTACAGGAAAACACAAACAAGCAAGTGAAGGAGCTAAGCAAAACCATCCAGGATCTAAAATCAGAAGTAGAAACAACTAAGAAAACTCAAAGGGAGACAATTTTGGAGATAGAAAACCTTGGGAAGAAATCAGGGGACATAGATGCAAATATCAACAACAGAATACAAGAGATAGAAGAAAAAATCTCAGATGCTGAAGATACCATAGAAACCATGGACTCAACAGTTAAAATGCAAAAGGCAAAAAGATTGTAACTCAAAACATCCAGGAAATCCAGGACACAATGAGAAGACCAAACCTAAGGATTATAGGCATAGATGAGAGTGAAGATTTACATCTTAAAGGGCCAGCAAAATCTTCAATAAAAGTATAGAAAAACTTCCCTAACCTAAAGAAAGAGATGCCCATGAATATACAAGAAGCCTACAGAACTCCAAAGAGACTGGACCAGAACAGAAATACCTCCCATCACATAATAATCAAAACCCCAAATGTACTAAACAAAGAAAGAATATTAAAGGCAGTAAGAGAAAAGGGCCAAGTAACATATAAAGGAAGACCTATCAGAATCACACCAGACTTCTCACCTGAGACTATGAAAGCTAGAAGATACTGGGCAGATCTCATGCACTCCTTAAGAGAACACAAATGCCAGCCAAAACTACTATACCCAGCAAAACTCTCAATCACCATAGATGGAGAAACTAAGATATTCCATGACAAAACCAAATTTACCCAATATCTATCCACAAACCCAGCCCTACAAAGGATAATAGGAGGAAAACACCAATACAAGGAGGAAAACTTCACCCTGGAAAAAGCAAGATAGTAACCTTCTTTCATCAAACCCAAAAGAAGATAACCAATCAAATTTAAAAAATAAAATCAAAAATGACAGGAAGTAATAATCACTATTCCTTAATATCTCTTAACATCAATGGGCTCAATGCCCCAACAAAAAGACATAGACTAACCGACTGGATACGTAAACAGGACCCTACATTTTGCTGCATACAGGAAACACACCTCAGGGTCAAAGACAAACACTACCTTAGAGTAAAAGACTGGAAGACATTTTTACAAGCAAATGGTCTCAGGAAACAAGCTGGAGTAGCCATTCTAATATCAGATAAAATCGATTTTCAACCCAAAGACATCAAAAGAGATTCTGAGGGACACTTCTTGCTGGTCAAAGGAAAAATACAACAAGAAGAACTCTCAATCCTGAACATCTATGCTCCAAATGCAAGGGCACCCTCATTCATAAAAGAAACTTTACTAAAGCTCAAAGCACACATTGTACCTAACACAATAATTGTGGGTGACTTCAGCACTGCACTTTCCTCAATGGACCAATCAGGAAAACAGAAACTGAACAGGGACACAGTGAAACTAATTGAAACTTTGGACCAATTAGATTTAACAGAAATATATAGAACATTTTATCATAAAGCAAAAGAATATACCTTTTTCTCAGCACCTCCTGGTACCTTCTCCAAAATCGATTATATAATTGGTCACAAGACAGACCTCAACAAATATAAGAAGATCAAAATAATCCCATGCCTCCTATCAGATCACTATGAACTAAAAGTGGTCTTCAATAGCAACAAAAACAACAGAAAATCCACATACACGTGGAAACTGAACAATATCCTACTCAATGATACCTTGGTCAAGGAAGAAATAAAGAAAGAAATTAAAGACTTTTTAGAATTTAATGAAAATGAAGACACAACATACCCAAATCTATGAGACACAATGAAAGCAGTGCTAAGAGGAAAACTCATAGCCCTGAGTGCCTCCAAAAAGAAAATGGACAGAGCATACACTAACACCTTAACGACACACCTGAAAGCCCTAGAACAAAAAGAAGCTATTTCACCCAGGAGGAGTAGATGGCAGGAAATCATGAAACTCAAGGCCGAAATCAATCAAGTAGAAACAAAGAGAACCATACAAAGAATCAACAAAACCAGGAGCTGGTTCTTTGAGAAAATCAACAAGATAGATAACCCTTTAGCCAGACTAACCAAAGGGCACAGACAGTATACAGATTAACAAACTTAGAAATGAAAAAGGGAGATATAGCAACAGAAACTGAGGAAATTCAAAAAATCATTAGATCCTACTACAAAAGCCTATACTCAACACAACTGGAGAATCTGGAAGAAATGAACAGTTTCCTAGAAAGATATCAGACACCAAAACTAAATCAGGATCAAATAGATCATCTAAACAGTCCCATAACACCTCAAGAAATAAAAAGGGTCATAGAAAGTCTCCCAATCAAAAAAAGCACGGGACCAAATGGCTTCAGTGCAGAATTCTATCAGACCTTCATAGAAGACTTAACACCAATACTCTTCAAACTATTCCACAAAATAGACACAGAAGGAACTTTACCTAACCCGTTCTATGAAGCCACAATTACGCTGATACCAAAACCACACAAAGATCCAACAAAGAAAGAGAACTTCAGGCCAATTTCCCTTATGAATATTGATGCAAAAATACTTAATAAAATTCTTGCCAACCGAATCCAAGAACACATCAAAACAATCATCCACCATGATCAAGAAGGCTTCATCCCAGGGATGCAGGGATGGTTCAATATAAGGAAATCCATCAATGCTATCCACTACATAAACAAACTCAAAGAAAAAAACCATATGATCATCTCATTAGATGCAGAAAAAGTATTTGACAAAATTCAGCATCCTTTCATGCTAAAGTCTTGGAAAGAACAGGAATTCAAGGCCTATACCTAAACATCGTTAAAGCAATATACAGCAAACCGGTAGCCAACATCAAACTAAATGGAGAGAAACTTGAAGCAATTCCACTAAAATCGGGGACAGACAAGGCTGTCCTCTCTCTCCATATCTTTTCAATATAGTACTTGAAGTTCTAGCTAGAGCAATTAGACAACATAAGGAGGGCAATGGGATAAATTGGAAAGGAAGAAGTCAAATTATCACTATTTGCAGATGACATGATAGTCTACTTAAGTGACCTGAAAACCCCCACCAGAGGACTTCTACAGCTGATAAACAACTTCAGCAAAGTGGCTGGTTATAAAATCGACTCAAGCAAATCAGTTGCCTTCCTATACTCAAAGGATAAGCAGGCTGAGAAAGAAGTTAGGGAAATGACACCCTTCACAATAGCCACAAACAATATAAAGTATCTTGGTATGACTAACCAAAGAAGTAAAAGATTTATACAGCAAGAACTTCAGATCTCTGAAGAAGGAAATCGAAGAAGACCTCAGAAAATGGAAAAATCTGCCATGCTCGTGGATTGGCAGGATTAATATAGTTAAAATGGCCATCTTTCCAAAAGCAATCTACAGATTCAACGCAATCCCCATCAAAATCCCAACTCAGTTCTTCACAGAGTTAGAAAAAGCAATTCTCAAATTCATCTGCAATAACAAAAAACCCAGGATAGCTAAAATTATTCTGAACAACAAAAGAAATTCTGGGGGAATCAGTATCCCTGACTTGAAGCAATACTACAGAGCAATAATGTTAAAAACTGCATGGTATTGGCATAGTGACAGACAAGTGGGCCAATGGAATAGAATTGAAGACCCAGAAATGAGTCCACACACCTATGGTCACTTAATATTCGACAAAGGAGCCAAAAACATCCAGTGGAAAAAAGATAGCCTTTTCAACAAATGGTGCTGGTTCAATTGGAGGTCAGCATGCAGAAGAATGTGAATTGATCCATTCTTATCTCCATGTACTAAACTCTACTCCAAGTGGATCAAGGACCTCCATGTAAAACCAGACATACTGAAACTAATAGAAAAGAAACTGGGGAAAAACCTTGAGGACATGGGCACAGGGGAAAAGTTCCTGAACAGAACACCAATAGCTTATGCTCGAAGATCAAGAATTGACAAATGGGACCTCATAAAATTACAAAGTTTCTGTAAGGCAAAGGACACTGTTAAAAGGACAAAATGACAACCAACAAATTGGGAAAGGATATTCACCAACCCTACATCTGATAGAGGGCAAATATCAAATATATTCAAAGAACTCAAGAAGTTAGACCCCAGAAAACCAAATAACTCTATTAAAAATGGGGTACAGATCTAAACAAAAAATTTTCACCTGAAGAAATTCGGATGGCCGAGAGGCACCTTAAGAAGTGCTCAACATCATTAGTCATTAGGGAAATGCAAATCAAAACAACCCTGAGATTTCACCTTACACCAGTCAGAATGGCTAAGGTCAAAAACTTAGGAGACAGCAGGTGTTGGCGGGGTTGTGGAGAAAGAGGAACACTCCTCTACTGCTGGTGGGGCTGTAAGATGGTACAACAACTTTGGAAATCAGTCTGGTGGTTCCTCAGAAAACTGGACATGACACTTCCGGAGGACCCTGCTATACCTCTCCTGGGCATATACCCAAAGGATTCCCCAGCATGCAATAAAGACACATGCTCCATTATGTTCATAGCAGCCTTATTTATAATAGCCAGAAGCTGGAAAGAACCCAGATGTCCCTCAAAGGAGCAACGGATATAGAAAATGTGGTATATTTACACAATGGAATACTACTCAGCAATTAGTAACAATGAATTCACAAAATTTTTAGGCAAAAGATTTGATCTGGAAAATATCATCCTAAGTGAGGTAACCCAATCACAAAAGGACACACATGGAATGCAATCTCTGATAAGTGGACATTAATTAGCCCAGAAGCTCTGAAATACCGAAGGCACAAATCTTATAACAAATGACTCCCATGAAGAAGTATGGAGAGGGTCCTGATCCTGGAAAGGATTGATCTAGCGTTGGAGGGGAATATAAGGACAGAGAAAAAGGAGGGAGGTGATTGGAGAATGGATGGAGAGAAGAAGGTTTATGGGACATATGGGGAGGGGGGATCTGGGAAAGGGGAAATCATTTGGAATGTAAACAAAGAATATAGAAAATAAAAATATTAAAATAAAAAGATAATATGGTAATTTAACAATGCAGCTCAAATTTGATTTCTCTGTGAAGACATTTCTGTAATTCATCAATAGAATTAGTGATCCAGTGTTCTTTGATCTTGTGAGTTTGTTTAACTATTTTCACATATGTTATGCTGTTTACTTACCTTCCACTCTGCTGAACATGACATTCCTGGATCCTATATGTATCTCATGTAACTATCAAACCAAAAATAATAAAGAACTTAGGAATCTGAAATGCAGTTCCATTGTTAAAGCATTTGCTTCACTTAGACAAAGTCCTAGTTAAAGTTTTAGTACTGGTTCAAACTGGAAGTGGCCACAGGAGCCTGTAATCTAAGTGCTGAGGCAAAAAGGCAAGAAGACTAGACTTCAAAACCATTCTTATGTATATAGAGCATGCTCAAGGCTGTCATGAAGTATATGAAACGTAATATATATATATATATATATATATATATATATATATATATATAGTGGAAGGTGAGTAAACAGCATAATTTATGTATAAAAAAAACTCCTTGGGTTAAAGTTTTTCAAGTCAGTAGCCATGTTTTAATTGTTAGAAACAAATGAGTAAAGCAATAAATGACCGACCACTCACTATACAACAACAGAAGCTGAAAGGTAGACAGTAATTTTTCTGAATTGTATCCTCTTCTTGCTTTCTGATTTGTATTCTTGCAAGAGCTTTAGAACTAGCATGTAAAATCACAGAAAAGATGCATAACTTAAAAAGTAACCAAGGTGCTGGGGAGACAGCAGAGTTAGTAAAGCGCTTGCCCAGAAATCATGAAGACCTGAGTTCTCATCTTAAGCACTAAGCAAAATGCTGGGTTTGGGGGATGCGTGCCAATCATCTGAGGATAAAGTGAAGAAAGGAGATATCTAGCCAGACAGCCTGGCTGAATGAGTGAGCTCCAGGTTCAGTAAGGGAACTTACTAAAGTGGAGAGCAGTAGGAGAAGATACTCAACATTGACCCCTGGCCTCCACATGCATCTGTACACATTCATGCACAAGCATAAACAGCCATATTCACATAAGCATGTAAGAGTAGCAGAAAAAGAATTGTGCAAAGCAGGAATGCGATGTTTCTAAAGATTTGTCATGAGTTATTGATTTTATATTTTGTATCTCTGAAACCATACTCAGAGCCCTGTGTTTTAATCTATTCAATCAGAATCTGTTCCTGTTCCATGTAGTAAACATGACTCAGGAATATTGATAGCAACAATCTGTATTTCTGCTGTTTTTATTTCCCCCTACCCCCAAATTCCCCCTACTCCCAAATTCCCCTTACTCCCAATTTCCCAATTCTCCAAGTTCTTTCAGAATCTTCCCAGTTCTCCTTGGGAGTCTGCAGAATCAAATCTATTTATCTTGTACTCCCTGCAAAGGAGAAACCACGTGGACTTTGATCTGCAGGAAAAAGCTGAATTCCCACAATGTTAACGGTTAAGAGCTTTGGAGAAACTTCAGTGTGCTGAAGTCATGCTGTGCCTTCCCAAAAAAGAAACTGCTTCTTCCTTCTTCACTTTGTGCCTAGAGACCAAAATAGAGATTCCTAGTGTCCACATATCTTCACGAGATGAGAAAATCTGGGGACACTTTATCCTCCACTGTGAGACCTGGGCCAGAACAGAAAAGGTAACAGGGTGCTCTGATGAAATCAAGGCTCCCTCTCCTGCATCTGTTAGGGTGAGCTTTCTAGCCAGGCTCTCCTCCTAAGTAGGAGTGGTTTCCTGAGGGGCTTCATTTAGCCAGGCATATTGACTACTGGCAGCCCAGCCAGCAAGCGGGCAGCCATATTTGAGTACCAACAGGATAGACAGCTTTGATTCCAATAGGGCCTTTAACCATGCTAAGAAAAGAAAAGAAAAGAAAAACAAACAAAAAACCCATAAAAGCCTTACCCTAAAACCTAGTTGGCAGCTATCCTCAATTACAATTACCTACTTAGGGGAGTATAAGGCTCAAAATGACGTAGTGAGTAGAAAGCAGAAAAAAGGGACATTTTACTCAATGGGCAACAAAGTGATTTTGATGTGAAGATGAACAAGCCAATGAATAGGGTGGAACAGAGATCCCCAAAGTGACACCTGCATAGATCAATACCTCACACTCTTTTTACAGTTTTAAATTTTTCCTAAAATATATTTTGATCATGCTCTGTCCCTTCACCCCAGTTCTTCCAGATCTTCCTCACCTCTCACCGAACTACCTCTTTTCCCTCTCCTTCCCCCTCTCCCTTCCTCTTCCTCTCCCCTCTCACTCGTCTCCTCCTCAAAAGAACCCCAAGAATGGCAACTCTAACCATTAAAAACAAAGTTCACCCAAAAAACCATTAAGTCTATTTTGTGCTGGTCAGCTACTCCTGCGCACGAGGCCTGCCCTGGAGTGTGGTTGAGACACCTATTGTCACTACACTGGAGAAAACCAGTTTTCCTTCCCAGCAACTGTCTGTTGCAACTATCTGCTTGGGTAAAGGCGGGACTGTGTTCACTCCACTTCTCTGCCCTGGGATTTTGTCTGGCTTGACTTTGTGCAGCGTCTCTGTGAGGTGATATGTGCATTAGCCTGGTGCTGTCTGGAAAACTGTCTTTATACACAATGTGGGAGGTTTATGCTAAACAAAGATGAGAGGCTTTCTGTGTAGGCTTCAATAAATCCCCAAATATCTCATAATGTATATCAAAACATTTAAAAATATTTTAATGCCTAATCCCAAAACATTTTGTCCTAGGCATTCAAGATAAACTCTACTTGACCTACAAAGAGATTCTAGTACAGAAGTTCACTGTGTGAAATCTTATCTTAAAAGTACAGACTACAATGTAAAACAGCAGGCCTTATTCCAGTGCCAACTTCTGTGGGCATTATCCAGATGTGAGGTATCTAGCATTGTAAGATGGGAAAAGGATTCTGTCTAAGTTCCACCCCACAGTTACCTGGCAACAGCCAGATATGCCCCTCCCCACAGGTGGGCCTGGCCTATAAAAGAGGGCACTGGGCCCCCTCCTCTCTCTTACCTCTTGGCACTCTCACCTCTCTGCCCCTCTTGGGCTCTCCTCCCCTCCCCACTCTATCCCTGTGGTCATGGCCGGCCTCTACTTCTCTACTTCTCCCTCTCTCTGCCTCCACTACCCCATTAATTCCCATCGCCTGTCTGCCCTGAATAAACTCTATTCTATACCATGTCTCTCTGTGTGTCTCTGGTCCCTCAGGGGGAAGGGATGCCTGGGCCTGGGCCCGCTGGGGCACCCCATTCCCCATACCACCATATACCATATTCTCTAAACCTCTTTCTCTTTTTATAAACCCAACATTTGGTGCGGAAATCCGGGAATAACACCTAGCATGCAAGAAGCCCTTAGGATCTAGCCCCAGCATGGGATAAAGCCAGTGATGGGGCATCCCTGTCTTAACCAGGGTTTCTATTCCTGCACAATCATCATGACCAAGAATCAAGTTGGGGAGGAAAGGGTTTATCCAGTTTACATTTTCACACCTTTTATCATCAAAGGAAGTCAAGATTGGAACTCAAGCAGGTCAGGAAGCAGGAGCTGATGCAGAGGCCATGGAGGGATGTTACTTACTGGCTTGCTTCCCCTGGCTTGCTCAGCTTGCTCTCTTATAGAACCCAGGACCACCAGCCCAGAGATGGCACCACCCACAATGGGCTCTCCCCATTGATCACTAATTGAGAAAATGCCTTATAGCTAGATCTCTTGAAGGCATTTCCTCAAGGGAGTTCCTTTCTCTGTGATAACTCTAGCTTGTGTCAAGTTGACACACAAAAGTAACAAGTACAATCCCTATAGTGAAAGCAGACCAAGGTCATTCTCAGGTACACCGCAAGCTCCAGTTCAGCACTGAATACACAATACAGTATCTCAAAGGAAAAAAATCATTGTTTTCTACCTGAAGAAATTCATAGCTTAACATGAATCTTCATGTCAACACTGTGCTATCCATGTATCAGGGGTATGATTGGGCAAGCATTGATTATTATGTTTACAATGTGAATGTTTCATGAATATAATTATCAGACATGGTTGTAATTCTGTCTTTTCAGAAATAATAATTTTGAATTCCATAATTCTATTTTCTACCCAGGGAAGAAGTTTGAGACCATGCGATTTTGATTTGTGGACATCAAGGGAATTCAGACCCAAAAGAGATCGAGCATAAAATATGAACTGTACAAACTAAGAAGGAAATACAATACCACACAGCAACTTACCTCCCTAGATCTGTATTAGTTAGCTCTATATTACAATTATGAAGCATCTGATACAAGGTTATTTAGCTTATGGTTTAAGGATTTGAAATCTAAATAGCGCAGACTCCGGGCCAAACCTTTGGCTGCACTAGCTGGTGGAGCATGTGTCAGCCATAGTCGTAGCTCCATCCAGGAAAGAGACAGGATGAGAAAGGGAGCAAGCTTGCTTCTTCCACAGTGACCCTTTACAGGATACAAAGGGCTCACGCAATAACAACCAAGGGGCCCCACAAAAACTAACCTCCACACTAAGCTGACCCTACTTCTTAAAGGCTCATTACCTTCCAGTACAAAGACCTTGGATGGAGTCTTTCAGTCACATAAACATTTGAGAGACCACAAGTAAGGTATACTCTAAGCCATACTAAGGCCCATCCTATCTCTCTTTTTAATTTTTTTGCCAAAATATGAAGGCTATATTTGCACATAAGACTTTTTTTTCTGTACATCTGCAAGATGGTTTCCTGGTTGACTCATTGCCTTGGTGACAGACTATTTAAAATCCTATTTCTAGTATGTCTGAGCAAATCTCAGGACCAAGATGATTTGCTGGTGCATTTATTTATGAAACAATCAAGTATTGGCATCACTCGCCTGGATGTGTCCTAAAGGATGACCTGTGCATTTAAAGAGACAGAGCGGTTAGCTAGAGCAATGCAGGTCTGATGTGTGTTCTCAGGAACGGCCTTCCCTCTATTTTTGATCTTTCTATTACATACTATATGTTCTATTAACATACTATATGAACACTTCTATTAACACACTATATGTTTCCACACTTAACTCTCCTTGAGAAACCTGGTTTAAATCCTACATGCTTTGGCTACATCTGTTCAACACAGAGCAAAATGTAGATCTGGATAAATAAAGCTAGATTCTAGAAATCTAAATTACTTAAGCACATAATTCTGACCTATGAATGCTAGAGATGCTCAGTCTTAATTTTTCCTCTACTGAAAGTAAAGACTGTTTTGGCTAACAAAAGGTAGAAATAACTGTACGTTGTATCTCCGATTTTTATACTCATAAGTAAGAGGACTCGGGGGTGGGGGGAGATCGTGAGGTGTTTTGGCTCACTGTACAGCTTCAAAATTTCCACAAAGTGAGTGAAAATTAAATGTAGTAGTAAAACTAGCAGGAAGGAGAACAAACGTAAACCAAGTATAATGACACATGTTCGAAGCTGCCAGAATGAAACCATTGGCCTTGTGGGTTGACCCCCCAAAAATGAAAAAAATCAAAATTATATTGTGAGTCTAATAAAGTGAGACAGCCTATTATTTTGCAAAGAAGCATTGATTGGACAAGCAATTTAGGTGAGAACATTAATAGACTTTGTTTATCTTCTTTCACTCTTCTTAGTCAAGCTCAGAGATGCAATAAAAAAGTATTTCAACTGTCAAAACCCAGAGACAATTAAGTTGGTATAAACTGATTTAGCGCGTTTTTAGTATAAACAGTTACCAAGTCTCTACACGTTTCTAATATTCCCAGCATGCTAGTGAATGACTGAGGACATTGTGTTGTCTTATGAATAATTATAATATCATTATACAATAATAAAACATTTTAATGATATTGAAGTAAGCAATGAGAATAATAGAAATATTAGCTTCCTTGGGCAATTTGTAGACTGTGCACTCTCACATCAGCAAGAGAAATAAAAGTTAAAAAAAAATAGTTTGCCTAATTTCATTCTCTTTCCAGGCACTCCTTCCCTAAGAATGTACCTGTAAGTGCTAGTTTTTATGCATTTTTAGATGACATGTTCTCAACAGGGACTGACACATCCAGGGTTGCTTAGACAATTATGAATACATTTCTTTCTCCTCCTATGCTGTCTGTCCCCTGATTACATACTGGAATGGCAGTAACATTACATCTCTTGGGAATTTCCATCAAGTGATCAACCTCTCCATTAGGATCTTTCCCCTTGTATCATATTTAGCTCCTGGTATCATTTTCTATTTTTCCCTCTATTAGCACTAAATCGATACTGTTGGATCCGAGAGAGGGATGCTGTTCTATCATGGTATCCCTTCCCACTGATGACCGCGTGATGCTCAGCTCTATCTGTTATGCAGCCAATACTTATCCATCATCCTGAAGAATCCGGTGAGATTGCAATTTTCAGCTTGTCTTTTTTTAATTCTTAAGCTATCCTACACATAGTGTGTGTATGTGTGTGCATGTCTATATGTGTGTGTGTATGTGTGTATTGTAAATGTAACATTTATTCACCCAATGTAATTGTCTCAGAGGCAATTCTTAAACTCTGTTTTGCTAACCTCTCAAAGTGACCTCTGTGTAAAAATCTTAATAAATATTCTTTTTGACTAAAAACTCAATAAACACTGGTTTACTGACAAAAACAGTACTGGTGAGTGGTAGAGGGTAAAGAGATGCTTACAAATTGGATTATAATCTTTCCATAAGTTTCAAGGTATAATGGGTTACCAAATAATTTAAGTAGCTATAGGAATCTGAAGTTGAATTTTTAATTACTTTATTTATTCATTTGTTTTTGAGTCAGAGTTCCACTCTGACCAAGCCTGTATGAAACAACACATTGTATAATCAAGGATAACCTCTAACTCACATTCATCTTCCACTCTAAGCTTCTAGGTGCTAGGATTATAGGTATGAGTCACTATGCCTGGCACCATTACTTTTAGAAATTGAAATTACAACTAGTTAGTGGCAGGGAGGCTTAAAGTGGTAAATTAGATTTAACAAGTGTAGTGTGAAAACTAAATTCTGTTTTAAACAAGCTGTCTGTATTAAAATGTTCTTGAAAAAGTAATCAACTCAATTGTTGCTAAAATTTGGATCTTGAAGGTCTATGTATTAAAAGTTTAGAGTCTTGACATTCTTATGGGGTAATTGGTAGAGCCTATAATGAGGAAGGACCTTCTCAGATGTCCATATTATTGTATGCATGATCTCAACAGAGACTATGACACCAGCCTTTATTTTCTTCCTGGTAATAAGGTAAGTATTGTGCCCCATGTGCCCGATCCCACTGGCATCTAACATACTCACCAGGGACTCAGAACACTTTGGAACATTCAAACCATGAGCCAAAATAACTCTTCTCTTTTTCAAAGTTATGTGTTTGAGGTATTTTGTCATACTGATAAAATACTAACTGTATTAGTTAGGGTTTCTATTGCTGTGAAGAGACACCATGGTCATAGCAACTCTTATAATGAAGACATTTATTTGGTGCTGGCCTACAGTTCAGAGGTTTAGTCCATTGTTGTCATGGTGGGAAGCATGGTGGCACATAGGTAGACCTGATGCTGGAAAGTTGCTCATAGTTCTACATTGTGATCCACAGACAGCAAGAAGAGACTGAGACACACCACACTGACTAAAATAATTATAGAGTGGGTGTTAATGTGATGCCAATGAAATGTTATCAGTTTGTAAGGTATGATAGTGGTGCTATGGCAAAATAACAAATGTTCTGTAACATTTGTTGATGCATACTAGCTACAAGTGAAACAGAACCTTGTCTGCTACTCCTGCTGTTACTGACTGCACTAGATGCATCATGATATTCTTTTCTTTGGTGTATACTTAAATTTTTCCTAATTAAAATTGTTTGCTTTTGTCTGTATGTGTGCAGGTGCTGTGCATGCATGTGCACAGGTATGAGTACACATGAGGGCATGTCATTGTGGAGGTCAGAGGACAGCATCTGTTGGTCTTCAGATGTCACTCTTGAGGTGACGTCCCTATTATTTTGTAGACAGGGTCTGTTACTTAACATGGAACTCATGAGTTGACTAGGCCCTAAAGATATGCTTGTCTGCCTCCTGAGCCCTGAAGTTACAAGTACACACCACTACACACACCACTAACTCAGATATTTATAGAGAGATAGAGTTTTTTAAAAAATAATTGAAGGAGCACATAATATGTAAAGGTAAAAATAAAACATGCATATATAAGATAAAAAGTTTTCCTTCACTGCCAACAAAGTTTTACTTTCAAGAAGAAATCACTGTTAGTATATATATATATATATATATATATATATATATATATATATATATATATATATATATATATGAATGTTTCTATAACTATTGTATAAGCCTAGGGGTTTTTTTTTCCCAAAATGTTTTAAAATCTTTTCTTTCTAGAAGTCATATCTTAGGCATTTTCTCTCTGGCTAAATTCTCCCTGGCCTTATTCTTAGTAACCAATTCTGAATGTTTCCTGGTTTGGCTGTTTTGTGTGCACAACTTTACAGTCATAACCCTGAGCACTTTACTCCATTCCCAAATTTTACTAATATCAAGCGATATTAAAGGGACCTTAAATATGCTTTATTTTTTGTATATTTGTCTTTTGTACATTTTTGTATATTTTCATATATTTTTGTATATGTTTTGTATATTTGCCTACCCACATTTGTAGGATGAAGCTTTAGAAGGAGAAGTGACAGGCATTCCAAATTCACAGTCAAGTGTGTGGGCTTAGAGTCTTCTTCCTGTGCAAAGCAAGCTCAGTGCACTTCCTGGTAGTTCTAGTGGTCCTGGGCACATAGTTTAACTATCCCAGTATCAGCCCTTCTTAAATCCTCTCTCTCCCTCTCTCTCTCCCTCTCTCTCTCCCTCTCTCTCTGTCTGTCTCTGCCTCTCTCTGTCAATGTCTCTCTGTATATATGAGACAGAGTATGTGTCTATGTTTGCATGTGTATCATGTGTGTCTATGTATTTGTGCATGTGTGTTAAAGATCAGAGGACAATTTACAGAATGGGTTTTCTCATGTTTTCTTAAACCACGTGGGTCTGAAGGATTGAAACAGTCTGTTAGGCTTGGTGAAGGGCATTTCTTTTCCCACTGAAACATTTCACTGGTTTTTAACATCAGTTTTTAACTTGTGAAAATGGAAAATAGAATTAAGAAGAATGACAGCTGCCTTGCAACATTATTGTAAGGCTATGTATAATATAATGCATATAAAAATAGCACACTAGGGACTCAGAAAATGTCAACAAGCATTATTAATAGTACAAATTGGCTTGATGTATTTTGCCACCAATAGTAAGAAAGCAATTGCTATTAATATAGTAGAGGAAAATAATCTTGCTTCAGCTTCTAGTTTCTCGATAAGTATTCACTTTGTCCATAATTTGTTTGCAAATTCCTGGCTACTTGCATATTATTTCTATATAATATTAACTAGTGATCTCTGTGTATTTTCCCATTGCTGAAGTCTGAATTTTGAATGTTTTCAAAATGGTCAGCTATTTGGTATTTGATCCTTAGTTGGTACTACTGGGAGGGAGTGAAAACGTTAAGAAGTAGGCTTAGTGAGGGGTCATTGGACCCTGGGGTGTGACCCTGAGGATGGCGGGACCGCAGGCCCTTCCGACTCTATTTGTACTTCTCTATCGAGAGGTGAATGATTTGAAAATCTTGCACTGGTGTACAAAGAACAGGACGAAATGGTTGCAGGACGAAAACTCTAAAACTGTGAGACAAAATAAAATTGTTCTTTTTATAAGCTGTTGTGGTACTTTTTGTATCGACAGAAAGCCAACTAACTCACCTATGGAGATTCCAGCGACAGAACAAGCTACCTACAAGGTCGGATGAGAACTGTGCTTTCCCAGTATCTGGATACTTTAGCTGCAACAATGTGGCAGAGAAGTGCCAGGACTCAGGCATCCATCCCCACCTTGTGTCAGACTGACACGCTCATCAAGAGGCTGGATGAAACTCCATTTTTAAAATGAGAGCAACCTAATGAGCGTTCAGCTTTCCAATTCCGTGGTTTTAAGTTATGAACACACAGAAATGGGTATTCAAGATGTATCACAATAACACATTAAAACCTGAGTGATATTCTGAGGAGGTAGAGGCGGGAGGCTAGATGGTCAGCATCAGCCTCAAGTACATGAGACCTCCCGTCAGATTAAAAATAACAATAATTGAACAAAACAAAGAAAAACAAAACAGAGGAGCCCATGTTCCAGAACTGAGAATAAACAAAGCTCTTCCAGATTTTACATGAACTGAAATTCATCACAAGTCATCCTAATAATTACATAATCATAGCAGTCTATATGAATACAAAATATTTACCAACAGCAAATGTCCTCTCTGGGGAAAAACTGCAGAATTGTATAAATTGTATAAATACTAATCATTCTACTATTCAGCATTCAATCAAATTGCTATACTGAAGACAAGACCAAGTTACTAAAAATCAACCCAAGGCAACAATAGCAAGAAAAAGAGACAATAGAAATGCAGGCACAATCCTGGAGTGGCAATGGTTGGCCTACACCAGCCTGTGCTACCTAATGAGATATGATCTTAAGTGGAGCGTGGTGAAAGGAAAAGAGAAAAAATAAAGACAGAATCCTCCACTCAAAGGTAACACAACTGCAGTGCCTATGTGACAGCAGTGTCATGTGACCACTCATGTGGTAAAGTCACAAGACCATCCCAAACTAGCTGGGACCAAAGCTGCCACTAAAGAAGGCAACTGCTAACTGATGGTCTGCTGCTTCGTTATCTTATCATCTTTAACACCATCTTCATAGGGTTAACTTTGTAAACGTTCTGGCTTCTATCGGGCATTTGATGCCATAGTACAGGAAGGAAAATCCACGCAAGATCAATCGAGGGGAGTAAATGCTATTCTGTACTCGCCTTCCTTCTGTATTTCCCTGTCAGACAAATGACCCAGGTCCCAGTTCTAGGAGCCTTTCAAAGCTCACACTCACCCATGGACTGTGCACTTACCCTGTGTAATAAAACTCCTTCCAAACCCCTTAGAGGAGAGGAGACTGGGAAGGGCAGACAGTCAAACAATCTTCATTGTTTGTGGCAAAGAAACCAGCACCATTTCCTTTAAGTAAGAAACAATAGCGGCAGCATCTAACTTCTCGACTTCTCGTGGCAAGATATAAGAGGAAGCCATCATTAAGCTGTACTCTTTTTTTTTTTTTTAAATGAGTTTTAGGCAAGGATCTCACATAGGACAGGCACCACGAGTGCTGCTTTACTCTCTTTTATTTTTTTATTTCATTTTTTTCAATATTCTTTGTTTACATTCCAAATGCTTTCCCCTTTCCCCGTTCCCCCCTTTCCCATATGTCCCATAAGCCTTCTTCTCTCCACCCATTCCTCAATCACCCCCCCTCCCATTTCTCTGTCCTGCTACTCCCCTACAATGCTGGATCAAGCCTTTCCAGGATCAGGGCCCTCTCCTTCCTTCTTCATGGGAATCATTTGATAAGCTAATTGTGTCTTGAGTATTCAGAGCTTCTGGGCTAATTAATATCCACTTATCAGTGAGTGCATACCATGAGTGTTCTTTTGTGATTGCGTTCCTTCACTTAGGATGATATTCTCCAGCTCCGTCCATTTGTCTAAGAATTTCATGAATTCGTTGTTTCTAATGGTTGAATAGTACTCCATTGTGTATATATACCACATTTTCTGTATCCATTCTTACATTGAGGGACATCTGGGTTCTTTTCAGATTCTGGCTATTATAAATAAGGCTGCTATGAACATAGTAGAACATGTATCCTTATTACATTCTGGGAATCCTCTGGGTATATGTCCAGGAGTGGTATAGCAGGGTCCTCCGGAAGTGCCATACCCAGTTTTCTGAGGAACCGCCAGACTGATTTTCAGAGTGATTGTACCAACTTACAATCCCACCAGCAGTGGAGGAGTGTTCCTCTTTCTCCACATCGTTGCCAACACCTGCTGTCTCCTGAGTTTTTAACCTTAGCCATCTGACTGGTGTGAGGTGAAATCTCAGGGTTGTTTTGATTTTCATTTCCCTAATGACTAATGATGTTGAACATTTTTTAAGGTGCTTCTCAGCCATCCAAATTTCTTCAGGTGAAAATTCTTTGTTTAGCTCTGTACCCCATTTTTTAATAGAGTTATTTGGTTCTCTGGGGTCTAAATTCTTGAGTTCTTTGTATATATTGGATATTAGCCCTCTATCAGATGTAGGGTTGGTAAAGATCTTTTCCCAATTTGTTGGTTGCTGTTTTGTCCTTTGCCTTACAGAAACTTTGTAATTTTATGAGGTCCCATTTGTCAATTTTTGATCTTAGAGCATAAGCTATTGGTGTTCTGTTCAGGAACTTTCCCCCTGTGCCCATGACCTCAAGGTTCTTCCCCAGTTTCTTTTCTATTAGTTTCAGTGTGTCTGGTTTTACATGGAGGTCCTTGATCCACTTGGAGTGAAGTTAAGTACATGGAGATAAGAATGGATCAATTTGCATTCTTCTGCATGCTGACCTCCAATTGAACCAGCACCATTTGTTGAGAAGGCTACCTTTTTTCCACTGGATGGTTTCAGCTCCTTTGTCAAAGATCAAGTAACCATAGGTGTGTGGGTTCATTTCTGGGTCTTCAATCCTATTCTATTGATCCACTTGCCTGTCACTGTACCAATACCAAGCAGTTTTTAACACTATTGGTCTGTAGTACTGCTTGAGGTCCGGGATACTGATTCCCCCAGAAGTTCTTTTACTGTTGAGAATAGTTTTAGCTATCCTGGGTTTTTTGTTATTCCAGATGAATTTGAGAATTGCTCTTTCTAAGTCTATGAAGAAGTGAGTTGGGATTTTGATGGGGATTGCATTGAATCTGTATATTGCTTTTGGCAAGATGGCCATTTTAACTATATTAATCCTGCCAATCCACAAGCATGGAAGATTTTTCCATTTTCTGAGGTCTTCTTTGATTTCCTTCTTCAGAGACTTGAAGTTCTTCTCATACAGATCTTTCACTTGTTTGGTTAGAGTCATACACTCCAAGATACTTTATATTGTTTGTGGCTATTGTGAAGGGTGTCATTCCCCTAATTTCTTTCTCAGCCTGCTTATCCTTTGGGTATAGGAAAGCTACTGATTTGCTTGAGCTGATTTTATAACCAGCCACTTTGCTGAACTTGTTTATCAGCTGTTGAAGTTCTCTGGTTGAGTTTTTTTGCTCGCTTAAGTATACTATCATATCATCTGCAAATAGTGATAGTTTGACTTCTTCCTTTCCAATTTGTTTCCCTTTGATCTCCTTATGTTGTCTAATTGCTCTAGCTAGAACTTCAAGTACTATATTGAAAAGATATGGCGAGAGGGGGCAGACTTGTCTAGTCCCTGATTTTAGTGGGATTGTTTCAAGTTTCTCTCCATTTAGTTTGATGTTGGCTACTGGTTTGCTGTATATTGTTTTTACTACATTTAGGTATGGGCCTTGAATTCCTGTTCTTTCCAAGACTTTTAGCATGAAAGGATGCTGAATTTTGTCAAATGCTTTTTCAGCATCTAATGAAATGATCATATAGTTTTTTCTTTGAGTTTGTTTATGTAGTGGATCGCATTGATGGATTTCCGTATATTGAACCATCCCTGCATCCTTGGAATGAAGTCTACTTGATAGTGCTGAATGATTGTTTTGATGTGTTCTTGGACTCAGTTGGCAAGAATTTTATTGATTATTTTTGCATTGATATTCATAAGGGATATTGGCCTGTAGTTGTCCTTCTTTGTTGGATCTTTGTGTGGTCACCTAACCCTTCCACGCTTGACCTGGAAAATACACCAAGTCCAATTTGTGTTGCTCATATACTCATTGGAGCATGGTCAAACTCCAAGTGGCCAGACCCCTTACAGAAAACCATGACCTGCTTCACCACCCCCAACCCATCTGGGCCAGAAGCCATCAACTATGAAGAGCTACACTTCACAATGTTTATTGCAATTTTTAAGCTTGCTCTTCAATAGCTTCATGTCTGGACTGTTTCTTTTGAGAAGTGGGGTAGGGAGAGCTTGGCACAATAACCTTCAAAGTCTCTCATTCTCACTTACGAGTCTGTAGTCGCAAATACCACTGCAAGAGAGGCTTCCCTGCCCACAGCCATTATCGCCAGCACAGATCTCTGACATCAACATGGTCACAAATGACAAAGGTCTTTCGAGGAGACTTAACTCAGAAAATGAACTATTTTTCATCTCAGATATATTGTTCTTGCTCCGTCCAGGGGATCCTGAGGTTGTGCAGCGTGTGAGCTGTGTGAGCTCCAGGATGCTGCGTACCTCTCTGTCCTCAGTACCAGCAACCCTGCTAGTACCCTGGGCATGGCCATCTTGTTTGAAGCCTTCAGGTGGTGCTGAGGCCATGCTCCCCTCACCTGAGAGGGCAAGCAGAGGAGTGGCAGCAGGAACAGTCCTCCATGCTGTGACCTGGGCCTGCAGGGCTAACTGCATGCTGTCCTAGTGGACAGTGATGGGGCAAGCCTCTGGGGAGGTGTCTTAGCCAGGGTTTCTATTCCTGCACAAGTATCACGACCAAGAAGCAAGTTGGGGAGGAAAGGGTTTATTCGGCTTACACTTCCACACAGCTGTTCATCACCAGAGGAAGTCAGGACTGAAACTCAAGCAGGTCAGGAAGCAGGAGCTGATGCAGAGGCCATGGAGGGATATTTCTTACTGGCTTGCTTCCCCTGGCTTGCTCGGCCTGCTCTCTTATAGAACCCAAGAATACCAGTCCAGGGATGGCACCACCCACAATGGGCCCTCCCCCTTTGATCACTAATTGAGAAAATGCCTTACAGCTGGATCTCATGGAGGCACTTCCCCAATTGAAGCTCCTTTCTCTGTGATAACTCCAGCCTGTGTCAAGTTGACACACAAAACCAGCCAGTACAGGCAGAGAAGCCACTCCACTCTGCAAGGACATGCTCCTTTGTCCACACACCTGTTGCCACTGCTGTGCCTCTAGTTTTGCTTCTCTCTGCCACGTGCATCACTCCAGTCTGCCATCTTTCTCCCCCAGAAAAGTCAACTTATAAAGGTCCACAATTCACCTAAGACTGATACTCCAGACTCATAGTATGTAAACACAAAGAATGTTTTATTCTGCAGAAGTCCAGCATGCTCAGGTCTCCCATTACCAAGATAGATAACCAAGTGTGCTCCAAGGCCCAATTTAAAGCACATTAGGGCATTCTGGGGTAGACGATCCTTATCTTATTCCATCTCTCAGGGTATTCCATTACCAGGGCATGAGGATGGAAACTATTGTTGAGGAAGTAGCTGAGGAAGATCTGGAAACTGTTGTTGACCCATTGTCCTTGCCTTGGGCAGGGCAACTGGGCAGCTTCTGAGGCCTGGACTTACCCAGTTTTTGGAAACAGAGATTTGGGCCTAGTCTCCTTAACTGCCAGTTTGAAGCCTATCATGGAAACCTAGCCCTCTCAGACTTTGGATGATAGATTTTAATAGAAACATTTTAGAAAATTGCATCAAATTCTCCAATTAAAAAAAAACATTAGAATTGAAAAATAAAAGTCAGTCTTCCTTACAAAAGACCTATCACAAACATATGGCACAGAAAGGTTGAAAACAGCATATTGGTAAAAAACATATAACTCAAAACTTTAATGTGCTTAATTTTATCTTTAAAAATTACCTCATTTTTCTTTTAAGTGAAGTGAAAGGTGGGGGAACCAATTACATTAGTCATTTTAATTAAATGCAAAGATCTGAACACATTTATTTCAGTAAAGAACAAGCAAAATAAAACCCATAGTTTTTAGGTTTTAGCATGATTAATTAGTCTCACTTAAGTGCTATATATATATACTTTTTCCAAGCATATTTTTTCAAGCACAAAAAATCCATTTGCCAAATGTTGATGAAGTATTAGATCATAAATCAAACCTCAATGATTTTCAACCTATTAAGACGATTAATCTTAGGGAATTAGGCAAGAATGTAATAATAGAAGTAACTAGAAAAGGCCCAAATGTTTGGATAGAAGAAATACACATCTAGATAACCCACTGATCAAAGAATAATTCCCCATAACAACCTGGGTCACATTATGACAGAAAACATGATATTTCAAAATGGTTAGGATATACGTCTAATTATCTGGCTTCTGATTGGAGCTAAAGTCTTCCCTATAGAAAAGAGTTCACACCAGATGCTGAAGACCTGGTCAAAGACCCATGCTGAAAGTTTAGAGTCACTAGGACAGAAGCTACTTGTCTTCAGTATTGCTCTATTGCTGTGAAGAAACACCACAACCCAGGTGACTTATAAAAGAAAGCTTTTAATTGGGGCCTTGCTTACAGTTTCAGAGGCTTGGTCAATGATCACTATGTCCAGGAATGCGAGGCAGGCAAGCGTGGTGCTGGAGCAGTAGCTGATCCACAGGCAGAGAGGTGACAGGCCTACTGTGGGCTTTTAAAGCCTCAAACCCACCAGTGACACACCTTCTCCAGCGAAGCCATACCTTCTAATCGTTCCTAAAGAGTCCACCAACTGGACACCGAATATAAGTCTGTGGAGGCCATTCCCACCCAAACTGCCACACTGATATTGCTATTTTGCTAAATAAATGTATTGTCAAACTGCCTTTTAAATATTTACATTCATACCCACAGACAAGTTCTGTATTCAGCCTCTCTTAGCAGCAAATAATGATTAAAGCAGGTATGCATGGCTAAAGGTGCTGAAAACTTGTAGAGAGCCTTATTGAGGTGTCATGCCACCTGGCAGGAACTTGACATTGACCAATGTGAAGTTCCTCTTCCAGCCTTTGAGCGGGAACTCCTGTGTTAGCCATAATCCCCTCCACCTAGGGTGGACCGCTCAGACCATGGTGAAGCCCATTGTTCTTCAAGGACCTGCAGTTTCTTGAGAAACACTAGCCACCGGTGGAGCAACTGAACTGGTTCTGCTGAGAAGATTCCAGCCTTTTCTCCTGCCTATATATTTGGAGTCCTCCATTAAACTTTGAGACCTTGAATAGCAGGTGCTGTCTTGGTCTCCATCTTTTTTCCATCTTCCCTTCCAGGTAACCCGTTTGATGTAACTGGGGGCAGTTACAAAAACTAGTGACTGTTGACCCTTCAGCGTTAAACAAGATTCCCATAAGATCCTTTCCTAGGCTCAGAGAACATCATGGAAGATCAGAGAGAAAGAGGGAGGACAGGAAAGAGGTTCATGAAATGCCGTACCATGGCTGAGACATAAACTTAGGAAAAGTTGCATTTGCCAACATAGGACCTGCACAAGATGAAAGCCATAAAAATTCAGTCACAGAAGGGGAGGCTCCAGGGGAGAAACAGCCGTTGGGTGACATTTTGTCATCAGTGGCACAGCCACTAGTGACCCAGTGCTTAGCTCCACACTCGTGCCCACTCCAGTGGCCCTGGTTAAAGTCAGTGGGCCACAGGGGCCGAGTGTGTTCATAATGCATTGTAAACTTGTATAAAATCATCCAAGAATTTTAACAAAGAAATTTTGAAAAGAAAAAAAAAACAGAAAGAAAGAAAAAAATAGAGGCTGAAATGTGGAGAGTAGGAAAACAAAAGGCTGAGATTTGGTGATCTAAGTCTTCAAATGCTCTCACGCTTCAGTTTCCAGCATTTTCTACTTTTGAAAAAAATAGAAAAATTAGCTCCACAGGATCCAGACTTGCGTGTCTCTGTGCTCATTTCAGAAACCAGGGTGAGTTTTTAGTCTTTCTGAGAATGCATTTGCGACTGTGCACACACCCTAATCTCCAGAGGCCTTTGTTAGCTTTTCCTTTTATATATATATTTTTTATCCTAAAGTCAGATTATGCCTCTCAGCACCACTCTACTGCAGAAGGTCTTACCACACACTGGGTGGTTCCGACCCACCCTTCCAGAAACAGGCAGGCACAAGCACCTGGGCCAACAGACAAAACCAGTTGCTCTGCAGGTTTCTATCTCCCGGCACCCACACAGTGAGAAGTATCTACTCAGCATCCACATTATCACTGTGGCCTTACAACAGGATTGGCTAAGTACACAATTACATGGGCAATATGTTTACAAGGCTTTAGTAAAACTTGACAGTTGAGAACTTTAGATTCTGGAGCAGGCAGGTCATTGCTGCCACCTACTATAATAAACTTTATTCTCGGGATACAACATTTTCAGAAAACAATGCATTCACTATTTAGTTTTGGAACTCATCAATTAACGTGTTTGAAGGAGTATTTGTATATTAGTAGAAATTATTCAAATTTATTCCTCAAATAAACTGAATTGCATTATCTGTGAATACAAGCTAGACAGACCTACCTAAAAACAGTCGATTAGCCTATTATCAGTATGATAGAATTCTCAACCACATCAAATATTTAAGAGCCTTGACATTCTCTTGCTTACTTTTACAACACTTAGTATGATAGTGGTTCATTTATTCAGCTTCATTAAATAAAACAGAAATCTCTCTATTGAAAATGTTGATTTATCTAGAATATCCTACTTACTTAAAGAGTAACCAGTGCTCTTGAGAAACTAGGAACTAGATGTCCTCCATTGAGGGTAATCAATTGATTTCCTTAAGGATGAAGGAAAGACTGAAAAAAACTTCTCCTTTTGGGTAGCTAGGTTTCCATGGCAGCAGGCAGCTTTGATAGCCAATAACACCAGCTCTCCTCTAGTCAGGACAGGAAAGTCAGAAAACAAACCAAGTCAAATAGACCAAGAGAAGAGGTGGGGGAGGGAAGGGGAGAAAGAGAGGCAGGGAAGGAAAAGAGAAGAAAGGAAAAAAAAGGTAAAGGAAAAGAATAAGAAAAAATAAGAAAGAAACAAGGAAACTAGCCATTTTAATAGCTTTTAAAGCTGGGCAGTGGTGGTACTTGCAAAGGCAAATGAATCTCTGAGTTTAAGGCCAGCCTGGTCCATAGAGTAAGCTCCAAACAGAAAGAGCTGCAGAGAAAGCCTGGTATATACTTCCATGCCCTGCCCTTCCTCCAATACCTGCTCAAGAAAACTCAGTATTATAAGTAAATGTTGTATTTACTTATTTATTTAGAATTTTGAGACAAAGTCTTTTGTTATATTCCCCTGGCTGATCTGGAACACGCAGTGCAGTCAAGGATGGCCTCAAACTTGTAGTAATAACCCTCCTGCCACTGCCTCCTGCGTTCTAGAGTTGCAGGAATTGTATGGCCACAACTGACTTGTAAATACTATCCATTTACAGAAGAAATTACGAGTATTTCTCTCTCTTAGGACTTTGCTAATTAGTGAGCATTACCATGAAAATGATTTTAAAGGTTGTTAATTAGCTTTGGAGCAATGACTGAGTACTCTTTTAATAAGCCTGCATGCTTTTCATTTAACAAAAAAAAAAAAAAAAAAAAAGAAAGAAAGAAAGAAAGAAAACAAAACAAAACAAAACCAATCAGCTTTTGAGGGAAGGCGTGTACTCAGCTGAAGTTCACAACAGCTCGTCTAGCCAGAAGGAAGTCTGAAGAGAAGCTGGAAGTGAGAGTTAATCCAATTAGCTGGGGATTGCCAAATGGACAGAATATCAGACCCCTTCTGCAATGAGTGTGCATTAGGCACCGCCTTTA
The DNA here is from genome assembly GCF_947179515.1 of Apodemus sylvaticus. Lineage (NCBI taxonomy): Eukaryota > Metazoa > Chordata > Mammalia > Rodentia > Muridae > Apodemus > Apodemus sylvaticus. The sequence goes on from NC_067479.1 coordinate 22,425,229, forward strand.
GTTGGAAACTTGTGAGCAGCCTCCAGAAGGCTCTCCACCCTCATTGTTTCCTCATTCTCAGCTTCACCATGACAACAGGTGTACTACTGCTGCCACCGCTACTGCCACCGCCACCGCCTTCTCTGTCGCTGGTTGTGGCTCGCTCCTTTCTCTGTAAAAACTACCCATATTTTGTAAACTGCCATTGGAAATCATTAGTACTTTCATCTGAACCAAATTTCTGGTGGGATTGCAAGCTGGTACAACCACTCTGGAAATCAGACTGACAGTTCCTCAGAAAATTGGACATAGTATTTATTACCTGAGCACCCAACTATACCACTCCTGGGCATATACCCAGAAGATTCTCTAACATGTAATAAGGGCACATGCTTTTCTATGTCCATAGCAGCCTTATTTATAATAACCAGAAGCTGGAAAGAACCCAGCTGTACTTCAATAGAGGAATGGATACAGAAAACGTGGTACATTTACACAATGGAGTACTAGGCAATTATTAAAAGTAATGAATTCATGAAATCCTTAGGCAAATGGATGGAACTAGAAAATATCTGAGGTAGAAAATGACTGAGGTAACCCAGTCACAAAAGAACACACATGGTATGCACTCACTGATAAGTGGATATTAGCTCAAAAGCTCAGAATGAACAAGATAAAATTCACAGACCACATGAAGCTCAAGAAAGAAGCTAACCACCAAAGTGTAGGTGCTTCAGTTCTTCTTAGAAAGGAGAATAAAATATTCAAGGGAGGAAATACAGGGGCAAAGTGTGTAGCAGAGACTGAGGGAAAGACCATCCAAAGACTTCCCTACCTGGGGATCCATCTCATATATAGTCACCAAACCCAGACACTATTGTGGATGCCAAGAAGTGCTTGCTGACAGGAGCCTGATATGGCTGTCTCCTAAGAGGCTCCGCCAGAGCTTTGCAAATACAGAGGCAGATGATCTCAGCCAACCATTAGACTGAGCACGGGGTCCCCAATGGAGGAGCTAGAGAAAAAACTGAAGGAGCTGAAGGGGTTTGCAATCCCACAGGAAGAACAACAATATCAATCAACCAACCCCCCCTCCCACCAGAGCTCCCAGGGACTAAAACACCAACCAAAGAGTACACGTGGAGGGACCTATGGCTCTAGCTGCATATATAGCAGAGGATGGCCTTATCTGGCATCAATGGGAGGAGAGGTCCTTGGTCCTTGTAAAGGCTTGAATCCCAGTGTAGGGGAATTCGAGGGTGGGGAGTTAAGAGTGGGTAGGTGATGGGAGAGCACCCTCATAGAAGCAGGGGGAGGGGGATGGGATAGGGGTCTTCTGAGGGTGGGGAACTGGGAAAGGGGGTGACATTTGAAATGTAAGTGAAGAAAATATACAAGAAAAAAGAAAAAGGAAACCTAAAACACTTAAGGTAATTATCCTTTAAAACAAATACTATATATTTCAGTACTTAAAATATGCTCAATTACAAAGTCAAATATTCACTGATATATAACTTCAGCCCTTAAATACAGAGAAGGGGCCCGCATGCTCCTGAGGTGTTATTTAAGACGACCTTTAATCACATTTTATTACTTTGCTCACTTCTTTGCCACTCTTTTCTACTAAAGTCTAGCACCATAGTAACTAAACTCATGAAAAAAAAAAGTATTTCGGAAGGAAAATAAAATACCTGTTTACACCAAAAGCTAGACAAATAGCAACTCGGATAATATTTAATACAGGATATTATTCTGGTGACTCAGCCTTTTTACAAGCTGCCTCAGTTTCATGTCTCAAATAGTTATATCTGAAGGTTGCCAGGCATTTTAGCACCAGAACCATATAAATCATTAGGCTAATACAGCACTAAAGTACCTTCTCTGTAATTTCCTTTTCAGGCATTCACAAAAACTCAAACATTCCTAGCAACAATTTATCACTATAGATAATATCCGTGAGGTATTAAGAATCATATTTCACTTTTGGAACATGTTTAAAACAGGAATAAATATGTCAAATGTAAACCATCTGAAGCAGTATAGAAATTAAAGAACATGTTTCTCAGAGAGAAGCATGTAGCTTGGTACAAGCAAAGTTGGCTTTTGGCCTCAACAGACCTTCTACTAAGGTAAGGGTTTAAGGTGAAGAATTTCCACAGGTTTAATGAGTTACGCAGGTTTGTGACACCAGTTCACTGGACTCTTGTGGGATAGGTATGTTAGAACGTAGGCCTATGTGCAAGACAGAGTAAGATCTTCCTCCACCCAAAGAGCTTGAACTCTATCTCCAAGTAACAACACAGAAAATGAATATAAGCTTGCCTAGGGAAGATTAGTATCCAAAGATTATTAAGGGTACCACCCATAGCTAGGTGCGGTAGCACTCATCTATAATCCCAGCTCTTAGGAGCCCAAGGCAGAAAGAGTTGCGTTAAAGGTCAAGTTACATAGTGAGATCTGCCTCATGATTAGAGCTGGTCTGAGATACTTAAACCGGAGTGCTTAAGTTCCCTACCACAGCAAAAAATATTATATATTTATTTAAGACGCTGATAGTTGCAGGTGTGTGTGTGTGTGTGTGTGTGTGTGTGGTGCATGATTCTTATAGAAGATGCTTCTTGTGACTCTCCAGATGAATAGTCTGAAGTTCTGAAGGTTTCTGATGCTCTCACAACTCATAAGATTTGCGCAAACCTGAGTTTGTACTATATTCTAGTGCTTGTCTCCTCCCATTTCATTCCTTTTGACAGATATCGGTGATCATTTCCTGCACTTTTCAGTCTTCGCTCCTGCCAAGGCCTTACATGTTTTACGGAGCCCCATAGTTACCTTCATCATGGCTCTAAACAATCTTGATAATAGCCAGCTCTTTTAGTTTACCAATAGTGCTAAATTATTGGAGGAGAAAAGACTCTCTAGAATGTAGCCTCTAGATAATATCGAAGGGAGGGTGATGGGAGGAAGAAAGAAAGGGAAGGGGGGAAGGGAAGGAGGGAATGACTTATCCCCGACTCTGTCCAAGAACTTCTGGTGCTTTCTGGCACGTCTGGCATTTGCATGTCTCTGAGTTACTAAATTCAGCTTTTAAGTCCATCCTTGATTATATCCTACCTCGGTTTGACTCATGAGCTTTCGAACAGCCAGCGTCTGGTGGAACCCTACAAGCCAGGTCATTTATGTCCTCTACCCAAAAAGGGTAACATAAACACTGTCATTCTTGGCTGTAATTGCTGTAGACATCATAGTCATTACCAGATATGCCATGGTCTTACCCAGTCCCGTAACGAACTACATTACAATTCGGGAGTCATTAGTACCTGCTTCGCATTTAGTTGGCTGTGTTCACATAGCTGCTCTGCCCTGCTTGGTGCTTTGTCTTGCATTGGTTCTCCGACCCCATTGTAAGGTGTGCTGTGACTGAATAACACTTCAGCCAATACTTATTTTTCTTCCCCTCTTCATCACCAATCTTAACTTCTTCTTGCTTTCTTGTGCTTCAAGTCAGGTACTTCACCCCCCCCCCAAAAAAAAAGAAGATTCCCTTGAAACATAATATATCCCCAAATTCTTAGTTCTATCTTATGCTGTCAGCTTCTCTAGGATTTCCCTGTAGCTCTATATTTCAATATCTGTGTGCCTTTTTGTACTTTATGACGGACAACCAATTCTTCCTCTTTTCAAGTACCTGAGCTTTGCTGGAGTTCTTAGTTATTTTTGGTTTATGCTCACTCCAATTTGCCCTTTTAAGTTCAAGTTTAACTTTTAGAACTACGATCTCCCCTGAAGATAAGAATAAACAAACTAGAAGGCAATATGTCACATTGTACATTTTTAAGATAAACTGTTTCTCAATGTTCTCATCAAAAACATTGCTTGAGAAACCGGGCAATAGCACTGAACAGAATTGCTGCTTTAGAAGGACATCATGAATCCATGCAAAATGAACGGTCAGAAATCACCAGTGAGTTTCCATTACAAACCCTCATATGACCGCACTCTGGCTGTCATATTTCTTGGTCTGTCCATTTCTATTTTGTGTAGAAAGAAGGAGCCGCCAATGCTTCAGCTCGCCTGCTCGAACAGAGTGCTGCTAGATAATCCCACTTCCTTTTGAACGTACACAGCCATGCCGTGGTGGCCCAGTGAAGTCTGTAAAAATGATATTTTACAGACAGAGGCAAAAAAGAAAAAAGAAAAAAGAAAAGAAAAGAAAAGAAAAGAAAAGAAAAGAAAAGAAAAGAAAAGAAAAGAAGTGTCTCCTGGGAATAACAGAACTCTCTGTAAATTTAGAAGCAGAAATCTCACCTGGCAATTTGTTATATTTTCTTACTTTTTAGCTATTTAAGATGGGCCTGTAGTTCTCAAGTAGCAGTTTGCCCTGACTTCTTTTTTTCTCTTCATGGGGATTCCTATGGCCTGGCTGATAATTCACTAACCGCCAAACTCCCTTTTAAGAATTGCAATGCTTTGCCTCATAGTTGTTTACATAATTACAACCTTCCAACCACAGACAGGTTTTTATGGCTGTGCTTATGTGTATGAGGATGGCTCTGGCACTCTGGTACTGAAAGAATTGATTAAGTCCAAGAAGTTTTGTTTTACAAGGTAGAAGGCTAAATGTTAAATAAGGATTTCTCACAAAAACTTGTTAAAGACCCAGGTGGTATAAGAAACTTCAAACTCTTTGAAGGTTTACTGTAAACTATGAGTGACTCTATATTCTAATCAGGATGTTTGATGGCATCTGTAAATTGATCTTCTATATCTGTTACTTGAAAAACTTTGTACCTGATTGATTTTGCATTTCCTTGTACCAAATGGCTATGATAATTGTGCCTGCCTCACTGGCTATATCTTTTGAAATGGTAATACCAACTCTTCCGTGTATAAAAATCCTTGCCTTAGAGCTCCAAAATACATTCAGATTCAAACCTCCACTGTGTGTGTGTGTGTGTGTGTGTGTGTGTGTGTGTGTGTGTGGTTTGTTCTGCCTGTCATCTCACCAGGACCTGTGTCTTCCTTGACCAGAGGATCCTGGTTATCCCTCAGCAGACCCATGGTCTGTAACACAGCAACACTTTCAAATTCCTCGGCGCCCCATAACTGTTTAGACCAAGAAAATGTCCCTTTTAGAAATTTCTGCTCTATAAGCCACTATCCACTTGTGTTTTCATTTGTTTTTCTCATTATGAATTCGTTAGGCCCAAAGTATCATATCTTCTTTACCTTGATCTCCAAGGGTAACTGATCCCAAGAATAAAAACATTATCTTTAAAGTCTAGATAGTCAGACATCAAGATCCAAGTTGATCTGGTCTCAACTAATCCTCTCCATCAGGTGAAGAGCCTCACTTTTCTTTGATTTTTGAAGAGGCTGGTTGCCTACAATGGGGCTAGAGGAACCCGAGGGCTTGGCACCATAATAAAGTGCCAAGGAGTTACCTAAAAGTCAATTTTAAAAGAAAGAAGAAGATCGGTAGGAAAAGCCACCTATTAGAGGAAAAAGAAGTCAAGGATTATTTTCTACCAATTTGTTCCTAGGGTTTGAGCCACACTGGCTTTTGATGTCCATCCATTTATTCATGGACGGGTTGCTTTGAACTTAGCGTGGGCAGCTGATCCTATCAAATCAGCTCTGGGCCCCTGATACTATCTCTTACTCGCCTCGGGCTAGTACTGTCTTTCAGTTCAGTTTCCACCTGGCCTCACAAAGGTCAACTAGCAAGTGACCTACATCAGAGGTCCTGGACCCAGACAAGGCTGAGAAGACTCCAAAGAAAACTTGAAACACTTGGATACTTTACTAGGTTTGCAGGCTGTCTAAGTGGTCATAGATACCCTGCTCTGCTGTCTTGGATCCTGGAACATGGCGTGCAATTCCTGGGTCAGAGAAAAAAAAGACCTTGTTGCTCACAGCACAGCCAGCATCCTGAGCTGTGTGCACATGTCTGTCCCATCGCTCTCTGGAACCCACAGGGAGCGCCTTGCTTTGATGCTGCTCAGACAATTCAGACACCCTAAGTTTAGAACACCTTAGACGGTTATTAGAAAAGACTGGCCTGGGGGGCTGGGGGAAGACATTTCTAATTCTAGAGAGAAAGAAGCTTTAACTTTCATTGTGTGGGCAACACATGAATGAGCTCCAGCATTTCATAGCCAGAGGGAGACACTGTCTTTTGCTTAGTATCAAAATTGTTGAAAAGATGGTCAGGAAAAGGGGCCTTCGGTGCCTTTGATCACAGGCAATGAAGAGACCGGTAGAATAATCTCCCAGCAGTTAGTTTTAAAAAGTGTGTTACAGGAACAAGGGGCACAAGTGCACAGACATCTCAGAACAACTAAGGAGAGAGTCCTTGGTACAAATAGCCCGTCCATTCCCCATTCTGAAGAACTCCACAAAGTTAATAGATGCCACATCTGTCTAGACTGGAGACCATTCTCATTTTATTAATGTAAATGCTAGCTGCTTGTTCGATAATTGGCATTTTGGATAAATTCTGAAAAACTTGTGACAGAGAACTTTGACTATACCAGGCAGGCACTGTACACTTCATGGAACAATTGTCTTTAAATATCATCCTTTATGTAAATTAGTTGACACATCTCTCTCCTTTTTACATGAGCTGTTCAGTTTTAAATTTATTTTTTATTTTTTTATTAGATGTATTCTTTATTTACACTTCAAATGATTTCCCCTTTCCTGGATCCCCTCCCATGAAAATCCCATAAGCCATCTCCCTTCCCCCTGTTCCCAATCAACCCCCTCCAGACTCCTGTCCTGGTATTCCCCCTACATTGCTGCTTTGAGCCTTTCCAGGACCAGGGGCCTCTCCTCCCTTTGATGTCCAACAAGGCCATCCTCTGCTGCCTATGCATCTGGAACCATGGGTAGCACAATGTGTGCTATCTGGTTAATGGTTTTGTCCCTGGGAGCTCTGGGAGTACTGGGTGGCTCATATCGTTGTTCCTCCTGTGGTGCTGAAAACTCCTTCAGCTCCTTGGGTCCTTTCTCTTGGGACCCTGTGCTCAGTTCAATGGTTGGCTGAAAGTGTCCCCCTCTGTATTTGTCATGCACTAGCAGAGCCTTCCAGGTGACAGTTATATCAGGCTCCAGTCAGCAAGTACTTATGGACATCCATAATAGTGTCTGGGTTTTATAACTGTATGTGGGATGGATCACTAGATGGGGTAGTCTCTGGATAGTCTTTCCCTCAGACTCTGCTCCACACTTTGTCTCTGTATCTCCTTCTGTGGGTATTTTGTTTCCCCTTCTAAGAAAAACCAGAGAATCTATACTTTGTTCTTCCTTCTTCTTGGGCATCATTCAAGATGTCAAATGTGTATTAGGTATTCCAAGCTTCTAGGCTAATATCCACTTATCAGTGAGTGCATACCATGTGTGTTCTTTTGTGATTGGGTCACCTCACTCATGATGATATTTTCTAGTTCCACCCATTTGCCTAAGAATTTCATGAATTCATTGTTTTTCATAGCTGAGTAGTATTCCATTGTGTAAATATACCGCATTTTCTGTTTCCATTCCTCCTTTGAGGGACATCTGGGTTCTTTCCAGCTTCTGGCTATTATAAATAGTGATGCTATGAACATAGTGGAGCATGTGTCCTTATTACATGCTGGAGGGTCAGGGTTAGGGTTATGGTCAGGGTTAGGGTTATGGTCAGGGTTAGGGTTATGGTCAGGGTTAGGGTTATGGTCAGGGTTAGGGTTATGGTCAGGGTTAGGGTTATGGTCAGGGTTAGGGTTATGGTCAGGGTTAGTGTTATGGTCAGGGTTAGGGTTATGGTCAGGGTCAGGGTTATGGTTAGGGTTGCTCTTCGCATACTTTTACACCAGTATCTTTGTACCTTGCTCATTTTCACCCCATATTATCCTCTCTTATTCCACGTATTTCTTTATTCCAAGAACTAAAATGCAAATGACATAAAAGTTTGAGAGTTAGTTTATTCAAACATGCAAAATGAGAAATATATATTGTATGTGAGGGGATAGAAACAGTAAGGAAACCGGTGAAATGCTGCTCCACGGTTAAAGGGAAGGTTTTTCATTATAGAGAGAAAATAGCCAGAGGCATCTGGCAGAGTTCAGAGCAGAGAAAAAGAGAAGCAGACTGGACATGGCCAGGGCTCTCTTGGAGGGTTACTATCATAAAGAGGGGTTGGGGAGCCTGGAACAGCCTGGGGCTAGCACAGGACAGGAGGAGTTGGGCAGTTGAGAAGGGCCAGGGGCTGGCGCGGGGCTTTGAATACAGAACAAGTACTTGTGAATAGGGACTGAGAGAACCTGGAGGCCAGCACAGAGTTTGAAAGGCAACCAAGGGTGTATGTCAGCACAGAATCGCGTGACGCTCCAAAGTATAGTCAAGGGGAAGGTTTTTATTGTAGATGTGTGAGAGAGAACATCTAGAGGCATCCGAAAGAGTCCAAAACTGAGGAAGAAAGAAGTAGACTGAACACGACCAGTGAACTAGACTTGGTCAGAATAAAAGATAATAGGCACACAGACGGCCATTAGTCCCTTTGTCAGTGATAAGGGAAATAACTTCTGGTAGTGGTGAACCAGCTTCACAAGTTCCTGAGGGATGATGGCTTTTATCTAACTGTCAGAAATCTTGCTATAGTCCAGTACTGTCTTTTGGCATCTGGGGACTGGAGTTTCCTTTGGACCTGACACCTGACACTAATTGCATAATTGTGACATTTCTATGATAGTGGAATGACTTCTGGTTCAATTGTTTTTATATCTGAACCCCCAAGGCAGCCGCCAAATCATTATCATCTGGATAAAGCAGATGTGGATTGTATGTTCCCCACCACAGAATGTCCTGATGCACATACTCTGCCAACATTTGGCAGGACTGTTCAATAATCCATAAATTATATCAGTATATTTAATCTGTGGCTGAGGACATAAAGAGAATCCTAAAATCCAGATATATGATTTGTGATTCAGATATGTGATTCAGTCAGCTTTTCTTAAGTCACTCTCCGAGGCAAGTATATATTTAATAATTTAATAATAATCTGTAATTACAGGCTAGAGGGATGACTCAGCAGTTAAGAGCACCAACTGCCCTTCCAGAGGTCCTGAGTTCAATTCCCAGCAACCTCATAGCAGCTCTCAGCCATGTGTAATGGGATCTAATGCCCTCTTCTGGTGTGTCTGAAGAGAGCAATGGTGTACTCATATACATTAAATAAATAAATAAATAAATAAATAAATAAATAAATAAATAAATATTTTCAAATAAACTGTAATTTCTAAACTCAGTGGGTTTGCTATCTATATGTTAAAATATACAAAGATGAATCTCTTCACTTTTCCAGTGAAGAGACAGAATTCACAGCACCCACAATGTATCCAAACAAATGGGAAGAAAAACTACATTCTCCTATTACCCTTAGTTCTGATCCCACCAAACAGAAGTTATCATTTTCATTTTGTTTTTTTGCCATATTCCAAGTTGCTAGACACATCTGTACCTCTGATAGGAGGTAAATCATCTTGTTTCAAGTGGAATATTGGGAGGAGAAAATTCAGTGCTTAAGTGAGTAAAAGGAAGCGTGAGAGAATTTGATGAGGAAATAAACATTAATTGAGAAGGCCGTCTATAACTGTTTTCCCCAAATAGAAGCGCTGGCTGAAGGCTGTGCTCCATTTATTTGTTTAAGCAATCCACTGCATGCCTACCACATGCAGCATGGGGATCTAAAGGGATACAACACAGTCTTTACCTACAGCATTTTACTAAACCCAAATAATAAGTGTGAGACCAAAACTGGAAAAATATGCCTTGCAAGTTAGAGGTTCTGTTTGCAGTCAAGACAGTTAAGAGTTAGTGCCTGTTTGTTCTGTGCAGGTTAAAGTTGCTATTTGTAGTTAAAGAATAAGTGTCTGTTTGTCCTGTGTTAAATTCTTGCAATAGTTAAAGAGTAAGTTCCTGTTTGTCCTGTATTAAGTCTTTGCAAGTTAAGGTTTCTAGTTGCAATTAAGAATGAGTTCCTGGTTCTTAGATCTGATACAAGCTGCAAAGCATGTTTTTCAATCTTTGGTAAACTTGCAACTCCATTCACATGATGTTCCTTCCTTTGCATTGTGTTCTTCTCACAACATATCACAGTCGAGGCGCTTGCCCCTGGGAACACCTTATCTCTGCTATAAAAAGGACCTCAAAAGGCTGGCAAGAGCTGCTCTCTCAAATCCTGTACTGTGACATAGCCAGCTGTCCAAGCCTGGATGCACCCCCAAAATACAGCTTGCTTTAACTAGACAATTGTGGATTTGGTCATTTCTCCTCATGATTCTCAGGTTTAAGAACAGGTAATAAGACCAACAAAAGAGAATTTTGCACACATTGTAAAGTACACATATATGGTAGATCTAGTGGAAATGAAACATGGACCATGAAATCAGACTCAGTTAAATCTCTGTCATTTAAAAACATTACATGAACCAATTTGTCAAATCTCTCTGCTTCTATTTCCTCATCTGTTATGGTTTAAGTGTTAAATGCGACCACAGGCTCCTGTGTGAGGACTCTTGGTCTCTACCTCGGGAAACCATAGCTCCTTCAGAGTGGGAGGCCTTACTGGTGGAGGTGAGTCATTGAGGGTGACCCTTCCAGGGTTTGTCCCTGGCTACCACTGCTCTGAACTCCCTGCATGGAGAGCCATCGTGGTGTAAAGGGGTCAGAGTGTATGCTTTAGTCAGATAGAGAAGGTTTCAGGCTGTATGCCTACCACGATAATGGTCAACCCTCTAAAACTAAGAAATAAAATAAATGTCTACTCCCTTTATTTTCTCAGATGGATCATTACAAAGATGAGAAAAGTAAGCTAACTCTATAGACTCTATAAAATATACAATCGGCCTTTTAGTACTTGGAAGGTAAAATAAACACATATGAAATAAATATGAGATAATACATCATACATTATCAACACAGTAAGGACCAGGTGTCTACTCTGGCAATTTTGAGAAGGTCTTTGGTATAAAGAACAGTTTTGAATTTCTTATAGATCATGCAGATAGTTTTTTATAGATAAGAGATAAATGGTCTAGTAAACATGTTCTTTGGCATAGACAATATCCTTAGAAGCATTCCTGTACAACCTAGAAACCTGGTCACTCTGTTGGATTAACCTGGTCTAGGAGTGAGGGGGAGTTACGGAAGATGTTCCTGACTCTTCATTTTCTCCACATGTCCACAGTGAGCAACAATCAGCCTTCCTAATGCATCTGTTCTCAACATTGTAAGGCAAGCACACAAATCAATTGGCAGAGGATAGCTTCTCGACTTGAGATAATTTCAGCAGTTCCTCAACACACAAATTCCCATTCATTCTTCAATACACTGCTTGTGTAGGAATGACATGCTAACCAATATTCCAGGTAATTCAGACTGACTGCTGAGCTTCCAAAAGATTTTAAAAGGTCACTTTACAATTTATCGTGGTTCATACATTTACTCTCAAGAAGCTTTACCGTATCTTATTTATGTATTCATTCCAACATATATACAAGTGTGTGTGTGTGTGTGTGTATACATGTATATATATATATATATATACATATACACACACAGACACATATATCACTTCTTTCAAGATCAAATGCACTGTCCTGTAAAATAGTTTCATGTTAATGAATGTCTATAAAATAGAAAAATTAGAACTGGTAATAATCACTGTACCTTCTGAGACAACAGCTGCACATTTAATCATATGAAAACTCTAGATCCATTAATGAAAAATAAAACCAGATACCATTAAATATCTCATTTTTTTGTTAAATAAAAAGCTACCACTCAGCTAGCACCCAGTTATTCTTTATGATTTTCTGCCCAAAACAATAATTAAGATTGTAATTTTTTATTTCCTAAAGCATACTTATTGGATGTAACTCACTATTGAACCTGGCTAATTCTGAGTGTAGGATCAGAATCACCTGTCGATAGACGCTCAGTACATGACCTTTAAAACATAATACTGGTGAAACAGAGAGAAATGTGTCCATGAAGCAAAATCCCCTAATTTGAATGAATAGCTGCACAAAAATGGGTATGTGGGTGAAGAAATTATAGTTTTACCTCAGATTTTTAGAAAATATGACCATCTGGGATGGAAAAAATGTCAAGGTGAGAGAAGGCGGTGTTACTGCAGTCTCATAAAAAATTCCCATTAACTCAGGCAGCTGTCGGGTTTGAGACTCACCTAAATCAAGTAAACCTATAAATGTCCAAATCAATTTGGAACAAAATCAGAACTATTCACTCGTTTATGAAAGAAGATTCTGTGCTCTCTCTCCTTGCTTGTGTACTTCAAGGGGATATGGAGGACATAATTACCATAAATGACACAGGTAACATGCTAAGGGGGAAAGAGGTGATGTTTACTAGCAGGCCAGGCACATTGCACATAGAATCCTGCTTAATCTTCACCATAATCCTATTAAGCTGTTATTCATTCAATGCTACAAATAAGAATCTAAGGTAAAGGCACTCAGGAGTCACTGTGGTGACCTGCTAATGACTGATGGCTCTTTAATGCCTACTAGCATGTTTCTGACTCCAGAAGTCCATTCTCTTTCATTTCTCTAGACAAAAAATTTTTCTACAAACAAACGAACGAACAAAACACTCCAAGCCAACCAAGCAAAACACCGACTATGGCATTTTTATCATGCAATAGTTTTCCATGGAAACCCTTTTTATTTTCTTGGTGAGGGGAAAATAAATGCTTTTTGTTATTTTGTTTGTTTGTTTGTTTGATTGTTTGCTTTACCCATTACTAGGTTCAGGAATGAATGGGCCATAGCCCTACAACAAAAGACAGCTTAATGAGTGAGAAGCCTATAGATTTTTTTAAATATAATTATAGGCAATATTAGACCCTTCAAACACACACACCTAAGGAATAGGAGAAGTCTGCATATGTTGTTCGGGTTCAATGAAGAGTGAACAGTTGGGGAGAAATACTGTAAGACAAATAGTATAAAATAATATAACAAACTGGGGCCCTAGCAAGGACTCCAGATTCTTCACCACATTACCACAGATATAAGGAATCTTATAGGCTATTGCCATTGCTTTTGGTCACCCACCAGAAATTGACAGTAAGATCCTATGGCTGAAGATGTTACATACTTGAGTCATGAACTCAAGCAGGAGCTGACCTGGAGGCTTCATTTTTTTTTTAATGTTTTAATTTTAACTTAAGTTAAAAAGCATTTATTTATAAATACATTTGGAAAGCATGCCTTGAAAATGAACAAAACACATAAAAATACAGGAGTTCTGCACTGAAAATAAACTAATTTCTTTAATTTATGATAACAATGCCATTTTTAAAATGTATTTCTTTATATATATTATATATATTATTTTTTATATTCTTTGTTTACATTCCAAATGCTTTCCCCTTTCCCAGTCCCCCCCCCCATATGTCCCATAAGTCCTCTTCTCTCCATCCATTCTCCTATCATTCCCCCTCTCTTTTCTCTGTCCTGGTACTCCCCTACTATGCTGGATCAAGCCTTTCCAGGATCACAGCCCTCTTCTTCCTTCTTCATGGGAATTATTTGATATGCTAATTGTGTCTTCAGTATTCAGAGCTTCTGGGCTAAGCTCTGGAGGCTTCATTGTTACTGGCTAGTTTTCATAGTGCTAGAAAATGCTGTTGTATGCTGCTGGAGGAGAAAGGTATTCATCAATCTACTCAGCTGCCCACCAATAATGACTGCTCTGGCAAGATAAGCCCAACATACAAGAGTGTCATGAATGTTATGGTGAAAACCAACCACTTTATGTTTTGATTTAAGGCTCTTTACACAAGATCAAGCAAAGATGTGGCATCAGTATCAGAGTCAAGAACCTGAAGCTAGACTGGCCATAGAACTCAGGGGAAAACCTATTAGTGTTCTGATAAATAGACACAGTATTAAATCAACTCCTAATGTTTTACTGCTATTCCTAGATATTAATGGGGGGAAGCTACTGAGGGGGGGTGTTAGTGGGGGTGACACCCAGACCTTCATTAACATGAAAACTTCATTAATATGAAACACTAAAACCAAAAAGCAGGTTGGGGAGGAAACCGTTTATTTGGCTTACACTTCCTCATTATAGCCCATCTTTGAAGAAGGCCAGGCAGGAACAGAAACAGGACAGAAACCTGGAGGCAGGAGCTGATGCAGAGGCCATGAAGGGATGCTGCTCATTGGTTTGCTCCTCATGGCTTGCTCAGCCTGCCTTCTTAAAGTACCCAGAACCACCAGCCCAGGGGTAGCATTACCCACAATGGGCTGTGCCCTCCCCCACCAATCATTAATTGAGAAAATGTAATTAAGAAAATAGGATGACATGAGAGCCATACCCAAGCTGTGCTAATACATGGCTTGAGCCCAGAACATTTCTTTCTGTTATAACTATCACTAGACCTTGGCCTGGATTGTTTAGTTTAATCTTTCAAGTTGACTGATTCTATACAATTTCTTTCAGTTTCTCACTAAATTCCTCTGCTTGGCCTCGCACTAACTTTGGCAATAAGTTCTAGTTTTCTGGCCTTCTCATTCTCTGACTAGTTCTGCCTTTACCTAGGTTATTTCCTCTGTAACCTGTCTCTGTAAACTGTCTTGTTAAATTTTCCATACACACACACACATACACACACCACCACCACCACCACCACCACCACCACCACCACCACAACCTTTTTTCCTTTTTCTCTCTTGTTGCTCTTAAGTAACCTCTTTTCCTCTGCTGCTGTCTTATGAGTTAGACATATCCTATCTCTGATTCATTCTGTCAAATCTTTCTCTGATTCAACACTTTGTCTGCCCCTCAATTAGACAACACGATCAAACATGACTGCTTCCTTCTACAAACTAACTTTACCTTCATTGTTAGGGATTAAAAGTGTGTACTAAGGGTGTGTCTGTATTCCAGACAGATCATACTGTAATCCAGGGTAAATCTGCATTCTGGCTGGATCATATCTTTGGATGTGATTCCTTGCCACAGCAGCCATGTTGCTAGATTAAAATTCCCCTACAAGAAAATGCATTTCAGGTCATCAACAAGTTGATTGTATGGAGGTATACACTTAATTGAGGTTCCCTTCTTTCAGATGACTTTAGCTTGTGTCAAGTTGACATAAAACTATCTAGTACAGTCACTGTTCTATTACTGTGAAGAAACACCATAACCAAGGCAACTCTTATAGTGGAAGGCATTTAACTGGGTTGGTCCCCGGGGAGGTGGGGCTTGCTTACAGTTTCAGAGACTTAGTTCATTATCATCATGGTAGAGAGAGTGGCAGCAGGCAGGCATGGTGCTAGAAAGGATTCTGAGAACCTCATCCTGATCTCTAAGGAGAGAGAGAGAGAGAGAGAGAGAGAGAGAGAGAGAGAGAGAGAGAGAGAGAGAAAACGAACCTGGGCTAGCATGAGCTTTTGAAGTCTCAAAATCCACCTCACAGTAGTGTGATTTTTTTTTAATCCACCAAAAAGACCACACCTCCTAATCCTTCTAATCCTCTTAAATAGTGCCACTCCTGAATGAATAAGCATTCATACATATGAGCCAATGGTGGCCAATCTCAAAACAAACAAAACAAAACAAAAAACAAAAAACCACATCAAGTTTTGATCACAGCATGAGAAAAGTAATTAAGCAGGGAGCCTACATTTCGGGGCAGCATGGTATGAATTCACTGTTATTTAAAACTGCCAGACCTGGGGCAATAGCTCAGTCCTTCTATTGTTTGCCATGGAAACTTGATAACTCTGCATAAAATGAGGATGTGACTGCTCCAAGGCATGGTTGAGGGAAGGTTTTTATTGTAGGTATGAGGGGAAGGATAGCCAGAGACAGCTGGAGGAGTTCATAGCAGGGGGGAAAGTAGTAGACTGAATATGGCCAGCAGACTGTACTAGGCCCTAGAGGATAGACAGAGGAAAAGCAGAGCAGAAGACAAAGGGTGTGGACAAAGAAGACCACGAGAGATGGGCAGGAGAGAAGGAAGAAGAGAGTGCATAGCCAAACTCTCAGGGTTATAAAGCAATGGGAAACCTAAGCCCATGGGCTAGAGAGGTTTAGGGTGGAGGGTAGTTGAGAAGAGCCACAGGTTCTTGTGACACTAAGGAAACCTGGAGACCAGCATGCACTTTGTTATACTAATTGGCACCACAGATAGTCATTTGTCCCTTCTGACAGTGATAACGAATAATTCCTTTGATAGAAGGGAATGGATACCAGAATTCGGGGAAATAGTTTCCTTTGAATCCGACAAACTTGAATTCAGATCTATAGCACCCTCATAAAAAGCCAAATGCAGTGTTATATGCCTAGCAACCCCTGCACTGTTGAGGAAGAAACAGAAGGAGCCCATTGGTCAGATGTATGTATCCTGTCTCAAAATATGTTAAGTATTTGTGGAAATATATAAAGATAATATAGACAGAATGATGTAGAGATAGATTGAGGAAGACATTGGATATTGTTGCCTATCTCTACATAAATGAACATACACATGAATTCACACCTGCTCACACATATGCAGGTGCATTCTCATGACAATGTAAAGACAGACAGACAGACAGACAGACAGACACACACACACACACACATCACATCACAAACAACCGAAGGAAGGAAGGGAAGGAAACACACCTGGACTGGGGAAGAATGAGGTCAGGAGTTCTGCTTATTCAGCTGTCTCTCTGGCTCATCTAGCTTCTTGACTAACATACACAATGAGGAAACCCCTGGGACACCTCTGTACAAGTCAGTGCTCATTTGAGCGCACATTAGATTATGCAAAGGGAAAAAAATCACTGTAGGACCCCTTCCCCTGATGTGTAGTGTATGTAAGTAATTAATGCAAGAAGTAATTAATTTTGTGTAGGAGAGGCAGAACGAGGAAAAAACGCTCAAGCTAAGGAAAGGCATGGGATACCTGGGAAAGGCAGGGAGCAAGTCAAACACAAGGACATGAACCCGTGGCTAGTTTGAACAATGTTGAAAAGACCTTTTCTGTGACTAATGAATATGAAAAAGTGTCAGACAACGCCACAGGGTCAAACTGTAAAAAATGAGGCATTTTTAGCCATGTCGGCTAGGAACATGATGCATGCAAATTTAGATTTCAAAAAATAATGGGGGAGTTTACAAAAAAATAAGATTAAAAACACGCATATGTCCCACTGAGACATTCTTTTACAGAAAAACCAATGCTAAGCTTTTCTAACGCCAAGAGAGTTGTTGTTATGTAAATTGATGTTCATGTTTCTGTTAATTGGGCTTCTTTCTCAATGAAAAAGGAGAACATTTTTATATTTAAAAATAGAAATTAAACCAATTTAAAACTACACAACAACACAGAACAAGATTGCAAAGTGTGTTTTCCTATAATTAATATTTTCAGTGACCCTGACTTCTGTATTGTCAGGATGCGATGTTCCCACAATATGGACTGTTGTTTGCTTTTCTATTTGTTAATATTCAGCAAATTTGTCTCTCAAGAATAGTAAACATCTCATCATTGTTAAAATGGATGCAAAAAAGCAAACAGAAGTCCATATGCAAGATTCATGTGCATTTAATACTTGTGAGAATTTCCTCAAGCTGAGGCAATTCTAAGGCAGAGGTGGACGATTCCCAGCTGATTTACTCTGGAACTAGTTCTATAACCTAAATTTGGAGCACAGGATAAAATGTGGGGATCTGTAGGTGCTAAAACTGAAGCATTTGCCTTCTTGTTAACTCAAGTTCCTGAAGAGGCTGTACCTGTACCAAACGTTCTACAAGGGTGATTGGCTGGTTAGAACTTCAGTGATTACAGAAGGATACAATGTTGCAGGTCCAGAAGACAACTTTGTTGGGCTACTTTGCACCTTCAATGGCCATTTGTCACCTAGTCCTTTGTGTGACGAAACATCCTAACAACTAGGATACATCCTGAGGAATGTGTAGACAGACCTCCACTCTTCTCCAAGACTACAAATGCCCTCTGATGTTTCCTGGGGACCAAGGCAGCTTTTCCCCCACTTTGCTGTAACCAATGTGGCTCGTGTACTCATCAGTATATTTGAGAGGTGTTTTATTTATGAGACTTTTTTTTTGTTCTGTTACTATAAAAATTTCATGAATTGTTACCTTGCAGGATATATTTTGGACAACCTATATATGCATTCCTAGACAATGGCCACTGTGATTGGCTCCAGAAAAAACCAACAAGCAAACAAATAAACAAACAACCCCCCCCAAATATATCTTTTTCTTTATAAGGTAAGGACTGTGTTTTTTTAAACTGAATATATTCTTTTTTAAATTTTTTTATTCGATATAATTTATTTACATTTCAAATGATTTCCCCTTTTCTAGCCCCCCACTCCCTGAAAGTCCCGTAAGCCCCCTTCTCTTCCCCTGTCCTCCCACCCACCCCTTCCCACTTCCCCGTTCTGGTTTTGCCGAATACTGCTTCACTGAGTCTTTCCAGAACCAGGGGCCACTCCTCCTTTCTTCTTGTACCTCATTTGATGTGTGGATTATGTTTTGGGTATTCCAGTTTTCTAGGTTAATATCCACTTATTAGTGAGTGCATACCATGATTCACCTTTTGAGTCTGGGTTACCTCACTTAGTATGATGTTCTCTAGCTCCATCCATTTGCCTAAGAATTTCATGAATTCATTGTTTCTAATGGCTGAATAGTACTCCATTGTGTAGATATACCACATTTTTTGCATCCACTCTTCTGTTGAGGGATACCTGGGTTCTTTCCAGCATCTGGCAATTATAAATAGGGCTTCTATGAACATAGTAGAGCATGTATCCTTATTACATGGTGGGGAATCCTCTGGGTATATGCCCAGGAGTGGTATAGCAGGATCTTCTGGAAGTAAGGTGCCCAGTTTTCGGAGGAACCGAAACCTGAAGTTCTTCAGGTGAGAATTCTTTGTTTAACTCTGTACCCCATTTTTAATAGGGTTGTTCGGTTTTCTGGAGTCTAACTTCTTGAGTTCTTTATATATATTGGATATTAGCCCTCTATCTGATGTAGGATTGGTGAAGATCTTTTCCCAATTTGTTGGTTGCCGATTTGTCCTCTTGATGGTGTCCTTTGCCTTACAGAAACTTTGTAATTTTATGAGGTCCCATTTGTCAATTCTTGCTCTTAGAGCATACTCTATTGGTGTTCTGTTCAGAAACTTTCTCCCTGTACCGATGTCCTCAAGGGTCTTCCCCAGTTTCTTTTCTATTAGCTTCAGAGTGTCTGGCTTTATGTGGAGGTCCTTGATCCATTTGGATTTGAGCTTAGTACAAGGAGACAAGGATGGATCAATTCGCATTCTTCTACATGCTGACCTCCAGTTGAACCAGCACCATTTGTTGAAAAGGCTATCTTTTTTCTGAATATATTCTTTATTTATATTTCACATGCTATTCCCTTTCCCAGGTCCCTCCTCCCAGAAAACCCCTATTCCCCCCATCCCCCCCCCCCCCGCCCCCGGCTTCTATGAGGATGTTCCTCCACCCAACCCATTCCTACCTACCGTCCTTTGAGTTCCCTACACTGGGGCATTTATCAAGCTTTCATAGGATCAAGGACCTCTCCTCCTATTGATGCCTGACAATGCATTCCTCTACTATAAGTTCAGCTGGAGCCAAGTGTACCCCTTGTTGATAACTTAGTCTCTGGTAGTTCTGGGGTGTCTGGTTGATTGATATTGTTGTTCTTCCTGTGAGGTTAAAAACCCCTTCAAAAACTCAGGGGACAGCAGATGCTGGCAAGGATGTGGAGAAAGATGAACACTTCTCCATTGCTGGTGGGATTGTAAGCTAATACAACAACTCTGAAAATTAGTTTGGCAGTTCCTCAGAAAATTAGACATAGTACTACCTGAGGACCCAAGTATAGCACTCCTGGGCATATACCCAGAAGATGCTCCAACATGTAATAAGGACACATGCTCCACTATGTTCATAGCAGCTTTATTTATAATAGCCAGAAGCTGGAAATAACCCAGATGTCCTTCAACAGAGGAACGGATACAGAAAATGTGTTACATTTACACAATGGAATACCACTCAGCTATTAAAAACAATGAATTCATGAAATTCTTAGGCAAATGGATGGAACTGGAAAATATCATCCTGAGTGAGAACACACATGGTATGTGCTCACTGATAAGTGGATATTAGCTCAAAAGCTCAGAATAAACAAGATACAATTCACAGACCACATGAAGCTCAAGAAGAAGGAAGACCAGAGAGGGAGTGCTTCATTTTTTCTGAGAAAGGGAACAAAATGCTCACAGGAGCAATTATGGAGATAAAGTATAGAGCAGAGACTGAAGGAAAGGCCATCCAGAGACTGTCTTACCTGGGGATTCATCTTATAAACAGTCACCAAACCCCAACACTATTGTGGATGCCAAGAAATGCTTGCTAAAAGGAGCCTGATATTGCTGTCTCCTGAGGGGCCCTGGCCAGAGCCTTGCAAATACAGAGGCAGATGCTAGCAGCCAACCATTGGACTGAGCGCAGGCTCTCTAATAGAGGAATTAGAGAAAGGACTAAAGAACTGTGTTTTTGATTGACATCTTCAACAATATTACTTTGTTCTGTGACTGGTCTTTAGTCTTGGCTGTAAAATGGAAATAGACCCCCCCATAGGGGTAAGAGTCTTCATGCACTGAATCCATAACCTGTTACCAACCAAAAAATTTTTTTCTTCTCCTTTTCCAACAGTGCATGGAATGTACCTCTTCCCATTGTCTTTATGATATCCTAACAGTAAAAATCAAAATCCAGTCAGGTACACGCTGCCATGATGTCTTCAAGGACAAATTGGATGCCCATCTGTATGGAAAAGTCTCAAGAGATAAGGAAGATATTTCTTAAGAATGTCATATTCATGACTAGTAAAGCTTCCTTTGGCCCAGACTTTGGGCTGCTCCAACAATAAGGTAACATGATTGTTCATTTTTCCTTCAGGTGGGCAGTCTAAAGGTCTGTCTGTCAGAGCTGTGTACTTTTCCATTCCATGAGAGCTTTTGTCTGAGAGGTCAGCTGACCCTTCTAAGGCCATGGTGATAAACATTTCTGTTTCATTATCAGTGGGACAATGGGATGTCTACTGGGAACCAGGGGACATACGAACCCTCTCCTGTTAGAACTGGGACTTAGACAGTCTTGTCCCTCCATGGAAAGAAATGAAGTAATTGAAGATTTTGTTGCACACACAATAAGTCTTCTGAGACCATGAATGCCACATCTAGCCAGAATTCTTTTTTTTTTATTCGATATAATTTATTTACATTTCAAATGATTTCCCCTTTTCTAGCCCCCCCACTCCCCGAAAGTCCCGTAAGCCCCCTTCTCTTCCCCTGTCCTCCCTCCCACCCCTTCCCACTTCCCCGTTCTGGTTTTGCCGAATACTGTTTCACTGAGTCTTTCCAGAACCAGGAAGCCAGAATTCTTGAGTGTCCTAGATTTGAGGTAATACTACTGTTACAGGAAAGGATTAGAGTCAAGAGGGTGCCTGTGGATATCTCTATGTTCTTGTGCCTCACCACAAGGAATTAGGCCCTAGATAAGGGGTCGTGGCAGAAACAGACATAATTTTTTAAGGAAGAAAATCACCTCTGGGGCTGGAAGTGGGCCGGGGCAGGAGGAGAGTCAATGGCTTGATGGTTTCTAGGCCCGGCCGATCAGGACATTCATACAGGCTTTCTCTGAACACGCCCCGCTGGTGCCAGCTTTGGTGGGGTTCCAGCTCTTCCCCATTGGCTTCTTTCATGCATGGGTCTTGGTTCCTCTCTCTGTCCTACTCTCCTGCAACCCCAATGTTCTACTCATAAGAAAGAGTACCTTCCTCTCGGTCCTCTCGCTTCCTACTGCTCTCCATTTGATTTCCTTCTCTTTTTTATGGCGGTTGCCTTGAGGTTTTGGCAAGTGACATAGATTACTCACTGAGAATCATACCCTTAATGAATGCTGGAAAACATAGGAATTTTGCTTTGTGCTTACAATGATACCAATCATCATAATGAAATATTCTCAGAGCCTTTCACTTACTCCAAAAGTAAACCTGCTCTACACTCAGTAGTTACTATCACTCTTCTCTCGACTTCTGGCAACCACTAATCTCTCCATCTTTATACGTTTTTTCTATTCTAGAAATTTCATATAAATAGAACCATACCATATGGCCTTTTATATATTTAACTTCTTTCACTAAGCATGATGTTTTCAAGGTGATAAAGTGGTACTTCTTTAACTTACCATGTGAATTTTACAATGGACTGGATATTATTGATATTAAATCATTAACTTGACTTGGAGTATTAATTCCCTTACAATAAAGGAGGGCATTGTTGTTCATGCAAGTTGAATAATGAAATGTTTAGTGGTCAAATTTCAAATGACTTTCAACTATCTCAGCAAAAATTAACATATACTTGTACATAGAAGTATTTTTTTTAATTGACAAGGTCCTAATAATTGTTACACTTAGTGGATGAATCAGGCATGTTGTTGTGTCATTCAACTTCACATTTGAAAATTTAAAATAAAAAGTTGTTAAAACGTAAATTTAAGGGACTGGAGGGATGAATCAGTGGCTAAGAGTCCATACTGTTTCAGAGAAAGTGAGTTCAGTTCACATGGACGGGTTGCCCAACCACCTTAACTCCAGATTCTGTGAATCTGACACCTCTGGCCTCTGCTAGCACTATTCTCACATGCACACCTGTCCTTCAGACTCATACACACATATAATGACATTTTTTATCCTAAGAATGAATTTAATATTTTCATTTAAATATAAATAAGACTAAGTAAATATGATAAAAAGATGCTAGTTGTGAAAATAACATAACAAATACAAAATCCACCAGCCTAAGAATTAGAACAATAGCATTATTTTTTATATTTATGTTCTTCATTCTATACTCCGCATCCTCATCTTGATATTTAAAATTTTTATAACAGAAATGTTTGAGCATGTACAATATGCTAGTTAGGTTTTTATTTTTTTTTCAACTTAACTCAAGCTAGGTTATCCAGGAACCTCGATTGAGAAAATGCATCCATCACACTGGTCTGTAGGCAGGTCTGTGAGAGGAAGTAAACACTTCCCTCCGCAAACTGCTTTGGCCATGATGTTTATCACAGTAGTAGAACCCTAAGCAGGATGTATACCCTGTCCTAACCCCAGGTGTGCCACTTTGTGTTAGGATATCAGAGATTATCTGTAGAGATTCCTTTTGATTTATAAAGTCAAAAAAGCCTCTGGAACATATCCTGTCAAGAGCACTCTGTAAAGGAAGACTTTATCAGAGATATTTAGTGCACTGCAAAGTCATGCTAGATGTATAAATCCCAAACTCAAATCTTAAATGTTCTGTGAATGCACACCAATTTTTTTTTTATTTTCTACATTCTTTGTTTACATTCCAAATGATTTCCCCTTTCCCGGTTCCCCCCTCCCCATAAGTCCCATAACCATTTTCAATAAGGCTCAAAGCAGTTTTGTTTTAAAAATTATTTTAAAATTTAAAAAAATGATATTTCATAAAAATGGAGAGTAGTTCTTGCAGCTGGTATTACCTGAAAAACTCACTGTGATACTTCATCCAGTTGATTGATTCGTTGCTGCTGTGAAAATAGATGTATAACGCGTAGGTGAAACTTACTTTTCTGTCCTGAGAAACAGTGGACTGGAAAGCCAGCATGCCACGAGAGTGTGCTGAGATGCTATCTGTAATTAGTATGGTAGCACAGAGTTAAGGATAAAGAAGAATTTCTGCTTACTAAATGAATGGGAAGGAGAACTAAGAAAGGAAAAAGGAGAAGAAGGAGAGAGAAAGGGAGAGAGGGGAGAAAGGAGGGGAGGTGGAGGTGGGGGAGGGTGGGGATAAGAGAGAAAGGGTGCACTGAGTCATCATATGGAGAGAATGATTAAAGAGGAAATATGAAGAGGAAGTGGTTTATTGAAAAATGGGTTTTATATACATTGACTTTAGATGATTTTAGTCTTTGTTGGCAGAAAATATAACAATCATCATAGAAAGAAAAGCTATTATTAGAAGAAACTGTTAAAGCCACAAAATGGTTATGTTTCCACATGGATCACATTTCTTCTGAGACTCTACTTGCTATCCTTTGGTTTGGTTGTAGAGCAATAGAATAGTTATGTCTATATGTGCTAGAATCCTCACTCTAGTTACACACACACACACACACACACACACACACACACACACACATGCATCAAGTCCTTTAGGATTACAGTAATCCTTTGTGTTCCATTAGGGTTTAGGGAAGTGTGGATATACATCTCAGAACTAGTAAGGATTAAAAATGAGCTTGAACTGAAGTGTCTCTAGTTACCATGTAAAGCTTTCTATTTTCTAGGCTAAAAACTAGATCAACAGCCTAAATAAATTCAGAGCTGAGCTAACTTTCATAATATCTTCAGATCTTAAATGTAAGATTGGACAAGTTAAATATATGAATAGGTCTGAAAAACAATGTTTAATAGAATAATTAAATTAATCAATTAATTAATTTAATCCCACAATAAAGAGCCTGTGAGAGGAGACAAAGGAAGCTGGTGTGGAGTGGGGGACAGTAGCACACACGTGATTGAATGTAGCAGGGGGAATCCTGGGGGTGGGAAGGCCTAAGCTATGATCCTGGTTGGTAAAGGCAGAGAGAGTAGAGGGAATGTTATAAAAAAAGTTTATAAAAAAAAAAAAGTGCCGTAAGGAAGTCTACTGCTTCATAAATTACTTTACAAATACAATCTAGACAAGAGAACTTAATGGAGGTACTCTGCATGAGTGGATAATGCTGTTCTCAAAACCCACTCAGTATTAAATAAAAGTCTTAATGACTTCCTAAAGCAGTAGTTCTCCTATGGGTCATGGCTCTTGGAGGGGTGGGGTTGAACAACTCTTTCATGGGGTTCACTTAAGACCATCCTGCAATCAGATATTTACATTACAGTTCACAACAGTAGCAAAATTAGTTATGAAGAAGTAAAGAAAATAATGTTAAAGTTGTGGGTGACCACAACATGAGGAACTCTATTAAAGGGTCAGTCACAGCATTAGGAAGGCTGAGGACCACTGTCCTAAAGGCACCCAGAACAAATGCTGGTTATTGGCACTGCTGTTGTTTGCCACCAGAAATACATGGTAAGAGGAAGACAGCACACACTTTGATTGTAGGGCACGTAGCAATCAAGTTGAAACTGAGCTGGAAGCTTCCTTCCTTCAGGGTATCTTGCATAGTGCTATGTAAGTTGCTGGAGAGAACAGTTGTCCGAGAGGTCTTAGCCAACGGTAGACTCTGTGCTGCAATACTGACTTTCCAGGCAAGGTGTATCTTTTGATCCAATAGTAGCACACCAGTCATGAAGGTGACCAACTATTTTTTGACAGGACTGATGGCTGTTCCACAGAAGAAAATTCATGCTTGTACTTTAAATCTCATCAAAAACATATGGCTAGGAAAGTTATAGGTCCCTGGTTGTTTTGTTGAATGGACATATAAAACCATCTTCTGAATATTTATGTTTATACTTGTATATTTTTATTTATGGGCAGGGATGAATGCAGAGATATTTAGTTGTCAAAGCGCTAAGAATAAGAGATTATTGAGTGTTCAGTCCTAAATGGGGCATGTATTTTACCTGTCTACCCCATTCCAAGGCTCAAGTAACACTACAGAAGACTGTGGGATCTGAACTGAAGGAGAGAGAGCAGTACTGTCTTCTGGATATAACATAGCATAGCATTATGAACTCACAGCAGCTGTGGTTACCTGTAAGACCTGTACAAGATAGAGCCTATCATCATTTCAGCATGGAGTAGGGAGGGGCTCTTAAGGCTCTACCCTTACCTGGGAAGCTATTAGCAGGTCAGGGCTGCTGGGAATGAAGGGGCCTTTTTCCCTTCAGTGGTGTAAGCTTTAGTAAGAAACCCATTTTTCAAAAAAAAAAAAAATAACCCCTTACCTATAGACAGAACAATAACTTGAATTAAACCCTGTGGGTCTCAAAAACAAAACAAAACAAAACAAAACAAACAAAGCATGATAGGAGGAAAACTCCATGGGAAGAAAGGATCCAGAGGGAAGGGGAGGGGATAAAAGAGTAATGGGGACTGTGTGAATATGGTCAAAATACATTATGTACAAGTATTGCTTTTATTAAATCAGGATGTGGTGCTTGGGTGTAGCTCAGTGGCACAGTGCTTCCTAGCACACAGGAAGCCCACCAAAAATGAAAATAAGGTTTAGAATACAGTTTTTTAGCTAGACAAACAAACAAATATAAAACCCTCTCAACCTTTGGGGCTAGGGAAGTAACTCAGTAGTAAAATTCAGTCCAAGGGAGTCCTACCCAATATGCATGAGGCCCTAGGTTTAATCTGAGAGCTAGAAAAGCAAAGACAAGTTCCAAGAAACAAGGATCACACACACATGTAAGTGCAGGCGTGCTTGTGTGTGTGTGTGTGTATGTGTGTGTGTGTGTGTGTACAGAAAGAGAGCAAGGTGGCAGTTAAAACAATAACAACACAAAACATGCATTTAAAACACTGGCTTTCACCCAGGGATCCCTATGAGTTCTCTGACAACTGTAAAGGGCTTCCAAACGACATAGTTCCTTAATGTAGATGACCCAGCTCCAGTTCATTCTCTCAAGCAAAATGGAGGATCCATCTGTTTCACATCTAATGCTGGCTATTTCATTTTTATTTTAATCATGGTGAGAGTACTGTGACACAGAAACTTCCATAATTGTTCTTAGGGTTTGAAATAAAAATCATCCTTCCTGGGCAATATCCAGTATTAAAGTCTTGAAAAGAAGACTTGTTTGCTTAGTGTTTCCACTTCTAGGTATGTAGCTTAACACAAATAAAGCTGGAGATCATGTCAAGACTTTCTGGGGAGTAATAGACATCGCCACATTATCTGGAGGGTAAAAGTTGGAAACAACAACAAAACAAGGAAGTGATGCATAAAGCATTTTCAAATGCTACTTAGCACATTCATTAAAATTAATTTTTTAAAATAAGTATATAAAACTACAACAAAATTACTTGAGTTAAAAAGATAAAAATGCTAGTAGACAGTCTAATCTTGAAGTACCTTTAGAAACATATGTATACAAAAGAAGAAATAGTATATACAAATGGACCAGAATATTAATAGCTGTTTTTTCTGAGTTAGGGGATTTATATAATACATTTCCAATTTTTCTATAAATGAGCACATACACATGTGTTTTATAATAAAAAGGGCCATAAAATAGTTTTAAATGCCATGGCTTAGTCATCTTTTACTGATGATAATGATATAAGGATGGTAGTGTTACTTATAAAAAAGCAGTGTCAATTCTTGAATTCATTTCTTTTTTATAATTACTTGCATCTCTCTGGAGTCTGGATAAGCATCATACTCCTTAAATAATTTTTGATCAGCAACAATGAAGCACTCTTCATATTTTATCATATACCAGGCTCAAAGATGGATGGTCCAAAGCAGGTGACAGCACGCTTAGGGGATTCCTGACTCCGCAAGGCCCACCCACTTTTTCTTTGCTTTCTTCCTCCTCCCCTCAGTTTTGGTTGGGTTGTTAGAGACTTGAGGAGCAATGCAGTTCGTTCACTCTTCTCCTTCCTTTCTCTTCAAGATACAGGTTTAATGATAAGTGGTATTAAGGGAAATTGCGCCCATGTGGTGTCCTTCTGTGCACTAGTTTTTAATCTCTGCACTGGTCACAACATGTTACATGCATTTAAAACACTGGCTTTTACCCAGGGATCCCTATGAGTTCTCTGACAACTGTAAAGGGCTTCCAAATGACATAGTTCCCTAACGTAGATGACCCAGGCCAGTTCATTCTCTTGTACTCTTCTTTCTCACGTTACCACTGTCTTCCGCTATTGTAGAAATCTTCTCCTGCACGAAGTGATCCTAAGTAGCATCCCATCCTACTCACTAAACCTACAGAAAATCAGTCCTATTAGAAGCACAGTTGGAATCATTCATTTCCCCATTGCATTCCACACTCTAGTTCTTTGCCCTCCCTGTCCCTGTACTCTAATTTTGCATAGCTTTTTTCTAAAAACATTATATGGGTTTCCTTACTTTTTCAGTTGGTACTTGACATTGTATTTCTTTGCTTCTCAAATATATTTGTTTCCTTAACTAACTCTATTTTGATTGTGAGGTCATTTATGAGGTTGGTGGATTATTAACGAACATCCCATAGGTAGTAACTTGGAAATGAGTCATCTGGGCTTGCACATTCTTGTTCACTGTCATTACCATGAGAAACCTACATGGGTTTGGTTGACCCACTGGCTCGGAAATTAAAGGTTCCAAAGCTAGTTGGAGACATATAAAGTAGGAACTTTCAGGGGATAAAAATGAGTAAATCCATCCTAAATCATACTCTCAGTTTTGAGATGAACGTTTGAAGTCTCACTGTTGTTATGCTATAATATTTTGGCCAACGACCACCGTGTTCCCAGTCCAATCATTGTCTGCTAACTCATCACTTTCATTATCTGTGTCTACTTTTATGGTTTCCTTCTTCTATGTTCTGATAGGCATAAAAGAAGAACATCACATCCACCACCCAAGCATGCTCTTGTGAAGTATGAGGGATACGGAACTTTATCTTAATTGCAAAATGTTAGCCTACCATAGTCTTAAAGACTTAAAGATGCAGGTTGGATGCATACAGCTATTGAATCAGGTAATAGTTTATTTGTCCAATAAGCCAGTAGCCAGAGTATTGATTTTGTGGTGGTTCCCATAAGTAGTGGGCCAGAGGACATCTGTATATAAAGTGGGTTGCATGTCAAGGCAGGAACTTCCAACCAGGTGTGGTAGTTAATATATATAATCAAAGAACTTGGAAAACAGAAACAAAGGGCTTTCCTAAGCCAGCCTGAGCTACCCAGAGAGTTCTGCATCAACCTGAGCAGGGCGATTACAAGTGCAAGGCACCTTCTCTACATAGTGGGCCCCATTTCAGAGAGCGGTGAACCTGAATATTTTAAGACTGACCTTTAGTGAGCTTACCTTTGATTTAAAGGGAGAGATTTATGTTTTACTACACAGTTTTCAGTTTTTTCTTTTCATAACAAAACAATTGAGGCTTAATATTCTATATTGAAATAAAGAGATTCATTTAGTTCACAGTTTTGGAGACTGAAAGTCCAGACAGACCATCAGTCAGGTGTCAGTACTATCAATGGCCCTTCCCAAGCACCCTGAACTATCACAGTAGGTGGCATCATGATTGACACATATATGAGAAGGAGAGATTGCATGGCAAGATAGGAAGCCAGAGAATAAGGAAGAGCCAGGACTGCTTGTTTCAAACAATCACACACACACACACACACACACACACGCACACGCACACGCACACGCGCGCGCGCGCGCACACACACACACAATCCTAAATAAGGTCCTCAACTACTTGTTTCCTTCCAAGGTCAGTATCCCCAGTGGCATCCCTTAAAGTTTACCTTAAAGTTTACCGTAAAGATCCTACAACTTTCCAGCATCACTACAGTGGGGATCCAGCTTCCAACAACAGAAACCCTTGGAGTATAAATCATATTCAAACCATAGCAAGACTCATACTCTAACTTTCAAGGGGGTTGTATAGCAAAAAAAAGTGGTTTGCACATCACTTGAAAGACAGACACATGGGTGTGTCTCCCAGGAAACAGAATGGCAGTCTTTTAGTTAGTTACCAGTAAGTTTTAGAAGAAACAGGCTCATTTCCTTCTCTTTTCCTTTCCATCTAACAGACTGACAAGTACTCATTTTCTGGTGTTCTCTTGACCCTGAGACTTGAAGTGTAAGCTGAAAGATAGTAGGTACCATCTCAAAGACACTTCCATGGCCTCTAAGGAATCCCAGGTCAAGCTCATAGATAATCAGGATGTTCCCATTCAATCACAAATGGACTGAGGTACTTGATATGTGGATAATATTCTCTCTAAAGAAGTGAAACAAATACTACCATAGAAAACCCTACACAATCCATGTTTACTGATACACTATACATAATAGTTGAATGGAAACACCTTAGATACTCATCCACAGATTAGCAGGAAAAGAAAATCACACACACAATAGACTTTTATTTATCTCTAAAGAATTAAATCATGATGCAGGGTAATGGTGCTGCATGCCCGTAATCCCAGCACTCGGGAGGCAGAGGCACATGGATGTCTGAGTTTAAGGCTAGCCTGGTCTACTTAGAATGAATTCCTAGAGTGAGTTCCAGGACAGCCATGACTACACAGAGAATCCCTGTCACAAAAAAGCAATCAAACAACAGAATTAAATTGTGTCATATGCAGGAAATGGATGATACTAGAGGTTATCATGCTAAGTGAGATAAGCCAGACTTGTAAAGGCAAATACTTCATGTTTCTCTGATATGGAGAATAAACATAACTGTATATATACACATATACATATATGGGGCAGAGAGAGTTGCAAAAGATAAATACAGAAGGGATAGTGAAGAGGAAGAGGTTCTTCTAGGGGGCCAGGAGCAAGGAGAGGGTAATAGCAGGGAGAGAAAATTTTTTTACATAGTTTCATATGTGGAATCTGTATTTATACACACACGTCTATACACAAATGTTACATGAAAACAAAAAAGAGCTATTTGTGGGACCAGAAAAGGGAAGAGAAGGGAAGATAGTAAAGGCATGACTGTATGTGTCCACTACATTAGACATGCACACACAAGCACACACACATGCATACATATACACACATGTGCACATACATATATACACAATCACACACATATACACACATGCTATACACACATGCATATACATACAAACACACATGTATGCATATATACACACACATGTACATGCATATGCATATTTGGAATATCAGAATAAAACTTATTATGTTATATGCTAATTCCCCTGTGTTCCCAGCACCCCCATCCAGCAGTTAACAGACATCTGCACTTCTAATACCAGGGGATCCAATGTTCTCTAGGCTGTGTATGTTTGTATGTGCACATATCACTCCCCCATGTGTGCATATAATTTAAAAACTAATAAATCCTTAAAAAATAAGAAGTGATACAAGGGAGCTGAAATTTAGTAAAAACTAAGAGACATGCAAATTTTCTATGTGTAGCATAGATATGTACTACCAGAAATTGACAGCTAGGTGCCATATCAACAAATACTGAAACAATTTTTAAAAAAAGAGTTCATTTTTGCAAAGAGCACATTCTACATAAAATAAAGCCTAACAGTCAAAGATGACTCAGAACTGCCTTTAGAAAATGACAGACACTCTTTTTGTTACTGGCTCTGTAATGGTTAGTGTTGATTGACACATTGGCAAGCGCTAGCATAGTCTGGGAGAAGGGCCTCTGAGCATCCCTCTGGGAGATTGTATACTCTGTTAAATACAGTGGGAAGAGCCACCCAGTGGGGGCAGGGCCTATCCCTACAACTGGGATCCTGGACTTTGGAAAATGGCGAACTCAAGCTGAGCTCCATCAAGCTTGCACACACTCCTCCTTCTCTGCTTACTGACTGTGGGCGCCGAGGAAGGTGCTGCTTCAAGCGCCTGCTGCTGAGTAACCCGTTATGATGATTGAACTCTGAACTGTGAGTGAAAGCCTGTAAGTTGCTTTGCCAGAGAGTTTTATGTAAGCAACAGGAAAAGATCCCCTACATGCTCTGTTGTCGGGCTTTGGTCAGGCATTCTCTTTGTAGTTTCTCTACCTTGTATCCATCATGTAGGCCTTCCTCTGAGTGGTTTTTGTTGTTGTTTGTGTTTGTTTTTTGTTTTTTTAAATTTATTTTCCTGATTTTTCTTTTCATGTTATATCTCATGTTTGCTTGTCTTTGGAAGTTTTATCTTTTTAAGATTCCATTTTGCTAATAGAAAATGTTTTATTTCATTCTACCATGTTTTTTTATGACTTCGCTGTCCATATATTGATTTCTTAATCAAATTTATCTCTCTTTTGTTTCCTTGTTGTTGTTTTGAGAAAGGCTTTCTCTGGGTATCCTTGATTGTCCTGAAACTCACTCTGCAGACGAGATTTGCCTTAAACTCAGAGATCTGCCTGTCTCTGTCTTTTCACACTTGCTGGGGTTGACGGCGTGTGCCCACTGCTTGGCTAGTCCTTTCTCTTTTGAAAGCATGATCTTACATGCTATTTAAGTCACGTTCTCTGGAGACATTAACCATTGGAGTACTAATTTTTGCCAGATATTTATTGTCTCAGTTATTCATGATTATTGACCTATTTAATTTTTGATAGGGCCTAGGCGTCTGGAGTTTGGGTATTGGTAGTGTTTCTCCCAAGGGCAGTCTTGTCTCCCCTTTGTTGTGTGGGTGTTCGAAGCTCATTTACTGCTACTCTTCTTGTCAGGTTATAGATGAGTTTCATAGGGCTTAGGATCCGTCTTGTGGAAATTCAGCGTTGATGTTCCAACAGAAGCAGTCCCAGTTCAACTCAAGCTAAGTGAAGTTTCTAAGCTCAGAAGCAGACCTCGTATAGGTTAGATGTTCACAGTCAATTTTCAGGAGTGTAGGACTTCTCAGGCTGTGAGAGCCAGTAAAGTTGTCCATGCAAGTAAGATTGTTTACATGAAAACAAAAAAGAGCTATTTGTGGGATCAGAAAGGGGAAGAGAAGTGAAGATAGTAAAGGCACAACTGTGTGTGTCCACTACATTAGACATGCACACACACACACACACACATACATACACACATGCACATGCACACACAAACACACACATATGCACACACATGCATACATGTACACACACATGTGCACATGCATATACACAAAATCACACACATAAACACACACATGCTATACACACATGCATACACACAAACATGCGTGCATATATACACACACATGTGTACATGCATACATATATTTGGAATATCAGAATAAAACTTATTATGTTATATGCTAACTCCCCTGTGTTCCCAGCACCCACATCCAGCAGTTCACAGACATCTGCACTTCTAATACCAGGGGATCCAACGTTCTCTAGGCTCTGTATGCATGTACTTATGTGCACATATCACTATCACTCCCCCATGTCTACATACAATTTAAAAACTAATAAGTCCTTAAGAAATTATCCATAGGAGATATTTAGGTATAAAAAATAATGCTCAAGGAGATAGGACCAGAGGGGAATCCACAAGGCAGACAGGGATGCATGGCTCTCAGGCAGGTTGTATGCAAGCACTGGTGTATGCATGTGTGTGCATGCACATGTGTGTACACACATGCGTGTGTGCACGTGTGTGTGCATGCACATGTACATGCATGTGTGAGAATGTATGTGTGTGCGTGCATGTGTGTGTGTGTGTAAGAATGTGTGTGTGCATGTGAGTGCATGTGCGTGTGTGTGTGTGTGTGTGTGTGTGTGTGTGTGTATGTGTGTGTGTGTGTAATTGTTGGTGTGAGCACAGGGTCCATATCTGGAGGAGTGGTCTGAATAGCAGGCATGGGAAGAGTTGGTAGTATTAGCATAGGGGCCCTGCATAGAGATGGCCCAAAAGGGCCAAAGGAAGCATGTGGGGTGGTTAGAATGCCTGGGGTCCACACCTAATGAGGAGGGGTTGGAGGTTGGCCAGGAAGTCAGGAGCCAATCACTTGGTAGGTCTTCAGGGAGATCACAGGGTGGAGTCAGCAGTGTGAATCTAGGGTCCTCCTAGGGGAGGTTAGGGCTTGGGCAGAGAACCAGTAGAGCTGACAACATGGGTCCTACCTGAAGAAGGGCAGGAGGTAGCTAGAATACAAACATGGGACACGTGACCCTCGGGCCAATCATGGTGATGGGTAGAGGGGTGATTTGGATCTAGTGCCCCTGCCTAGAGACCAGAAACCTAGCCTTTTCTGCTGCTTTCATGTCTGAGTAAGAGAATCTGTTTTCAGGATGATCTTTAGTTTGTGATAACTGCCTACAATGTGAATCGGTAGGGAAAGAGTGCATGCTAAAGAACATGCAAATACTTGGAAGCAACACTTCCACTGCAAAAATAATTTTCTTTGCAAAATCTTTTTTAAAATTTATTTATGTTGTGTGTATGTTTATGTGTATGGGCGTTTTGTCTGAATGTATATTTGTGTACCAGGTGTGTTAGGTGAGAGCTGAGATCAGGCACAGGATCCCCCAGAGCTGGAGTTGCAGGGGATTATGAGACACCGTGAGGGGGCTGGTCACCAACCAGAGCCTTCTGAAAGAGCAGCCAGTGCTCTTAGCCACTCAGACATTGCTTCAGCACTGCAAAATAGGTTTCTCTCTCGAATTCTATAAATATCTTTAGAAAGTTTCAAGTTCACTTTTTAGAATTCTTACATTGATTATCTAAAGATTTAAAGAATTTCTCACAACATTAACTCAAATTCACTATGCTCCTATGTCATAAATAATATTGATGAACTGACATCTAGAATTTACTATCTCATTTTCTTGTTATACTTTCTTTATACAAAATTAAACTTTTTACACCATTGAGGAAAGACTACAATTTCTGTGGGAAGAAAAGGATTGACAAGGAGACATGTTAAAAAAAATAGCTATAATAGTCTTCAGTGTTGCATGCTGTCATTGTTTTATATATTAATGATTAATTCAGTCCTAACTTCCACTAAAAACCAACTTTTCTTTTGCCTTATTAGAAATGAGGCTGACATAGTTGACTATATTAAAGCTAAGGTAGATGACTATTGGCTTATTCAGGAAATTTTTCTCTGTGAGTTCCCACAGCAGTGATCAGATTTATAAATCATTTGGATAAACTTGATATAAAAATGGACTCCGTGTGCCCTCCTTGAAGTAAGTTAAGAAAGACAATAGATCTTTAGCATTTATCTGAGCCTACGCAACAGCAGCTAAGTAACCACAGCTTGCATTCTGTCTGTAACATACTTTGTACCTTACACCAGTGCTAGCTAGCAGAGACTCTCGGTTACTGGCTCCTGAGTTGATGCTGAAGATTGACATGGCCTTACCACTGCCCTAGCAAACTAGGAGAGTCGCAGCTATCTAACCTCAACAGAAGGGCGGCATCTGTTCATTAGACGGGGAAGATAGGATCCATCTAGTGTGCAAGGAATGTAGTGTCTAACAAAGCAGGTGGGTAGCACCTGCCATCCAGACCAGGAGAGTACACCCATTCAAAAGAACCAGATGTCAGCATCTGTCACCAACTGGAAGGTAGAAACAGGAGGGTAACATTTTTCAAAGCCTACAACCAAAGACATAAAGTGAATTTATTTGGTTTGTGGATTTATATATTAGCTTATTGATAATAATTAATTATCAAAAATCCATTTAGACATACCATGAAAGTATAAATCCTTATAAAACAAAGTCATGAACAGATCACCACAGAAACAGATCATGAATAGTTATAGTTCTACAGAACATTGAGGAAAGCTATAGGATAAAAATATGTGTATACTAGGATGAGATTAATGCCTAATAGCTATGTTTTTATTTTTCATAGGAATTACAACATGGGGTGAAATACTTTGGAATGACATTTCTATTTCTGCACAAACATCATGACCAAGAAGCAAGTTGCGGAGAAAAGGGTTTATTCAGCTTACACTTCCACAGAGCTGTTTATCACCAAAGGAAGTCAGGACTGGAACTCAAGCAGGTCAGGAAGCCGGAGCTCATGCAGGAGCCGTGGAGGGATGTTTCTTCCTGGCTTGCTTCCCCTGGCTTGCTCATCCTGCTTTCTTATAGAACCCAAAACCACCAGCCCAGAGATGGCACCACCCACAAGGGGCTCTCCCCCTTGATCACTAATTGAGAAAATGTCCCACAGCTGGATCTCATGGAGGCACTTCCTCAACTGAAGCTCCTTTCTCTGTGATAACTCCAGCCTGTGTCAAGTTGACACACAAAACCAGCCAGTACAGACATAAAAATAAAACAGGAATAATTTTAGGTTAATTTAAATATTAAATAGCAGATATAACAAACCTACACATAGTAAGATATACAAGCAAAATGTAAGTCTTAATACCTATGTAAATCTTCCTAGTGATTTGTTTAAACTAAAAATAAGTATTTCAGTGGGAGAAAAGATAGATATTATGTATCTCATAAGGTTATACATCATAATAACTGTAGAAGCCCTGATGTAGCATTTGCTCATTCATTTATTTCTGTTCTTCACTGATGCTGCTCAGAGGTATGAGTTTATTTGCATTCAGAGAACATGTTTTTAGTCAGTCATATATATGTAAGGTAGAGAATTAAAATAAAAGAGAAGACAATAAAATTAGAAACCAAGCAGAGATGCCTGAGTATTCGTTGTCACTTTCCAGCCTGCTTGCTACTGGGGTCCTTGTGACTTGCTCTACCTCGGGATACAAGTAGAAGTGATGCAAGGCGTTTACAAACCTGGCTCTCAGCATTCCAAGGCAAACTTTCCAGTCAGTGTTCTGCTCCTTCCTGTTGGAGACTCCTTACCCAGACGGTATCATTGCAAGCACACAGGATGCTATCTAACCCGCATGGGCCTACGGCATGCCTGATAGTAATGTAGGTGAGGTGTAGTGGCCACATTCTCTAAGAAGACTAGCTGCTCCACAAAGTGCAAATCGATAGATTTCAATGAAAGAATGCCTCTCAGAAATGTCCAGAGGAGGGGCAGGAACATGGGAGACAAGGAGACAAGGAGCTGCCAGGCAGGAGCCCCAAGGATAAATTGACTCAGCCATTGCCAGAGGTGCTAACAAAGCAGGGAATGTGAAAAGAAAACACCTTGCGGTGCCTCTTCTCCAGTCTCTGGTCTCTAGGGAACGGTCCCTCATTAGCTGGACCCAGGACCCAGCGAGGGGCCTCTGAGGAGTGCATCCCCAGGAGCCAGCCTCCTGGGGCTCAAGGAAGTTCATCCAAAGGCCAGGAGGTACTGCTTGGGTTTATCTGTTGTGGCAACTGGGTTTATTCACTTGACCAGGATTTTAAGTACATTTTTAAAGCAGGTTTCTGCTTTTCAGTGCTGGACTTTAAACCCAGAATCTCATGCATGCTATGAAGTGTTCTGTCTCTGAGTCAGTCATACCTCCAGTTACCTAAGGAACATTCACTGCAGAGTCTGCTTTCATAGGAGTTGACAGGAAAGGCCAAAGCGAAGTAAGCCAGCGTCAGAGGCAGAGGTGGTGTGTGCATATGTGGCGGAATGACTGTATTCTCTGAGGATAGTTTTCCCCCTCAGGTAAGGAATGTAAACAATGGCCAGCATGAAGATTCTTTACGAATAAAGTTTCCATATGAGCCAGCAATCTCATTACCAAGTATATATATATCCAACTGTGGGGGAAAAAAGCAGTATGCCAAAAATTTCCTTGTTTATTACAGCACCATTCACAGCAGCTAAGGTGTGGAGTCAACCTAGAGTCATACCTGTGGATTAAACAGTAAAGAAAATGCGGCACATAAAAGATTATTCAGCCACAAGAAGCCTGAAGACCCATTGTTTACAGCAACAGGAACAAGCCAATCCGTAGATCGGTAGTGACCTGAAGTATGGCAGGAACGGGACGCCACCACGTGTTCTCACTCATTTGTGGGAACCACGAAGCGTTTCTCGGAACACAATGGGGCGGAGACCTGGATACAGGGGCCCTGGATACGAGGGGCTAGGCAGCACAGAGGTAAAGGGAGCAAAGGGAATAAGGCACTCCCAAACAGGCAGGAGACCCCTGATTTCCTGTGACCACGGTGAAGTACCATTGGTTAAAACGACTTATGATCTATTCCAAAATATCTAGAGGAGTAAAAACTTTCCAACACATAAAATGATTGATATTTAGATATATGGAAGTGTTTACTACCTGGATTTGACTAATGTATATTATATACATGTATTAAATTATCATAATGTACCCCTAAGGGTATATAAATGCCATTTCTCGTAGAAAAGAATCATAAAAAGTTAAAATCATAAGTATTTAAGCCCCATGAAAATAGTTGGGGGTGGGGTGGGGGGTGGGATGTGGGAGGGGGTATGGTATAAAATAATTGTCATTTTATACCACAGAACTAATTGTGAAATATACATCCATTTAAGTTGTGCTAAAAATTTCATGAATAAAAAGTAAGTCATTTAAAAGATAAAGAAGGGGTTTAGAGAAGAAAGCTTTTCTCTCTTTCTCTTTTTCCTTTGTTTTTTAGCATGGGTGTTGGAGCCAGTGCTGTACCAGTCCTCTTTTTTACTGTGTTTCTTTCCCACTTCTGTTGGGTTTGTTTTGTTTACATGTGTAGTTCAGACTGGCCTTGAACTCACAGCAATCCTCCTGCCACAGCCTCCCAAGTGGTGGGATTACAGCCATGAGGCATCATATGTAAGTTACTTTCTTGCTGGTGTTGAGGTAAGGTGTCAATACATTGTCTATGAACTCACTGTAGCCCAGGCAGGCCAGGAATACTTGTGACCCTCTTGACCCAGCCTTGTTTAGGTAACAGCCAGATAAAAACATTTTCTGAGTAATTTTAGAGCATAACTTTCAAGGGATGTGAGTATATCTTAGGGGTAGAATTCTTACCTAGCATGAGTGATACGCTGAGTTCAATCCTTAACACAGCACACAAAAAAGGAATAATGGTAATAATTTTTGGTAAATTAATTTGGTAATTAATGGTAAAAAAAGGTCACGGCATGTCATAACACTGTCATTAATATATAAGAAGGCTGGGTGAGGCGGTGAATGTCTCTAACTCTAGCATTCAGGAAGCAGAGGCAAACAAGTCTATGAGTTTGAGCTCAGCCTGGTTGGCCAATGATAGTGAGACCCTCTCTCATAAAAAAAAAATGTTAAAAAATACTTTTAATTAGAGTAACTTCATAGATTATGTTCTCCAGGAAGCTACCTGTGAAACGAACATCTACTTTGAGAATATGTTTAGGAACACAACTGGTAAAGAAGTAGGATGAAGCAGAATATGCATTGAACTGAGGGTCAGTTAGAGAGAGCTGCATTAGCTTCTGTGCGTGGGTTGGGGCCTTTATAGGCTCCCACATTAATGACAGACAGCTAGACCCTCACAACTACAACCTGGAGCACACTACACCTCCTTATCACCACTGACCAGGCAGTGAACAACCATCAGCTGTGAACTGTCATCTGCCAATACTCTGATAGCTGTGTGATTAGAGGCTCAATCCTGGGGGAGGGTCAAGTGACATACACAGTGCTACTGAGTCCACGGAGTCCATTCGGACATTGCTCAGATCCAGGCTCTCCTGCAGAGTAAGCCCTCTGTAGCCAGGAGTCTGTGGGGGTGTTGTTTCCCTGTAGAGAGCTGGTACAGCGGGCACTCAGAAGGCCCTTCCTCCACAATTGCCCTAGAACATCCTACCAACTGGTCCACAAGCTAGAACTTTTGGACCTGACAAGCTAGTCTTGTGGTCCTGAGAGATCTGAGCCTTTGGTCATCTCCTTCAGCCGTAGAAATGTACTTGACTTAACATTAAAACCAAGTCACAAACACCAAGAAAACCAACCTGTATGTTAAACACACTCTCCCTTCCTATACGCAACTACAGTCCCATTTATCTTTGAAGAAATAAGTAGGTTGGTTACTTTTGCTAGGACAGAGAGGGTCCCCACTTCACTAGTTTCTTGAACGAAGATATGAATTACATTAAGTATAATTTAATATTCCAGTGGGAGCTCTTATGAGTCATCTGGTGGGAACACGGCACTGGCCAGACTCAGGTCCCTGAACAGGGTGTAAAAACCAAATACTCTAAGGGGTGTTGGGATCAGGGCCACTCGTTTTTTCTCTTCTGGATTTCTAAACTCTTGTTCTATTTGAGAAATAGCATTGTTGTGCTATACACGAAATCCAGTGGTCCTTTAGTGTTTAAATATTTACAATTTGAATATACTTAACCTCAGTAATAAAAATCAACCTAAATGATACCTATTATAGTAGAGATTTTGTAGTTTTTCTTTTTGTATTGTTGAGAAAAAGCCTCATTTTATAGGCCAGGGTGACCTACAATTCATCATGTAATCCAAACTGTACTCAACCGATTAGCTATGCTCCTGCCTCAGCTTCCAAAGTGATGTAACTACAAGGTTATCCATGACACTTGGCTTTATAGAGAAGTGTTCACACTTGAAAAGTATGGTTTACCTTTCCTCTTAGCAGGGTCCCATCTTACACAGCCTTTTCTCTTGATCAAGAAGGCACACTGCCATTATTCCATGAACACGATTTTCTAAAAGGCTGTGATTTCCACCCACATATATTAAGGAACTCACACACCTGAAGTAATATTTGCAAGCAATTTTTGAAGAATGGAAATGTTCAAAGGTGACTCGGTCCTCTTAGAACCCAAGTGTGTTACCTGTAGGAATATTTGGAAGATGTAAAAACTAATATATAAAAAAAAGCACTAGATATTCATGCTTATAGATGAAAGCACCGGAGTGTTGCTGTATATGGTAAATATTTAAAAGGACGTTAAGCCTGCTGCTCCGATGGTTCTAGCCACTTAGAGGATAACCTGAGGTCAGGTGTCTGAAGCTGGCTTGGGTAACACAGTCGGATACTGTCTCTTAAAAAGTCAACCAACAGCGAAGAATCCCAGTTATCTCGTTAGTTTGTATATTCAGTTTGGTGCTGTTAATGTTATCTGAAATATTTTAAATTGAAATATCATCACAGTTGCTAAGAAAGCAGAATTCTATGACCCTTAAAATGTGGAGGTCACTGAAGAAGGAAATGTTTCTTCACTCTGTCTCCAAATTGCTCTTGGCTATCAAGCTCCCTTTAAGGTGCTTCTAGGTGCTAGTCTTGTCTGTAAACGCCTTTGTATGTTATTATACAGGAAAAAACACAGACTTCTGACTCCACATTTTCAATCTCTTTTGTGCTTGATAGTATACACGCTTCCTGTATTGGAAGCTTGTCACTGATATTTAGTTAAAAAGATATTTTTGTTATTTCAGAGATAGGGTCTTGCTGGACTTATGGCAATCCTCCTGCCTCAACTTAGCCTCCCAGTGCTGGGACTACAGGTGTGCATGGCTATGCACAGCTAGTATATTGATTATTTAAATGAAATTCAGTTTGTTTTCTTATTTTACATGCACATCATGGCTCCTGTCTTATAATTTACAAGCAAAGGTAACTTTCTTTAAAAAAAATATTTTTTTAACATACAGAAAAGAAAAAAAAGCGTTAATGGGGCAAAGTTTAAAAAGCCCAGTCAATGTCAAGTGAAACAGAATGGCGAAAACCTGTGATCCTAAACGTGAAAGATGAAGCCATGTTCTCATTATAGGACGACAGCTGACTAGTCTTTTGAGAAATGAGCCTATCAACCACAAAGGCAGAAAAAATATGCCCACAATAAAATGGGCAAAGGCAGGATCGGCCTTGGTTGTACGCTATTCTTTGAAGGCAAATGTGTCATGCACTGGGGTCGGCCCTACCTGACAAGCAGCCATGCAGGGGTGAGGTCCCCCCTCTCCTGCACCCTGGGGAACGCAGTGTACAGGCGACGGCACCGCTGCAGCTAAAGCTAAAATGGCAGCGCCCAAAGGACACGAGCTGCTCAAGAGGGCTGAAAACATTCTCCAAACCTTCTCCGCTCTTTCATTCTGCATAGTGCTGAGAGGAGCGAAATACCCCCTCCCCCCCAGCACTCGGGCTGCACCGGACGTTTAGGGGTAGTGGAAGCAAATCAATCAAGGGTTTAAAGGGGTGACTAACGCGGTCTTCGCGACTTGACTTGGAGACCCCCCACCCCTCCTTTTTGTCCCCTTGACAGTGGAATGGTGATTCCAAAACCCCTCTACTTTCTGGTGTGTGTCCTGTTCCCCGCCACGCCAGGGACGATTTCCAAGGGACCCAGCTGCCAAGGCAGTAGCTGTGGCAATTGCAGGAACCAAGTTGGGGAAAAAACAGTGCAGTGCAGAGGCAGGAAGAGGAGGAGGGAAAAACCCCGTTGCATTGCTATCAATCTAGAGTAGGGCGAGCGCTGCTGCTGCCGCTGCTGTGGAAGGAAACGCTGCCAACCGCAACAGATCGCCATACCTAAGTGAGCATGTGTGGGGCTCTGCGCACGCCCAGTGGTGCAACCTAGTGACATCTAGTTTCAGAGGGAAAAAAAAAAATCCAGTTGCCCTGTTTTGTCAGTACCAAGAAAGCTCAGGAAGGGGCTAGTCTGGTACTTTAAAGAACTGTTGAGGGCCAAAGTGAAATTCAGGAAGAGGTGGATGGGACCCAGAGACCAGAGCAGGAGTGGGTATCCACTAGAAACTCTAATTAGGTGAGAAAACGGTGTGCCACCACCTAAGCCGTTGCTAAGAAAGCTCCGGTGTGAATGAAAAAAAAAAAAATAAGAAAAGGAAGGGCATGTTCCTAAGTATGGTGGAGGAGAAAGTTTATTCTAGAGAGGAAGGAGAGCATAGCCAGAGGTAGGGAAATCTGGGGGAATCCAGAGTGAACATTTTCCTGAAGTAGACCCTGTGAGGAGAGGAGGCAGGGGAGAGGAGAGGAGAAACCAAGAAGCCAGGAGGGTAACAACATGCCTGGATTTATATAGGGAAGGGCAGCTGGGGGAGGGGGGGCGTGGAGAGGAAGAGCATCCCGGCTCCTGGGCTGGCAAAGTTTAGGGTTTGGGGTGGGGTATGCTAGCCATACCCTGTAACAGGGCTGAGGGATTCTGGGAGAACCTTGAGGCCAGGCCTACTTTGATACATTATATACGCACCTCAGATAGCTATTAGTCCCGGGTTTGAGACCCTACACTCAGACAGCATTCATTTA
The DNA here is from genome assembly GCF_947179515.1 of Apodemus sylvaticus. Classification (NCBI taxonomy): domain Eukaryota; kingdom Metazoa; phylum Chordata; class Mammalia; order Rodentia; family Muridae; genus Apodemus; species Apodemus sylvaticus. The sequence goes on from NC_067479.1 coordinate 22,468,096, forward strand.
CTTAACCATTATCTATCCCCTGACATGCAATCAGTGGGTTGGCTAAAACCCCATTCCCACCCAGAGCAGAAGTCTAGTAGACTTTGTGCGATGTGTATTGCCATCCCAGGGATAGATTGTCACGTGACAAGATGGACACCTTCCATGCGTCAAGAGTCTGTCTAGTGTCATCATTTATCATCCCATGTTCCCGTCACACACTGTGCCCTCCCCCGAGCTCTGAGCCCTGTGTCCTCCCCCGAAGCCCCTGCATGCTTGCACTCTAGACAGGGTTTTGGACATGGTTTAAAGAAGGAACCTTACCCAGAGACAAACAAATATTAAGAAGCTAAGACGGGGTCCAAGGTCGCTAGACTTCAAATCCTTTTAGGTAGCCTGTTCTGGCTCCTGCAACAGCAGCGGCCATTGCATTTCCCGCTTGTGCCACCTTTAGGGGCCCAGTGCCTCGACCTCAGTGCCTTGTCTTTTTACCCCAGATCAATGGTGGGATAGGAAGCCTCCCATTCAACACTGTAGTCTGCAACTTCCTACCCTGAAGCATCAGGAAAGAGATCTAACAACACAGGCTACATGCTTACTATGAGCAAAGTCCCAGAGTAGTAACTGAGGAAGACACACATAATATAGGTAAAGAAACAAGGTAAGTGAAAAAAATACTTAACAGGCATTAAAATATTGACTCTTCATGTCTGCTTTTGCCTGTGTTTCCAGTAAATTATGTCTAGAGAGCTTTTAAAATATTAATCTAAGTTATATAAGCCTATCATTCAAAGCTCCAATAAAAATTAAATATTTCAGCATCCTTATCTATCCAGTTAGAACTAATACACTTCCCTATTTCTTGTTTGTATTTTCAAATACTAAGGTGGAACTTTCTTCACGATAAGTCCATTTAAAGAGGCCCAGATGTAAGAGACCGGTGAGGAGATGTTACCTTTCTGTAGAAAACAAGGGTAAGGGCAGTGTTAGGCTTGGTACAGATAAGATTGTCTTAATCACTCCTGTAGTTTCAAATCATATTCAAGAATTATCTTCGGTAATTTAACTCTAAGCAGAGAAAGATAAGTCAATATATGACGATGTGACTACTGTTAATATAAAAATACAGCTTTAAGTAAGGAGCCACTAAAAGCATATTTGATAACTGTAAGAAGAATTATATCTGATAGAAATATTAGTTGTAAGAATTTGGGAATGACCGCTGGCTTACGAATACATCTAATTACATCTTCACAGGGCGTGGGGAAACGAGTGTCCTGATTATTAACTCTTTAGTAGTCAGAGCTTTTTTTCATTTGAAGTTTGCTTTTTAAAAATAGGTTCCCACTTCACAACCCAGGCCAGGAACTCACTATGTAGCCCAGGGTGGCCTCGAACTTCCTCCTCAGAGCCCCAATTGCTGAGATTACAGAAGCTAGCCACGGTGACTCCTGGTTCTCAAAGTTATTTTTAAGAGACTCAAAATAAAATATAATGGTCCTCCCAGCCATTCCAAATAAAGTTGCCAAAGGCTACTGTGCCCTGGCCAGCGCTCAGCCCAGTTCATCTTCACCTTGGCAGCGCAGACCTGGGTCCAGGCCTCTGCAGAGCTGTCAGTCCGGTGACTGACAGGCATCTCCTTCTGTCAGGTCTGGGTTCTCTCACCTGGAGGGAACCACATTACCTGAAGAACGCCTCCACTGACAGCTTCCCCAGCGTGGTCCACGTTCTTCCTCGTGCTGCTAGTAAAACCCGGAGCTGCGGATTTCTTGTCGCTTTGGCACCGCTCGGCCTCCGGACACCCACAGCTGGGAGGCGGAGGGAGCCGCGGCGGAGGGGGTGGGGCTGGCTGGAGAGCCGGGTCCTATTACTGAGCATGTGCGGAGCGGCGCGCATGCTCAGTGCGACCGGTCGCCTCCCATTGCGGGCAACTCCGGCGGTGGCAGCGGCGGCGGCGGCAGCGGCGGCGGCACCGCCTCCTCCTCACACTCCGCGGGTGGCGGGGTTAGATGAGCGGCCCCAACAGCGGCGAGGGAGGCGCGGGGAGGAGGAGGAGAAGGCGGCGGCGGAGGAGGAGGTCGCTGTCTTTGTAGTGTCCCTGCTGCGGGCGCCCGAGGCCGCCGCTACAGCCGTCGTCGTTGGCGGAGTCTGAGGGCGCGCGCGTGCTTGCCCGCCCGGCCCGCGGGGACGAGGCGGCGGCGGCAGCGGCGAGGATGATGATGTGCGCGGCGACTGCTTCCCCCGCCGCCGCCTCCTCCGGGCCCGGCGGGGACGGCTTCTTTGCAGCCGCCACCATCTCTTCCTCCCCGGCACCGGGGGCGCTGTTCATGCCGGTTCCTGACGGCTCGGTGGCCGCCGCGGGGCTGGGGCTGGGGCTGGGGTTGGGGCTGCCTACCACGGACTACCGGGGTCACTATCAGCTGCTGCTGTCAGGCCGGGCCTTGGCGGACCGCTACCGGAGGATTTACACCACTGTGCTCAGTGACAGGGACCAGGCCGGCAGCAGCCTTGGACACCCGGCCTGCAGGTGAGTCTCCCGGGTGCCCTTCCTTGCCGCGTGTGCATCTGTGCCCCCCCCCTCGTGTGTGTGTGTGTGTGTGTGTGTGCGTGCGTGCGCGCGCACCGGTGCTTGTGTGTCCACATAATTAGCACCCGGCTTTCCGTCAGGGCTGGATGCTGGTGGTAGAAGCACTTTGGTGATAAGAGGGTGTGGTGGCCACGGTGTCTGTGCGTGCGTGCGTGTGTGCTTCTGTGTGTGTGTGTGTGTGTGTGTGTCTATCTGTCTTTAGAGGGGAACGAGGGAAGGTACAGAAGATGGGTACGTATCGGTTAACGCTAGAGAGGGTGCTGGTCCGTCACGACACGTGTGTATTGTCGAGAAAAGAGGCATGGGTAGAGAGGGGTAAGACCACAATGCATGGAGAGAATTTGCAAGAGTCCTTAGGGGACGTGTTCGCGTTTCTAGTGTCTGAGCTGCAGTGTTATTTGCACGACCCCTCCCCATCACATTCCTTCCTCCTGCTGCCCTCCATAAAAGCCGCCTTTCACTACAGGGGAGCAATGGTGTAGGTTAAAGATACTGATGCTTTGTAGGATGTTGTAGACAAAAAGCTAGTGGCTTTGTTTTAGGAAATTTATGAATAAAGGATACAGATGGGGATTTGTGCAGACATCAGAAGTGTCTGATAGGGGTTTGTAGAAGTGAAGTTTGATTACGGAGCCTTTTGGCCTTGAAATGTGTTTGCAGCTGCTAGGTCTTGTTCTGATGTCCTGTCTGGCCATTTCCCTTCATCTTCTGTTCTATTTCCTGTCACTTACAGATTTGAGAGTACAGGGAGTTTTGTGGGAAAATGGAAAAAAAAATGCTCCATTTCTTAAATGAAAAACTTTGAAAATATGTCACCTGGCTAGGATTTACCTGCTACCAGAAAATCTGAGTAGCTCTCAGGTCTCTTTCAATTAGACTGACTTCACCTTCAAGTTCCTTCGTTTAGTTGGCAAATCACTTTCATTTTCTTTTTCTTAAAATATGGGTACACTTTTTTGGCTAAAGACTCTCCAGTTCTTTTCTTTTCCATGCCTTAACTTGTCGCATACCTTGAAGCCTGCTTGCTGACTCCTTTTGCCAGTGTTGAGAGTGGTAATTGGGAGTCTTCTTTTCTTCTTCCTATAGCCTCTTACAAGGCATTCAGAAAGCATAGTAGGGTTTTGAAAAGTGAGTTTACTGAAGTTTTTTTTTTCCCTCCCCTTACTAAATCGGTGTGGCTTGTTAGGGAATGCCAGATGCCCTTTCCTGCCATTGTAGAAGGTCTCTAGCCCATAAGCGTAGCTAGCGTACCAGTGTGTATTACGGCTTATCTGCTGGAGATGGTTGTAAAGGTGAGCTTTATGCACACTTTTTATAGATAAAGCAGAGCCTAATCTATTTGTTGACAGGATTGGGTGCATCCCTAGTTGAGTAATGGATGTAAATGATCATAACTACTCTTTGCTATTTGGGATGAAGGTAACAATGTCACAGGTGTGGTTCTTGCTGATGGTTTTGGAAAGCAGCACACGTCACATTATAGAATTTTCCTTGAGAGGTTTAAGCTTGAGCGATGCATCTCTAAATTATTGTACTTTGGGATATCTGCACAAACTCCTCTTACAGATTTAAAATTATATTATTTCTAAACTATAAGCTATGGTGTATGTTCTTGCTTTGACTTTCTACTGTTTTTTAAATAATGACTTTCTTGTATCTAGAAATGTACTTGGAGTAGTAGACAAAGTTAAATACAGGTTCATATATTTAAAATTGGTGATTTTAGTTTGATCAATTTCTATAAACTGTCAATAAAATATGAGGAATTGGTTCATTGACCTCAAGAAATATTCATGGAAACTAACCTTACTTTGATAATGCTTTCCAATGCTTGTCCATAGTATAGTTTACTATAGTTCACTCTCCCCATTTTTATCTACAACTGTTCTTTATTGTGAATTGAATTAAATTTGCTCACTAAAAAACTAAGGATGGCAGGGAGGAAGAATTGGGATTTAGTTTATTTATATAGGGCATTGAGTTAGATGAGGTAGAAATAGGGCTGAAATTCTAGAGAGCATCAAGCTCAAAGATGAGAGAAAAGGGAGACAGTGAAAGAACCTAAGAGAAGACATTAGAAAACTGAGAGGAGGAGCAGGCAGGCGCACCTCAGGTTCTAGGGAAGGAAGAAAACATTTACACAAGTGCTAGATACTGAAGAAAAGCAGTTTCCTAGTCACCGATAACTTCTGAACCAAGTGGTCATAACTGGGATAAGCATAAAGAGGGGGAGGGGAGATGGAAAGTATTGGGAAACTTGGGGGGGATATGCAAGAGGGTACTAGAGGACAGTGGGATATTCAAGTGTGGGAACTTAAGTAGAGAGGAGGATATTAAAGAGTCAAAAGAGGGAATAATGGATAGAAATCAGTGGAGGCAGTTTTATGATGACAGGTTAACCATTGAAAAAGGTAAGAATTGATCTTGATCTTCCTTTAGTAGAAAAGGAAGTATTTCTAAGATACCGACTGATACTTTATTGAAGATGAGTACCATAGCTATTCTTTCTGGTGATCTGAATGGGTGGCATCTTTTTTTTTTTTTTTTTTTTTTTTTGGCATTGTATCAGTAAGTGTCTGTGTTGTGCACTATTGTAGACATTAAAGGCATTGCTTAAGTACAACAGACAGGATCTCTCTGTTTTTGCAATGAACACTGGGGGTGCTGGTAACAGCTGGTAATTTTTTTTGATGAGTAATGATGAAGGAAATACAGGCAGTTTCATGGATTGAGCTACTTGAGTGATAGTGTCAGCAGAGTTCTCACTGGGAGTTGGCATTTAAGTTGACAGGTAAGGAGGAAGGAGATCTAGAAGTGCATATGAGGAAATAATAAAAGCCTTAAGAGAAGAGAAGACGTGCTTCAGGGAACAAATATATAAGTGAATTATCAGCCCAGGTTGAACAAATTCAGCATTATAGATTGTTTTCAGGATAAGACTCAAGTCTAAGGTAGGCTTGACTTTGAAGGTGTTTTAACGAACCGCCTTGGATGAGTTGGACTCCTGACACTGCACTCCCTGGCTTTAGGTCCTGCCTGTCCTGCCATTTTCGAGTTGTGTAACCTTGAATGTTACATAACTTTCATGCCTTGCCTTTCTTATAGGTAGAGCAGAGATAATAATAACGTGCACTGTTTTGTAGATCAGATGAACAAATATTTGTCAAATCCTTGGCACATTATATGTTATTAAATATTAGGAGTTTTGTTTTTTCTGAAAGTGAGGGGTTTGAGGATATGGAGAGAAGTAATAGTCTTGCCTGTAACTTGGTTTTGGGGCCAATAATTGCTGAATATGCATTCAGTGACCGAATATGTATGTTTTTGAATGGGTAAGACTGGATGAAATTATACATTTTCTCGGAGAAAGTGGCCAGCCAGGCAAGGCAGAAAGAAAAGTTTCCTCAGTTTTCTGAATGGTTAGATAAGTTTCCATTTGGGAAGTGCCACACTTCTGTGGTAGGATCTTGCAGCTTGTAGATTGCCTTAGTTTAGATCCAATTTTACCTTTCTTATGTGTTAGGTTGCTCTGTGTGTGTGTGTGTGCATGTTTGAGAAATATTCTGCTTTGTAGATGCTGTCAGGCCTGGAACTTATAATATTGCTGGTGGTTGGAGTTAAAGTTCTTGTGTCACCAGGCCCAGCCTGAATGTTTTGTTTTATGTTTTTGAGATGGAATCTCATGTAACTCTAACAGGATTACTATGTAGCCCAGAAATAAAAGTTATCCTCTTGGTTCAGCATTCCGATGTCTGGGATTACAGGTGTGTACACTAGAGTGGACAGCTGGTTTTTGTAACTTTTTTAGAGTACTCTAAAGGCTGTGTGGCCACACATGTTAAATGCCTTTTAAATGTTGGCTGCCGCTGTTATTATTAAAATCATCTTTACGATTCCAATCTGCTTATCATAAACCTTTCTAGTTAGAAAATAAATGAGGAAATTTTTAGTTGACTGATTCAGAGTTAAAGTATGACTGGAGGTCAAAGAAAAGTAGAAATTGAAAGATTTGCTTGACTGTGGGGAAAGGGAAGTGGTGCTAGGAGGGAAGTGGTAAACTGAGCTAGAAAGAAAAGCCTGTGCATTGGGGCTCATTGCAGCCAAAGAGCAGAGAACACTGTGACTAAACGGGGATTCGTGTCCTTCTTTTCAGTTAAACTAGTTTCTTTGCTACTTCTTTTTGTTAGAAATGCCTTTTGACTGGCTTGTTAGTATACTCTGATAATCCCTGCATGTGGGTGGTGGAGGTAGGAAGGTCAGGCGATCAAGGCCAGCCTCTGGTATATAACAACTTCAAGGCCAGCTTCTGGACCTGGTACTCTGTCTCACAGTAAAACAGAACAGAGAAGAATTGGTATTTTAGTCCATTCCATCTGTGCTTGGAATGTGGGTTGTAAGAGATTAAGAAGTCAATTCTATGAACGTTGAGGGTTATTAGATGTTGAAGTCCCCAGTCTTGAGTGTATTGTCTGTCTGGGGATGAAAGATAAAAGGCAGATACTTAAGGGAAATGTTAATAAAAACAACTATTAGGTGATGGTACTCTGGGTCTGCTTAACTGCACGGGCCTGCTCAGCTTGTGTGTAGGAAATGCTGATATTTTTATTAATGTTAGGATGCAGGTATCTGGAGGGAGAGGGGTAAGAATTCATTGCAGGAGTGGAGAGATTAGCCAAAGGGCACTATTTGGAAGAACAAGAAAAATTAAATTTTGAGCAGAGCAGAATTATTGGGAAATCTTGATAGTTTTGAGCTAAGAAGAAACATTATTATAGAAGTGGGCTAGGGAATGATGTGAGGGTGAGTTAGTGTATGCGTATCTGTCTTGGGGGGGTAGTTAATACTTTTCTTCACATAGGTGTTAAATCTGTGAAATTCTGTATGTTCTATAAGCACATTAAGACGAAAGTACTACTCTGTTGGTATACTGACTGGTAAAAATGTAAAATGAATTAGTCTCCTAGCACAAAAGAAGTAAAAAAATATTGGATCTTATAAAATATATGTTCATTTAATAAATATGTTAATTTAATCATAGTATTTTCATATTATGGTATTCAGTTTAGAAGTTCGCAAAACAATTTCTTGTTTTTCCCAACAATTGATTAAATGTGTTGATTCTTTTTTGGGGGGTGGTTTTAGGTTAGTTAGGATTTATATTTATATATAATAAATTTAACCCTCTTTAAATATTTGTTTAATGAATCTTAGAATATTTCCGTCACTTCAGAAAGCCTTTTTAGGGCTTCATACTCCTTCTCCTGGCTGCCTTTATGACTCTGTCTAGCTAATTTACCTTTTCTACAATAGTATGCAAATCTAGTTCCTTTCAGGGCAGGGCCTACATATTGTTGATGTTCTGTGTTCCATCCTGTGTTATTTATAAATGGAAATTAGGCCTTAAGACCTCATTGGATTCTGTGTAGACATCTTAGCAGGAATATTTTGTGTATAGTACTAAGCACTGCATGTTGCCCCAGTCCCAACTTATTGGCTTTCCTTACTTGCAGTGGCACTAACACCAGTACGCATCAGACTTATCCCTTTTAATTTATGCTCTTCTGTTCATAATGAGCACAGAACTGTGGGAGTTAGGACCAGCACTCTGCATCTTTCACCAAATGGTTTTAATATCCTTTGATCGTCTTTGACTGACTCAGTAATGTTATTAGAAGTTTAAAAGATTTTTTCCCCTCTTACAATTCTGTTAATCTTTCTGTATTTATTAGATAGTGCTTTTTGATGTACTAGACCAGTGATGATATGGTGGGGGGCTATAGTTAGTTTCCCAGATTACCCACCTTCCTTCCTGGATTGAGTCGCACGCTTTTTTTGTAGCTTTAGGCACTATTGAGAACTAAAGGGAAGGTAGCCCAGCATGCTTCCTAGCCACTGTGTCCACAGTTGGTTCTGCGCTGATGTGGAAGTGCCTGGCCCGGTTGCCTAGAGGCAAGACAGGCTTTATTTATTTATTTTTTGTTGGATGGTTTATGTATTTACACTTCATATGTTACTCCTTTCCCAGTTCCCCTTCCTTCCGGAACCCCCTTCGCCTATCCCCCCAAGGCAAGGCAGTTTTGAAGGATCTTCTCAACCTGAGCTTCCCCAGGGTACTGGCTGAGGCCTTTCTTTTTCTTTTTTTCCTTTTTTTTTTAATTAGATATTTACTTTATTTACATTTCAAATGTTATCCCTTTCCACATTTCCCCTTTGAAAACTCCCTATCTCATCCCTCTCCCCCTGCTCACCAACCCACCCACTCCCTGTCCTGACATTTCCCTACACTGGGGCAATGAGCCTTCACAGGTCCAAAGGCCTCTCCTCTCATTGATGTCTGACCAGGCCATCCTCTCCTACCCATGAAGCTGGAGCCATGGGTCTCTCCATGTGTACTCTGGTTGGTGGTTTAGTCCCTGGGAGCTCTAAGGGTCCTGGGTGGTTCATATTGTTGTTCCTCCTATCAGGCTGCAAACCCCTTCAGATCCTTGGGTCCTTTCTCTAGCTCCTCCATTGGGAACCCCATGTTCATCCAATGGCTGGCTGTGAGCATCCACCCCTGTATTTGTCAGGTTCTGGCAGGGCCTCTCAGGAGACAGCTATATCAGGCTCCTGTCAGCTAGCACTTGTTGGCATCCACTATAGTGTGGGGAGGCCTTTGTATGGCTGAATTGCAGTCCAACCTCTGTTCAGAACTGCTCCTTTCCCTTCCCCTTAGTTGTTGATTCTTGGAGCATGCCTCAGTAAGTTCTGGTGTGATTATCTCTTTTTTAGTCATTTCACTCGCTATCAGGAATGATCTTAGGAACCTTAGTGCTGTTTAGAATGAAGCACATTCTAATAGTGTCAGTTGAACACTGCTGCTGCTGCAACTCAGCATGCACAGTTGTGTAACTATTAAAACTGCCATGTGGAATGCGGTTTCTATGATTGGAAATGTCCTTGTGGGTTCTATATCTTGGGCTTTTGAGAGGCTTTGGGAAGTATTCATTATAAGGGTAGCATAATGAGTCCACTGTTAATAAATGACATTGATAGATGAGAATGATGAAGAAAGGCTAAAGGTAATTGGGCATGAAAAGTAAAAGGAATTTTCTTTTTCTTTTTTAGTAACATATAGAGGAATACCTGCAATAAGCAGCAAAGATTTATTAAGGCCAACCAAAGGTTTAATGTTGAAGGTTCTAGTGGATAGAATTCTCGTTTGCTATAACCACTGTCAGTGTTCTGATTGGGTTGAAATGGATTCCTTGACCTTTAGAATAGAACCTCTCTCTGAATTGATGTACCAAGTCATCTAGGCTTCCAGAAGTTGTTTAATTATGAGTAGAAAATGCCTTCTTGAAGACTGTGTAGAAGTTTGTACTCTCCTGGACACTTTGACCTCACTCTTAGCTATAACAAACCAATAAATAGAGTCAAGGCATGAAGGCACTGGATCTGCCTGTCTGTTTCTCCCTCTCTCCCTCCCTCTCTTTCTCTGTCTGTCTCTCTCTTTCTCTGTCTGTCTCTGTATCTGTCTCTCTTTTCTCTCTCTGTCTCTGTCTCCCTCCCCCCCTCTCTCTCTCACACACACACACCCCTACACACAGTATGTTCCTCAATTGAACTGAGATACTCTAAAGCACCACAATTAGACACACAGAAATACCATATGATATTTGAACTTTTCAAAGGAAATACTACAATTTCTGTCTCACCAGTAGTTTGAAGTAGTTAATGGTTTTGACTTTAGTTACCACTACGTTTCTTTTGATGTATTTTTGCAGTTAGGCTTTTGGTGCTTGTGATACAAATCAAGCATTACTTGTCAGAAATATGGAACTGCACAGGAGGGTGGCCTCTTCAGTCTGACTCCATGCTTGAGAATTGTTAGTGTCCAGTAGTTGCCCTTAGCACAGGGATTGTTTAGACTAAGAATCAACTTTATATCAAAGAAGAACTGGTGAGATCCATTTGACTTATACAACACATGAGCCAGAAGCTGCTGATCTGATAGGGCATCAGGTCTTTTGATGGCAATACTGATGACAATAACCTGGCTTGAGCATGGTGCTCTGCAAGGATAAGCAGCCATCCTTTGATATTCCCAGAAAAAGAACAGGTAGGAGTGGTTCTACTCAACATCATTCTCAGTTCTACAATTGGGACTTTGTGTTTTCTGTTGTCAGAGCTTGAGAAGGAGGAGTTAAAAGACACTGGTTCTTAGATGAGAGACATTTAAGAAGAAAACACAGAAGAATCCTGTTATACTTGAAGCTACAGTTGATAGGGCTCAGTGGTCCAAAGAAACCTTTCTTTAGATAGGGCTTATTTATAGACCTGTCTGGAAAGTAGGGTTGTCAACACAACAGAGCACAGATGTTTGTCACATAAGTGATCCAGTGGGTGTCTCTCAGATGTTAGTATTAGAGTCATCCTCATAAAATGAATTTAATAATTATTCTATATTAAAAACTGTATAGGCTTGGTGTTCATAAATATTTGATATACTCCATCCAAGGCACTTAGTGGTATGTGCTTTTTCTTTAATGGCCTGATAGCTTGTTTCTTTTAATACTTGATAATATCTGTTGCCTAAAGGTGGCATAGTTCTCTGGAAGGGAATCTTGGCTGCTCCTGTTTTGACAGTTATGAATGAAATTCTTATAAACATCCATGTGCAGGTTTTTTTTTGGTGTGTGTGTGTGTGTGTGGACATAAGTTTTCAGCTTCTCTGGATAAATACATTCCAGAATCTTTAATTGTTTTTGGATCATATGGTCAGGATATGTTTAGTTTTGTAGGAAACTGCCAAGTTCTCTTCCTAAGTGGATTGGATGTACTCTCCCCCCTCTCTCTCTCTCTCTCTCTCTCTCTCTCTCTCTCTGTCTGTCTGTCTCTCTCTCTCCATGTGTATGTATATATGAGAAACAAAGCCAAACAAAGCCATCAGTAGTGTATGAGAGTTTGCCTTGCTCTGTGTCCTCAGCGACATTTAGTGTTGTCAGTCTGGATTTCAGGCATTCTGATTGATGGATCTCATTGTTTTAACCTGTATTAGTGTGGTAACACCTGTTATAGAACACCTTTTCAGGTGCTGATTTGTTATTTCTGTATCTACTTTGGGGACATGTCAAGGATATTTTTTCATTTTTAAACACCAACATTGTTGTTTTGGTAGTGTTGGATTAGAGTGTTCTTGATTAGATTGGATAATAGTCTTCTATTAGCTATGTCTTTTATAGATAGATATTTTCTCCTAGTCTGTATCTTATTTTCTCATTCTATTGGTAATTATTATTATTATTATTTTTTTTTTGGAAAGCAGGCAGTTTTGATTTTAATGAAGTTCTCAACTATTTTTTCCTAGTTCATGCTTTACCATTTTATTTAAAAACCTGTTGCCATACTCAGGGCCATCTAGAGTTTCTCCTGTTCCATCTTCTGAACACTGTATTGTTTTGTGTTTTGCATTCAAGGTTTATTTTCCATTTTGAGTTAATTTTTTGTGCAAGCTGCAAGCCTAGGGTATCTGCTGCTTTGCTTTGCTCCTCTACTAAGGCTGTTTGGCTGTATTTATGTGGGTCTATTCTGAGTTCCCTGCTCTCTGTTCTGTTGGGCTGTCTCTTGTTTCTTCAGTACTACATGGTCTTTGTTACTGTAGTTTTATAGGAAATCTTTAGTGAGATATTTACTTTCTTCTTTTCACATTGTCTTAACTATGATGGCTATTTGTCTTTTCTCATAAACTCTTAAACATTTGTTAAAATCCCAGAAATAACCTACCAGGATATTTATTGAAACTCTGTTAGATCAATGGATTAGAAAGAGAACATCTTGATAATAATATTGAACTTTCCTGTCTGTATCTATGGGATATTTGTTATTTAGTTTTTTTTATTAAAATTTTGAAGGTTTTTTTCATTTAGCTCTTATAAATGTTTTATTAGATTTATATCTTTATATTTATTTCTTGAGGATACAACATTTTTATATTCTACTTTGTTTCTGGTATATAGAAAAGCAGTTGGCACACACACACACACACACACACGATGCTACAGTTTTGTGCGTGCATGCTGCTCATGGTGTTTACTTTTGTCCTGGCTTCCCTTCAGCACTGCCATTTACTTTTCTTACTTCGAGGTCATTTCACCCCTGATCCCCAGCTTTGGAATCTTAAGTCATTCGCTGTAGATTTTTATTTTCTAGTGTGAAATTTGAAGCTTTGGCTACTTCAGGTGCATTCCAAGCATTTTAGTATACTTCCCATTTAGTTAAAATATTTAAAATTTTTATTTGTGGCTTTTTTATTTGATTAGCCTAGTACCTAGGATATTTTACTTAACTTCCAGATATTTAGTAATATAAATACCATTGCCAATACTTCTAATACATACTTTATATAATTTTGATTTTTTTTTTCAACGTGGTTCTCGGCGTACTTTATTCCCCTGTTGTCTTGCTAAGCAGCCCACACAAGACAGAAATGGGTAGCTCTGAGGAATAATCAGATTGTTTTTTCCTTTCCCCCAATATTTCTGCCCCCTTCCATAAGCCCTGTTCCAACCCTATCTAGTATCAGGAATGGCCAGTAAATCTGAAAAAAACAGCTAAGATGAAAACAAGGCATTCAGAAACCTGGGCCCCTCCTCTCACTCGGGCTTGGACTCCTGGTGATGCTCTGCTCGATGGAGCATCTCTCCTTCAAATACTCTTTTGTACACTGGTTCACAGGTCAGATCGGCACTTTGACTCTGAACCTGGCACCAAAAGGCACAATATCTGATACCCTGTAAAGAACTACGTCAGATGCTGCCTATGGACAGGCAGACGGAGCCAGTCCCACTTAGGAACGGGCTCAGACAGGGAGGGGAGATGAAAGGAGCAAGGGGAAAACCTAAGTCAATACCTTTTACTACAATGGAAATGGGAGTGGGAATGAGGGTCTTGTGTTTCTTCCACTCTACCAAGAAGCAACAAAAACTTTCTTGGTTGTCTGTTTTATTTTATTTTTTGTAAAGCAGCATATTCAAAAAGCCAGTAAATATAATTTTAATTTTTTTTTGTTTTTTTTGTTTTTTTTGTTTTTGTTTTTTTTTTTTTTTTCCTTTTGAGACAGTATTTCTCTGTGTAGCCCTGGCTGTCCTGGAACTCTGTAGATCAGGCTGGCCTCGAACTCAGAGCTCCACCTGCCTCTGCCTCCCAAGTGCTGGGATTAAAGGCGTGCGCCCCCACTGCCCGGCCTAATTTTGATTTTTAAAATTGACTTCATGTGACGCTTTCATGGATGAGTTTATGAGGATTGTACTACATCCTTTCCATTCTCCCCTTTCATCTACTAGAACTTCCACTGTTCCCCTTCCCTCACTCTCACATTCATCTCTCTCTCTCTCTCTCTCTCTCTCTCTCTCTCTCTCTCTCACACACACACACACACACACACACACACACACACACACAGGTATTGGGTAACCTATCAGGGAATTTGTTCTTTGAGAAAACTGATTCTACCTCTGTGGGTGGGGCCTTGTGCAATTTCTTTCAACCACATTAACATTTGTTGAAAAATGTTATTTTTTCTTTTGCTTACAATCTGATAATTATGCCATTTGGGTTTAAATGTTCTATAAGAGTCAGTATATTGTGTAGGATTTTTTTTTTCTTTGACAGATACATTACACAGATTTATTCTGGCACAGTTTTTGATGTTTCAGTCACCTTGGCAAGGCAGAAACACCATAGAGCTGGGCATGACAGGAAACTTCCCCTCATAGCAACCAGGAAGCAAAGAGGAGGAGGAGGAAGGACTTAGAACCCAGTTATATCCTCCCAAGGCCATCCTGTCCATTGTTTTATGTAATAATCTATTCAAGATTTGAATCTATCATTTGCTTATGCCATTAATTAGGCCAGAGCACTGATGATTTAATTGTCTCTAGAAATTCCCTTATAGATATACCCCAGAGATGATGTGTTCTAATCTTTTAGGTGCATCTTTCAACCTAATCAAGTTGAAAATCAGCATTAATCATCACAATCAATTATTTAAGTCTGAGCGGAGAGTTGTTTGGACATTTTGTATATAGATAGGTATTAAAATAGTTTTGGCCCTTTAATTTTGTCAATGGTTGCTTTATATAATTTTAGTCTTTTCTGTTGGGTACATATACATTTATAGCTATTAAAAATTCTGGTGTATTGGTGTTGGAGAGATGGCTTACTAGAGAGCATTTACTGCTCCTGTGGGAGACCCATGTTCAATTCCTAGCATCCACATTAGATAGCTTACAGCATCTAGCTCCATGGGGGATTCTATGCCCCTGGTCTCAGCAGGTACCTGTATTCTCTTCTTGTGTTGTACTAGTACATGTACATATATACATATACATATACACAAACAAATTAAAAAATACTGGTGTAATTTATTGTTTTTATTTTATTAATATCACATTTCCATCTCTAATAATAGTTTTGAATGAGTTTACTTTGGTGATATAAAAATAGTTTAGTGTTTAAAATGCTTGTTTGCAAGCTGAAGGGCCCAAGTTTGGGTCTCTTACTACCCACACAAAAGCCAGGCCGAACGGTGGAAGTCTGTACCCTAAGCCCTTGGCTGATTCAAGAGTAGTTATAGACAGATCCTAGAGGCTTACTAGCCATCCAATCTAGCCAAAATGGTGCGCTGCATGTTCAGAGAGAGAACCATTCTAAAAAAATAAGATGAGAGAGGGGTCAAGGAAGATATTTGCTGTGTGTGAAGATCAGAGGACAACTGTTCAGAGTCACTTCTCCTTACACCATGCTTTTAAGGCTGGGTCTCATTGTTTCTACTGCCAGTGCTGCTTTGTAATTTTGTCCCATGTCATTGTGAATGTATTGACATTACATGCTGGACCTGGCATAGCACTCTTTTGTTTCTGTACTTAATTTATTTTTTTAAGGTTTATCTACTTGTTTTGTTAAGTATACTGTAGCTGTCTTCAGACACACCAGAAGAGGGCATCAGATTCCATTACAGATGGTTGTGAGACACCATCTGGTTGCTGGGAATTGAACTCAGGACCTTTGGAAGAGCTGTCAGTGCTCTTAACCACTGAGCCATCTCTCCAGCCCATATCACTGTGTTATTTCGGTTCTGGGAATTGAAGGTAGGTCATCAGGCTTACACAGTAAGCACATTAGCTTGCTGGGCCATCTTGTCAGCTCAAATCATTGACCCATTTTCAAATTTATAGATTTTGTGTCATCTCCATTTTTTAATGAATTATTTAATGAAATTTTAAATTTTATATTGTTCAATTCTATTTAAAATCTTTTGCTGTACTGGGAACTTTCTATTATATTTCAATTGTATTTGCCTTTTCTTGATGGAATATATTTACAGTAGTGTTATTGAAAATCCTTAGTATATAATTACAATATCTAGCAGATGTATCTAGACTAATGGTATTATAGCATGGTATCATGAATAAGCCAGGGTGAATTGCCTCCTTTCCTGTAGTCTTTTGAATGAATGTTTTAGACAGGTCCATTAAGAGATCATACTAGGGTTTGGGGAGAGAGGGCTTATTTACTTCAGTGCTTGTCCATGAATACCTGAGTTTGTCTCATCAGCACTCACATAAAAACAAAACAAACTAGGCTTCTATTGCTCATTTGTAAGCTCAGAGTTGGGGAGGCAGAGACAGATGGATACCACCAGCTTGATAAGGAGACAGCTCAGCCAGTTGGTAGATCTGTGAGGAGAGACCTGTGCCAAAAGCAAAGTAGAGAGCAATCAAGGAAGATTCCTCCCTTTGCCCCCTAGCCACATGCACATCCAGAAGTGAGAGAGTGAGGCAGATACTCTTACTGGACTGGCTGTGTCTCTGACACCCATTTCCACTGTCTCCTGGAAACATTTATGACTTAGAGCCTTGGAAGTCTGCAGGACTTTTTTTTATAGAAAGTTTCCCTGAGAAATGTTTTCAACCAGTGACAAGTAGGAAACAGATAAGCAGTTCATTTTCCTTCCCTGCATTTAGAGCACCTGTGAGCCGTGTTCAGTAGTAGAATTACCCATCATGGTAGTAAGCTTCATAACGCACTGTCCTCATTTGCTTTCCATTGCTATGACACAACAGTGACCAAAAGCAACTGGATGGGGAAAGGCTTTATGTGCCTTACAGTTCCTGACCATGTTCCATCATCAAGACGTCCTGACCTAGTGGGAACTCAAGCAAGGGCAGAGCCAGGGACCATCAGGGAAACTGTTTGCTTGTTTGATCTTCATGGCTAGCTTGGTTTCTTATATAAGCCAGGTCCACTACCCCAGGGGCTGTACTGCCCATCCTGAGTTGAGCCTTCCACATCAGTCATTAGGCAAGAAAGTGCTCCAAAGTCGCACATGCGCACTGGCCAGTGTGATGGAGACAATTCCTCAGTTGAGGTTTTTCTTCTGGTTGAAGCTGGTTTGTGTCTACTGACAAAAACTAGGGAGCTTTAATTAATTAATTCATTTATCTAAGTCACTCATGATTTCCTTTACCAGAGATCACATCTCAAAGCAACTGTTGCCTGTAGATTCTTGAGGTATCTTGTGGCTTTGAGGGAATACAAATCACGATAGGCACTTCAGTATGGGGATAATAATGAAAAAGGCTTGTTGCACAGTTATGAAATGCTTTCATTTTCACTGTGTTTGCTCTGTAAGATTCTAATCTAGTGGTCTCTGTTTTATCTATTTTATCCACTGTGTTTTAGAGATGTATTTGCTTGTCTTTCTTGTATCTAGTTCTGTTATTTTCACTAGTATGTGTAAGTCCCTAGTTTTTTGGGATAATCTTTCAGAAGTTTAGTGTGAATAATGTACAGTTGTGTCATGGTATGTGTTTCCATCTTACCTGGGCTGTGTGTAGACCTTGATTCTGTAGGTATGATCTACAGAGCCACACTACTTTAGAGGTTTCTCCTCTCGCCCCATACTGGTTAGTTCCCTCAGTCCCTTCCCTTTCCCTCTCTGCCTCCCTACCCTTCTTTCCTTCCTTCCTACCCTCCTACGTTCATGTTTTCATTTCTTCTTTTTTCGGCTCTGTGTATAGACAGCATAACTTTACAGTTCTCTTCCATCTTTCCTCATTCAGAAATGAACAATGAAGTGGGTATAAGCATAACTTTCAATAACACATCTAAGTATATGCAAAAACTATATATTTTGTCTAAGTTCTATTTTCCTTCATTCCTTCCATGGCATTGATGTCATATTTTAATTTTCATTTAATAGGAAATACATTTTAGTTTTCATTGTGACTATTATTCGGAGGCAGTTTTTCTTTTCTTTCCTTTTTTTTTCTTTTTTTTTTTTTTTGGTTGCAAACATTTTAAATTTTCTTTCTGTTGTCAATCTCTAGTTTTTCTTTGATGAATAAATTACCTAACGTACAGCAACTGAAGCAGGAAGTAGTAAGTTTAAGAGTAGCTTAACCAGCATAGTGACACTGAGGCTGATCTATGGGACCTTGTATCTTATCCCTGTCACCACCAACAGAAAACATTCATGACTTAGTGTCATTTTAGACCATGTGTACATCAAAGGACCACTAGTGTTTTGTTTGCTTTAATAGTAGTCTTCTGAATGAAGCTCAGTTCTTGTTTGTGTCTAAATGTTCCACAGGTCTATAAAAGACAATGCCTGAGCTCTCAGTGTATCTTGAGATAGTCTTTCTGTGTTTGGTTGCCTAGTTCTTACTCTTCTAGAGCTTTCTTTTCTTTTCTTTTTTTTTTTAACAATTTTTTTATTCGATATATTTTTTATTTACATTTCAAATGATTTCCCCTTTTCTAGCCCCCTACTCCCCGAAAGTCCCGCAAGTCCCTTTCTCTCCCCCTGTCCTCCCACCCACCCCTTTAGAGCTTTCTTATGATGATCTAGTCTGTGAAGGAAGGCAGTAATTTAATCCTGTATACTATCAAATGTTAGAAAAGTGGAAGCTAATAGCACATCATTATATGTAACAGGATTTTTCCTGACCAACTAATTTAAATATTAATATAACAAGAAGTCTCCAATTATACATAGGAAAAGAAGATAATTTAAGAGTACTTATATCAATAAGCATAAGCATAGAAGCATCTTAAAAAATGTTCAACTTCATTAGTCATTAGGGAAATGCAAATCAAAACAACTCTGAGATTTCACCTTACACCAGTCAGAATGGCTAAGATTAAAAACTCAGGAGACTGGAGGTGTTGGCAAGGATGTGGAGAAAGAGGAACACTCCTCCACTGCTGGTGGGAATGCAAATTGGTTCAACCACTCTGGAAATCAGTCTGGCGGTTCCTCAGAAAACTGGGCACATCACTTCCGGAGGACCCTGCTATACCACTCCTGGGCATATACCCAGAGGATTCCCCAGCATGCTCAACTATGTTCATAGCAGCCCTATTTATAATAGCCAGA
This sequence comes from Apodemus sylvaticus, assembly GCF_947179515.1. NCBI lineage: Eukaryota > Metazoa > Chordata > Mammalia > Rodentia > Muridae > Apodemus > Apodemus sylvaticus. The sequence continues at coordinate 22,487,082 of NC_067479.1, forward strand.
AGCTAGAAAGAACCCAGGTGTCCCTCAACGGAGGAATGGATAAAAAAAATGTGGTATATTTACATAATGGAATTCTATTCAGCCATTAGAAACAATGAATTCATGAAATTCTTAGGCAAATGGATGGAGCTGGAGAACATCATACTAAGTGAGGTAACCCAGTCTCAAAGGATCAATCATGGTATGCACTCACTGATAAGTGGATATTAGCCTAGAAACTTGGAATACCCAAGACATAATCCACATATCAAATGATGTCTAAGAAGAACGGAGGAGTAGCCCCTGGTTCTGGAAAGGCTCAGTGCAGCAGTGTAGGGCAAAACCAGAACAGGGAAGTGGGAAGGGGTGGATGGGGGAAGAGGGCTTATGGGACTTTCAGGGAGTGGGGAGCCAGAAAAGGGGAAATAATTTGAAATGTAAATAAAAAAATATATTGAATTAAAAAAAAAGGATGAGGCATAGACACAGCTATGTGTGAATGAAAAAAAATAAGCATAGTAATGCTTTGAATACTTTCTCTGTATTATATACATAAATATTTTTATATTTGATATGAACCATTCTAATACAGTATTTTATAAAATGTATCTTAGGCCAGGGATATCCTAAATTTTCCTCCTAGTTTTCTTGTAATTATTACATACTCAAAGAATATAGGCATATAAATTAAACATTTACTTGATTAGAAATCCTTAGAAAGTATATTTTAGGACAACCCTTGGTATACATGTAGTTTAGTCACTAAGGATGGAAGCAAATGACTTCTAATAGGTGGGTATGCTTGTTTACTTTCATATGAAGAATAATGAATTAAACCATGTTTCTGTAAGAGCAGAAAACTTTGTATTCTAACAGAAACACTGCTTGGTAACACACAGTAGTAACAAGTCTGACCTGAAGTATTTTAGGCATTGCTGATTGGTATTGGGTAGCATCATTATGTATATTTATAGTACCACGTGTGTTCAGAACTATGGCTGAAGGGTTGTTTTGAGATACAGTATGGGGGATTAATGCCAGAAAGACTTGGGATTTATAATGCATTTTGAATTGAGCTAGGTTTTGTTTACGGTGTGCTCAGCAGCTTTTTAATTGTCTTTTGTTTATTTGCTTGTGCTTTGTTTTTGCATTTCTTAGGTTCAGCTACACTCATGTACTTAGGTTACAGCTATAGTAAGATGCTTCTGTAGGCCAGGCTTTAGCAAAAGATGGCACAGGCAGCAAACCTAGTCTGATTCTGGTTTTTGTGTAGCCCATGAGCTAAGACTGGATTTTACAGTTTTAAAGTTAGGAATAAGATTTTACTCATAGCCGCGCTCATCTAGTTCTGTGTGATCTTTGCCTGTATTCATGCTGTGGTGATTAAAGCAGTTATCACAGAGATCTTATGGCCCACAACGTAAATTACTTAACCCTCTGGTGTTTTACAGAAAATGTTTTCCTATTATTGTTTTAGATTGCATTTAGAGATTTTTAAATAAAGTTTTCTTTAATATATAAAATTAAATAAAAGATTGAAATCTTTAATCCCAAATATTATGTAAATTTGGATTCATCAAAACTTGGCATTTGAGTTAGAAGGAACAAAAGAAAGAGATTAAAATGAGAGGTTTAAAATTGTAATTAATTTATGATTTATTAGGAAACAAAATTACTAATAAGCTTATAGAGAAACTAATGACATATAATAGCAAATTTTGTAGCCTCAGTTTTTATATTACAGAAATATTTAATCTTCCTTAACTAATATAACAATTTTAAAATATAATTTAAAAAGAATTTTATTTTTATTTTTTTGCATGAGTATTTTGCCTACATGTGTATATGAATATATATTACATTCTTGCCTGGTATATGCAGAGAGCAGAAGAAGGCATTGGCTTCCTTGGCAGTTGTGAACTACCCTGTGAGTGTTGGAAAATTCCTTGGTCCTCTGTAAGATCAGCAAATGTGTTAAGTGCTGAGCTGTCTTTCCAACCCCTGAATGTATTTAAGATATTTACCTCAGTTTAAAAGCATTTTTACTTTTATGATACCTTCACTAGTATGAAGTTCTTTTTGTGACAATAAAAAAAATGTCTTACAAGACCAATTCTAAATATTCTTCTTTGAGCTTCTATTGATTTAGTATTTAGATTCTTAAATCATCATAAATTCCAAAGTGAACTGTTGATATATAAGACTGGTTTCTGTTTGGTAAGAGTCACCCCAAGATACTTTATACTGTTTGTGGCTATTGTGAAGGGGGTCATTTCCCTAATTTCTTTCTCAGCCTGCTTATCCTTTGAGTATAGGAAGGCCACTGATTTGCTTGAGTTGATTTTATAACCTGCCACTTTGCTGAAGTTGTTTATCAGCTGTAGGAGCTCTCTAGTGGAGTTTTTTGGGTCACTTAGGTAGACTATCATGTCGTCTGCAAATAATGATAGTTTGACTCCTTCCTTTCCAATTTGTATCCCTTTGACCTCCTTATGTTGTCGAATTGCCCGAGCTAGTACCTCAAGTACAATATTGAAAAGATAAGGAGAAAGGGGGCAGCCTTGTCTGGTCCCTGATTTCAGTGGGATTGCTTCAAGTTTCTCTCCATTTAGTTTGATGCTGGCTACTGGTTTGCTGTATATTGCTTTTACTATGTTTAGGTATGGGCCTTGAATTCCTGTTCTCGCCAAGACTTTAATCATGAAAGGATGCTGAATTTTGTCGAATGCTTTTTCAGCATCCAATGAAATGACGATGTGGTTTTGTTCTTTGAGTTTGTTTATGTAGTGGATTGCATTGATGGATTTCCGTATATTGAACCAACCCTGCATTCCTGGGATAAAGCCTACTTGATCATGGTGGATGATCGTTTCGGCAAAACCAGAACGGGGAAGTGGGAAGGGGTGGGTGGGAGGACAGGGGAAGAGAAGGGAGCTTACGGGACTTTCCGGGAGTGGGGGGCTAGAAAAGGGGAAATCATTTGAAATGTAAATAAATTATATCGAATAAAAAAATTAAAAAAAAAGACTGGTTTCTGGAGTTTTGTCTATTTTTAGATATCATGAAAAATGATTAGTTCTCAAATATAGTTAGTGTAAGGATGTTATGTTACTGGCAAAGCAGTTTCATTTTACAGTTTTCGGTGGTTCATTTAAAAACTCTCTACCTTTAAACTGCAGATTGAAGTGACAGAGGTGGCCCTAATCAAATGTTAGAAGAGGATGTTCTAAATGATGTCAGTCTTTTTTAGACTATTTTAAGTGAATTGTGTATACTGTTTTAAGTAGGAGAATTGCCCACTTGGGAGGTGGGGTGTGGATGTGCAGAAATGTGAATATTTGACATGGTCCAGGTGATTGTAGAGGTCATTCATTAGAGTAGCTGTGATGGAGATGCTGTGGACATAATCAAGAGTCATTATGAAATGTAAATTTCCAGCTTTTGTGATTATTTTGATAGGAGTGAAATGACAGGCAGTGGTAAATATCAACTTTTCATATTCTGATCATCTATGTCATTAGGACACTTTAGTAACTTGAATGGAGCCTACTTTTTTTACAGATTAATTTTATCTGACTTCTTTATTTGGAAATAGCCTTCCAGCCTACAAATGGTCTAGTTAAATTTTTTCTTTTTTTGTTTTCATCTTTGCTTAAGGTTTTATATTTTGCATAGGTCTTGGGGTCCTAATAGAAGATCAGTGTTGTCTCCTTTGTGTGCCCTAATCTCTTACTTTTGCTAGTTCTTTATTAATTTTTTCTATATAATACATTTTGATCATATTTTCCTACCTTACCTTCTCTAAAATCTACCCCCACCCAACTTTATGTTCTCTGTGTCAAAACAAATAAAACCAATGAGATAAAAAATAGCAAGACAAGACAAAAAGTGTTTGCAGCACTCTTACACACACACTCACACTCACTCACACACACACACACACACACACACACACACACGCTCACCACAGAAACCTATGGAGTCCATTTTGTCTTGGCCAAATACTCGTAGCCATGGAGACTGCCCTGGAGGGTGGTTGATATATCCAGTGACAGCTCAATGAAGAAACTGGATTTCTCCTTTTCCAAGCAAGTATGAACTGCAAATAGGTTCTCTGTTAGGGCAGGACTTTGTGACTACTTCTTCTCAATGAGGTGATTTTAGTGCATTTGACCTTTCATAGGTAATCTGCTTGCTGCCATAGTCCTTGTGAATTCAAATGTGTATCAGCCCTGCTGTGTCTGGAGGATGCTTTTCCCCTGGAGTCTTTTCACCATCTCTGGCTCCTGCAATCTTTTTATCACCTCCCCTTTCCTTAAGGGGAATTGCTTTTGATGAAGGCATCCCATTTAGGGCTGAGTGCTCCAAAGTCTCTTATTCTCTGCACATTGGTCAGTTGTGGGTCTGAGTTAATTACCTTCTGCTACAAAAAGCTGATAAGCTTTGAGTGATGTTCTGATCTAAAGGTATCTTAGTCACTGTTCTATTGCTCCTTAGTCGTGTAGCGCATTTCCTCATGGACTACACTTCTTCCCTCTCCTCTAGGGGCCTGCTTTGCCTTGAGTCTGGCTATATGTCTAGAGGAAACTATTGGTGAGCCTAGAAGAACATGAGTATTGTCTTGCCCAGCATTTTCTTCAGAGAAAGTCACCCCTGGTTTATCAGACAATGAAAGATTAATTTTGTCATATGAAAGAGGCTTAAGGGGTGGGGCTGAGGGTACTACTTTCTCAGGTTAGGTAAACCCTTGAGAATCTGAGGATTCAAAGTACTAAGTTTCAATAGGGTACTCCCATACATCCCTACTCCAAGTTATAGGATCCCATTCTTTGCCAATTAATGCCCTTACTTTAACTGCTGACACCCTCTGAGGCTGAGACTTGAATTTTTGCTGTAATTCAGCCAACCTTATAATGAGGGCTTTGGTTTCATTTTCTGCAACTTGAGCTCTATGACTGCTGGAGAGAAGATTCTCTTCAAGGGCACATTAGAAACCTTTAGGTTATTTTTTCACATCTGGAGCCATTCACTTTTATCACAGAGCTCATTTGTTTCCTTTATCAATTTATCCAGAGATGCTAAGCAAAATAATTATTTAATTAAGCAAAATAATTTTCCTTATTTTTTCCCCAAACTGTAGAAATTTTCATATACTGGGGTCTACTAATCCATTGCCAGGCACAATTGGCAGATCAAGATAATCAAAAGCATTTTCTTCTTTAAGTTTGAAATATAGTTTCCACCATGGGCCTTCCATATTCTCCAAGCTCCTAGGAGACAGTCAGAGGAGGTTTCAGTTTTTGAAGGTGTTGGTGAATTAGAAAATGCTGGCAAATAATTAAACCAATTCCAGATACTAAAAAGATTCATCTTTATACTTCTGCTCCTTTAGAACTACTCCAGGTACCAACTTCTGTATTAGTCAGGGTCTAGAGTCACAGAACTTATGGAATTTATATATATTAAGGGAGTTTATTGTAATGATTTACATTCTGCAGTCCAATTAATCCAGCAATGGCCACTTTAGATGGTAAGTCCAATAATCTAATAGTTGCTCAGTCCCATGAAGCTAGTTGTATCTTTTTATAAGCTAGAATTCTAAAGAAGTAGGTTCCAACAGATGTCCTGGCAAGTAAGTGCAAGCAGGCGAAGGTAATTGAGTCTTCCTTCTTCCATTGTCCTTGTAGTCCTCCCTCAGAAGGTATGACCCAGAATAAAGGTGTGTACCACCACTCCTGAGTTTGGAACTTGCTCTGTCCCAGGCTGGTCTTGAACTCAGAGATCTGCTTGCCTCAGTAGCTTGTACTACCTTGTCTGGACCTAAGCTTTTTGTGGCCACTATGCCTCAAGATCTGGATCAAAAGCATGTGTCATCCCATGTCAAGATCTGGGTCACAGGTGAGCCCTCCATTTCTGGATTGTAGTTCATTCCAGATGTAATCAAGTGGACAACCAGGAATAGCCATCACAACGACCAAGGCAACTTTTGTAAAGGAAAGCATTTAATTGGGAGCTTACAGTTGCACTGGTTTAGTTCATTATGACATGTGTCACCATGGCATGTAGCATAGTGGCACCCTTAGTGCTGGAGCTGGAGCTGAAAGTCACACCCTGATCTGCAGACTGAGTGGACATGGCTCTGGCATGGGCTTTGGAAACGTCAAAGCATAGTCCCTGCAACACACTTTCTCCAACAAGTCCATGCCTCCTAATTCTTCTAATCCTTCCAGTGACTACCATTCCCTTAGTGATTAAGCATGCAAACTTATGACACAGCTTCCATCATAGTAGTTATAAGATCTTAAGAACTTGACTAGCATCTATGATCATTATTGTGATTATCTTTATCTCCTCCTCATCTTCTGCCCCCATCGTCTTCCTTATTCATTTGCTCTATCTCCCCCTTTTCTATCTTTAAATCATTTAATTACATTCATCTATTTGTTAGTTATCTTTCTCTGTATCCCCTCGCACGTGTGTTTGTGTGTGTGTGTGTGTGTGTGTGTGTGTGTGTGTGTGTGTGTGTGAGAGAGAGAGAGAGAGAGAGAGAGAGAGAGAGAGAGAGAGATCAGAGAACAACCTGTGGAAATTGGTTCTTTCATTGAACTCAGGTCACTGAGCCATCTCATCTCACCAGTTTCTCTTTTTCTATTTTTGTTTTATTTTGAGACAGTGTCTCTCTGTTTAGCACACAGTGTTAATTCTAATTTCTAATTCTCCTGCTTTATCCTAACAAGAACTGTGAATGCTGCGATTACAGGCAGAGAACCACCATGCAGGCCACCTTTTGTTTTTATTAGAGTGATGACAATCTCTTATGAGACAGATATAGTGTTCTTTTCACTTAACTCACTGCTGTCCTCTAGAGCAAATCTGTCTTTTTTATTTTAAGTCTTTGCTACCTAGGAATGTCTTTCTCATCATAGTAGGCATTCAAAATATGAAATTATATAAAAGTGAAATGTTTGGCTAGCCTCTTATTCCTCCCACTTTATTCTTTACTATGTTGAGGGAGGGCGGGGAGAAAGGATGTTTTTCTCTTAAGTTACTCAGAGGGTTCCTTCTCCTTAATGCAAAAACAGGTCCGGGGTTGAGGCATTAAGAGCTATTTGCTAAGGATATGAGCTCAAATTTCTATTCCTTTCCTCCCGACCCTTACCTCTCTCCTCCCCCTCCTTGATTTTATTTTGGGGTATGGATGCTCTGCCTACATATGTCTATGTATCATTTGAATCCAGTGCCTGTTGAGACCAGAAGATGGTGTCTAGTCCCCTAAGCCTGGAGTTACTGGTGATGTGAGCTGCCATGTGGTGCTGAGAATTGAACTCTAGTCTTCTTAACCACTGAACCATTTCTCCAGCCCCTTCTTTATATTAATAGTGATTTAGTAAACAGTGACTTGAACTTTCTGCATTGCAGTCTTCACAGTGTCAAGAACAAGTGTTTGGAAGTTTATTAACATACCCACTGATGAAAAACATTAGTTCTTTTAAAATTACATTTACTCTGTGTGTATGCATATGTGTGCATGTATGCACAAGTATGCTTCAACATACATGTAAATTTTAGAGACAGCTAGCCTGACACCAAGTGAGTTTCTTGAACTGAACTCAGGTTGAAGGATTTAGTGGCAACCTACCCTCCCCCGTGAGCATCTGATAGACCTTGAAAGAAGGTTTTCTTTTTAAAGCTTTATTTAATACCTTAATTGCTTTACTTTGATAAAAACTTTATAGAATCCTTTTGGAATTACTCTCCATTGTTGTCTTTTTAAAAGCTACTGTAATACTAACTATCTGTATGTAGAGTATATTGCTTTATAGAAGATATAAGAAATATGCAAGTACCTATTAAAAATATCTATTTCACTGATTTTTGTATGTCTGAATGTAAATATTCATAATGTTTGCACCTTTTATTTTTAGGAATAAGAAAATTTTAAGTAAGAAGAAACTGAAGCGAAAACAGAAAAACAAGTCAAAAGTAAAGACAAGAAGCAAGGTAAAGTTACTAGCAACTTGTTGACATAGTAATTGAAACAAAAATGAAAAGACTTAAACATAGGAATATAATTAGCAAATCATTCTGTTCTGTGTGCTCAAGTCATTTTGTGCATTCCTCTTTTTAAAAGTATTTTTTGACAATCTTAAACATGTCCACAGGGTGTTTTGATCTTATCTATTTACACAACCACTCTCCAGTTATTCCTAAGACCCAACAACCCTGATTTATTTGCATTTCCTTTCTGGTTTAATCTATTTGGTGTTTTGTATGCTTCTACTACCTTTATAGTATAGTAAAGAAGAATAGGCATATTCTTTGGGTTAGGACAATTTTCTTCCATGATTTTGTTGAATATCATTTTTTTGGGACTTCTTATTGCTTCTATTTCCATTTTCAGTCTTATTTGTTTCCTTTGACAGTTTGGGTTTTCTTGAATTTCTTTAAGGGATTTATTTATTTCATGCAATTGTTTGTTTTTGTTTTCCTGTATTTCTTTAAGGGATTTATTCATTTCTTCTTTAAGGACCATTATCATCTTCATGTAGTTACCTTTAAGGTCTTTTTCTTGTATTTCAGCTATGCTGTAATATTCAGGGCCTGCTGTGGTGAGATAGCTGGCTCTAGTGGAGACATTGCCCTGGCTGTTGTTTTCCAGCTGTCTAGCCCTTCACTACCCAGCCATCACTTCAGATCTCGGTTTCTTCAGTTTACATATACTTATTAGTGTGCATCTAATTCTGTGTGATATGACTACCTCTGTGACTTATTGTCAGGATGTGGAACAGTTTCATCATAGGGTTGCTACCCTTTTGCCACCCTCATAGCCATTCATGTCACTTCTGTCTTCTTAGCTTCTGGCTGTTCTTCATCACAATAGGCTTGCTATTTCAAGAATATGTACTTGAATGGGCTAGTATGTAATTTATGGGATTGTTTTTTTAAAATATTTGATATCATTTCTTTGAGTTCTTCCAATTAATTGCACATAATAATAGTTTGTTCCTTTTCGACTATTGATCAGTCATATCCTAGTGTGGCTGTACTACAGTTTATCATTGTGTTCAGTATAAAGACTCCTGGTAGTAGTGGTGGTACATGCCTTTAATCTCAACGCTTTGGAGGGAGAGGTAGATCCCAGAGTTTGAGGCCAGCATGGTCTACAGATCCAGGACAGCCAGGGCTATGAGATGTATATTGTGCAGATGCTTTTCCCTGTTAGAGACTTAAATTGTGTTCTTTTAAAACTGGCATTAACTTTTTTAGGTTTAATGATGTTATTTTGTGTGTATTTGTGTTTACCTACATGTATGTAGGCACTAGGAATCAAACCCAGGTCCTCTAAAGAGCACCCAGTGCTCTTCAGCACTGAGCCAGCTCTCCAGCTGTCGCGTGTTGGTTTTGTTCATTCTTCATGTATGGATGTTCTTAATCTTTTCTACTTTGTGCACTGTGATTTTCCCAAACTTGCATATAATTTCTAGTTAATTTTTTTCAAAAGCATTTCTAGAAGATAATTTTCTTAGTCATTTTTATCAGGTTGTTGCAATAGGAAAGTAACACAACACGGAATTGAATTCCAGAGTGTTCACCTTGTTTTCAGTCCTAGGAGTGAGGCAGTCTGTTACACTGTCTGATAAGGGTATGATATAGTTATCCTTTGTCTAGTTGAGAAAATACCTTGACATTCCTGATTTGATTATACTTTTTTTTTGTATATTGGTATTAGTTTTTTATCAAATGCGTTTACCATCTTTTATAGTATCTTCTGTTTACTACCTTATTACATTTGCTCTTTTGGGGAAGTAATTATACTGATTGCTTTTTGGGTATTGTATCAACATTGTTTATTGATTCAATACTATTCATTGTGTCTGGGTTTGGTGTCTGTATGTGGGATGGATCCCCAGGTAAGGAAGTCTATGGATGGCCTTTCCTTCAGTCTTTGCTCCATACTTTGTCTCCATAATTCCTCCTTTGAATATTTTTCCCCCTTCTAAGAAGGTTAGAAGGACTGAGGCACCCACACTTTGGTCTTCCTCCTTCTTGAACTTTATGTGGTCTGTGAATTGTATCTTAGGTCTTCCAAGCTTTTGGGCTAATATCCACTTATCAGTGAATGCATACCATATGTGTTCTTTTGTGACTGGCTTACCTTGCTCAGGATGATATTTTCTAATTCTATCCATTTGCCTAAGAATTTCATGAATTCATCATTCTTAAGAGCTGAGTAGTACTCCATTGTGTAAATGTACCACATTTTCTGTATCCATTCTTCTGTTGAGGGACATCTGCGTTGTTTCCAGCTTCTGGATATTATAAATAAGGCTGCTATGAACACAGTGGATCATGTGTCCTTGTTATATGTTGGAGCGGCTTTCTTTTGGGTATATACCTAGGGGTGGTATAACTGGGTCCTCAGGTAGCAAGCACTATGTCCAATTTTCTGAGGTACTGCCAGATTGATTTCCAGAGCGGCTGTACCAGCTTGCAATCCCACCAATAATGGAGGAGTGTTCCTCTTTCTCCACATCCTTGCCAGCATCTGCTGTCCCCTGAGTTTTTGATCTTCGCCATTCTGACTGGTGTGAGGTGAAATCTCAGGGTTGTTTTGATTTGCATTTCCCTGATGACTAAGAATGTGGAACATTTCTTTAGGTGCTTCTCAGCCATTCGGTATTCCTCAGTTGAGAATTCTTTGTTTAGCTCTGTACCCCATTTTTAATAGAGTTATTTGGGTCTCTGGAGTCTAATTTCTTGAGTTCTTTGTATATATTGGATATTAGTCCTCTATCAGATGTAGGATTGGTAAAGATTTTTTCCAAATCTATTGGTTGCTCTTTTGTCCTATTGACAGTGTCCTTTGCCTTACAGAAGCTTTGAAAATTTATGAGGTCCCATTTTTCAATTGTTGAAAATGAAATTGTCCATTGGTGTTCTGTTCAGGAAAATTTTCCCTGTACCCATTATGCTTGAGGCTCTTCCCCACATTCTCTTCTGTTAGTTTCAGTATATCAGGTTTTATGTGGAGGTCCTTAATCCACTTGGATTTAAGCTTAGTACAAGGAGATAAGAATGGATTGATTTGTGTTCTTCTGCATGCTGACCTCCAGTTGAACTAGCACCATTTGTTGGAAAGGCTATCTTTTTTCCACTGGATGGTTTTAGCTCCTTTGTCAAATATGAAGTGTCCATAGGTGTGTGGGTTCATTTCAGGGTCTTCAATTCTATTCCATTTATCTACCTGTCTGTCACTGTACCAATTCCATGCAGTTTTTTTTTTTTTTTTTTAAATCATTGCTCTGTAATATAGCTTGAGGTCAGGGATGGTGAATCTCTAGAAGTGCTTTTATTATTGAGAATAGTTTTCACTATCCTGGGTTTTTTTTTTTTTTTTTTTTTGTTATTAACCAAATAAATTTGCAATTGCTCTTTCTAACTCTATAAAGAATTGATTTGGAATTTTGATGGGGATTGAATTTGTAGATTGCTTTCAGCAAGATGGCCATTTTTACTATATTAATCCTGCCAATCTGTGAGCATGGGAGATCTTTCCATCTTCTGAGATCTTCTGTTTCTTTCTTCTAAGACTAGAAGTTCTTGTCATACAGATCTTTCACTTGCTTGGTTAAAGTCACACCAAGGTATTCTATATTATTTGTGGTTATCGTGAATGGTGTTGCTTCCCTAATTTCTTTCTCAGCCTGTTTATCCTTTGAGTATAGGAAGGCTATTGATTTGTTTGAGTTAATTTTATATCCAGCCATTTTGCTGAAGTTGTTTATCAGGTTTAGTTCTCTTAGGTGATATTTTTGGGGCCACTTAAATATACTATCATATTATCTGCAAATAGTGATATTTTAACTTCTTCCTTCCAATTTGTATCCCTTTGACCTCCTTTTGTTGTTTAATTGCTCTGGCTAGGACTTGGAGTATTATATTGTATAGGTAGAGAGTGTGCAGCCTTATCTAGACCTTGATTTTAGTGGGATTGCTTCAAATTTCTCTCCATTCAGTTTGATGTTGGCTACTGGTTTGCTATATATTGCTTTTACATATATGGGCCTTGAATTCCTGATCTTTCCATGACTTATCATGAAAGTATGTTGAATTTTGTCAAACGCTTTCTCAGCGTCTAATGAAATGATCATGTGTTTACTTTTATTCTGAGTTTGTTTATATAATGGATTACATTGATGGATTTCTGTATATTGAACCATCCCTGCATCTCAGGGATGAAGCCTGCTTGATCATGACGGATGATGGCTTTGATGTGTTCTTGGATTCAGTTCTCGAGAATTTTTATTATTTTTGCATTGCTATTCATAAGGGAAATTGTTCTGAAGTTCTCTTTCTTTGTTTGAATCTTTGTGTGGTTTAGGTATGAGTGTAATTGTGTTTTAATAGAGAGAATTGGGTAGTGCTCCTTCTGTTTTTATTTTGTGGAATAGTTTAAAGAGTATGGCATTAGGTCTTCTTTGAAGATCTGATAGAATCATGCATTAAACCCATCTGGTCCTGGCCTTTTTTTTTTTTTTTGGTTGGGAGACTTTTCATAACTGCTTCTATTTCATTAGGGGTTATGGTACTATTTAGATTGTTTATATGATTCTGATTTAACTTTGGTATTTGATTATTATATGATGGGGTGAATTTCTTTTCTGGTCCAGTCTATTTGAAGTTCTGTAGGCTTCTTGTATATTCATGGGCATCTCTTTCTTTAGGGAGGTTTTCTCGTATAATTTTGGTGATGATATTTACTGGCCCTTTAAGTTGGGAATCTTCGCTCTATTCTATACCTATTATCCTTAGGTTTGGTCTTCTCATGATGTCCTGGATTTCCTGGATGTTTTGGGTTAGGAGCTTTTTGCATTTTGCATTTTCTTTGACTGTTGTGTCAATGTTTTCTGTGGTATTTTCTGCATCTGAGATTCTTTCTTCTATCTCTTGTGTTATGTTGGTCATGCTTAAAATCTGTGACTCCTGATCTCTTTCCTAGGTTTTCTATTTCCAGGGTTGTCTCCCTATGTGATTTCTTTATTGTTTCTATTTCCATTTTTACATCCTGAAAGGTTTTGTTTAATTTCTTCGCCCCTTTGGTTGTGTTTCCCTGTACTTTAACGGATTTTTGTGTTTCCTGTTTAAGGTCTTATACCTGTTTACCTGTGTTCTCCTGTATTTCTTTAGGAGAGTTATTTATGTCTACCTTAAAGTAGAACCTCTATCATCATCATGAGATGTGATTTTTAAATCAGAATCTTGCTTTTCCCATGTTTTGGGGTATCCAGGGCTCTCTGTGGTGGGAGAACTGGGTTCTGATGATATCAAGTAGCTTTGGTTTCTGTTGCTTAGGTTCTTGTGCTTGCCTCTCACCATCTAGTTCTCTCTGGTGTTAGTTGGTCTTGCTGTCTCTGACTGGAGCCTTTCCCTCTGGTGAGCCTGTGAGCCTGTGATCTTAGGTGTGTCAGCACTCCTGGGAGACCAACTCTCTCAGGGAGGGATTTGGGTCCAGAAAGTGGTGCCACAGGGTTAACTCCTGTCACAGCAGGAGTCAGGAAGAAGCATGTCTCCAGTTGCTGAGTGGTTCTTGAGCCCTTGTGGTCTCCTAGCAGGTCCCTCTTTGGTCAGTTATTGGTGCAAAAGTGTTCATCTCACCTGTTAACCTAGGAGTGACAACGCTCCCGGAAGACCAGCTCTCTTTAGTTGGGATTTGGGTTTGGGGAGCTGTGCCACAAGGTTAAGTGTGGGCGCAGATGGAGACTTGAAGGCATGATGAGTTTCAATGATAATACCATTGAAACTATTCCAAGCTGATGATTAGTTTCTTCAGGTTCTGAGGTTCAGTCCATTATCATCAAGGCTGCAGCACACCAACATTTAGGCAAGCATGCGAGTTACATCTTCATCTGAAGGCTGCTAGCAGAATCTAATATATTCTCAATATATTTATGTTGTCTATTTTTTTAGTATTTTGAAAGGTATATTTACAAGTTACATGGCAATTTAACTAACATATATCTTATTTAGCATGTGTCTTTTGCCCTTCCTCAATACTTTATAGAAGAAGAGAGGCATTTTCTGCCTGTTTTTGGTATGTGAAATATAATAAAATCTGTGCTTTTTCACTTATGCAATATGTGCAAGGTAGTTTAATCTGTCTATAATTTTTATGTACAATGAAATGATAATTATAAAGAATGTAAACCAGAAGTGTTGTGTTTTATATTTCAGTCTGAAAATGTGGAAAATACACTAATTATACCAGATATCAAACTGCATAGCAATCCCTCTGCCTTCAACATTTACTGTAATGTACGGCATTGCGTTTTGGAATGGCAGAAAAAGGAAACATCACTGGCAGCTGCATCGAAGAACTCTGTCCAGAGTGGAGAATCAGACAGTGATGAGGAAGAGGAGTCCAGAGAGCTCCCCATCAAGCTGCCAAAGGCAAGCCACAGAATTCTATTTAAATGTATTACCTACAAGTGGTCTGGTTATCACATATGCACATACATTCCTGAGATACCCTGTGCTTTCTAAAATAGGGCATTAAAATAACATGGCTTATGGATAAAAATAGGTTTGGTTTGGGGTAGCCCAGGAAAACTCAATGGGACTTTTAACCAGCTAATACAGCCAGTAGTTAGGAACCCAGCAGGATGAGCATCCAGAGCACAGGCAGCAAGGCCCGTGGGTTGTAGCTTGTTAAGGGCTGTCAGTGTGCAAAAGCAGTAGCATGGATATGCTTGTGTGAAGGTCTCCACAGTAGCAGATGGAAGATGAGCTCTGAGCTGGAGAACCTCCATTAAGGGAAGCCTAAAGAGAAGGCGATGCTGCATAAGCCCTGGAGGCACTAGATGCTTACAGTTTTCTTAAACAGACATGAAAAGCTTCCTTAACAGCAGCTCAGCTGAAAGCTTTATCTGTTTACCCTTTATCTGCTGTCTTACTATTCTGCTTACCTGGCTTACGAAAAAAATAGGATGAGCAACAGTCCAGTCTGTACTGTTCTAACATTACTTCCTATTGCCAGAAGCGTATAAACTTTCATATTACAACTGAAAAAACTACTCTTAATGTACTTTGTTCTAAGGATTGGTTTACTTTGTGATTAATTTTATCACATATGTATACATTTATGCATACATATATACATACATACACACATACATACAGGAGATATAGTCTTTCTTTTCCTCCCTTTATCCTTCCTTCCTTCTGTTTCCGTTTGTTTTCTTCTTTCATAGCAATGAAAGGTTCTTATAATCCAGTGCTATTGCTGTTCATGAGTTACATCCCTGGCCTTGGAGTTATTATAGTGCTCCTAAAAAGAAAAGGGAAAATATAATCATTTCAAAATGGTTTATGTGTGATTCATGAATATTGTTTTCTTATAAATAAACTTAAAAGTGATTCTTTTATAAAAAATGATTCATGTATTATTAAATTGGTATGTTAAATTCATCTAGTAAACTTATTTACAAGGTATCTTATAAATAGTTTTTTACATGGAATGCCTTTCTTGCGTTATGGGGACGATGGAGCTCATGTTCCTGGTCTGATTTCTCTTAATGGCCTGCTGCGGCTGTCCCTGATCAGGCACTGTCCTTGACTACTGTTGGGTCCCTCTCCTCTTATCTCAGAGATGGCCAGGTTTCTACTTCATAAGCGAAGGGCATGGCAGCTTGGTGCACGTCCTTGTCTTGATCAGCGTTCTCCGTGTGTGTCTTCTGTCCTTTTTCCTTTGCTCTGGTGTCTAACGGCTCCTGCTCTCCCAGTCTCCTCATATAATCCAAAATGAACGTGTTTATCTTTTCCCTCCTGAAGGTGTAGCTCGTGGTCTCTTCATTGCGATTTCTTCTGCTTAATTAGGGGAGTTGAAAAAAGTAACCCTCAGAGAATTTGTGTCGTACACTTTTTATAAGAATATTGCACTATTGTGGGCAGGTCACACTGCACTGAATTAATCATGGTGATTAAATTCTGTATTGGGAGGGAAATCAGAAGTTCAAAGAAATCTTTTATACAGAAATATAATAACAAAACTAGATTACAAAACACTTAGGAAAATTTAATTATTATACTATTTTAAAACATTAGGATAAGTGAGTGGTAAAGAAAGTTTCAGCTGCTATTAACATTTTTCTAGCATGATTAACAATGTCTAAAAGGAAATCCTAAAAAAAAAAAAATACATGGTTAATACTGTATTTTCCACCATATACTTTACTTTCTGGAAACAGCGAATAATGACTAAGACCATGGGGAAGAAGCCAAATTGCTTAAGTTGAAATACCATTAAAATTATTAGCTTTTTAAAGTGGAGGTGAATGGTGCCTCCACTTTATCATCTGTATATTGAGAGCATTATATATCTCCTAGGATTGCAGTCAAGATTAAATGAGTTTATGAATGTCAAATGTCGTGCTTAAGAGTACCATCACATACCAAGTACTCAGTAAATGAGAGCTGTAGTTAGACATGTCTGGTTAGAGCCAAATAATAGAATTTATAGGTGTATTTAATTTTTAGTTTCTTCCCAATGTATCCTGTAATAATAAATACTTCATATACCAGGAAATAAAATTTCTAGAAACTCAATGTGATGCTATAACTACATACTGACAGTTTTCCATCTACTTTAAATCCAGGATGTTGAGAGAGCAAGCTAAGTGTCATCATTGTTTTAGCCACACAGTGATTCTCCTTCAGTCCTCCCTGTTCTCATGTAAGGGTGATATTGCTACTCTGAGACCTTGAGATTATTTACATTCTACAACTTGGCCTTATTTTAATTCTTTTTTAGATTTATTTATTTATATGAGTACACTGTTGTTCTCTTCAGACACCAGAAGAGGGCATTGGATCCCATGACAAATGTTTGTGAACCACCATGTGGTTGCTGGGAATTGAACTCAGGACCTCTGGAAGAGCAATCAGTGCTCTTAACTGCTGAGCCATCTCTCCAGCCCCTTATTTTAATTCTTAATATCACTTCTGCACATAATTTACATCTGAAGCTATATATTTGATTATCAAAATTGACGTTGACTGAGAAATAGAATTTTATCGTTTAGTGTTTTGTTAATTATTGGTCTTTCAAAGTAATAGCAGCTCATTGTAACTTTGCTCTTACAATCTCTAAAGATTTACTTCTTTTGCTAAAGATAGTCAAGGATTTTTTGGCCCAGTAAGGACTATTCTGATTAATACCAGTCATATTTTCACTGAGCCAGTTTTAGCTCCTTTAATGATCATCTTGCCCAAATGAAGGGGACTCTACTTATATTAATGATAACATTACAATTATACTATCACAGGAAGGGCTAAGGTGAAATCAGTTTTCAAAGTTACCTTTGCTGTATGTAGTGTTATCTTTATTTTTAGTTGTGAGTACTCTAATAAAGCTGCTTGCATACAACCAAATGTACTATGTAAATTAACAGAGCCCATTTCTTCTGAGTGAATGCCATCTGCCCCCCACCCCCCTCACCCCAGTTCAATTTTCAAGGTTTTATTCAACATCCCTTGCTATGGCTTCATTGTTTCCAAACTAATCTTTAAATAATGTAACTAGTTCTTAATTTTGTACATGGTTTTTAAAATCTTCATGTTAAAGAAATAAAATCAATTGGTTTTTTTGCTTTCCTTTTTAAATATCATGCTACTTTAGTATTGAAATTACCTACACAAATTAGAGTATAGAAAGTGTCATTTACTTACATATTAGAAAGCCTAATTTTCTTTTCATATTAAACAGATTATTGAGGTTGGGCTTTGTGAAGTCTTTGAATTGATCAAGGAGACTCGGTTTTCTCATCCATCCCTGTGTCTAAGGAGCCTCCAAGCCCTGCTGAATGTACTTCAAGGCCAGCAGCCAGAAGGCCTCCAATCAGAGCCACCAGAAGTCCTAGGTAAGAGCTTATGCTTAGAGTCAAGCACGTGGAGCTGCACCACTTCTCCAGTGAAACATACAAAAGGGCAGGAAATGCAGCTTGGATTGACTTGGATTGCAGTTATTTTTCTGTGTTTTCCTAGAGATAGAGTCTAAAGAGGTATGGTTCCTGCACAGTTGTCTCTTTGTTGTTGTAACAATAGGAGAACAACAACACATAAGTCCTTGAAATCCCAGAATAACACCCAAACCCTAAAATCCCAATGAACTTGAATACCTGTGGCCAACAGCAAATACGCATCTCGTCTCTTTTTTACTCTAGGGCAGTGGTTCTCAGCTGTGGGTCACAGCTTTTTTTGAGGTCGAACCACCCTTTCACAGGGGTTGCCTAAGACCATCAGAAAACACAGATATTTATATTACAGTTTATAACAGTCACAAAATTACAGGTATGAATCAAAATAATTTTATGGTTGGGGGGGTCACCACAGCATGAGCAACTGTGTTAAAGTGTCACAGCATTGGAAAGGTAGGGCTAAAGGACTTAAACCAGTAAGGGGAGGAAAGAAATAAGTGTCATGAACCTCAACCAGTACAATTATTTCTAAAGAGAGGACATTTTTTATTATATCATAAACAACAATAAAAAATTGTTTTGGGGAGAAAGGGTCTTATTTGGCAAGATTCATTACATACAGACACTGGCTTTTCTTCAAATATATTTTTTTAACGTTGCTTGCTTCTCAAATTAACTTAGGCTTAACATATAACCATGAAGGAAGATAGGAGCTTTCTGCAGTTTGATAGAAATGTAGGTGAAGCATAAGCTTTAGTTAGATTATTGCTTTTCTCTGGTGATAATCATGGGTATCCTGTCTGTCTGGAATTGTTTAGATTGCTTTAACAATGTAGGAAAATACCCTCAAAGCTTTAGAGATAGGATTCTCAAACATTAACCTGTATCTGAGTCATCTGTGACCCAGGTATGGAGTTTTTCATTCAGTAGATTTAAGCTGGCACCAGATGTTGATATTTTGAATACATTTTTGGACTATACTGCAGCTGGTGGCCTGGGAACACTCTTGATTGAATTAGATTCTGATTCTGTGTTCTCTGTATCCTGGCTTCACTTCACTTTTCTTTTTTACTTAAATTGTTTTTCTGAAACAAAGCCTTGCTGTGTAGCCCAGGCGGGCCTTGAACCTTATTCTTCCTGCCCCGGTTTCCCAAGTACTAGGGTTAGTAGATATGTACAACTATGTCCTACCTAACTATTTCAATTTTATTAGAACCACAATTTTCAGAACCTAATTATGTGCCAGATCTTTCTTTGGTTAAATATAGTGATTTAGTTTTTATATTTAATTTTGTCTTATTGGAGGAGTTTGACTGGTTCTTCCTCTCAGGCCCACGTTCCCAGAAAGGAGACTGAGGTTCAAAATATATTTATAAGTAACTTGGCCATGTAGCTATGCTCTTATCTGACTAGATCATAACTTAATATGACCCATTTATTCTAATCTACACTCTGCCACTTGGTTGCTTAAGTGCAGGGGCACCATGTGTCTGTCTTGCTCACATCTTCCTAGGGGAAATCTCTTGGGCTTAGCACTGTCTCAGAATCCTTTCTGCCCCCTGGATATTCCACCTTGTATTCTATCCTTTTCTGTAAGTCATAGGTTTTTTTAATAGACAGGTGATTTATTTATATGATACACAAGACAGAAGAAAGATATGCTGAAAACTTTAAAGAGTCTATATCTCAGCACCCAGCCTAAGGCACTTAATCGCTTCCACTAAACAAAAGGTAGTGCAGGTTAAGGATTAGTCAATTTTCTGGTTCTTGGTATAGTAGCACTGGTAATCCTATTAATAGTGTGACATGTTACTCAACAGCATTATTTTGAAATTTTTACTTATAGGAGCTGATTTTTGCTTGAGCTCTGCTGTGGTGGTTAATGAACCACAGTTCTCTAACTGCATAGCCTGTTTCACTTGGAAATGTGTATGTCTTCTACTGTTCTCTTATATCCTGTGTACTTTCCCTTATAGTCATTCTTTACATAAATACTTCCTTTTAAAAATGTGTCTTGTTTTAAATATTAGCCTTTGAATGTGTTTTCACCTAATTATTTTCTATCAAAAATTTAATTTTATTAAGTTGCCTATCTTTTTCTTAGAAGTTTGAAATGCCATTATTCTGTTTGTTTGGTATCTTGTCTTATTTTCAGTGTTTATTCCTAATGGTTTTTACTTCTTGGACTGACTTTTCTGTATAAGGGTTTTACTGTCATTTCACATTTCAGATTTTTTTATTTAGCTTGAACTTATATTGATAATGCCTAGTCTTTTTCCTTTTAGATTCATATTCCTTTATCTACCTTCTCTCACCAGTTGTTTTCCAGCTCACTTATAAACATTTGTATAACTGTTACTCTTAGATTGGGAAAAATGACTGAAGAGAGTTTTTTACAACTAGAACATAACTACTAGACAGAAGGAAAGCCTTGTAGTCTGGAAGGAAAGGACAAAGAGGGTGCGAATATGTGGCGCTGTCTAGACATATTTATAAGGTTTGTTTCAGTGCTAGGGAAAGTCACTCTCTACTTCATTATACCAAATAAAGAATATTTTCTATAGAAAATATGCAAAGATGGCTCAGTGGTTAAGAGTACAGAGTGCTCCTATAGAGGGTCAGAATTTGGTTTCCAAACCCCATATGAGGCAGTTGACAACCTCTAGTAATTCCAGTTCTAGAGGATCAAGTGCTCTCTCCTGGCTTTCTTGGGTATCTGCACTCATGTGTGCATATCCATATACAGATACTCACACACACATAAATAAAAATAAAACAAATCTTTAAAAATATTTTATCTTAGGGCTGGTAAGATAGCTCAGTGGGTAGAGATATTGCCACACAAACTTGGAAAGTCTGAGTTAGATCTCCAGGACCACATAGAAGGAGATAACTGACTCCAAAGAGTTGCCGTCTATCTTCACATATACATCGTGGTGTGCATATGCACACATATGTACACATGTACATATATATACATGCTTAAAAAGATTTATGTCACAGATTTTATTATGTAAAATTATTTATTTAAATTATTAACAAATTCTTTCATCTTAAATCTAACATTTCAAGGAAAATGACATTGTTCTTTTTGCTTGCCAGTATACTATTCCTACCTAGAGTGCTTCCATATGCAGGAAGACTTCAGTTTGGTGACCGGCTGAAAGCCTGAACAGCCACAGCTGAGGCTGATAATGATTAGAGGGAGATGTACAGAGCAGGGGGAGATTAAAAAAGATAAAGAAGAAATGACGATATTTAAATGGATGATAGACGGGAAAGACAAGTCAAAAGAAACATGGAAACCAAACAGATTACAAAGGACAGGAAGGAAGGAGGACAGAATTAACAAAAGAATGAGTGTGTTTTAAGCATATAACTAGATTTTTGGTCTGAAAATTCTCTGACGGGGGATGGGATAGGGTGTTTTTGGAAAGGAAACCAGGAAAGGTGAGAATATTTGAAATGTAAATAAAGGAAATATTCAATAAAAACAAAAAAGAAAAGAAAATTCTCTGACTATAAGTGGAAAAAGGAGTACTGAATGTTAAATTTGACCTCCTTTTCGGTAGCTTCGTTAACTACTGGTAGTAGATAACATGGATCAGGAAGATGGTAATAAGATAAAAGAGGAAGAAGTAATTAGGAAGAAAATAAATGCTTGTTTGGGGATTAGGAAAATGAAGAATTGATGGGAAATGATCCCTTACTTCCTGTGAATTACTGAATGAATTACAGAATTCTTCCCATTTTCAGAGAATTGCAAAGTATTGGTTCTCTTTCTTGCTTCCTGTTCTTCCTTTTTTAATCTCTCCAAGGTTTTTCTGTCAGTCTGACTTGGTTTATTTTACTCTCCTTTATTTTACTCTCTAAGAATTTTTAGTCCTCCTTTCCCTTTCTGCTGAAGAAACACCCATGCTGTATTGTCTCAGTCCTGGGTGGTGTTCAGGTGATTTGCTGTGGTAATAGAACAGTCATTCATTCTTCTTTTCTACTTTGTCACTACATAGCTTTATGAATAGGGAAGTCTTTTAATCTGCCTGGGTCTCTATTGTGTTGCCCATTAAAGAAAATTATTTGTTCTCTGTTCTTGGAGAGTTCTTTAAGATAAATGAATTATTTACCCCCCTCTATTACTGTGAGATGTTATTTATAAATTATATTAATTATAATGTTTTTATATTAAAGCTATATATATAGCATTTTTCTTGTGGTTTTGTAAATATGTGTAAGGGGCCCAGATAGAAGCACACATTCCTTCTACTCCGAAAGTACAGCGAGTAGTTCTTACTTGAAAAACTGTGATTTTAAGGATGAGTTTCTTGTATAAGCAAGATTGATTTGTATGAACTTAGACAAATTCTATTACTTCATTTACAAAAGTAAGGGATAGAACTAAATGTTCTCTAATCCCTTCTTATGTAAATGTGCTAATTGTGAGCAGTTAACTAGACAAAAACTAGTAAAAACTAATAGTTCTAGGTGCCTTAAAATTTATGTAGAGTGAACAAGATATAATAAGTATGTACATTTAGTGCTCTGTAACTCAAATGAATATAATTGAATCTTGTTTTGTCCACAGAGTCTCTCTTCCAGCTCCTTTTGGAAATTACTGTTCGGAGTACTGGGGTGAATGACAGCACAGGGCAGTCCCTCTCAGCACTCTCCTGTGCTTGCCTCTTTAGCCTGGTGGCTTCCTGGGGAGAAACAGGAAGGACACTTCAGGCCATCTCTGCTATCTTAACCAACAATGGTAGTCACGCTTGCCAAACTATTCAGGTATTTCATATTTTTAGCTGTTAAGAAATTTCAGAGATGCCAAATTGTACTTTTCTTCATTCTGTCAATAGAAATTCTCTGCCTTTTTTCATTATATATTACTTTGATCTCTCTTGTTGATATACAAATAATGTACAGCATTTGATTTAAGCTGTATGTGTGTTTAATTTTGTATCATTAAAGATAAATAGATTTTGGCAAAATCTCTAAATATTTAAACTATAATTAATGAATATAATATAAACATAGTCTCATTAGAAAAAAAGTCAAATAAGAACTCCAGAAAGTGAAAAATCAAATAATTATATTTTGAAAATTAAAGACAGGGTTAAACAGTGTTAGTATGGTTAAAAGCATAAATAGTTATCTAAAGAAAAAGAGGAAGAAATTATGTAGAATATCACAGAGAAAGATAAAATGGAAAGCATGTACAGAGAATAAGAAAGCTAGTGTATGAGCTGGCTCAGTGGTTGAACACCAGCTGCTTTTCCACAGGTCCTGAGTTCAATTCCCAGCATCTACATGGTGGCTCACAACTATTAGTAATGGGATCTGATGCCCTCTTCTGGTATATTTCTGAAGACAGCTCCAGTGTACTTATATAAATAAAATAAATAAATCTTAAAAAAAATAAAGCTAGTGTATAATAAAGCAGACTGTATTAATGTGTTCTGAATTCCATAAAGCAATGATAGATCAAAGTGACAAAGAGCAAGTCATAGGCAAGATTTACAATTGTGAGTGACAGAATCCTTATAGAAGTCTAATCTCCCTGAACTTTTTTTTTATTACTTTTATTTTTTTTGCAAGCTGTTCATTGCCCCCCTGCTTCTGGTCTGCCCTCCCACTGTTCCTCATCCCATTCCTCCTCTCCCCTATCTTTAAGAGGATGTACCCCCTCCCCCACCAGGCCTCCCTACTCCTGGGGTCTCCAGTCTCTTCAGGGTTAGGCAGATCTTCTCTGACTGAGTCCAGACCCTGCAGTCCTCTGCTGTGTGTGTGTTGGGGGCCTCATATCAGCTAGTATATGCTGCCTGGTTGGTGGTTCAGGGTCTGAGAGATCTTGGGTTAGTTGAGACTGCTGGTCTTCCTGTGGGGTCACTCTCCTTCTCAGCTTCTTCCAGCTTTTCCCTAATTCAACCACAGGGGTCCCCAACTTCAGTTCAATGACTAGGTGTAAGTATCTCAGCTGCTTCTTGGGCCTCTCCAAGGACAGTCATATTAAACTCCTGTCTGTACGCATAGCATCAGGAATAGTACTTTACTTCTTACAGATGAAGCTTTAGTTCATACCTTTGCAAGCCTGCCAAACCTTGATTAGTCTTTATAACTTATTTTGCCAGAAATAATACAAATATCTTTACTTTGTCTGAAAAAAATTTAAAATGTCTTTTTATATTGTTTCTTTTGAATAGGTGCCAACAATACTAAATTCACTACAGAGAAGTGTACAGGCAGTGCTGGTTGGAAAGATTCAAGTCCAGGACTGGTTTAGCAATGGCATTAAGAAAGCAGCATTAATGCACAAGTGGCCATTAAAAGAGATATCTGTGGATGAAGATGACCAGTGTCTGCTTCAGAATGATGGATTTTTTCTTTATTTGTTATGCAAGGATGGATTATACAAAATAGGCTCTGGATACAGTGGGACAGTTCGGGTAATATGACTCTTTATATTTCTTATCATAGCAGAGATAACCATAATTCAGTAATTGATTATACCCTTGTTCTAGTCATCTTAATAGTGTCTTAATTTTTATTTTTACTTGAACATTATAATGTACTAAATACTACATATATTTTTATTACTTTTATTGTTTAATAATTATTAATCACTTCATAGACAAATTTTTGTTATTTTACAGGGCCATATATATAATTCTACATCTCGTATCAGAAACAGAAAAGAAAAAAAGTCTTGGTTAGGGTATGCCCAGGTAGGCAAATATCCTCAATAAATGAAATTATCCGCTTACACTTGTTGAATGAATTTATACAAGAATGCTATGTTTGTAGTAAAATGGCTAGGTAAGGTATAGAGCAAGAGGGATAATACGGAGTCAGAATTTATCGGGCGTTCAATTACAAGCCTGGCTCTGCACTTTAGCAACGGTGTGACTTAGGACAGGTCAGTTTATTTTGTTCTCTGTTGTTTTTCAGTTAAAGGCACCTTCTGTGGTGTTCTCTTTTAAGTAAGTCTAGGGATAAGAATCATAGATAACCTTGTTCATTAACAAATCTGAATTAAAAATGAGTAAGTGACCCGAGACCAAATTAGGGCTCCTTGCCATAAACTCTTGCATTCTAAGTGTAGATCCTGTCCCTTCTAGCAAACACTTGACCTGGTCAGTGGACAGCCACCTGCTAGAGATGCATACAGAACCCACAAAGTACAGAAAACAGTAAGCCCATGGCCCATGGAGCGTTTACTGAGTGCTGCGGTCTCAGCTGCAACCAACACAGTCTGTCTGCTTTACCAGTTCAGCATCAGATGCCATTGCTTTTCCTCTTATGAAAAAGAAGTAAATGAAAGATGGACAGAAAGATTCAGGAATACATAATTCTGTTGTATCCCTGTCTTTGAGACAAAGCTCAGGTTTCCTCTGGAAAGAGTCAAAAAAAAATTTCCCTACATTTCATGGTTTTTTGAGCTAACAGTATAGGTTGTCAGCATGAAATGATAAAAGAGGTATTTGAAAGTAGTTTGAAAACTAAAGAAATTGTTAGTTTGTCTTCGTTACTGTTCAGTTACTGTGAATATATACCATGGTCAAGGCAACTTATAAAGGAAAACATTTAACTAGGGGTTTGCTTACAGGTTTAGATAGTCACTGACACAGAGTGTGGTGACAGGCAGGTAGGCATGGTGCTGGAACAATAGATGAGAGCTCCTATCTGATCTTCAAGTTGAGACAGAGGACAGACAGACAGACAGAGAGAAGTAGGGGTCAGGGGAGGTAGAAGAAGAGGATGTGGGAGGGACAGAGAAAGAGAAGAGACCTGGGATGGGCTTTTAAAACCTCCAAGCCTGCGCCTGTGACACAGCTCCTCCCACAGGGCGACACCTACTAATCCTCTTAAACAGTCCCACTAACTGGAGACTAAGAATTGAAACGCCACCACCACATAGCTCAAGAATCATTCTGCTATGTTAGTTATTGAGATAATTTGAAAATAAAATTTTAATATTAAAGTGATTATCTTTTAAAACCCAGTGTGCTTTAAAAATGTCTCATTAATATATACTTAGATTTTATGTAGGAAATGATGTTATGGAAAATGATTTAGTTTTTTAGAGTTTGTGTGTGTGTGTGTGTGTGTGTGTGTGTGTGTGTGTGTGTGTGTGTGTTATAGGGGTATGTGCATGTAGCATGTGTGTTTGCAGAACAGAGGATCACCTTAAGTTCTTCCTCAGTTCCCTCCATCTGAAGCAGACCCCATGTCTTAAATTTTAATCTTTAATATTCTTTGTATAGTATTACTGACTTATTATACATCAGCAAAATATAATACAGAAACATATATCTGCTTTTTCTATTGGTAATGAAAATATATCTTAACACAATCAAAATTGTTTATCACCAGGGTTATTTGTTATATCGAGATGTGAATAACCATAGTATGACTGCCACAAGAATAAGCCCTGAGACACTGGAACAAGATGGTACTGTAATGTTACCAGGTATGCTTTAACTAGTCATATTTTTCTTCGCTAGTAGTTTTAAGAAACTTGCATGTTAAGATACTTAAAGATGTAAATGATAATTAGCACAGATTAGTACTTGGTTACAAATGAGTTTTTAAATATTATGACATGTAAGCCATTTTAGTTCCTACAGAAAGTTAATATATGTGAAGATACTAGGCATCAGAAACAAAGCACAATAAGGTTTCCTATTTATTTCCAAATTCATACACATTTACAGGGTATACCACCTTTACCCATTAAGACCCCAGCTCCCAGTTATCAGGGTAATGTTATTTTGTTTCATTTTTTCCACTAGAACCACTACTTTAACTCTTAAGTTGCCTTGTACAAGAAACATTGTGGTTGCTAGTCACCTTAACTGGTTTTCCTCTACTTTAAAGGACTTGTAGCAGTAGGGCATAGGATGGTCAAGGAATTGTTAACATTCAGCATGTGCCCTTTGTCCAGAAGCACTGACAAAGACTTTGGGTACAGTTCATCTGCAACTGTGTACTACGCTGCCCAAGGTCTGAGGCACTAGTTCTCAGGTTTTCTGCAGCACTAGGTAAAGGCATAAATATTCTCTGTCCTAAAGTTTTAAATTTGCTTATACCATTGATGCTTTCTAAAACTGATCACATTAAACCTTAATATTTATTGTGTTTGTTAGTAATCTCTTGGCAAATAGTAAAATACTCCTAAGTATTTGATCTTTGAAGAAGTGAAATTTATTTTTTAAGAAAGAGCACATTGAGAAAGATGTCTGTTCCCTGCCTGCTTGTCAAGTTTTTAAATATTTTTATACCTTCATTAGAAAATGAATTGAACTCTTCTATTTCTGCATTTTCCCAAAATAGTGTATAGACAGCATCATAAAGCAAATGAAACATTTTATCTATATGTCAATTGACAGAACAGTTTTGGAAAATGGCAACCTAACAAAATCATTTTATAACACTTCTTTTCAGACTCTACATTTTTTTTCTAAACAAGTCTTGGGCTGTATCATTTGTTTAATAATAAAAACTTTAGAAATATTTTTAAGTATCAGCATATATTTGCTGTATAATACAAAGGGTTTCATTAGGCTTGATTTCATTCGTTATAACATACTTTAAAATTACATTGCCACTCCTAATACTTGGCTCCCTATATTGTTTTCCTCTTCCATCTTCTGCTGATAGAAATGGCTTTGGATTTTTGGATTTGGGTTTTTTTTTTTTCCATTCTTTCATTTTTGTTTTTGTTTTGAGACAGCTGTGCAGCTGTCACTGTACAGCTCTGCTTGGCCTGGCCTGAAATTTGCTCTGTAGACTGGGCTGGCCTTGAACTCACAGAGATCTACTTGTCTCAGTCTCCTGAGTGGTAGGATTAAAGGCATGCACCACCACAACCAGCTGATTTAAAGAGTATTTTTAAATTATATCTATACCTCCACAAAACTCATATAAGCATATGTAAATAGTTGTAAAAATGGATCATATTATACTTTGGACTTACCCTTTACTTACTTCTCTGAATGTTTCCAGGTCTTCAGAATTTTGTAGCATTATTTTAATGTTATAAATTACACTTTATTGATTTATTAATATATTTTAAAACAAGAGCCTTCTAGTCTTCCTGTTTTCCAGTTTTCTCCCTCCTTCCCTCCCTCCCTCCTTCCCTCCTTCCCTTCATATCTTCCTTCTCCTCCTCTTTCTCCTCCTCCTTCTCTTCCTCCTCCTCTCTTCTTCTTTTTATATACAAAAATTATAGGGGGGAAGATCACCTTTATCTCTCTGTCTCTGTACCAATTATTTTAGGATAATGTTATAGAAGAAAAGTTCATTATTGACAAAACCTGTCATCCTAAATAGATGGGTACATAAGAGTAACTTCTGTCCAGCTCATTTATAAGGTTGTAGCTGAAAGGAAAATTAAAAAATAGCTACCTCTAGGTATTTCATTTATTTTCCATGATTAAAAATTATTTTCTAATGTCTTTATTCAGTTTAAATTCTGCATCATTTAACATAAATGTAAATTTTAACCATACAAGTGTGGTTTCTGTGTTTCATAAATATGTGCTGTGCTCACAGTGAAGAACAAATCAAACTTTGGGAGGATAGTCCCATATTGTGTGTCTTCCAAGCTTACAGATGTTGCTTGACATATTCCTGAAGCTGCTGTCTTATAATGTTACACGTGGATAAAGAATGGATCAAGAGAAGTTCTCAATATGACGCGGGAGGAAGACCCAGCCGTCAGCCCTCAAGCCTGAAGAAGCCTGTTGTCATTTGCTCATTTCTTTGGCATGGACTACATTTTCTTCAATAAAACCATTTGCTTTTTCCCTGACAAGGGACACATCTTCTCTGTAGCTTTGCATCAAGAAGAGAAGTAGTAAACTGTCAGATTTATAGGTTTACTGAATACCGTGTTTAAAATAAATGTAAATTAGTAATTTACTCACTTTCATAGTCTAGCTAGTCTTAGAGCTGTTTCACTGCGGTATGGATGAACACCTCTTGTTGAATATCACTTTATTCTTTATATTTCAGCGTAACTTTCAGATTGTGTTCTTGTGTCGTTTGCTGTCTACGTCTTGTGACAGGTTGCCTCAGAACATGAGGCCTTTTTTCTACTCTTGCGCCGCTTCACTCCCTCACCCCTGCATTTATCTGAAATTATAATGAGTTTTTCTTCTTTGCTTTTTAGTTTAAAATCTTACTGCTTAGAGCTTGAGAAGCATCTTTCTTGCGCCTCTTTGTATTCTATACAGTGGACTAGGAACTCTTTCTTTCGATTTCTCCTCTCTTTGATTACCAAGTCTCTTGGGCTACCAGTGGGCCTTGTCTCCCAGTTTCTATTTCCAGTTTGTGATCACTGAATTCTCTATTTGGTAAGGGTCTGCCTGTGTTTTGCATATTTATAATAAGGAAGTATGCTAGTATGAAGCTCTTGGGCAAAGATATAGCTTATTTGGGTGGGTTACATTGCTGTATTCCAAAAAACAGAGTTTTATGTTTTGTTGATTTAGGTTGAAGAGAAATGACATTTCTTTTTGTATTGTGATTAATGGAGAGGTTCATCCTAGTTCTCCATGGTTACTGTAGAAAGTGTGTGTGCTCTTAGACTTGCTTGCTGAAAACTTGTTTTCCCAAAGGATAGAATTTATACAGATGTTGATTTGATTTTGCTTGTAGTTTGTGTTATTTAGCAGCAGTCACTAACACATGTTCCAGTGTCCTTCATGATACTGGTATCCCTTGTCACAATTAGCTTGTGCGTTACTTTGATTGAAGAAATGTTTCATCAAAGTGCACCATTCTACATAGATATATATGTTCAGTGCTTTCAAATAAGGTTAGTAGCTGAGATGTTTGGCTATTTTGAGATAAAAAGAAAGAAATGTCTATAGATTTGTTGGCTTTCTATAAATAGGAGAAGGATAAATGGTTAGAAACCTAGAACATTGTAAATAGTAAACATACTGGAACAAACATTGACTTTCTACATGAGAAATATAGGTAGTTTTGATCCTTCATTTTGTAAAGCAAGGGATATCTGCAGTTGGACACCGTAGACTTAAATACAGAAGCCTTAGCTCTCTCTGTATTTCTCTGTGACACTAATGACTGTGGTGTATGTCTGTTGGTAGTGTTGCCTACATTGCATGTGATGGTATTGAAATGATTGTAACCAACACTGTTTATCATGGTGCATGTTCAACTCTCAGACTATGTCAGTTACTAATTCATTTTGAAATTAGGTTGGCTCTCAGATCCTTAATTATGCAAGCTTTATAAGTGTAAGCACAACATGTGATCAGGACTCTTAGTTGAATCATTTATTTTTTGCTAATTTGTAATTCTTAATTTTTAAAAAGTACCTTTTGGAGTGTAAGTCTATTCTTATTACTTGAAGAGCTCTCATTCTGACTTCAGCAGAGGAGTAAAATCATTTCATGAGTTGCTTTTTTGTTGTGTAATATAATTACTTCTTTTTCATTTGTATAGATTGCCATTCTGAAGGTCAAAATATTTTATTTACTGATGGAGAGTATATTAACCAGATAGCTGCTTCAAGAGATGTAAGTATTTGGAATAGCTGTTGTAAATGAAACCACTTTTTCTTAAATTACTGGGTCTTTATTAATGAACAGAAGAGTGATTCATGCAATGTAATACTTGATTTTTTTTTTCATTTTTCATTTTTAAAATTTTTTAGGATGGCTTTGTTGTCAGGATATTTGCCACAAGCACTGAACCTGTACTGCAACAAGAACTACAGCTTAAACTGGCCAGGAAATGCTTACATGCCTGTGGCATATCACTGTTTGATCTGGAAAAGGATTTGCATATAATAAGTAAGATGACAAAAATCAATGTTTCTTTTTAATTCCTTTAAAAAAATAATTGTGTTTTCAGCATTTCATCTAATAATTTCATGGCCTTTGTGTCTATTACTGTAAAACAATTTTTGATTAATACATGAAGTAACTAGGAAATGCAGCCTGTAAATAGACAAGGTATTGGAAAGTGCTGAGGAAAATGATTGACAGTAATACTTTCCAACTCCAGTTTGAATGGTGGAAATGAAATAAATCAATATTTCTTAAGGATTATGGTGGGCAATGCTGAGTGTAATTTATTTAATACCACTGCAGATTGTGTAGTGTTATTCTGTAACTTAGGGAAATTTCTACAATATCTGCATTTAAAATTTTTCATTGGGAGTATAATAATCTTGACATTAGTTTTTTATCTCATGTTTTAATTGTATAAGATTTTTTTTTTAATATTTTCCCTTCCATGGGAAAATATGCCAAACTGAGCTCAATTTCCATTTAAAAAGCCCACAGAATTATTGGTTGCTTATATGACTGGCCAAACATCATAAAATATACTGTATAGAAAATTATAATTTATGGGTTGAAGATATATGCATATATTTACACATAGTTTTAAATTTAGGGGTTTTTCTTTTATCAAAAAGCATAGGACCAAGAATTTGAAAATTTTAGTTCAGATAACTTCATGTTTTTTTTCAATCCCAAATAGGGGTATTAGATGAACCTGTAATTTTGGATTTATTCATTTAAACAATGGGCAGTAAGTTAGGAAGATCAAATGAGATAAAATTTATTCATTTAGTGATGTTTAGTACATGGGATACTTAATAAAAGTATATATTTATTATTTTATGCACATTGGCGCTTTGCCTGCATGTATGTCTATATGAGGGTGTTGTCAGATCCCCTAGAACTGGAGCCACAGACTCCAGTTGTGAGCTGCTATGAGGGTGCTGGGAATCGAACCTTGGACCTCTGGAACAGTAGCTAGTACTTCCAGCTTCTGAACCATGTCTGCAGTCCATAAAAATGTATATATTTTTTAATACCTTAAATCAGTGACTACTGTTAACATTGAATTTTATTTATATTTTATTATAAATTGTAGCTGCCGATGGCTACATTCAAACATTTCCTTCCAGGTTCCCTGGAAGGAAAGCTGGGGATAGGAACGGGGTGATAGGAGAAACATGGAGTCAAGACAAGATTTTCTGCTCAAGGCTCAAAGTTTAATGGAGATCTGCAAATATATATAGGCAGGGCAAGACCCTTCCCCCAAATTTCAGGGTGTGTTCTGGGGAACTGGTCTGGCTGTTCACTGGGCATTGGCTCCACTGCTCAGGTAGCTGGGTGGATCACCTGCTTTAATTCAGGAATTCTTAGACCTGGAGGAACAAAGAACTTCACCTTGGTCAATGTCAAGTTCCTACCAGGTGGCGTGACACTTGCTCTCTACATCTCCTCCCTTTTTATTCGTTTTAAGATGAGGAGGTAACTTCCAGGTGGACAGTCATCTGTCAAAAGACGGTGGGCATTAACCATGGAGGGGAGGTATTGACCTGATCCTCCTATATACTTTGTGGTGTCTTTTTACGGAGGAGAGGTATAAATGTTGGTAATAATAAAACAGCTTCATCTTTTCCTGTAATTGCGGACCTATCATGCCTGTTACAGTGTAAGCAGATGATGGAGCAGATGATGGTGCTTAGGTTCTGCTTTGCCTTGTTTCATCACTTTGTGACAGTCTTTCTAGGTAGCCCAGGGTGCTCTCAAACCAGTTGTCCTCCAGATACATGGCTAGGCCATTTCAATTTTTAATAATGCTAATTTAATTGACTGAAATTATTTCATAGGGTGCATGCTGTACTTAAAATTACGAGTATTAGAGATACAGTCATATTTATTCATCTTGTTTTGATGACAGGCACAGGATTTGATGAAGAGTCAGCCATACTTGGTGCAGGACGAGAGTTTGCGTTAATGAAAACAGCAAATGGAAAGGTAAGCCACTCATGTTGTTCAAAACTAACGTTTTCTGCTTAACAAGAAAGTACAAAGGGTTACATAACTCAGATCATTTTCATATCTAAGTATTGTCATAGATTGTTACATGGTAAAACATAATCATGTTGAAAATACTATTGTGAAAGACTAGTGACATTTAAGACCTTAAAATTTTGTAAACTTTTAAAAAGTTATATATTTGAAA
Organism: Apodemus sylvaticus; assembly: GCF_947179515.1. Taxonomy (NCBI): domain Eukaryota; kingdom Metazoa; phylum Chordata; class Mammalia; order Rodentia; family Muridae; genus Apodemus; species Apodemus sylvaticus. The sequence goes on from NC_067479.1 coordinate 22,520,042, forward strand.
GTATTTAATTATAAATTCCTCTAATCTTTGAAGTAGTATAAGTTTGTGTTTGTGTTTATTCTGTAAATGATAAATGAGAAATGTCTACAAATGTCCATAATATATAATTAGAGATACCATAGAAGCCTGTTTAATTAGCATGTAGATTGTGTAGGTTAGCCTACATAGATTTGAGTTTCCTTTGTCTAATAAATACGAATGGAAATTAAGATAACTAAGGGAATTCTGAAAATAGAAATCATCAGGCATATATTTACATGAAGCTTTTTATAAATTTGGGAAATTAATAACAGATTTTATGAATTTTTCTGTGAGTATATTCATGGGAATTATAAACATGAAAATTGTAAGTATCCAGAATACATATGAGAAAGCAAGCTTGAGTGGGTCAGTTTGTCTTCCTCTGGTCACAAAATTTGAATAGTATAAAAATTATTGAGTTCTTTTTTTACCTTTCAATAAAATATGGAAGCTTTTACATTTTTGTAAAACCTGGTGTACCACTCCAAAAGGCAGTCTAATTTTTGTTTCTCTTCCCTTCCTAACATATAAGATATATTATACTGGCAAGTACCAGAGTCTTGGAATCAAACAAGGTGGCCCTTCAGCAGGAAAATGGGTTGAGTTACCAATCACCAAATCTCCAAAGATAGTGCACTTCTCTGTGGGACATGATGGCTCGCACGCCCTTTTAGTTGCAGAGGATGGAAGTGTGTTCTTCACAGGATCTGCAAGCAAAGGAGAAGATGGAGAGTCAAGTACGTTGACTGAGAGTTGGCACTTGCCTGGGCAGCTTGTTCAGATGGGGCTTGTTCAGTAAAGATAAAGGAAGGTGCTTGCTTTACTGCAGACAATATGAATGAATTCATATTGATGGCTATACCGTTATTTTTCTGAGAGTAGGTGGTTGGTAATGTTTTGTTTCATTTACTTATTCTAGTAGATACTTCAAAAGCTGAAAACTTGGCAAAGACTATGTATTTCAAAGGGAAAATAAACTATGTAACTTTGTTTACATAGTATTATCTATTACTGTTTATGAAATTCTTTCTCTACTAGGAAATTCTTTCTCTACTAGTTGCTCAGCAATAAAAAAAGTAAATAATTTGATGTATTTTTTCTGTTTATATCCTTCTTTAAAACATCTTTTTTCTCTCTTAAATGACTTTTCATATTCCTCAGAATAGCATCTTACAGGGGAAAATTATGTGAGAATAAAAGTTGCCTTGGGAATAACCTTAACAAAACCAGAGTGTGTTACCATCTCCTAGAAACTTGAGCAGATAGAGAACATTCATCTCAACTAGTCCTTGCACATAAACATCGGTGTCAAGCCATGTGACAGGCATGCTATTGTCTAACAAGATGTCTTCATTCTGAACACTTGTAGGAAGTTGGTTAATCAAATGAACAGCTCATTGATGTTTCCCGTCTTTGGCTTATTTCATGGGTAGAATTTTTTTAGAATAGTAGTTTGTTATATCACCATATTTCTATTTATTTGTTCAGTTTTATATGAATATCATCTTTCTCTATAATCACATCGAGTTGGAATAGCACTTAATATCTATTAGATGAATGAGAAATTTTGTTTCCAGAGTATAATATAAGAGCATACATTAATTATAAGGAGAGATAAAAAGGAGGTGTTATACGTATGTGTGTAGGGGGACTGACATGGTATGTGTGCTTGACTACGTGAGGCTAGCAATTTCCTGTTTTAATCTGCATGGTGGTAAGCCCAGGCTTTCTGAGACTTGATAAAGTGTATCCAGAAGTATAACAAAGAAAACAATTGTTTCTTTTCTTCGGTTTTATATATAAATCATTGCTATTACCTTATATCTATTTTATTCACTCTTTTTAGCTAAGAGCAGACGGCAGTCAAAGCCCTATAAACCGAAAAAGATTATTAAAATGGAAGGGAAGATTGTGGTGTACACAGCCTGCAATAATGGAAGTAGTTCAGTTATTTCTAAAGATGGAGAACTATACATGTTTGGAAAAGATGCTATTTATTCTGATAGTTCAAGTAAGTTAAAAATCAACAGCCATTAACATTTTTGCCAAAAGTTTCCAATGTGAGTCACTAGATGTAACGAAGATGTGTCTAGAAAATTAACATGTATAGTATGCTTTCTCTATATATTTGACATTATTTTTCAAATGTGAAGGTTGGGGGCCGATGTTTTCCATTGTGTTTGTCATTAGAAGATCTAATGTACATTTTTCAAAAAGCTAGTTATGAGCCTGGTGACGGGAACTTTCCGTCTGGAAAGCTTTCCCTCCATCCAAAGGTACTCATCTGACAAGTCTTCGAGTTAATGTTACCATCAGCAGACAGTTTTTATAACACGGCTGACTTAAAATCATTGAATTATCTGTCTCCTCAGTTAGACAAGGTGAAAGTATTATTTCCCTTGCTAATTACTGTTTTCTGTAATATCAAGCACACAGTTACAAGAATAATATATCAGCTTATCAGGAGCCTGACTGAAATTTAAGAAGGAGGTATGAGAAATAGAAGTAGCTAGATAGTTTTATATTTATAAACTCAAATCCATAACCTCATACTATTTGGGTGCTGGATATTTTTCCTAGTAATTAGAAATGAGTATAGTGAATCCCACTTGGGGAGATTCTGTTTGAGACCTGTAATATAAAAAGGAGACCAGAGTAAATGAAGTTTATGACTCTAAAGTTAAGTTGATTATTCCAAGGATGAAGAAGTCAAGCATGAAGACAATTTATAGCAGTTAATTACTAACTAAAACTGCTCCCAGGTAATAGGAATACTGACTTAGTGTGGGGACATTCAGATTCTCAGTGGGCTGATTTGTTAGAGTGAACCAGACTACAGGAGTAGCATATTAATAGTTTTAAAATAATATTCATGTAGCTATTGCTTACTAAAATGCTGATAGAAATTTAATGTTTACATGTAAGTTGGGTGAACTAGAGAGAAAATGTCTTCCTGCCCTTTTGCAGCCTGGGAGACAGTTCATCTTGCTGGACTTAAGTAAGTATTGCTCAGTGCCTAGAGACAGAGTCAGATTTATTACTTTTTTAGTTGGACAATGTTTACTTAACTTTCAGATTTTTCTTTTTTTCTACTTTCCTTAAAAGGAGGCCAAATAATAGTATGTGTTTCATAATTTATTTTTGTAAGTCTATAAGAAAGAACATGTAAGAAATGCTTTGCACAGAGCCTAGAATGTGCAAAAGCACATTGTATAATCATCTATTATTAGTAATCAAATTTTGTTCTGTTAAATAAATATTATATGTTTCAAGTGTGCTACATATGGAAATTGGGAATATTTTCAACTTATCCACTGTAATTTTTGGAAATGAAATTTCTGATATATTTTAGAAAACTCTTTAGTTTTTACTCTTATTATTACTTTATAAGGCTAAGCAGCATGACTTTGTAATTTTAAAATTATTACCAAAATAAGTAATCAGGGTAGCACGTGGGTGAGAAAAGCATGCTAAAAGGAACATAAGGGAAGTTGAGGAAATCCTGGAGAGGACTGTTCAGAGGCCGGGGGAGAAAGCTCCACATGCAAAGGCAGGCACTTGCTTCTGAGCTCGAAAGCCTGAGTCAGTCCTCAGGACTCAGGTGCTGCAAGGACAGAACCAACTCCCACAAATTCCCTTCTGACTTAGACACTTGGCAGCAAGGACACACATGTATTTAAATGCACACGCAGAAAGAAAGAAAGTAAATGTTAGTTTACAATGAAACCTACTATTTTGAAGAATCTTACAGGTTTATAAAAAACAATACTGTTTTATTATAGAAAACATTACAAGTGTTTTGCTATTTTTCTGCTGAGGTAAGTTTAAGCCAGTAAAGGTTCATGACTTCTTTGTGCTGGTAGTGGAAATTTGAGAGCTTCTGTTTCTTCCGAATGTGTACTGTTCAAAGATGTAAGTACTTGCAGTAAGCAGGCAGGAGAAGTTAGCTAGACATGATATTATAATATTTGTCCCAAGTATGAATACCATTTGAAAATTTATTAAAACTATATTTAATACTTTTTTCTTTTCTATTCCTTTTTTTTAAATATTTGGTGATAACTTATCAGGAGTTTGGTCACTTGTTTTGCCCAAGAAATTCTTCATTAAAGTTGTTCTTCTAGGTATAGTAATATTTTGTTGTTTTTATTGGTTTTGTAACTTTTTTCTAGGTTTGGTATCTGATTTGAAAGGCCATTTTGTAACTCAGGTAGCAATGGGCAAAGCTCACACATGCGTTTTAATGAAGAATGGAGAGGTTTGGACATTCGGTGTAAATAATAAAGGACAGTGTGGACGAGATACTGGTGCTATGAACCAAGGAGGGAAAGGTAGGAGTTTAAGTCTTGGATATTAAGATCTCTGTTGTCTTTTCATTAACTTCTTAGAACATAGTAAAGAATTTCACCCTTTTCAAAAATGAATATGTAAGAGATGTCTCAACAGTTTAGAGCACCTGCTATTCTTTCAGACGACCCAGGTTCAACCACTACACTTGTGTGGTGGCTTACACCATCTGTAACTACAGTTCCAGAAGTCTGATGCTCTGTACATGTACACGCACACGCATGCATGTAGGCAAAAGTCATACTTAACAATGAAAAACAATGATGAATTATTCTTTGATTTCTTATAAATTTAGAAATTTATGAATTCCCTACATTTTTACTTGATAATAACTATTGATAAAAGTTGTTCACTGCAGAAATAAAATAGACTTTAACAGTAACTTTTCTTGGCCTGAAGCTTATTGCCTGTCTACTAATGTAGGCCTAGCCTTGGTGCTTCTAACCTCCATACAATCTAATCTAAGTCTAGAATGTTTTTAGCCTCTGAAACTTACTGCTGAATAGTAAGCTCACCTTTTTGGGCTCTGGCTGGTATAACTCAGCTGTTCTGGCTCCAACTCCTCTCCGTGCAGATTACTCTGCTTGGCCTCATACCAGTTTACTGATGTGTTCTAGTCTTTTGGCTCCTTCTCATTCTCTGCCTGGTACTAGCCACAGAATGTGTCTAGCTTGTTCTCTTTGCAACCTGTCTCTGCACAACTGTCCAGTAACACTGCCTCCTTCCTCTCATTCTCTCCCTGCACTGTTCTCCTTAAACAACTTTTTTTCTTTCTGTCTGCACTGCCCCTCAAGTAGCTTCCCTTTCCTCTGTTGGCCTAAGTGTTTGCATATCCTATTCTGCCAAGTCTTTCTCTGATTCATCCCTTTGCCTGCCACTCAATTAGACATCACTTTCAAATATGAGTGCTTCCTTCTACAGACTAACTTTACCTTCATTGTTTGGGACTAAAAGGATGCACTAAGAGGGTGTCTGTATTCCAGGAAGAGGGATTAAATGTATGTGCTAAGCCTGAGCCCAACTAGAAACAGGCGTTTTCCAATAAACAACACAATGTCAGGTTTCACAGCCTGATCAAATATCCTGTAATACTTTGTATTTTTGTTTTTTGAGGAAGTAATATTCCTAGATGTTTAATATTTTAAAATGTACTCCTTTGATTTAACATTTTTGATGACTGAATTATTCATAGAAAGGAGATTTTTCTCAAATGGTTTTGCCTTCAGTTTTAACTACTTTTTGGCAGAAAAGCCTTTCAACAGTCTTGCCCTCCTTGTTTAATCATGAGTATTTTGACAACTCTGACTGCTCTTCTCCCTGGCCTTTTGGTAGGGCAAGGTCCTTCATAGCTATCTTTTTTTCATAGTGTCTTCTTCTCAAGTCTTAGTCTTGTTGAAGGGAAGAGATGCCTTATCCTTCAATTCCCTTGCTGTTGTGGTCTCAATCTTTGCTTTTAATGGTATGTTTAGTTAATTCTTGCTTCCAGTTTTTACTTTTAGCTGTTACCAACATTGCCTGTACTCTTTAGTTCAATTTTTGACTATCTTTGATATTCTTTTAAAACAGCGGAAGAAGATACATTTATACAATCAGAACTAAGCATTGGACTATGGTTCAACTAAAATCATTTGAGGTTTAAACTTTCAATTTATTAACCAAACCAAGAGCATCTCTTTTGAGGTCTGTTTGACCACGGACTCAAAGGACCCAGTTTTGGTCACAGGACCCAGTTTTGATAGGGAGAGTGCTGGTCCTAGTTGTGTGTGTAATTATATATATATATATTTAAATAGCATTTTTAAAACAATTCTTTCTGATTCAGTTTGAATCTTTATTTTAAATTATGAAATATAAATTAATCCATTTGTATTTTATTGAATATACAGATTAATTCAAAGACAATAGTTATCATATGTTGACTCTTAAATAATAATGTGTTTATTATTAGGTAAAGGTCGTGCTTCATACATTCCACCAGAATTGCTTTATTCTAACTCTAGCCAAAATTATCTGATATTTAGTTGTCTCATTTTTTATATTGTCCAATGATCATAACTGGCAAAGCTAAATAAAGACCTCATGTGCTATGCTCTGTCTGTGAGCTTAGCCTTTTAACAGCTTAGTATCCTGCATTCCTGAATCAATTTCTCTATTAGACATAGTTACCTTGAGTGACTTTTCTTTAGGTTGTGTGCTATAAGTAAGAGATAAATTAATAAGTTTGATAAGGAAAAATGGATGAAGTGAGTAAATACATAGGTACTGTGAGTGCAACAGGGTTTCATGTATGTTTTTAAGTCGATAAATAATGTTTTCAGATATGGAAATTATTCATATACAGTTACAAATTTAATTGTCATACAGGGTTTGGAGTTGAAAATATGGCAACAGCAATGGATGAAGACCTGGAGGAAGAACTAGATGACAAAGATGAGAAGTCCATGATGTGCCCTCCAGGCATGCACAAGTGGAAGCTGGAGCAGTGCATGGTGTGCACCGTGTGTGGGGACTGCACGGGCTATGGCGCCAGCTGTGTGAGCAGTGGCCGTCCTGATCGAGTTCCTGGAGGGTAAGACAAGGCTTCCTAGGAAGAAAATAAGCACACTCTCCCCACTTTTTCTGTTTTTATTGTTTTTTAGGTCATCTCACAAATGTCTACCTACATTGTGTGTGTGTGTGTGTGTGTGTGTATGTGTGTGTGTGTGTGTTGGGGTAGTGGTATGTGGGGTATATTCAATTTGCAAGAATTTTATTGAGTATTTTTGCATTGATATTCATAAGTGAGATTGGTCTGAAGTTCTCTTTTTTGGTTGGGTCCATGTGTGGTTTAGTATACAATCAGAGTAATTGTGGCTTTGTAGAATGAGTTAGGTAGTGTTCCTTCTCTATTTTATGGAATAGTTTGAGGAAATTTGTTATCAGGTCTTCTTTGAAAGTTTGGTAGAATTCTGCACTAAATCAATCTAGCCCTGGGCTTTTTCTTGGTTGGGAGGTTTTTAGTGACTTCTATTTCCTTGTGTGATATAGATCTGCTTTATAGATATGAGGAATCTGTCTAGAAAATCATCCATTTCTTCTAGATTTTCCAGTTTTGTTGAGTATAGTCTTTTATAGTAGCATCTGATGATTTTTTTAATTTCCTCCATTTCTGTTATGTCTCCCCTTTTGTTTCTGGTTTTGTTAATTTGGATACTGCCTCTTGGCCCTTTAGTTAGTTTGGCTAGGGGTGTATCTATCTTGTTGATTCTCTCAAAGAACCAGCTTCTACTTTTATTGATTCTTTGTATCATTTTCTTTATTTCTATTTGGTTGATTTTAGCCATGAGTTTGACTATTTTCTGCCTTCTGTTCCTCTTAGGTGAGTTTGCTTTTTTTTTTTTTTTTTGTTCTAGAACTCTCAGGTATGCTGTTAAGTTGTTACTGTGCAAGATCTCTCCATTTTCTTTATCAGGGCACTTAGTGCTAGGAACTTTCCTCTTAGCACTGCTTTCATTGTGTTCCATAAGTTTGGGTATGATGTGTCAGCATTTTCATTAAATTCCAGGAAGTCTTTCATTTCTTTCTTTATTTCTTCCCCGATCAAATTATCATTGAGTAAAGAGTTGTTCAGTTTCCATGTATATGTGGGTTTTCTGTAGTTTTTGCTGTTCTTGAAGACCAGCCTTAGGCCATGGTGATCTGATAGGATCCATGGGATTATTTCAATCTTCTTGTATCTGTCGAGGGTTGTTTTGTGACCATGTATGTGGTTGATTTTGGAGAAGGTACCATGAGGTGCTTAGAAGAAGGTGTATTCTTTTGTTTTAGGGTGAAATGTTCAGTAGATAACTGTGAAAATCATTTGGTTCATAATAATAGGACTGCATAGAATCTGTAGGCTTGATTACATGGCACTCACATCTTAATATTAGGTCTTTTTATCTTTGACCTTGGGATGTGGTCTGATTTATTTGACTTAATCTTTTTTCACCAGTGTTTGTGGTTTTTATTATTCAAGTCTTTCACCTTCTTGGTTGAGTTCATCGCTGATTTTTATTCTTTCTGATGGTTTTGTCAGTGCAAGTTTTGTTGGAGTTTTCTTTGCAGTTGTCAGTGTTAAGAAATGCCACCTGTCATTCATGTGGTTTCCTATCCTGACAGTTTTCTGGGGTTCTTCTTTTTAGTTCTACCATTTCTTTTAGAGTTTTAGTGTATGTATAATATTTTTAGAGATTTATCAGAATGAAAAATTTCTGAGAAATATATATAGACAGATAATTGTACTTCTTTCAGATTTGGATACCTTATATTTTTTTCTTCCCTCTTGTTTGCTCTGGCTAACCTTTGCTGTATTATGTTGAATTGAATTAATCAAATGGGAATCCTAGTTTTGTATCTAGTCTTAGAAGAAATGCTTTCCATCTTTCATTGAGTGTAATGTTCATTGTATGTTTTCACTTGTGGCTCTGAATGTGTTTAAAATTTTTTTCTGTTCTTAGTTTCTTGAATTCCTTAAATAATGAAGAATGTTAAATTTGTTGAAAGTTAATTTGTATAGATTGAGAAAATTATACATTTTCCTCCTTTATGCTCTTAGAGTAGTATATTATTACATATATTTTCTAATACTACATTCCAGGAATGAGTTCTACTTTCTCATGGTATATTATCTTAGTGTGGTGTTTTAGTTCAATTGTTAGTGTTTAGTTGGGTGTTTTGCCTCAACTATTTTTTGTAAAGGCTATTTGTCTGTTGAGTGTTTTGGTTTTTTGTTCTAATGTCATTGCATTAAATATCCACGTAAGACATGATTTTCCAAGTTGTCAGTGATACTTGTTTTTCATAGCTCACAGTTTTGAAGGATACTTAGGAGCCACACCATTTGAACTGCTGCCGGAAGAATGTTTCTGTTGTTGCTTTACAAAAATCTATATTACCATGAATGCAACAGAGCTCTCAGAAGTTTTAATTAGTCAATTAGTAAATAATTAAAGCTATGACTTCTGTTATCTATGAAGATTGTTACAAAGGAGTTAGTTTTTCATTAACATCCTAGCCAACTTCAGAAATATTTTTGTCTTTACTTTGTGATAAAGACATGTTATGTGGTTTTCTGTCTGTCTGATAGTGACAAAGCAGAAGTGAGGCTTAGGTAGTTAGATACAGAAAGAAGAGACACTTGGGACATGATAACATATCAAGGCTGAGGAGAGAGATGAAGCTGATCCTTTGCTGATAAGGCTGCCTTGTCACTGAAGGCCACCTGCACTCCCTCACTTCCTGGAGAGAACTGGGGCATGTGCTCACCACCAGCATGTGCCACCCTTCATGCTCACACTGGTGCTCTCATTGAGAAAACTTACAGGAGAACGTCCAGTTACAGTTAATTGTACAAAAGTAGAATCTATTTTGATTTCCTGTCAAAATATATTAGAATCATTAGACTCATATCACATTCTTCTTTTAATTTTTTTTAAATTCCTACTTTTCTTTGAAATCAATACAAGAATTAGAAAAATGATTATAGAAAAATAATATTAAAAGATTAGAAGGATTCCAGTTAAGCCTGCTTATTATTGTGATTCATTTGCTTGCTTCTACACAGGATCTGTGGTTGTGGTTCAGGAGAATCTGGCTGTGCCGTGTGTGGATGTTGCAAGGCATGTGCAAGAGAGTTGGACGGTCAAGAAGCAAGGCAAAGAGGGATCCTTGATGCCGTGAAAGAAATGATACCTTTAGACCTCCTTTTAGGTAATTTATTTTATTGTGTTCAATATCTTACCCTCACCTCAATAATTCTAATAGTTTAAAATCTTTCTAGCAAATACGGTTGTGAAGTTAAGGTAATGGTTACTATAAGCAAGCATTGTTGTTGTGACAGAGATGGCCATGGGTGATACCTTTTTTCCCCCTTTTATGATAGGAATTTATTTTAGGGGTTGTTTCTATTTTCTGTTTTTATTTTTTTGAAACAGGGTTTATTGGTTGTTCTGTAACTCATTATGTAAACCAGCCTGGCCTTGAAGTCAAAGACCTTCCTGTCTTTGCCTCCTAAGCACTGGGACTAAAGGATTGCACCACCACTGCCCTGTTTATATGATAGGAATTCTTTTTTTGTTTGTTTGTTTGGTTGGTTGGTTTTTTATTGGATTTGTTTTTTTCGAGACAGAGTTTCTCTGTATAGCCCTGGCTGTCCTGGAACTCACTCTGTAGACCAGGCTGGCCTCGAACTCAGAAATCTGCCTGCCTCTGCCTCCCAGAATGCTGGGATTACAGGCGTGCACTGCCACCGCCCAGCCAGAATTCTTGCAATAAAAATTTAAGTTTAATGTGGTTTTCTGCTATCTTTTACTTTATTCAAGTTTATATAGGTACAGCTATTACATACTTAAAGTATATTACATATGTTACTTTTATTCTTTTGGCCAATTATTCAGCTGTCCCTGTACCTGGGGTTAATATTGAGGAACATCTTCAGTTAAGACAAGAAGAAAAACGGCAACGTGTCATTAGAAGACACAGATTAGAAGATGGAAGAGGTAAGATGTAGCTACAGAGAAAAAGTATAGGGAAACTTTCATACCTAACTGAGGCAACTGTGATGTTTACAGAATACCCTCATTTAGTAAGGATTATTAAAGTTTGCAGCATTCTAGTAGCAAGTGAAGTTACCTGAGCATATTTTACAGCATTTATAATTGTGCTAGTTATATAATACATTTAATTCAGTAGAGCACTCCTCAACCACAGTAAGATGTGTGCTATGCAGCTCAGTGTGATGGCTCATACTTATAATCTCAGCACCCTAATGTTAACACAAGAGGATTGCTACAAATTCCAAGCCTGTTAGTCTGCAGTTAGACTGTTAAAAAAAAAAAAAGATAACAGGATGCACTATTGTGAACTGTAAATACCGTTGGTAATGACAAATCATTACCAGTGTCACAAATCATTAAAACTGCTCCTCTCTCCAGGCTTTTGGTCACCTGTGTTTGCCCACAGTCCGTATTTAGTTTAGCCTAGGCCTTTTCAGGTCAGCTTTCATACCCATTTGGTGTACAACACTGCTTTCCAGCCATCCAGTGCATGACTGTGACTTTTTTTTTTTGTTTTTTGTTTTGTTTTGTTTTTCGAGACAGGGTTTCTCTGTGTAGCCCTGGCTGTCCTAGAACTTACTCTGTAGACCAGGCTGTCCTCGAACTCAGAAATCCGCCCATTCTGCCTCCCAAGTGCTTGGATTAAAGGCGTGTGCCACCACTGCCCAGCTATTGTGACTTTTTCATGTCTTTCTTTTTTTTCTTTCTAATTTTTTTAAAATACAAAACAATTATTTAGAAAAAGGAATTGAAAGTCATGCTTATTTGCAAAAACAGGTTTATTGCTTATATTATATCCTTATTGTTTAGGACAATTTCTTTTAACCTGAAAATATATTTAATACTAGTTGTACATAAATGACATTTTAAAATATATGAATAAGACAGAAGTAAATATTATGTTACTAAAATTGTTTTCCAACAGAATCTTTCTTTGTATAATTATGACAAAAGTGTTAAACTTCTGTGATTTAATGTTTAATTAAGCAAATTTTTACTTAGAAGCATATATTAACATTGCATATTTTCAATACATCTCAGAATGTATAAACATTTGATATAGAAATAAACTTATTGCCATTTTTATATATTTTCCATAAACTCATCATAACTTCTTGCTATCATTGTTCATTTTTCTTAGTTATCTTTTATGAAATAAAATAAGTAATACCTGGTGTACCTGTAAACTTTTGTAATGTACAGATTGTTTCCAGAAACAGAAGCAGTGATGACTGATAGAATAAGTATTTGCTTTATGCATGTAAATTTAAAGTATTTTAATAGATTCGTGGATGTGCTGTTATTTTTACATTTCATAAATGTTTTCAAAATTTACATATTCAGTTGTAGGTCTCTAACATGGCAATTTATTTCTTTTATGTTAATGGTATTTTTGCTTAAGGTTATTATCTCTTTGATACTCATTTTTTATTCTTTGAAACATTAGATCGAGTCACATGAATTGACCTACAAAACACAGTAATTTCATGGATTTTATTCAGAGTTGAGCATTCACTTATTATAGTGGGTCTTACCTGACCATCATTAAGTGGCACTTGTCAGGGGTGCCAGTTCTCAGGCCCCACCCTGTCCTACTGAGTCTAAAACGTGGATATTAGGACCTAGCAAAATGTTCTTTAACACGTTTCCTAGGGGATTCCAGTGATGCCAAACTCCTAAGGCAGTATTTTAGGCTGTATGGTTCAGAGTTCTGTCATGGTTCTCTTGGAGAAGGTTGATTGTGTCTGGTTTCCTACACTAGAACAGTAATGATAGAATTGTGATGTTCCAGATCCCACTCCTGCTTGTTCATTAGTGATGGAGTTGTACCCATGTATGTAGTTTAAAGGTTTGGTATGTTATTCTCATCATAGTTTAAGTCTGCCTTAGTTGTTTCAAGGTTGATCAACATTCAGAACTTAGCTCTGTATTAAAGCCTGTTTAGTCAGCTGTAGGCCTATTTGTACACTTTAGTACTGTTATATGACAGAAGCTATTCCACAATGCTGTCACTCTCAGTGTCACCTCAGTTGGATAACAATTTACACTGATGACTTAGCTCTACTACTATACAGATAAGGCCTTAGTGACCTGTGTGAAAATGCCTAGCATGTGCTAAGCTGTAATAATTGTAGAATTAGAGAAGAATTAGAATTAGAAAAGTAGTCCATTTTCTTTTAAGTGATACTTTCATATCTCTATCCTTGAAATAATTGCTTTTCTTACAACATTTTGATTCTGATTGTAAAATGTTGATTTTAATAAAGAAAAATATTCAACTGGTTCTCAAGAATAAAAGAGGGGCTGGAGAGATGGCTCAGTGGTTAAGAGCATTGACTGCTCTTCTGAAGGTCCTGAGTTCAATTCCCAGCAACCACATGGTGGCTCACAACCGTCTATAATGGAATTTGATGTCCTCTTCTGGTGTGTCTGAAGACAGCTACATTGTATTCATCATATACATAAAATAAATAAAATCTTTAAAAAAAAAAGAATAAAAGAGATTCCATTTTGATACATGAAAATCTGTTTAGAAACAAATTAGAATATAAAGATAAATTTATTAGAAAGTGGCCAGGTTGAAATTGTTAAGACTTTAAAGGCATTGCTTGATTGATTTAATACATGAATTGCAGTATTAATTTAAATTTGAATGCCACATAAAAGTATTTTAAAATTAGAATATATGAAGCATTTAGAAAGTAGCTGTTAAACGTTTTTATAATTCTTCATGTGGATATACAAACAGAATTTGTTATAATTTCTTTTATAATTTTATATATGATTTTGCTTTGTTATTTTTGATGATTTTGTCTTGTAATACAGATTGATGTGTATTTTTCTCTTAATTCTTTCTATTATTTAAATTCTTTATTGCAGATAAAATAATTGAAGTAGTATAAGAAATTAGGTCCCATTCTTTGGTTCACTTACAAAGTTTACTTGTTTCATTGTATTTACAAAAGCAGTCTGGTATTGTATGTATATTTGCAACAATCCACTGTCACTTTCTAGTCTAGAATAAATACAATTTAAGGTAGACTCTACTATGTTCATCACAAACTTATACAACTATTATTGGTTGGCTGACACTTGGGTTCTTTTTAGGCTTTTGAGAAATTGGTTGAAATGAAGATTGTTAACCTTACCAATGTGCAAAGAGCAGCTCTGGCTATTTCCCCTGAGGTAGAACATCTGAGTCACAGAGTATGCATTTTAAGTTGTTATAGACTTTTCAGTGTTTTTTAGCATTATAGGAATTAATGTTCTCAAGTCTATTGAGTAACAGTCATGTTTCTCACTAGTGCCCCTTTTATTAGCTTTTCTTTTAATTTTTGCACAAGGACAGTATTGTCTCATTGTTAAACAGTACAAAATCCTTTTTTGCATGAACGTGCTGTGTAAGTTACAGTTCAATGTCTGAATGTTCTTCCATTGAGGGGATTCCATAGTTCTTCAATTAATTATGCTCCTGTGTGGGTTATTTTTAGATTTTTGCCTCAATGAGTTAAAATAAGTACCTTTGAGCTAAAATTTCTGTAAAACTTGGAAGAAATTTTCCTTAGGATAAGTGAGGGCTGCCATTTCTGTGTTTGTGGGCAGGAGCATATATCCATGTAAGCATTCATGCCCGAGGTGAATGTTGGGATGTCTACATCAGTTACTTTACAACTTTAACAGTTTTTGAGATACGGTCTCTTCCCTGAACATAGAACTTTCCTTTTTAGCTTAACCATCCAGAGAGTTTTGGGCATCCACTGCTCTCTGCCTTACTCTTGGTCTCTCCATGCCTACCTTTTAATGTGGGTGCTAGGAATTTGAACTCAGGACCTTATGCTTACATGGTAAGCACTTTACCTATCTTCCCCAGTCCCAAGAATAATAGTTAAATTATTGGTATAGATCACTAATAGTTGGCCAAAAAGCTTGTCTTATTTAATACTATTTACTCTATATTCTTTTTACATGCTTGTGAGTGGGCCCCAAATAATCTACTTTATGTACATATATATGTGAGCTGTTAGATATCAGTTCTCTTATTGTTTCAAGCTTCTTATTTGGTAGTGTATAAACACCACCCTTCATTAGACTGTGATTCTTGAAGCAGGGTGTATGTCTTATTTCCTAGTTGTTGTAGTAAATGTTTAATCTCTAATTAGAGGTTTCTTCCCCACCTTTGATCATTTCCCAGATAAAGACACACAACCTTTGTATTTATAAGCCTTAATCAGCACCAAAGCTGGGCAGATAGTACCAAGTGTACTATTATGTCTACTTCCCTTTCAGTATCCCCGAGTTATAACTTGCTATGTTCCATCTGGGCTGCTCCTAACTCTAGTTGGCCATGTTTTCATGACTGACTTATCTACCCCATGGTGCCTCTCCTCTCTCCACCTTCTCTCCTTTGTCCAGGTCCTTCCTTCCATGCCAATCTCAAGAACTAAAACCTCTGCCTATCTCTCTTCTGCCCAGCTATAGGCTGTAGGCATCTGTATTCACTAATCAGGGATAACTTGGGGGCAACGTTACATAGCCTCACTTGGGTCTATGTTCCGATTCTATTGTCCTGGGGATAGCTAGGCTTTGGGGGGGGGGAGGGGGAAGGAGGCGAGAGTGCAGGATTTAACATTATAATACATAGCAAAAGACCAAATCTCAGTAACTGGTTGTTCTCTTAGGAGTCCAAATTGGAACATCTTTGTTAGTTGATTGAAAACAATTCAGGAATTATTGATTATCTCTAAAATGAAGGCTGATTCTATCAAAAATTGTGTGTTTGTTTTGAACCAAATCACACTCCTAAGTGCTGGAATTATAGAAGAATGCCAGGCACACAAACTAATTTCTCATGACTGCATGACCTGTTTTCTCATTTGGTGCTATGTGTTATTAATGACAGAACAATACTGCTTAACATTCAAATGTATTTATAAATCTCTTAACTGGAATGTCTTCTTTTCTACTCTCTTGTTAATACCACATCTTTTGAAATCTTTGTTACTCAACCAAATTAATTATAGGACATTTTATCCTTTAATGACATACAGACTTCTTTTATTGCACTAACAATATTGTATAGTTGATTTTTCCTAGTGTGATTCTATATCTTTATAATTTTATCACTGGGACCTAGTATTTGCTACATAAGGGATAACTGAATGTTTTGTGAATTAATGAATGATGAGGCTCTGTCCTTGGGAGAAGCTTACAGTGCTGTTTTGGAGCTTCGTGTTTTCTAGGCATGATTGCTCATAACAGTCAGTGTTCATGTATCAGAAGATGCTTAAAAGATTTAATTTAGTGAGAAACTAATCAATAAATTAATAGCTGTATTTTTTTAGGTAAAATATCTCCATCAGAGTCCTAAGACAGAAAAGGATAATATAGCTTGCTATGTTATAATATGTTATTACTTTAATATTTTTATAGGTGGAAAGTACTTTAGAGTAATTTATGCTATTTCTTTAGTAAATCAAATTATAATACTACCTAGTGAGGAAATAAGATATTTAGCTCATATTTGAAATATGTATTTTGGTTCCTTTAGAAATAGAACTCAATTTATATGAATTTACCACATCACAGGAAAATAATACCTAATTCTACTAACATTAAATCTGCTTGTTTCTATTATAATTAATCACAGAAAATATTTGTTTTTCAAAGTATTGGTGCTACTCATCCTTTTCTAGGAACATAATCAAAATGTCTTCTTTCTTTGTTTTGTTTACTAAAGAATACCCTATATTTAAACTATTTGTAAGAGTGACTGTAGTTTTAATTTTTGCATCATTAGAAAAATTAATTAAAGACCAGTAGAGAATCATGAAAAACATTTTTAAAAAAATTTGGCTTTAATAAATTTTCATAATTTTCTTTTCAAATGCTAGTAATTTAACTATCAAATTTAGAGTTTTTTTAAATTTTGGCTTTGTTGAAGTTGCTAAATCTCAAGATTATTGTTCTTATGGCCTTAAAGTGTAACCTAACTTTCTTTTTCTTTTCAAGCTAAATGTTCACAAGAAAAATTGATCTTTAAAAATTTATTAAAATTATTTTAACTGTAGATATTTTTCTTAAGTACTAAATAAGTGGAAGGAACAAATATGTCTGATGTTTTTTATAATGGTGCTTCAGAAAGAAATGGTTTAATGAGTGATAATGTTTCTAAAATGTTAAATGAATTAGTCCTTTGCACTATCAATATGAGACCTAATCCAGGTCATCCTTGTTCCATGTATGTGGAAAACATGCAAATAAATGTCAGTGACAATTGTACATTGGTCTTAGAGCAAAGGTGATAGAGATCTGTTAACCTAAAATTTTATTGTTTACTATTATTTCAAAAGGAAACAAACTTGTTTTCATTAAATACATGTTTACTAATCTTTACAATATGGTATTAAAATTTTTTTTAAAGATTATTTTAGTAGAACTTCTGGTAATCCACTTGAGATTATTTCTAAATACTCAGTTTTTATAAGAATGAAAGATTGGATTTTTCCTTTATAAGCTGTACGTGAGATAGTAATGTGTCATATTGGGAGTAGGTAATGGGAAGAAGAATTGGAAAAAGTAAAATGTCCAAAATAGTTAAAAATAAATTTTCTCATGCATTTTAGCTTTATTTTTGTTCAT
This sequence comes from Apodemus sylvaticus, assembly GCF_947179515.1. Lineage (NCBI taxonomy): Eukaryota > Metazoa > Chordata > Mammalia > Rodentia > Muridae > Apodemus > Apodemus sylvaticus. The sequence continues at coordinate 22,537,624 of NC_067479.1, forward strand.
TATAGTGTTTTCCTTTTGTGAGCTTTTCTATGCACATGCAAACTGTTTCTCCTCAGGCCCCCTTGTATTTGCTGGTCCTATTTTTATGAACCACCGAGAACAGGCTCTAGCCAGACTCAGACCCCATGCAGCTCAGCCAAAGCATAAGCGGGACAAGCACAAAGGTACTTGGTCTTCCTTGCCACCGAGGTGGGGTGCTCTCCAAATTCCTCCACTCCGTTCAACTTTATCTCTGGGAAAATGCACAAACCTGACTCTTCTGCTCCGCTTCTGTGGTGTGGTCTGACGAGAAAGCCTGCTCAAAGTGGGACTGTCCTTTGTGGCTGCGGTGCTTCTTTCTCTCTTTGTTGCTGTTGTGAGCTGCAACAAGGAATGTGTTCTACAGTCTGTCTTTTCATTTGCTTTCCTCCTTCATAGACTTTAATCATTAATGAGTATCATTCCTTTCTCTTTCTATTCTTTAGCATTTGCTTTTTGAAGGTCACAATGTAAGATATTAGTCCAAGGTTTTAGTCCAATGCTGTTAATATGGTATGTCATTTACAAAATTATTAAGTACAGTGTGTAAAACTGTTAAAACTGCCAATTCATTTTCTGCTATCTTAATGTCAACAACATACAAGACTATGGAAATACTTGTTATTTGAAGGCCAAGTGGAAATAGCTATAAATAGAGAATAAAGCATACAGATGTGTTGTAGTTTTCAAGAGAGGTCAGAGTTCTAACCAGAGAGAGAGACTAGGAATCTCCTTCTGCATCACTCATTTCTTAAGCAGAGTTCTGGGCTAAGTATGATTATTCCAAAGTATGCTTATATTTGTTTTAAACAACCAATTGTATATCTTGATTAACATCAGGTAATAATATAATGTAAACAATTTTTTATTTATGTGTAAATTGTGCCTTGAATTCTAGCATGTAAAACAGGTACTCATCATTGGCTAATGCAACTTATTTTTGCTGTTTTCTAAAATGCCTAAGTTAGGGCTGATGACTGTTGGAAGTTTTAAGACTTTTTTCTATATAGACAGGTTAGTTTAATTACAACTTTGTTTTTTTTCTTTTGCCTAGAGACCTTTAACCTGTCTTTAAAAGTGACCTACATGTGAGACCTGGCAGTCATGCATACTTGATTATCTGCCCTTCTCAGCTCTTCAATGTAGACAAAGCAGAGACTTTAAACTAAATATATAAAGTTTATATATAGTATAAATATATAATATATAGTAGAAACAAGTATTTTAGGTATATTATTACATATAGGAAATAATTTCTTAAATTATTTTACTTATTATAAGATAAGATTTGTATCTGGTATATAATTTTATTTGCTGTACTGGTAATCACACAATTCATGTATATATAAATCTTTTTTAAAAGTATTTAGAATAAATTATGTAAATTATATTTGCTATTTGCCAGAATCTGTGGCATCATACTTCACTTATTGTACAGATTTTCTTCATCTCTTTTCTCTGTAAATGTGTGAGCCTGAGTTCTTCTAAAATTTTACATAAAGTAGAACAAAATATTTTGATTTTATGATATACATTAAAATCATAATATCTTATTACAAATCATATTTTGAAAATTGTTTTGATTATAGTATTAAGCTAAGACCAGTGTTACAGATTTCAATAACACTTTTTCCCATGTTGGAGACTAGTAGCTATAGAAACTTTTAAGCAAAACGATAGTCTTAAATCACTCCTGTGTGCCACTGAACTATTTTTTGGTAGAGCTATAACAGTCTCTTTGAGAAGGATGTGATATTACAGAACCAGGTTTGTGCATTTATATATTTCTACTCATTTTATAAAATGAGATAATTTCATCTGTTTACTTCAAGAGGAATGCAGTGTTAGGTTATGAGATGGTATCCTGTCTGTGCAAAAGATTAGCCTGCTACTAGCTGCTGTCGACCTGCTCACTATGCTGCCTGTCCAGCTCCTTATGCACTGTCCTCCCTTTTATTCCTCTCTTTATTGATTACTCATGCTACCTTTCACTGTACTTTAATATTTCCCCTTTATACGCCTTTAAAAAATACTTTGGGCTTTAATTTACCTCCTAATTCTCTGTGCTAGTTATCTTCTGACTTAAATATAATTATGTTGATAAGTGTAGGAAGACATAGTTACAGTATCTGATCTGCAACTTGATATGGGTTAAAAATTAGTATTAGTAACAGTGAGAGAGCTTCTGGAGAAGGTGAAGGAGTTCAGAGATGCTCATAGGATGGCTGTTTTTATTACAAATGTGTAAGATTGAATCCCTGAGTAGAGTTCTGTATAACATATAGTAGGTTACAGTCATAAACTAGATTTCTAAGGGATTCTTGGATTAGCATTTTCTCTAGCTACATATCAAAGTCAGGGAAGTTTTTCGATACATCATACCTAGTTAGGAACAGTTGAATTATTCAAGAAATAGTCTTGAAATCTATCTTAGAGTGACTGATGTGACATTCTGAAGACATGCTGCTAAGCACCTGGGAGTTTTTTCCTGCTATTTCTATTTGAAGTATATCTTAGTTAGGGTTTTCATTGCTGTAAAAACACACTATGACTAAGAACCCAGGGACAACATTTAATTGGGGCTGGCTTACAGGTTCAGAGGTCCAGTCCATTATCATCTGCCATGTAGAAAGGATGGCAGCATCCTGGCAGACACTGTGCTGGGGAAGGAGCTGAGAACTCTACATCTTGTCCTGAAGGCAGGCAGCTGGGAGAAGACTGGCTTCCTATTCTGACAAGGCCACACCTCCAAATCATGCCATTCCCTGGCTAAGAAGTACAAACCTTCACAGAGTGCTGAGGAGTGTAGTGGAGGCCTGGGTTTTGATGGGGTACAGTGCTCATTCTGGGTCTTTCATTTCCTCAAACCACACAGCTGTTCTGTGTTTGTTAGTCCTTTTAGGGTCTGTATCTTTCTTTTAAAAATAATTTACAGTATACATTGCTATAAAGATTATATTAAAAGTATGAGATGTGTATGTAATCTTTGTACTTAGAAATCTTCCAGGAACCCTAGCCATAACTCTTAGTTTTCTATTCTTTCTATTTGCTTTCTATTTTAGAATTCTCTTGATATACAAGACTCGCAATATCATTAAATATGGAACTAGCTTATTTTTACTCAATATTTAAGGTTCTCTACATAAATATGTTCAGAGAAGATAAATGTAATGTTTTAGTTACATGTCTACCAAGTTGTCAGTTTTAACATCATATGATAGATATCTGTGAACATTGATTAGAAAAAAGGCAGTTATGAGCATGCTGAGAAGACTTATTTATTTATTTATTTATTTATTTATTTATTTATTTATCAAAACACAAAATGAAATCCTTTGGTTGCTCATTAATCTTTTTCTGAGTATTGAGCTTCAACATATTGATATTGCTGAATTTTACTTGCTGATTCTTGATTTAGACAACATTTTGGATGTTTACTAAGTACTCCTGTTCAAAACTTAACAAAAATTCAAATTTTTTAATTATATCATTTTTTATATGAAGACCCCAATATGTGTGTGTGTATGTATGTGTGTATGTATGCATGTGTGTGTTTATAAAGTCAGTGAGTGACTAAGACTCATCTTTATTTTTTATTAATACTTTCCCAATCTATAGTAATGGTATGGTTTTACATATAGAGTATTTACATGAACTCTTAACAAAATGTTCCTAGTAGAAGTTGTATATAAAATAAAATCTTTCATTCTCTCATTCATATCAATTTTATTTAGTAAACTATTATCCCTTTAAAATTTTTTCCTCTGTGATGTTGTACATCTTTTGTGGGATTTGTATCTGTGGTAGCCTCTAACTCATTGAAAGAGAAAGATATTAAAGTCAGGGTAGAAGTTTCTAAATGGACAAAATACATTTATATAGTGGAATATGTTTTATTAAGTCTGCTAAGAACATATGAAAACAATTACTTTCATTTTAAATCACACTTGCTTTCAATAAATATATATTTGCCAGTTATGACAAAGCTAAAATGTTTGTTCCTATTTAGTACTTGATTTAAATAAATAACCCTTGGAAAATATATATTCCTTTTTGTGTGAGACCTTTAATGTATTCCACTATCTTCCAAGATGAGAGAGAAACCTTTAAACGAGGACTGCATTTTATCTGAACTGAAATAAAATACTGGAGCTTTTTAAATTTGTTTTTTCTTTGATTTAATAGACAAACACATCAGAGAATTTAGCAGAAGAGGTATTATTTATTATTCTGTTATAGTAAAACCGCTCACTAGTTCAGGTATAGTATTTGTGATATTTTTAAATAAAATTTCAAAGTAATTTCTTCCTCTGAATTTTCAGGGTCATACTTTTAAGGGGAATCCTGTCTTAAAATCACTAGCTTTTCAAACCAAGGGCTCAAGAAATGAAGGATTCCTTCAACATGCCTTCAACCTCTGGGTCCCACAGTTAATTCTTGTATGTTAAAAGACTTTTGTGTTTATGGTACATTTTAATGTAATAGCCTATTTTGAAGTTTTATGTAGGTGACTACATAAAACATTTTCTTCATTGTAGCATTTAACATGTAATCTATATTACTTGAAGATAAAAACGAATTGAACTTTTACATATATATTCTGTAATTAATCCTTCTTTACTACGTTACACGGGCCCACCCATTTTATGCTATCCAGAATTAGTGAGGTTTTACGTCCAAGTGTTAGAAAGTGCTCAACATTTTCAAGATAAAATCCACTTACAGAAAAGAAAATCATACTGTAGGACAAGTTTGTGTTAACTAAATATTGATGAAAGTAAATCAGAGAGAATGACTTATTGATAAAAATGATTATTGATGAAAACGAAAATTAAATGATTCAATGTTCTTTCACTTAATATTTTATAATAATATTCAGAATTCAAACCATTTGTCTGTAGATTAACATATGTATCTGCATGTTTCATGCACTTGTTTAATGTTTCTATGTTATAATGGAGTAGTTCTGCCCAGTTGACCTGTTGAAATCCTTCCAATTTCATACACACCGTGTGAAAGGAATTTGACTATTGATAAAATAAAGGTCATATTTTAGTATGTAATGTATAGTTTTTGTTTCAAAAAGCAAGTTATCTGTCTTTACACATTTCTAAATTTAAGTTTTAAAATTCTAAAATGTGGAAGTTATGGTTAGAATGTCATATAATTTCTAGATCAAATATAGAAAGCAGTTGTTGAAAGAAGCCTAAAGAGAGGTGAAAATTATCGATGAACAAACTAAAGATAGAAAGAAGGAAGGAGAAGAGAGAGAGAGGACTGACTGGCTGACTAACAGCAGGTGAGGGAGGCCACACTAGACCACTGGGAGGGGCCGTAGAGGAGCGATGAGTAAAAAGAGGCCATTGAACTGCAGGGTCCTGAAGAAAACTCATTGGTCTTTATCACGTTTCTTTTCAAGTTTAGTTGCCATCCTGGTGGGCAGAAAGGCATTATCCTTTCTGAGAGCTAGTTAAGATATTTGTGAGTCTACTAGGATTTTCAAAATAGCAATACTAACAGTATTCCTAAGTAAAATTATTAAAATTTTAATAATTTAAAATTATTAAAGTAAAATTATCATAAAATTAAATGACATTGTATATAGTTATTTTTGATCCAGACTAAATTATTCCATATCAAATTTAAATTTCACATTAAAATTTTATTTCAATTACATGTGTATTTTCATTACACAGCTGATTAGCTTACTAGACTTTACCAGATCATATCTTTATTTTTTGCTGATTTAGTAGTCTATAACAGAAATATACTATGTGTCTATTCAGACTGGCTTCTTTGAAGATAGCTTCTTGATCTATCTCTTCTAACAACCTCAGGGTCTTCTTGCTCATTTCTTTTAACATTTTTCTCTTTGTCTTCCATAGTAAACTGGTTTAAATTTTACTATGAATAGAATAATTGTGTAATTGTGAATTTTAACACTTTCAGATGGAAGTGGAGATAGAGGAGAAAAGGACGCAAGCAAAATCACCACCTACCCTCCAGGCTCCGTGAGATTTGACTGTGAGCTCCGAGCAGTCCAAGTCAGCTGTGGATTTCACCACTCAGGTAGCAGCTGGAACTTTAGGGTATAACTTCATTTTTACAATTGTGTACAACTTGTTTAGAACTGATAAACATTACTTGTTATCTGCATGATAAGGCACAGTATGATATACATTTCTCAAGTCCATGGTTTTTTGTTTTGTTTTTATTGCAGAATCTTAAAAAATGCTATAGCATAATGACAAAGTGTTGTACTTGTCATAAGATCTAAATTCTAGTTTGTCTGCTTATAAACTTTTTTTTTAAGATGACAAATGATCATTTTTTTTGTAATGCTCAAGCTAAATTGCCCATGCTCAGATCTCAAGTGGGGTTTTTGAAGGACTGTGTTTCAATGGTCATATCTTAGATTTCTTCATTCTAATGTTTTTTCAGACCCTAGATTCTGCTGAGATCATCTCTATCCCTGTTCCCCTAAGGGACGAGCTTTTTTTTATTTTTGTTTTAATTTTATTTTATTTACATTGCAAATGATTTCCCCTTTTCTGGGTCCCCACTCCCCGCAAGTCCCATAAGCCCTCTTCCGTCCCCCTATTCTTCCATCCATCCCTTCCCACTTCCCTGTTCTGGAATTCCCCTATACTCTTGCACTGAGTCATTCCAGAACCAGGGGCCACTCCTCCATTCTTTTTGGACATCATTTAATTTGTGGATTATGTCCTGGGTATTCAAAGTTTCTAGGCTAATATCCACTTATCAGTGAGTGCATACCATGATTGATCTTTTGAGACTGGGTTACCTCACTTAGTATGATGTTCTCCAGCTCCATCCATTTGTCTAAGAATTTCATGAATTCATTGTTTCTAAAGGCTGAATAGTACTCCATTGTGTAAATATACCACATTTTTTCTATCCATTCCTCCGTTGAAGGATACCTAGGTTCTTTCCGGCTTCTGGCTACTACAAATAGGGCTGCTATGAACATAGTGGAGCATGTGTCCTTATTGCATGCTGAAGAATCCTCTGGCTATATGCTCAGTAGTGGTATAACAGGGTCCTCAGGAAGTGACATGCCCAGTTTTCTGAGGAACCGCCAGACTGATTTCCAAAGTGGCTGCACCATCTTGCAATCCCACCAGCAGTGGAGGAGTGTTCCTCTTTCTCCACATCCTCGCCAACACCTGCTGTCTCCTGAGTTTTTGACCTTAGCCATTCTGACTGGTGTGAGGTGAAATCTCAGGGTTGTTTTGATTTGCATTTCCCTAATGATTAATGATGTTGAACATTTCTTAAGGTGTTTCTCAGCTCTCCGAAGTTCTTCATGTGAAAATTCTTTGTTTAGCTCCATACCCCACTTTTTAATGGGGTTATTTGGTTCTCTGGGTTCTACTTTCTTGAGTTCTTTGTATATATTAGATATTAGCCCTCTGTCAGATTTAGGGTTGGTGAAGATCCTTTCCCAGTCTGTTGGTTGACGTTTTGTCCTTTTGACGGTATCCTTTGCCTTACAGAAACTTTGTAGTTTTATGAGGTCCCATTTGTCAATTCTTGATCTTAGAGCATAAGCTATTGGTGTTCTATTCAGGAACTTTTCCCCTGTGCCCATGTCCTCCAGGGTCTTCCCCAGTTTCTTTTCGATTAGTTTCAGTGTGTCAGGTTTTATGTGGAGGTCCTTGATCCATTTGGAGTTGAGCTTGGTACAAGGAGATAAGAATGGATCAATGCGCATTCTTCTGCATGCTGTCCTCCAATTGAACCAGCACCATTTGTTGAAAAGACTATCTTTTTTCCACTGGATGCTTTCAGCTCCTTTGTCAAAGACCAAGTGACCATAGGTGTGTTGGTTCATTTCTGGGTCTTCAATCCTATTCCATTGATCCACTTGCCTGATATTGTACCAATACCATGCAGTTTTTATCACTTTTGCTCTGTAGTAGAGTTTAAAGTCTGGGATATTGAATCCCCCTGAAGTTCTTTTACTGTTGAGAATAGTTTTAGCTATCCTGGGTTTTTTGTTATTCCAGATGAATTTGAGAATTGCTCTTTCTAGCTCTATGTAGAACTGGGTTGGGATTTTTATGGGAATAGCATTGAATCTGTAGATTGCCTTTGGCAGGATGGCCATATTAACTATATTAATCCTGCCAGTCCACGAGCATGGAAGGTTTTTCCATTTTCTGAGATCTTCTTTAGGTTAGGGAAGTTTTCTTCCATAATTTTGTTGAAGATATTTGCTGGCCCTTTAAGTTGTAAATCTTTACTCTCATCAATACCTATAATCCTTAGATTTGGCTTTCTCATTGTGTCCTGGATTTCCTGGATATTTTGGGTTACAAGCTTTTTGCATTTTGCATTTTCTTTAACTGTTGAATCCATGGTTTCTATGGTATCTTCAGCATCTGAGATTCTTTCTTCTAACTCTTGTATTCTGTTGTTGATATTTGCGTCTATGGTTCCTGGTTTCTTCCCAAGGTTTTCTATCTCCAAAGTTGTCTCCCTTTGTGCTTTCTTAGTTGTTTCTACTTCTGTTTTTAGATCCTGGAAATTTTTGCTCAGTTCTGTCATTTGCTTGTTTGTGTTTTCCTCTAATTCTTTAAGCAATTTTTGTGTTTCCTCTTTCATGACTTCTGCCTGTTGATCAAGGTTCTCCTGTATTTCTTTAAGTGATTTTTGCGTTTCCTCCTTATTGGCTTTTGTATTCTCCTGAATTTCTTTCAATGATTTTTGTGTTTCCCTTGTAAGGGCTTCTAATTTTTGATCCATTTTCTCCTGAATTACTTTAAGTATGTCCTTCATGTGTTCCTGTACCAGCATCATGACCAGTGATTTTAAATCCAAATCTTGTTTTTCTGGTGTGTTGGGGTATCCAGGACTTGCTAATGTTGGAAAATTGGGTTCAGATGCTGCCATAATGCCTTGGTTTCTGTTAGTAACGTTCCTATGTTTGCCTTTAGCCATCTGGTTCTCCCAGGAGTTAGATGGTCTTATTGTCACTGGCTGGAGCTTCAACCTACTGTGGGTGGATCTTTAAGATTATCTCTGCAACCCTGGATGACTGGGTTTCTTCTGGCACAGATTACTGATATGCTGGCTTCCTCTTTTGTGCCTTTGGAGCCCTTCTCAGTCTTGCCTCAAGCAATGCTATACTTTTCAAGGTCAACCAGGTGTTCTCTGTCTGCTCTATTATGGAGGGAAGAAGTTGTGGTGGGGGTCACTCCCTCTATTGATTTTCACATAGGACACAGGTCCTGAGATGGACTGGCTTGCAGATGAACCGCCTATGTGCTCAGCTCCTGAGTGCAGGCAGACCCCTGGAGGTTTGCACCACCAGAAATCTAAAGCTCAGGGTGGTACAGTACCTAGTGATCCTTTTGTGTCCCAGCAGGCAGTGAGTATGGCAGTGGGGCTTCTCTCCTTCCACAGCTCCCTGGGCAGGACACACCCTGAGCCGAGCCCAGCGGGCTGGCAGACAAAAGCTGCCTACCTGCTCAGTTCCTGAGTGCAGGCAGACCCCTGGCGGTTTGTACCACCAGAAATCTAAAGCTCAGGGTGATACAGTACCTAGTGATCCTTTTGTGTCCCTGTAGGCAGCGAGTATGGCAGTGGGGCTTCTCTCCTTCCACAGCTCCCTGGGCAGGACACGATAAACTTTTTTTTACCTTTTTTTTTTTTTTTTTTTTTTTTTTTTTTACTTTTTAAAAATTAGATATATTCTTCATTTATGTTTCAAATGATTTCCCCTTTCCTGGTTCGCCTCCACTGAAAGTCTCATAACCCATCTCCCCTCTCCCTGTTCCCCAATCAACCTTCCCCTGCTTCCCTGTCCTGGTATTCTTCTACACTGTGGCATCAAGTCTTTCCAGGACCAAGGGCCTCTCCTCCCTTTGGTGTCTAACAAGACCATCCTCTGCTACCTATGTGTCTGGAACCATGGGTAACTCCATGTGTACTCTCTGATTGATGATTTTGTCCCTGGGAGCTCTGGGAGTACGGGGTGACTCATATTGTTGTTCTTCCTATGGTGCCCCTTCAGCTCCCTGGGTCCTTTCTCTAGCTCCTCCATTGAGGACCCTGTGCTCAGTTCAATGACTGGCTGAGAGTGTCCCCCCTCTGTATTTCTCATGCACTAGCAGAGTCTCCCAGGCGACAAATATATCTGGCTCTGGTCAGCAAGTTCTTGTGGGCATCAATAATAGTGTCTGGGTTTTGTAACTGTATGTGGGATGGATTCCTGGGTGGGGCAGTCTCTGGATGGTCCTTCCTTCAGATTCTGCTACACACTTTGTATCTCTGTGAGAATTTTGTTCCCCCTTCTAAAATGGACCAGAATATCCATACATTGTTCATTCATTCTTCTAATTCAGTTCAGGAAATTATAGGAAATGAAATAATTTCTGAAATGCCTTTTACTTCTAAAATCCTATGGCTTTCATATATTGTTCCATGTTTTATTAATATTGAATTATAAATGTATATCATTAAATAATAAAATAAATACAACAATTAGAATCTTAGTAAATTATTGACATTGCATTTAAATAGCATAGGTTATGCAATTCAACCTTTTTCAAAAATTAAAAAAAAATATGTTTTCTTATTTGATAAGACATTGATAAACCTTAGGCTCTGTTATGTTGTTGATGTATATAATTGTCTACAATTATATACTACCCTACCTCTTAGTTTCTAAATGTTCTAAATTATTGAACAGGACTTTATATGTCCTTACACATTATTAAGATAAACTAACATATATAATTAAATATTAATGTTATTTAGTGGTATTGATAAGATGTTTGGAGTGTATTATGAGAAGTGTACATTTTATGACCTATAAAATACTCTGCAGAACTTTTATTAAATGTAGAATTATGCAAGCCCTCCTCTGTCTCTGTCTCTCTTTCTCTTTCTCTTTCTCTTTCTCTCTCTCTCTCTCTTTCTCTCTCTCCCTCCTCCCTTCCTCTTTTCCTTCCTCCCTCTCCATTAAGTACAATTTGTATTGCCCAAATACTCTTCAATGTAGGGCCTAGCATGAATTTAGGGTTCTCATCCTTAAATAAAATGACTCTCCCTCTCCCAACAGCTAACATCAAATCTAAAAGATTATCAGCTTTTGTGGGACTCCATGCCCACCTCCCCTGCTTCATGATTGAATTTTGTCTGGTTTGCTTTTTATGGGCCTTGGTCATACTGTCACAATCAACCACTGAAAACCCATTTGTACATCTGCCTATTGTGTCTGGAAAATATTTCTTGTTAGTCATTCGTTACTTCTAGCTTTTTAAATCTTTGAAGATTCCTGAGCCTTTAAGAGGAAGAGTGTGTGATACTGATGTCCCATTTAGGTCTAAGCAGTCTGAAGTCTTGTATTCCCTGTAGGTTGACCAGTTGTGGGTCTGTTTGCTAACTGCCATCTACTGTAAGAAGAAGTTTCCTTGATGGCTATTGAGAGATGCCACAATCTGTGTGCATAGCCAAAATCATTAGGATTTGTTTTTATTAAACAAAGTAATAGTAGTAGTTCTCCCTTTCTATATTAGTGGCCCAAGACCTTTCCAACCACAAGCTGGCTCTGCTGAGGGTGCTAGGTATGGTTTCTGTTTCATAGGGGTGACTCTTAAATCTAATCAGAATGTTGATTACAACAAAAACATCATGCCATTCCTGTACCAGTGGGAATATCATCCCCAGATAGTCACTGTAACTCACGGGGTTCTAAAGTGGCGAACAATTATGATTACGTTCTCTTTCGGTAGTATGTATCTAGCACCTTGAAAACTGGTCAAGAGGGATGAAGCTGTCAGTTCAATTCTTGCCTGGTTTTTCCATTGTTATAGTTAAAGCATGTTAGCAGCAGGGTCTTACCATCAAGTTCTAGTTCTAGAGATGAACTTAGAGCATTGATCAGAGCTTGTAATATTTAGATGGGATCTATGCATCAGCAGTGGAGAACAACTCAAAAAAAAAAAAAAACCTGTTTCTGGCACTGGGTTTTTTTTTAATATATATTTTTATTTTCTATATTCTTTGTTTACAATCCAAAAGCTTTCCCCTTTCCCAGTTCCCCCCTCCCCATATGTCCCATAAGTCCTCTTCTCTCCATCCATTCTTCTATCTTTCCCCCTCCCTTTTCTCTGTCCTGGTACTCCCCTACAGTGCTGGATCAAGCCTTTCCAGGATTAGGACCCTCTTCTTCCTTCTTCATGGGAATCATTTGATATGCTAATTGTATCTTCAGTATTCAGAGCTTCAGGGCTAATTAATATCCACTTATCAATGATTGCATTCCATGTGTATTCTTTTGTGATTGCATTACCTCGCTTAGGATGATATTTTCCAGTTCCATCCATTTGCCTAAAAAATTCATGAATTCATTGTTTTTAATTGCTGAATAGTACTTCATTGTGTATATATACCACATTTTCTGTATCCATTCCTACATTGAGGGATATCTGGGTTCTTTCCAACTTCTGGCTATTATAAATAAGGCTGCTATGAACATAGTGGAGCATGTGTCCTTATTGCATGCTGGGGAATCCTCTGGGTATATGCCCAGGAGAGATATAGCAGGGTCCTCCGGAAGTGTCATGTCCAGTTTTCTTAGGAACCGCCAGACTGATTTCCAGAGTGGTTGTACCATCTTACAATCCCACCAGCAGTGAAGGAGTGTTCCTCTTTCTCCACATCCTTGCCAACACCTGCTGTCTCCTGAGTTTTTAACCTTAGCCATTCTGACTGGGGTGAGGTGAAATCTCAGGGTTGTTTTGATTTGCATTTCCCTAATGATTAATGATGTTGAGCATTTCTTAAGGTGCTTCTTGGCCATCCGAATTTCTTCAGGTGAAAATTCTTTGTTTAGCTCTGTACCCCAATTTTAATAGGGTTATTTGGTTCCCTGGGGTCTAACTTCTTGAGTTCTTTATATATATTGGATATTAGCCCTTTATCGGATGTAGGGATGGTGAAGATCTTTTCCCAATTTGTTGGTTGCCGTTTCGTCCTTTTGATGGTGTCCTTTGCCTTACAGAAACTTTGTAATTTTATGAGGTCCTATTTGTCAATTCTTGATCTTAGAGCATAAGCTATTGGTGTTCTGTTCAGGAACTTTTCCCCTGTGGCACTGGGTTTTTGTTTTGTCATCATTGTCATCGTTATCGCTGTTGTCATCACTATTTTGTCAGCATGTGTTTTCTAGTTGTGATACTGTCACCCATTGTAGGATAACTCAGTTTAATCTGTTTTTATATGTGTCTATTTTAGGAAGCGTCTATTTGGTAGGCTTCCATATGATGTTTTCATGTCTTGCAATGTTAGTTTTCCTTCCTTATAGTTCTTGCCCCATTGTGCCCTTCCATTTGATCCTTTCTATGACCTGTTTTTAATGACTACAGATTGAACAGTGAAAATTAAACTGCTCTCAGTATTGCTATGACAGAAATGTAAAATGCATATAATAAAGATATAAACTATTATTTTCAGTGGTTCTCATGGAAAATGGAGACGTCTATACCTTTGGATATGGGCAGCACGGCCAGCTGGGACATGGGGATGTCAATTCCAGGTATTGACTGGCTTTAGATTACTATGTTCTTTTTTTGCCTCTCCCTTCCTTTCTCTCCTTTCTATATTTCTGCGTTTTCTCTCTTTCTCTCTCTCTCTCTCTCTCTCATATATATATATATATATATATATATATATATATATATATATATATATATATATATATATATATATCTGTGTGTGTGTGTATTGAAATAATATACTATTACTGTTTTTGAAATCCTAGGTCTAGAATTATTTGGTGGTTCTTGGTTATGTAGTTGAGTGCTTATATGAGATAGTGGACTTGTAGTTAAATGTGAATAGTTGATAGGCATTTTATGTATGAGTGAGTAGGATTACTACAAAACCCAACCATATTCTTTACAGATATTCTTTTTTTAATCAAAGCTCCACATGGTAATAGGAAAAAGTAGTGAACATACCAAATTGTATTACAAAATAAACCAAAGAGTTTGCAGTGTGACTGGAAGTATAGCTCAGTGTCAGTTGTTAGATATGTAGAAGGCAGGGCCTTACTCCTGTCCCTGCAGGGAGAGGAGCAGGAAGGAAGGGGGTGCTTGCTGATATTTCTGTCTAATATTTGCATTGTCATTGAAACCTGTTAATATTTTGACTTAACATAAGTAGCAAAAGCTCAACTGTTAGAGGTGAGTTCTTGAGTAATATTCACTCTTCCCTACGTAAGTTGGTAGTAGAGTTTGGATTGCTAATACAACCATAACTACTGTTCTCAAGTTGTATTGCAGCACAGTGTGGCCATGCTAAGCAGGGTGATAGGAGTAACTCTGTCATTGTGCTGTTCTCATAGCTGGTTGGTTGAATTTATGTATGCTGGCAAGATCTAAGATATTCTCATAGATATCACCGTTTGGAACCTATGGAGAATGACAAAACTACAAATTAGAAATAGCTTAGTTTTCTGCACTTTAAATTGCCACACCAATTCCTTACAAATAATTTCTTCAAAGGTAAGAAATAATTTAGCTCAAGTCCCTTTTGTTATGGCCTTTGTTCAGTGGGCAATACATACCTTTTATTTTTTTTATTGACTATAATCTTCATTTACATTTCAAATGGTAAAACCTTTCCCGGTTTTCCCCCTCCCTGAAAACCCCCAACCCCTCTTCCCACCCCCTGCCTCCAGGTATATGCCCCTCCACCTGACCCACTCCCACCCACCCCCGATTTTCCTTTGTGGGGGCCTCTATTGAGCCTTCACCTGGCCAAGGACCACTCCTCCCACTGATGCCCAACAAGGCCTTCCTCTGCCACATTTTTGGCTGGAACCATGTGTACCTTTGGTTGATGGTTTAGTCCCTGGGAGTCCTGGGGCATCTGGGTGGCCGAAATCATTGTTCTTCCCATGGGGCTGTAAACCCCTTCAGCTCCTCCAGACCATCCTCTAGCTCCTCCATTGGGGACCCCATGCCCAGTCCAATGGTTGGCTGCTAGCATCTGCCTCTGTATTGTAAGGCTCTGGCAGGGCCCCTCCAGAGACAACCATGGCATGCTCCTTTTGGGATGCACTTCTTGTTGTCCATAATAGAGTCTGGTTTATAGGATGAATTCCCAGGTAGGGCAGTCTCTGAGTGGCCTTTCCTTCAGTCTCTGCTCCACCCTTTGTCTCCTTTATTGCTCATGTGAGTATTTTGTTCCCTTTCTCAGAGGAATCAAAGCACCACTCAGTTGAGCTTTGGACCAAAAGTAAGAGGATATCTGTTCTTTTCCTTTTTTCTTTTCTTTTCTTTTCTGTTCTTTTCTTTTCTTTTCTTTTCTTTTCTTACCTTCCTTCCTCTTTCTTTTTTCTTTTTCTTTCTTTCCTTCTTTTTTCCTTCTTTCTCTCTTTCCTTCCTTCGTTCTTTCTCTCTCTTTCTTTCTTTCTTTGTTTCTTTCTTTCAGCTTTATTTATTTTATGTACACTGTAACTGTCTTCAGACACACTAGAAGTATGCATCAGATCCCATTACAGATGGTTGTGAGCCACCTTGTGGTTGCTGAGGGATATCTGTTTTTCTTAGTTCCAGTCTTCTATGAAGGAGAAGTTAAGGCAGGATTGGATGTGCAAATGATCTTTTTAAAGGAAAACCAAAAGATAAAATGGGAGGAGAAACAGATGCAAGAGGCAGTATTTTCAAGTATCTTGTAGATCTCACCTATAGGAGAGAGGTATTAATAAGAAAAATGGAGATTCTGCTGTAGCTTATGAGAGTCTGTCAGCTAGAGCAGCAAGGTGTTTCTGAGCCAGGGAAAATATTTTGAAAGAGCCCTGCCTTGGGTACAAATGGAGCCCCATGTATGTGTTTACTGTGTTCCATGCTGAGAGTATCTCAGGGTGAGCGGCCTCATGGACCTCCAGATAGCATTTGAGGTTGTAAGTCAGCGCTGTGCTCCTGCAGTAGGTTATCCTAGCAAAAATCGAAGTTGTTTATGTCTACACAGAGACTTATTTATCACATCTGGAGAGGCAGCTTTAGATCAGCAGTTCAGTTTGTATAAGAACCTGCTTTCTACTCTGCCTCATTTCTCCCTCCATAGTCATAGTATACAGTTGAGTCACTGCCAGAATCAAAAGAACATATATGATTTCTTATTTATAGCCCTTGAAAGAAACTCTCTTTCTCCTAGGTATTAAATAAACTCAGTAGTTTTAATTGTGTTAACTCACCACCCTGCCATGGCATGCATGTCACAGGTGCCTGCGGTTTGGTAAGGTGTGTGGGAAATAAGTCAACACCTCGTTTCTCACTGAGGGCACACAGCACAGAAAGGTTTCTTCTAACAATTACCATGACTGTTAGTGGTAGTTAACCGGTAAGCATATTGGAGCCTTATGTAGGAAGATCTTTGCATTTAGATATGATGGAGTCTCAGTCATGTATGAAATAGAGCATCTTTTGACAAGACGGACTTGGTGCTTGGATGTCATTCCGCAAATAAATACTTGCCGAACAACATATTTGAAAAAGAAAGAGTGATAATCATGACTGCTCAGATTCCAGCCTTTGGTTATTTTAACATTTGCACAGTGTGGAAAGGTTGCAGTATCCTTGCCATCCTTTATTGAGATGTACAGTCTACTGGAAGAAAGATTGTTCATACTGTCTTCTAAAATGAAAGGGTACCTAAAAATCCATGTTTTCCTGATCATTTAGGAATTTATAATGAGTTTTAAGGTAAGAAAATCAAATATGTTTAGTACTTTTGATAGCTCAATTTTGTCATCAAGAAATACTTGTGTTAAAACAAAATCATTTTGTATATTAAATTCCAGTAAGATCTATTTTTAATGCATTAAGCATTTATTAATTTATGTGTATGATGTTTTGTCTACATATTCCATATATCACATGCTTGACTGGTTTTCCCAGAGGAAGAGAGGGAGGGAGCTGGAGTTGTATCTGATTCTAGCCACACTGTACATCTGTTGGGGGCCAGAATCAAGATCTTCAGCAAGAGCAATTAGTGATCCCAACTGCTGAGTCATCTCCAGCCCCATGAGATCATTTTAATTTCTCAACAATGTTCTTTTATTTTACAATCTTTTTTTCTTATACTTTTAGTTTAATGTGTAACTGAAAGACTCAGTACATGTTTATAGAGTAAAAAGCCTGAGCTCAGTTCTGAGACTTGGAATCCCACCAATCACTGAGCTCATCTTAAGCTCAGGACTTGAAATCCTACCAATACCTATCCTGGGAATCTCCACCCTGGAAACCTGTACCCCTAAGAAACCCTGTACAAGCCTGCCTCCTCCTCAGTTTGCTGCTGTCTCTCCCTCACAGAGGCAGCCATTCTCCTATGTTTTCCTCAGTAAATCTTTTGTGTGAAATTTGTTGTGTGGTATGTCTTTGTGGTATTCCTTGGATTCCGACAGCCAAAATACCTTTTCACTCAGAGCTGTAACACTTGAACATATGGTGTTGGCAGAGCTAAACTGGGTGACACAGTAGTCTGCGAATATGATATCCCAGTGAGTTAGCCCTTCACCCAGACCACTAAACTGGGTGACACAGTAGTCTGCGAATATGATATCCCAGTGAGTTAGCCTTTCACCCAGACCACTTCTAATCTTAGGCCCTCCTGTTTTGACTTGGAGCTATGTGTGACTTACAAAATATGTTAATTTAGGAAGGAGTTTATCACTTATTTGGAGGAGTAATAATACAAGAAGCAAAGCCTCTATAGCATTGCTATAGTATAATTACTTATTACCACAAAAACAAAGCATGTATAGATGTTTAGTTAAATTAATGTATGTAGTTGGATGTATTTTTAAATGTTTCTAGTAGCTGAGTATACATTATTAGTAACATAATAAAATGTGTTGACTAATATAAGGAGACTATTATAGTATATGTAGTGGTCAGCTATGGAGGAGATAGTGTTGCTATCTCCTTAAGTAAGTCACTCTGTCACAATGACTCTGCTGAGTGCTCTGGTTGGTTTGTTTTCCATTTAGTAGCTGATCATAGTCAAGTTTTTTAGCCTTGTGCTTGAGGTTTTTCTTTAAGTAGGATTAAGTGTACCTCCCTAAGATGCATATGTGGGATTCCAGAGACGATGTGGGTCATGGACTCATTGTGCAGCCTAACCTGAAACAAGAGTCCAATAAAAGTAAGCATTGCTGTAGCTGCCTTTGGGTAATTTCTCTATTATAGTAGTAGCGTATGCTAGAGTCACAACTGATCTTACTGCCTTCATGTTTTCTACTACACTAATACCATTCTTTGTGCATTTTGAAAATAAATGTTGGAAGGATTATAAGGCATTGATACATTTATTCATTCCTGAAAAGGGTCTATTAAGATTTTAAATTTTAAAATTTGTTTTGTTTTGTTTAATTGTGCTTCTGAGTTCCTTAATTCCAAATTAATTTGGCATTCTCTGCAACCTTAAAGTCAGATCTTGGGAATTAAGTAGTTCTGGTGCTTTGTCCAGTATAATGTATCTGAGTTTTATCTTTCTCTTCTTGTCCTTATACCCAATACATTATTGATTATTATGTCTGCAAGTATCTAGACAAGGGTCACACTCTGCTTCTCTTCCCACACCTCCCACAAATGCCGTGATGGTCATCTCTTTGAGCTCCAGTTCTCAGGCCCTGCTTAACATTGCAGACTCTGTATAATGTATCGAGAGTGCATGCAGTGCACACATACACAGGTAGAATTTTTATTTTTGTTCTTCTCCTGCTTTTGAAATAGTTTACTAAATGAACTCATGAGTACCGTAGATAAAGTTCCAAGAGCCTATACTCCAGTCCAAGTCCTGCTTAACCTTTGCAGGCACCTTGTAAGGTCTTCAGATTGCCAGCACACATTGGACATCAATGAGAGCGTTTTATATGTCTGTGTGTTATAAACTGTAACTGTTATAGGAACTCTCCCTTCAGTTCCTGTTTGCATTGAACTAGATGTTCACGTGATGACATTGATTCACAGAGCATACCTCTAAAGTGACAATTGCTTACTTGCCCAAACTTGCTGTCCTCAGAGTTGAGAGTCAACCTTTTCACTGTGTTCTCTAGTTGAAAACCAAGTGAAAAACTGTCCATCTGTCATCCGTCCGTCCATCCATCCATCCATCTATGTATGTATGTATGTATGTATCTGTCTGTCCTCATATCTATCTATCATCTATTCATTTGTTTATAGGCATGGCCTTCTGTTTTAGTCTCCTTTATTTATTGCCTGCCTATGCAGATAAATTTTTTATCATTTGAAATTTTAATTTGGTTCACAGTGGCTTTAATATATGGTCTTATTGTGGTAAGTGACTTCAGTGTAGTGTAAAGGGTCCTATATGGTATTGTTACCTTGATACTCATAAAGTGGTGAAATGCGCACTCATACATATACACACATATGCACTCATTCACACGCATAACTTTTGAGTTTATCATTCTATTCTTTCTACAGCCTTTATTCTTAGCCTTTCCCCCTTTCATTTTATTTCTTATTCAATATAGAGATTATTTCATTTTTTACTCTGAACAGTATGCTGCCTATATTTTTCATAGCTATTGTTTAAAGACCTGTAAAGAATTAAATCACCATATCAGTGTAGACAGATACCATTTCAGTTTCAGCTCATCCCTCTGCAGTGAGTGTAATTCTGCTCCTACATGTCTTTGGTTTGTTTTTGTTTTTGCTTTTGCTTTTATTTTATTCAGTATAAAAATCTGTTTCAAATTTAATTTTTTATTGAATATCATCTTCATTTGCATTGCCAATGGTAAAACCTTTCCTGATATCCCCCCTCCCCTAAGACCCTAAACCCTTCCCACTCCTCCTTCCCCCTGCCTCCACTTATATGCTTCTCCACCCAACACACTCCCTCCTCCCCACCCTCCTCCTTTTGTTTCCCTTTGTTCTGGCTTCTGTTGAGCCTTTACCTGACCAAGGACCATTCCTCCCACTGATGCCCAACAAGGCCTTCCTGCCACATATTTGGCTGGAACCATGTGTGCCCCTTGGTTGATGGTTCAGTCCCTGGGAGTCTTGGGGCGTCTGGGTAGCCGAAATCATTCTTCCTATGGGGCTGTAAACCCCTTTAGCTCCTCTGGACCATCCTCCAGCTCCTCCATTGGGGACCCCATGGCCAGTCTAATAGTTGGTTGCTAGCATCTGCCTCTGTATTTGTAAGGCTCTGGCAGGGCCTCTCCAGAGACAACCATGGCATGTTTTTTTTTTTTTTTTAAAAAACTGTTTTAAGATATTTTGAGAATTTGATAATAGACATTCTTATCAGAAAAAAATAGAATAAAATTTCTGTGAAGTATTACTGGTTAGTCCCATGCTTGTTAACAAGCCAAAGGGTTTTTTCCTCCGATCTCCTGAAGTTCAGTTGTGGCCTTCCTAGAACCCCTAATGATCTGTCTCAGATGCTAGCTCTTTCAGACCTCAGCTAGGCATTCATCTGCTCCATCACCACCAGCTGAGCAGATTCTCTTACTGCGAACCGTTCTGTTTACCAATCCCTTTCTCAGCACAGGATCTGCAGAAACATCACACAAAAATAATAATAAAAAAATCATAAGGCAGGATAGTTTTTTGCCCACTAATCTTATGGCCTTATTTTCAACTCATATTATCCAGTCATACTGCTGTGAAGGGATGTGCTTTCATCATTGCCCGAGTCTCCTTCCCAGAGATATCAGCAGAATCGGCCAGTTCGTTCCTATCTCCCTTCTGACCGCTTACTTCTGTTTGTCTATTTTAATGTGTTCACACTTCCTCAGAGTTGCTATCTTAAATGGAGCACACCTGTTCTGCAGCTCAGTTTTCTTTTTAGCTGTTTGTTTTCCTTTGTTTGTTCCTTTAATACTGGTATTACTGATGCGACTTGGCCACTTCTCCAGCGGCACTGAGCACTGCAAGCAGGGCTTTGCTTGTTCCCAGTAACTTTTCTGCCTCCCTCCCTGCCCTCCTAAAGCATCAGCATGTATCTTATTTGTCCCTCTGGAAAATCGTTCAGTAATTCTTCTCACTCTCATTCCTAACACTTCTTCTGCCTCCTTTATATCCAAAATAGCAAAACCTTGTCATTTCCTTTGAAGTTAGCTGCACAGATCCATTCTTTTTCTTAGAATAAACAATTGTTTCTCCCATCTACTTTTTGCTTAATTCTCACATACCTGGCAATTTTCTCATTACAGATGGTTGTGAGCCACCATGTGGGTGCTGGGATTTGAACTCAGGACCTTTGGAAGAGTGGTCAGTGCTCTTAACCACTGAGCCATCTCTCCAGCCTCCTCATGATAATTTTTTAATTTTCTAAGGCTGAAGATTATAAAATCAGTTATTACATCTAGTTCCTGTTAAGATAGCAAATGCCATTCAGTTCACAGTAAGTAGATTTCTCCTGTTAAAGGTAATATCTATATATCTGAAAAATTACAGCTATGTGTCTGTTCTAATCCTTACTTAGCTATCAAATATATCCATCTTTACATACCTTGGCGTTCCTAGTTCATATTTTCATGAGAACATACCGTAACGTCTGTGTTTCTAGTTTGGAGCCTTGCTCCTTTCTGAGTCATTTATAGTTGTATTCTAATTTTAGTGGATAAATTATACATAATTAAAGTAAATACAAAGTATAATTTGATCTCAAACACAAAACTTTCTGACTGTGTGTTTTACTTTCTAGTGGGTATTTTTCCAATTACAGATAATGGTTACTAAAAATGCTTAATAGCATAGTTTATAAAACTAGATAAGGAAACTAGGATATTGTCATCATTACAAACTATGTTATTAACTATCCACTTAACATAAATTATGTGTTTACTGTGTGTCACGCATGGGTCCAAACACTTAATTGTTTCCAGAAACCAATGGGATAAACAGTTTCTTATTATCCTCTGTATTGAAGAAGAAAAACTGAAACACAGAGAATGACTTGGTCAGTCTCCTAGTCTTGCCATGCAGGAGTAGGCCTCCGTCCTAGCTGTCCAGCTCTAGATCTTGCTACAGCAAGGCTTCTCGTTAGGTGTGCTCTGAGGTCTTAACTAGTACTCTGACATCTATGTGCTGAAAATTAGAGTGGAAGATGGTAAGATTATTTCATCTAGTACTGAATTGAATACCTGTTGAGGAACCATATACCACTTACTGTACCGGCTAAGTAGATTTCTCCTGTTAAAGTTAGCACCCATATTTCTGAAAAGTTAAAATCATGTGTTTCTGGTTAGGGTAGTAACTTCCAAGAATCTTTTGGTTGATCTCCTTAAAGTCAGTGTCTGCTTACCTGGTGCCTAGCATGGCGGCAGGTATATAACTCTGAAACAGGTGATTGCTGAGTGTACCTACTAGTGCCGTGACTTTTACATCTCCTTAGTTTACTGTTATACATTGTTTTATATTTCAGTTGATACTTGTAAGAAATTGACTTATTTTTTTCTTAAACCTAGGGGATGCCCCACTCTTGTTCAAGCCTTGCCAGGTCCTAGCACACAAGTCACTGCCGGCAGCAACCACACGGCAGTCCTTTTAATGGATGGACAGGTCTTCACATTTGGAAGTTTTTCTGTAAGGAATTTTTAAAACATTAATAATATTGCATTATACAATTGCCTTATAATTTGCTACATTAGCTTTTTTTCTGGTTCCAGTAAAATTCTTGTATTAATATAATTACAAATGCATATTTCCTGCCTATCCCAACACACACAGTTCCTGAGTGACAGATTTTCAAATAATTTTCATCTCTAGTTCAGCTTTAGAATTTATTGAATTTAGCAATTGTATTAGAATTGGATATGTTTATTGCAAATCAAAAGCTTCTAAACAATCAGTGGAGCTGAATCTACTACTTAAAAGGGTATTTCTCATCTAATTTATAAAGAAATAAATTTTGTTAACATGATGAACTAAATCTATTTTAGAATTTTGGAAAGGTTAGTGTTTAAACTAATTTATGGCTCTTATCTTTTTGACTAACATCAAATGCAAAATTACTTTTCTTTGTCCTCTCCCATTCTGTTTGTTCATCTCTCCCATTGCCTCTCCCAGAGCTGTTGTCTGTAGTTTGATGTAGTGACTATGAAGGCAGGGCTCCTCACGGCTCTGTTAGTAAGCCCGCACTGTGTGAGGTGGGGACTGTCAGACAGGACCCAACAGTGCTTGTCTTTTGAAGTGTGTAAGTAAGTTTGCTTGCATGTGTATGTGAAGTGTGCCTGCCAGCACAAGGCGAAGGCTACAGGATGACCTTCAGTGTCACTCTCCAGGACCTGTGGCCTTGGTTTCTGAGAATTAAAATGTAAAATGGATGTAATCTATTGCAAAAGGGAAGGCTTGGCAATGGGTCATGAAGACCATAGAACGTTTGCCTTCAGTTTGCTTTTTGCTTTCTTTCCTCCTCTTTCTCTTTGTCATCCCTGCCTCCTCTTTTTCTTCTGTTTTTGAGATGAGCTGTTACAGAAAATCCCTTCCTAGCCTAGAACTCTGTATATAGAGCAGTCTGGCCCCAGTTTACAGAAGTCTGCTGGTGTTGGCTTCCCTCCTGAGTGCCGAGACTAAAGCCGTGTGCCACCATACCCAGCTTGGCTGTTTGCCCTTCCCTCTGTCTGTAACCTCAGCCATAGAGTGCTGCCGCCGCCTAATAAGACGCGGTTTCTCATCTCAGGTGACCAGTCTGGAAACCTGGTTCACAGATGTGCCTAGACTTTGTCTACAGATTGTAGATCCTGTCAAGTTGACCATAATAACTGCCCCACTCTATCAGTTCACACAAAATCTTTGACAGGTATTTTAATTTTTTCAGGACATTCATTGTGAATTCTGGCCATGGTTGCCCCATGTTTTAATGGTACTTGTAGAGAATAAGACATTAAAAAAGTGAAACTTTCTTCACTTTCTAATATTCTGGACAAATTTTGGCACATACTGCTTCTATAGATATATTTTCTTTCCTATCCTATTTTGATGTTAGTAAGATAAAGCCTTGTATTCATAACCCTTGTGCCCTAGATCCCTGAGTGCTCTGTTCGCAGGCCTGCTTCACCTTAGGTGGCCACGGTTTGGTTTGCTGTTCTTTTCTTTCTCGTCTACGTCTCTATCTAATCAGGTTTGATAATCAAATATAAACTTTTTTTAGAACTTTAACATCTGTCCCATCTATTTTTAATTCATGAAAATATTTAATTATTTTTTGAGATTATAATCATGCCATATCCTCTAACCCTTTTCTCCCTCTAAACTTTTAAGTGGGGAATGAAAGAAGAAGGCTGTGAGAGTAAGCAGTGAATATGCAGGAGACAAGCCAGTGTTTAATAAAGCTGGCTTTTATTATGTTTGCCTCACCTCTGAGGATTCAGAACTGCTTGTGCTTCATGCCTGCTCACCAGTCTACGAGAGTCCCTCAAACACACTGACATTTAACATATTTGTACTCCACTCTGTGTCTATACTATAATTTTTCAGTTTCTTACCCTTAGATATTTGTGTACTTTACATTTTAATTACATAATTTATTAGAAGTGTATCTTTTAGTTTAATTCTAAAAAGTGAGAATTTTGGGTCAAAAGTTGGTGGCTCAAAAAGCCTCGGTAGATTTCTGAGTGCTAACACTCTTTTTTTTTTTTTTTTAAGATTTATTTATTTATTATATGTAAGTACACTGTAGCTGTCTTCAGACACCCCAGAAGAGGGCATCAGATCTCATTATGGATGGTTGTGAGCCACCATGTGGTTGCTGGGATTTGAATTCAGGACCTTTGGAGGAGCAGTCAGTGCTCTTAACCACTGAGCCATCTCTCCAGCGCCGACCCCCCCCCCCCCCCCCCCCCCCCCCCGTCTATTTTTTTTAAGCTGCATGTGAGAGTGGCTTTCTTCAGAGCTTTGACAACAGAATGTGCTGTGCCTTTTAATCTCTGCTCGCTTTCAAGCCCCTACCTGTGGTTGCTGCTATGAACTAAGTGTCTTGACCCCTTTCCCACATTCCTATTAAGGGTCTGCTTTTATCTCTTGGAGGACAACTACCCCTTTTCTGCGTCCTCTCTATTCAGTCCTCCTCTTTGGCCTCTTCTGTTGTGCCTCCAATACCTTTATGCTTACTGGACCGGTGGGAGAGAACCCAGGGTATTGGTTTCCTCTGATTTCAAGTTAAGATTTCTACAGTATCCCAATACAGTTAAAAGTCTTAGTCATGTGCTTATTTATCTGCTCTCTGATCGTTCTGTGTTTTCAGGTGGGAGATGTGAATCAAACATTACAGTTTTCTAGACTAACATTTTAGTTGCAGATTCCTATGGCTTTATGAGTGTCTGACTTGTCACCACACCCTTGAGTCCCTATGGGGTTGTTTAGGCATCTATATTTCTCACTGTTTTTCTTCATACTTGTTGGGTGGTGGTAAGGGAATCCATGCTTATTTCAGTTGTCAGTGTGACTTCCTTTCCCTCCCAGAGCAGAATATATGAGTATTGTGTGCTTCTTTCAATGTTCACCTTCGTAAGCTTTTTTTTTTTTTTTGGTCAAAAAAATGGCCATTGAAAAAGGCTAATTAGCTACTTCTCTTATTATATAACTTCTTTTCCTTCACTGTGTTCTCTTCCTAGAGATTGGGGCTTAGCTGCATCTTTAGTTGGCCTGTGTTTGGTTTTCTGGCTATGACGTTGAGGCAGTAGATGTTTTCTTAGGAACCTGGCAATTGTGTGGGCCCTTGAGTGTTTGGAGTAGCCTGTGTGGCCTCGTTCCTAAGGTGATGCTTTTCTTTCCATGATTTGTTGGTTGTTGGTTGTTGTCATTGGTGAGGCTTCTGAAAGGAGACTGAGGTGGGAGTCAGCTAATGAACCATGTGGGTCAGTGTCCCCTAGTCCAGTGTCAGTGTTCTTCAGTGTGCCACGGGTCAGGTAGATGGTGAGAAACCCCCTACTTTTTTTGAAAAACATTTTTTAGCTAACCAACTACCTTTAGGTAGCTATACTTTTTAAGTGATTTAACTTGTTTTAAACACACATCTTATTTCTACGTTTATCTTAAAACATGAATTAAATGACTTAGTAAAACTTTACGTAAAAACGGAATTGAACATTTTTCTAAGTTTATTCCCAGTTCCAAACTTTACTTATCATCTTATCACAAAATGTCTTTATACTGTCTGAGATTAAGAATGACTTTCTTTTATACTGTTAACTTAAAATGTCAAAGGGATTGTTTTGGAGGAATCCTTTGTAACAGTATGTTTCAGGTGTTGTATATGTTGCATACTTCAAATTTAAAAATAGGCAATTACAGAGAATTTGGGACCATTCTTCATATGGAAAATATTTCAACTAATACAAACATATACTTTATATATTGTTAAAAGGAGATTAT
The DNA here is from genome assembly GCF_947179515.1 of Apodemus sylvaticus. Classification (NCBI taxonomy): domain Eukaryota; kingdom Metazoa; phylum Chordata; class Mammalia; order Rodentia; family Muridae; genus Apodemus; species Apodemus sylvaticus. The sequence goes on from NC_067479.1 coordinate 22,564,032, forward strand.
CTAGGAAATTACTCTTAAAGTACTAGGTCCAAATTCCATGTGTATTTATTAAGAAAAACTAAAAAGTACATAAAATATGATCTCATATAGTTATTTTATAGCCAGTTATAAGCCTATAGATTATCCAACAATAATACTAATATGGTTTATTTAATTTTTAGAAAGGCCAGCTGGGACGACCCATTTTGGATATACCATACTGGAATGCAAAGCCAGCTCCCATGCCTAACATTGGATCAAAATATGGACGGAAGGCCACTTGGATCGGTGCAAGTGGGGACCAAACTTTCTTACGAATTGATGAAGCACTTATAAATTCTCATGTACTTGCAACATCAGAAATTTTTGCTAGCAAACACATAATAGGTAAATAGCTTATCTTTATAATGAGATAGAGCTGTCTGTTTGGTTTTTTGGTTTTTTTTGGGGGGGGGTTCATGTATGATAGAAAAATAGGGATATTTAGGAAGCAGAATATTTATAATCTAGACAATGACAGTGACAGGAACTATGTTGTAAAGGGACCACACTTATATTGTCATGAGTGACTTTCTACATTGAATCTGTAAGTAAATAATTGAAATTAATTTTTGTGAGAGATTATGATGATCACACTTAAACCTGTGTCCATGACACAATAAATTATACAGTACAGTTTTAGAGCATAACAAAAGTCATCATAGACATAGTCAGAGGTATTTTAATTCTGCCATTTTAAAAAGACTCCATTTAAACCTATTAGACATATTTCAGCTTCTGTATGTATGAAATTGTAATAAAACTACATTCCTTGTGGGCTTGGAGGAATGTGTAAAGGTAATACAAAGTAAAATTTTATTTAATTATATTTTCATAAGGCTTGGTTCCTGCTTCTATATCAGAACCCCCACCATTTAAATGTCTTCTGATAAATAAAGTAGATGGAAGTTGTAAAACTTTCAATGACTCTGAACAAGAAGATCTGCAAGGATTTGGTGTATGTCTTGATCCTGTGTATGATGTTCTTTGGAGGTAAGTATATGTCTTTATAAAATACAGTATCAATAAAATAAACAAAACATGGATGCTACAGAATTTGTTTCTGGGTTTCTTCACTAAGTTAGAAATAAATGTTTAACAGGGAGTAAAAATTCATTAGATTTGCTAACTAACTACTTGTGATGATTTGTATATGCCTGGCCCAGGGAATACCATGCTATTAGGAGGTGTGGTCCTGTTCCAGTAGGTGTGGTCTTGTTGGAGTAGGCGTGGCACTGTGGGTGTGGGCTTTAAGACCTTCATTCTGGCTGCCTGGAAGCCAGTATTTTCCTGGCAGCCTTCAGATGAAGATGTAGAACTCTCAGCTCTTCCTGCACCATGTCTGCCTGGACTCTGCCATGCTTCTGCCCTAATGATAATGGACTGAACCTCTGAGCCTGTAAGCCAGCCCCAATTACATGCTGTTCTTATAAGAGTTGCAGAGGTGGTACTCACCTTTAAATCCCAGCACTTGGGAGGCAGAGGCAGGTGAATTTCTGAATTTGAGGCCAGCCTGGTCTACAAAGTGAGTTCCAGGACAACAAGGGCTACACAGAGAAACCCTGTCTCAGAAAACCACAAAAGAAAAAAAAAAAAAAAAAAAAGGAAGAAAACCATTTGCCCAGAGTGAGCAGCCCTGGAGAAAGAGGGAAAAAGGGAATAGGGTGGGGGGAGAAGAACGATTGTAGAGCTGGAGAAGTGGCTCAGAGATTGAGTGCTCCTCTTGCTCTTTCAGAGGAGTTTCCAGTTTCCAGCCTCCTCAGAGAGCTTATTAGTTTATAACAATGTATAGCCTGAGATCCAAGGATTCAACACCCTCTTCTAACCTCTGTAGGTACCTGCATTCATGTGCACATATTTACACCCCAGCACCTACACACATGCATAATTACTTAAAAAATATTTTTTAGATAAAAGAACAAGTGAGATTGCTGGGCTGGTGAGGTAGCTCAGTGGTTATAACAATTCACTGTCATACCTGACAAGTTCTATTCATTTATCCCAAAGGACACACATGATAAAAGAGAAGTGGCCAACTCTTATAGTTGTCTTCTGACATCCACATTTCACTATGCCCACCGATACATACAAACACACAACAAACAGATTAGAATTTTTCTTTAAAGAAATAGAATTACTGAGCCAAAAATAGTCATTGACTGCGAAATTTCCTTTTAATACTCACATTTAAGTATTGATAATCTTTAGCACATATATTTATGAGGGGAAGTAGTTGGTAGTTTTCTTTTCCTTGTTGCTGTGCTTTTGTATGAGAGTATTTAGTTCTGGCTTTGTAAAGATTTTGAAAGGATTCCTTCCTTTGCCATCTTTTGAATGATTTGAAAATAATTGGTATTAGTGGTACATTTTCTCTGAAAGTCTTGTTGAATTCTGCTGTGAATCTATTTGGTCCTGGTCTTTGCTTTTATTTCTTTGTTTATTGATAGAGTTATTTTAGGCAATATTTTATTACTGCTTCAATATTGTTGGATCTACATGTAAATTCCTTCTTTCAATTTGTTTAAATTATTTTCAGTTATTTAAATTGTTGCTTCATTTAGGTAGATCACAGTATCTAGAAATTCACCAGTTTTTTTTTTTTTTTAATATTTGTCAGTTAATGGAATATGGGTTTGTTTTTAAGGTATGGACTTATAATTTTATTTTATTTCTTTATATTGTCATACATCCCATTTCATCTCTTTATTTTTGTTAATTTGGATATTCTTTATCTTTTCATTAATTTGCCTATGTGTTTGTTAACATTATTTATCTTTCCAAAGAACTAGCTTTTCATTTCATTTTCTTTTAGTAACTTTTTCATTTCTATTGTATTAATTTCTACACTGATTAATTTATTTATTTCTGTCTACTTCTTTTGGACATGATTTGTTGCAAGGTCTTAAGGGGGTCAATAAGTTATTGACCTGACCATCTTTTGGCTTCTACAGGCACCATGTACTCACATAGAATATACATACATACATAGGGACACATGCAATCATATGCAGGCAACACATGTATGCACATACATTTAAATATTTTTTTAAAAGATTGGAAAAAGTGCTGCATGAAAGGAAGGGCATTACTACCCTTAATAGTACAGCAGGACAAATATAGGTAAATCTGAAAGTTTAGAAATGTAAAGGATTTAGTGTGAAAATCTAACAGTCATAAAGGAAATATTAGCATCCTAGTCCAGACATTAGAGATGGCAAAGGGAAATCATCGTTAGAAAAGAAATGCCTAAGAGTTTTCTAGAAACAAGGAGATTTAAATCCTCAAATACTAAAAAACTGTACTTTTTGATTATCAGCAGTCAAAAGAATGTATTGCCTCAATAGAACGATAAAGATCAGAAGATAATTATTTAACCAACCAGAGAGAAAATGATTGTGCAGAAAGAAGAAAGTTATATTAATAACAGTTGTCGAAAGTAGTCCTCCTACTAATTATAGATGCTTCTATTATAGAAGCTTTTTATATATTTATTTTTGTTTAAAGTACTATTTTAATTTTTTTTTTAATTTGCGGGACAGTTGCAGGGGTGGCTAAAGGAGGAAAGGGAAGGGGAAAGTGAGGAAATTATATGTTAATGAATTATTTATTTTGTAAACATTTAATTACATTTATTAAATTTAAAGCATCTAGCTGGGCGGTGGTGGTGCACGCCTGTAATCCCAGCACTCTGGGAGGCAGAGGTAGGCGGATTTCTGAGTTCGAGGTCAGCCTGGTCTACAGAGTGAGTTCCAGGACAGCCAAGGCTATACAGAGAAACCCTGTCTCGAAAAAACCAAATCTAAAAAAAAAAAAAAAAAAAAAAAAAAATTAAAGCATCTAAAAATACAAAAATTTAAAGCAGTTTGATAAAAATGGAACATAAGCCTTCTTGTCCCTTTTTTACTATATAGATACAGTGGAATTAAAAATATTCAAATTGTTAGGCTATAGAGTTCTTGAGCCTTTCCATCTTGCTAAACTGAGACTGTAGTCTTTAGATAGCAACTCCTCATTTCGTCTTTTCCTAAGCTTTAGAATGGGGTAATCCGAGGCTAACGCAGGACGACACCGTGACCTGACCTCCGTGCAGTCTTTATCACTGCTGCACTGCTGCACTGCTGTTATTTCGTTTGTGTCCTAGGGTAGCACTCAACATCATTTGCTCATCTTTTGCTACTGTACTGATTTTCTCTTACTGTCTTACATGTGTTCATACACATTATAATTATTATAGTTTGTTGTATATGTATTTTTTTACATTTCTTATCAAATGATTTTGGTATAAGAAATCTTTACTTTTATCTATGCATCAAATGTAAGTATATAATTGCTATGGTATTTATAAAGTTTTGTAATGTTTTATATTTTCAGATGTTTTTGTAGTTTTTATAGTAAATTAGTTATATATTTAGCTTAGCTATAGATATGTATTTTCCTGTGTACAGTAACTGTATTATTTATTTTCTAGTCAATTACAGTTTAGAAATTTTCAAAGTAATTCAAAGTGTTAAAGTGCTGTAATTATCTTTCTCCATAGGTTTCGACCAAGCACCAGAGAGCTCTGGTGTTACAATGCAGTGGTTGCTGATGCCAGACTTCCCTCTGCAACAGACATGCAGTCTAGATGTAGTATTCTAAGTCCTGAACTTGCTTTGCCAACAGGACCGAGGGCTCTCACCACCCGATCTCATGCAGCCCTGCACATCCTGGGTAGGGTTGCCCTTTGATGCCAGCTGAATGGCATTCATGGAGGCTGTACTAATGGTCATGAATTTTTAATAGTTAAATTTTTTATATTATTCTGTCATGCCTGTTAAATTATAATGGATGCAAGTCACAAAAATAAATATAACTACCTAAGAAGTTTGTCTTCCATGAAATGATACAGAAGTTATCACCAATATCATGAAAGATCAATGGATGCCTAACTATAAAGCATCCCTGAAAATATAATTTTCTCAATAGAGAGATAAAGAAACTTGAACACATAAACTTTTAGAGATATAGAGATATGGTCTTATAGTTTTTAATTTAGGTATATCTTTATTTAATTAGAGATACAGAACTTTTGAGATAACTAGTTGCTATTTTTTGTCTTTTCTTTTTAAATCAGTCCACATACCTATATATTGTGTTCCTTTTAGAAAATGATTGTTCAGAAAAACTCATTTAAGAGCTGGAGAGATGAGTCTCTGGATACAGTTTGCCTTCCAAATGTCATGACCAGAGTTCAGATTAATATTAATTAATATAGCATTTGTTAATAACATTGGTATGATTGGACAGTTTCACTTCAAGGTTTGAATTTTACTTGTTCATTGCTTTAGGTTGCCTTGACACTTTGGCTGCTATGCAGGACTTAAAGATGGGCATTGCAAGTACAGAGGAAGAGACCCAGGCAGTGATGAAAGTGTATTCCAAGGAAGACTACAGTATCGTCAACAGGTTTGAAAGTATGTATGCTGAGACTTAGCATATGCTCTCTTAATAATAGAAACACACACATATTTTAAACCTCATGATTTGCATCTTTCAGGTCATGGAGGGGGCTGGGGTTACTCTGCTCATTCAGTGGAAGCCATACGTTTTAGTGCTGACACTGACATTTTACTTGGTGGTCTTGGTCTGTTTGGAGGAAGAGGAGAATATACTGCTAAAATTAAGGTAAGGCTCATGATACTGTAACTGTCTCATCGGAAGACATTTGTTTGGCTTTAGTTGTCTTATTGCAATGTTTTTCCACTTCTCCCTTGGTTTGTTATTAATGGACCCTTTAAAGAAAGGAAACATTGTTAAACTCTTACTCAAAGCAAATCTGTACGAAAGAAGAAAATGACTTTTCATTTGGTATACACTTCTTGTCGACCATAGTAGTGTCGGGGTTTGGTGAATCCCCAGGTAGGGCAGTCTCTGGGTAGCCTTTACTTCAGTCTCTGTTACACATATTGTCTCCCTTATTGCTCCTGTGAATATTTTGTTCCCTTTCTCAGAGGAGCCAAAGCACAGTCACTTAAGTCTTTCTTCTTGAGTTTCCTGTGCTGGGTGAATTGTAACTTGTTTATTTTGAGCTTTTGGACTAATATCTGCTTATTGGTGAGTGCATACCATGTGTGTTCTTTTGTGATTGGGTTACCTCGCTCAGGATGACACTTTCTAGTTCCATCTATTTGCCTAAGAATTTAATGAATTCATTGTTTTTAATAGCTGAACTCCATTGTGTATATATACTACAGTTTCTGTATCCATTCCCCCGTTGAAGGACATCTGGGTTCTTTCCAGCTTCTAGCTATTATAAATAAGGCAGCTCTAAACATAGTGAAGCATGTGTCCTTATTACATGTAGGAGCATCTTCTGGTATATGCCCAGGAGTGGTATAGCTGGGTCCACTGGTAGTACTATGTCTAATTTTCTGAGGAATTGCCAAACTGATTTCCAAAGTGGTTTTACCAGCTTGCAATCCCACCAACAATGGAGAAGTGTTCCTTTTTCCCCACATCCTCTCTAGCATCTGCTGTCCCCGGACTTTTTCATCTTAGCCATTTTGAGGCTTTTTAATAGGGTTATTTGACTCTCTGGAGACAAACTTCTTGAGTTCTTTGTATACATTGGATAGTAGCCCTCTGTGGGATATAGAGTTAGTAAAGATCTTTTCCCAATTTGTTGGTTGCCGTTTTGTCCTATTGACTGTGTCCTTTGCCTTACAGAAGCTTTGCAGTTTTATGAGGTCCCATTTGTCAATTCTTGTTCTTAGAGCATAAGTTCTGTTCAGGAACTTTCCCCCTATGCCCATGTGTTCAAGATTCATCCCCACTTTCTCCTCTATGAGTTTTAGTGTATCTGGTTTTATGTGTAGATCCTTGAACCACTGGGACTTGAGCTTTGTACAAGGAGATAAGAATGGGTCGATTTGCATTTTTCTGCATGCAGACCTCCAGTTGATCCAGCACCATTTGTTAAAAATGCTGTCTTTTTTTCCACTGGATGTTTTTAGCTCCTTTGTCAAATATCAAGTGACCGTACGGGATTCCTAGCCAGTCTCACTGCTTTGTGCTAAACTTCCAAGTGGTTAGTTGGCTACATTATTTTATGTGGTTGGCTTCACAGAGCTATTTTAGTAACAGGATACCCACCTGTTCTGTATGTAAAAGTGCATTTTTATTGCCAATTACTATATAAACAGGTACCCTCCACAATCACCCAGGAGGGAACTAGCAATGAAGTAAAAAGGTGGAGGGATTTGCCTTGTATAAAAATTTAAGTCAGAGCTGGGTAGTGGTGGTGTATGCCTTTAATCCCAGCACTTGGGAGGCAGAGGCAAGCAGGTGGATTTCTGAGTTTGAGGGTAGCCTGGTCTACAGAGTGAGTTACAGGACAGCCAGGGCTACACTGAGAAACCCTGTCTTTAAAAAAAAAAAAAAATTAAGTCGGGCTGGAGAGATGGCTCAGGGGTTAAGAGCACTGGTTGCTCTTCCAGAGGTCCTGAGTTCAATTCCCAGCAACCACATGGTGCCTCATAACCCTCTGTAATGGGATCTGGTGCTCTCTTCTGGTGTGTCAGCTACAGTGTACTCATATACATTTAAAGAAAAAAAAATAGCAGAGAAGCCTGTCCTAATAGGAAAAATTTAAGTCGGCCTGGTATGCTGACACAGGCTTGTCAGCTAGAAACTTGAGAGGGTGAGGCAGAAAGGCACCTATGGTGAACTCAACCAGTGTGCTGGGTTTTGGGCTGTTTCCCACACGTTTATCTCCTGAAGTACTAGCAGTCCTTTGTGGGTTAGCTGTCTGTTTTCTGTTATTCCTTATTCGAATGGACACTGTGTGTGTCTGCAGGCATCTGCTTCTTCACTGAGAAGCTCACACGACAAGTTCTCTAATTCCAATATCATGCTTTTCAAGACAATTTACTTCAGTCCCTTTTGTGAGAGGTATTCTTTTTTAGGTCACTCTGTAATACCTCAAATATATTAAAGCTTTTTATTATTTTTGAGGATAGTATACATAATCTCAACCAGAACTGAAAACTTAAAAATGTTTACTTATAATATTGATGTTAATATGTATACTTTAAATTTTTCAGACACTATAGGAATGAATTTGGTAAAAATTAAAGTTCTTATAGTTATGGAAATCATCAGAATAGAATTCAAGTTAAGAATACCTCTGCTTATACTAAAAATATAGTAGCTTTAGTCTGGGTATATTTCAATCCACCATCTTCAAAATGATTCAGAATGGCTTGATGTAGTAAACTCAGTTAGTTGTGCCATTTAGTAGATAATACCCAGCCAACTCATGGGGTGATTTATATGTAACTGATGATTTAAATTTATTAGTACATTTGAATAATATCTCCCAAGCTAAGCTCTTCAAGATGATGTATGTTTCTCCCTGGTTCCTCTAGAGCTTTTTGAGGGGTGGAATATCAGAGTGAGTTTCTTCCCTATGACTGAGGAAGGCTTCATTAAAGCAGTTCTTCTCACCTAGAGCCTCATCTATTGCCTCAGTTGTGGTGACTGCCAACCTTAAAATTATTTTATTGCTCTTTCTTAACTAATTTGATAGTTATGAATCGTAATGTAAATCTCTGGTATTCAGAATATCTGATATGTGGCCTTTGAATGGCTTGTGACCCACAGGTTGAGAATCAATGCCTTAACAGGACTAGAGTCTATCAGAACTCATTGGGACAGCTCTGGTTGTGTGTCTGCTTCTTCTGCCACTGTCCTCTGGGTTCTAGTGCTTGCTTCTCTCTCAGATATGTCAAGCAATGCTACCTCAGGACGTTGGTACTTGCTCTTCTCTCCACCTGCAGCTCTTACCTGCATATCTCACTTCCTCATCACCTTTGACCTTGACTCTCATGAGTTCACTTAAAATCCTAAGTCCTATTCCCCGTCACATACGAAGACCAATAGCTCTTTTTGTTTGGTTTTGTTCGTTTGTTTGTTTTTTAATGATCTGTATTTTTTTACCTTATATGTTTAGTTCCTAGAACCATGACTGGTGTGTTGTATGAGTTTTAAGTATTTGTTGAATATCAGTGGAAGAGACAAATGTAAGATTGTCTCAGAAAAGAAGAAAAACCACTGATCAGTTTTCTATGGGGATATTCATATCAGATACTCTTTTGAAGGAATTACTAAGTGCCATTGCACTTGTGTAGCTTATGAAGACCCGAGTTCACTCACTACCACTACAAAAGATAAAGACCAGCTATTATATATAAGTTGGATTAGTCAGAATTATTAAAGATTCCTAGCTAAAAATAGAGTGGTTGGACTGACAGTGATGTCAGAGAAATGGAAGCACATGCTTTTGTCTGGGCGACAGGGAAAGTCCCTACTACAGTACAGAGTCAGACTGGCACGAAGCGGCCGATTACTTCTTCAGCTTAGAACAGAGAACTGGGTCGCTGGGAGAGACTCTGCGAAGTCTGATCATAGACTCGGGTTTCTGGGCCCAAGGCTATAGTCGGAAATATGAAATTTGAAACTATAGCTTAGTAATTGCTCAGTAATTTTAAATGCATTTTAATGTCTTACCTGCTGTTAATTCCATTTACCTGCTATAACTCTCTAGAAATAAATGACGTTTTTACAATTATTAGTCTTTTTCTTAGAAAAATGTTAATTAAATTATAATTGCATCACTCCCTCTACCTTTCTGGTCTGCCCTCAGATCTATCTCATGATTCCTCCCAACCCCTTCCATGTTGCCTGTCACTCTGTTTCAATCTTTTTATTATTATCGTCACATATATAAATGCATAAATATAACCTGCTGATCTGTTAGCTCGGCTGGTGTGTCCTGATCTCAGGGCTGAAAGCTCCATGCTGGGTAAGCGTTTAGGGGCTTGTCTCTGAAACAGACTCATTCTCATGTCAACCCAGTGTTTAGAAAGATCTCTTTCCTCCTCATTGGTTTTCCTTCCCTAGATAGAGTCTTACCTTACCTATAACCTTTATTTTAAGTTTTCATCTCTTCTTTTCCCATGCTACTTACTAAACTCCCTTTTGCTACCTGTATTTTTTTGAGAACCTTTATGTGACTTTTCAATTTTTTCGTAGTAATACTTTTGTAATCATTTTGTGCAAAGTTTTTCTCTAAGGGTTCCACAAATATTCTTTTATTTAATTTGCATTATCACTAAAGGTTGAACACTGTTAATATCTACTTTCTTTTTATGGGCAAAGAATCTAGACCCCAGATCTTCCCAGCTGATAATTAACGAAATAAGAGTCTGCTTCATTTAGAATCTCTGAGTTAAAATGCTTTGAGTTTTTCCTAAATCCTTTGAAAGTTTACATTCCTTCATTATATCAGGTACAAAATTAACAGTATAGAACTGAATTGATACATCCATAAAACACTGTATAATTCTTATTTTAAATGTATGTATATTTATATAATTTTAGTTTTTAATTTAATATTTAACTTAGTAATTAAACTTTAATTAGTATGTAAGAGTTTTTATATAATTTATGGTTTAGGTATACTGGACATGCACAAAATTGTAAATTTTTAGGTGCACAAAACTGAATGATTGGGAACAATGTGTTTTTCTATACTCCAGCTATTTGAGTTGGGTCCTGATGGAGGAGATCATGAAACAGATGGAGACCTTCTTGCAGAGACTGATGTGTTGGCTTATGACTGTGCTGCTAGGTAAATGCTTTGCTCATTATTTAACATATTTGAAAAATGTTTTATGTTATTTATTTATTTATTTATTTTTTTTTTATTTTTTATTTTTTTTTTTTTTGGTTTTTCAAGACAGGGTTTCTCTGTATAGCCCTGGCTGTCCTGGAACTCACTCTGTAGACCAGGCTGGCCTCGAACTCAGAAATCCACCTGCCTCTGCCTCTCAAGTCTGGAACTACAGGTGTGCACCACCACACCTGGCAAAATAGAGCCTTTTGGGGGCTTTTTTTGTTTTTTTGTTTTTTTTCAAGACAGGGTTTCTCTATGTAGCTCTGGCTGTCCCAGAACTCACTCTGTAGACCAGGCCAGCCTCGAACTCAGAAATCCACCTGCCTCTGCCTACCAAGTGCTGGGATTAAAGATGTGCACCACCACCGCCCGGCCCTAAAAATTTTATTTTAATTTAACAAACCTTTTTAAAAGGAAGTTTTTGAATATTATTGGTAAGTTAGGAAATTTAACTATATAAAACTGTGCTTCACTCAATGATGGAGATATATTCTGAGCAGTTGGTTGTCAAACAGTTTCATCCACTTATGAATATAAATATAAATAGAAGGTCTTCACATAAACCTAGATAATCTGGCCCCCTATACCAGGTACATAACCTGGCAAAATAGTTTTGTCACTATCCACTATATTGTGACTTGTTATATGAAATGTTAAGTAGAATATGAACATATTAGTATGTGTAATCTTAGTTTTTCATATAGATGAATAATTCAAGACTGAAAATAGAAATGTATATATGTATATATATTGCATGTATAGCTTCAGTAAACTCTTTAGAGAATGCAAGCATATTAGTGTTAAGGTGACTAAAATAATCATTTATTCCTTATACATACATATGTACAGGAATATATATATATGTATAGTCAAATAGTCATAGTAGGCCATATTTCAGATTCCCATATACCCTGACATCACAGCAATAGTATAAGCTTGATAGTGATACACTCAGGGAGGTTATCAGCTTTGTTGAAGGCTCTTAGGAACATACTTAGATCAGAGTATTTATTTATAAAAATTTATTAGTATAAAAAGACTTAGGTTTTGCAGTCCTTTCTGGAATCCTAAGAATTGTCTCGACAATGCACTATGATAAATTAGCATTTTGATCCCTGGGAAAAAAACATAAACTGAGCTTTATAATAATAATAGTCCATTATACTTCCCAATAATAGTTATATTTAATAAATGCTATTTGATGGTCAAAGGAGATGACTCTATTGTCACAGTATAGCTCCTCTCTCTCTCTCTCTCTCTCTCTCTCTCTCTCTCACACACACACACACACACACATGCGCACTCAGACACGACACCCTTATTAAATTGCCAGTCTTCACATAAAGGCTAAGGTGATTCTTTCCCCTAGCTGGGCTGCCTGTCTGGCCTCGGTGGAAGAGGACCCACTTAGTCGTGATTAGATCTAATGTTCCAAGGCGAGTTGGTGCCAGGGTAGAGTGAGGAAAAGGGGTGCTCTCTTTCTCTGAGGAAAAGGGGAGGGGTGTGGTAAGGAGATTGCAAGAGAGGAGGGAGGGGTCTGCCAAGCAGAAGTGAATAAATAAATTAATGGGGAAAAAAGCCAAGGAAGTGGTGGGGCTGTGCAGATAGGTGATCCCTAGCATGCACACACCTCCCAGTCTAGCAAAGCTCTAGGGTTAGTCAGATAATGAACCTGTGAGAAAAAATAAACTGGAGAACAAGTGAGGAAGACTCACTCTGAATCTCACGGATGCATGGATGCACGTGCCTGCTGCCATCACCACACAAAAAAGTAAGCTTAAAAGGTCCATAACAGCTTTTTGCTGGTAATAGAACATGTTTTCAGAAATAAAGGCAAGACATTGGTTTAACCTTTATTACCAGAGATATACTTTTGAAAACTGAAGTGTATCTAAAGAAAAATCAGTCCATTTGTTTACTTTAAGCACTAGATCAATGGTTCTCAACCTATGGGTTGCAACCCCCTTGGCAAACATCTGTCTTCAAATATATCTACATTACAGTTCATTGCAATCGCAAAATTACACTTATGAAGTAACAATGAAAATACTTTTATGGTTTGGGGGGGGTCACCATAAATGAGAAAATGCATTAAAAGGCCACAGGGTTAGGAAGATTGAGAACCACTGCATTAGACTCTACAGTGCTGTTGTTACTTCATAATCTTCAGATTTTATACAAATTCTTCAATTTATATACAGATTTATACAAATAAAAAGGTAATTTTCATGAAACTTTACCATTATTATTTGCTATTTATGTTTGAACAGAGGACTGTGGCTCTAAGACTTGAGCTGTGGTGGATTCAGCAGTGAAGGGTCTAGAGTCTGCATTGCTCACTCACTAGGCCCCGACTTCTCTGGGTAGCATTGGTATCTTTTTGATTTAGTCTTCTTCATTCATACATCATCATGGACTAACAACGCAGTTCCTTCTTGTGTGGCTGTTGTTCCCCTCACATATTTTTACTGAAATCTGTTGGTTCACCTGCTTATTGTTCTTTTCGTTTGTTTATTATCAATACGAGTTAAAGCTAGTCACTTTTCCTTGGCCACTTGCCAGATAGTCTTACTGTTCAATGTCATTTCCTGTTAGACTAATTAACTTTTGTGTTTGTGTGTAGTTCTCTGACAGGCTTAATTCCATGCAGCATCTGTATTAATTTAGTCCACAGACAACTCAGTGAACTAAACATTTTTGACCATTTTCATTATTTAAAGATTATTTTTTTATTTGGAGGGGATTTCATACATAAATATAATATATTTATACTTCAGGATTCAGGCAAACTGAAATACAGAATAATTGTAGTAACTTGCCCCAAATGTCCAAGTTAGTAGGTCGTTTTCCTGACATACCACCCCTCAGAACTCTTAGCTGAAAAAATAGTTCTTAAAACTAAGGGGAAAAATTCTCTTGTCTGAATAATGCTTTTTGTAACAATTTCAAATTTGTCTTGTTTTAATTTGAAAGTTTTATAAAATTTAAGAATGTTGTAGAATCCATAAAGAAAAGAAAGAAAATTTGATTTTTCCAAACATAAGGAACTGGAATTTGTTAAGTGTCCAAATTTAAGATTCTTATCTGGCAAGAATCTTGGGGGGAAAAGCAATTTCATGGGTTTTGGCATAAGGTAGTTGATAGTAAGTGCATGTGACAGATGAGGCTGAGGGTTGACTTCTGAATCTCTGCAGAGAGAAATATGCGATGATGTTTGACGAACCGGCTCTCCTGCAAGCTGGATGGTGGTACGTAGCATGGGCTCGAGTGTCCGGCCCCAGCAGTGACTGCGGGTCTCACGGGCAAGCTTCCATGACCACAGATGACGGGTGAGCACCAGACTAACCTTTGACTTACTCCATTCTTACTTTTGATTAGGGGATATTGTTCTGAAATCTCACAGAGCATTAATATAATTACTAAAATTTAAATTTATATAATATATAACCAAATATGCTGAGTTAATGTAGACAGACCAAGGAGAAAAGACTGTTGGTTCTTCAGAAGCACTAACTGAAGTAGACCCTTAGTCTCCATCTGTAAACACACACATGGGCACAAGCACTCAGGGGCATACACATGCACACACACACTGCACTAAGTAACTAGATGCTTTCTTTTACAGTATACTATTTGACTCCCTCAGGAAGTTTTAAAGCAGTTATTTCCCATTCGTACTCGGGAAATTAGAGAAATACAACGGGAAAATTATATGCTTAATATAATGGCGTGGTTACCATGTTCAGAAACAGCCCTCTGTCTATACGTGGTGTCTCATCCTAGTGTCAGTAAGAGAAACTGAGTTCATTTCATTTCTCTTGAACATAGTAGTATAAAAGGTACATGCTCATTTATGAGAATTCTGTTTTGATGAGTATTTACAGGAAGTTAAATCTGCCTTAGGATGTTTCTCTTCCTGCTCCCTGTTGGATTTTTGCTAGAACTGAATTCACCCAGAGTTCATGGTTACTGTATATAGTTTGTTCCAGATGGAATCTCATGATCTCTATCTTGGGGACTAAAGCTTCTACATGTATCTAGTTAATGCTCTGAAGTGGAAGTCTTTAGTTGAACACTGACTGGGGAGGTCAAAACCAAGCTGAAGGACGGAGGCTGGAGGCTACCTGTCCAGGAGCTGCAGTCAAGCTCAGTTGTTCATCTGGGTCATAACTCAGCAGCTCTAAGTCAGGGCACTACTTCTTCAGTTGGATGTATTTTAACAAATGCATAATTTTCATTAGCATAAAATTTGAAGACCTTATTATTAAATTCTTTTCTTTTTTTTTTTTTTTTTTTTTTTTTGGTTTTTTTGGCTTTGGTTTTTTCAAAACAAAGTTTCTCTATATAACCCTGGCTGTCCTGGAACTTACTCTGTAGGCCAGGCTGGCCTTGAACTCAGAAATCCACCTGCCTCTGCCACCCAGGGTGCTGGGATTACAGGCATGCACCACCACTACCCGGCTATTATTAAATTTCTTTTTTTTTTTATTTTTTATTTTTACTTTTTTTATTTTCTATATTCTTTGTTTACATTCCAAATGCTTCCCCCTTTCCCGGTTCTGCCCTCCCCATCAGTCTCATAAGCCCTCTTCCCTCCGCCCATTTCCCAATCACCCCCCCTCCCATTTCCCTGTCCTGGTATTATTAAATTTCTTACTAACTTGAATGAGCCTTAAAGCTTGTCATTTTGATGTATCCTATTCCTTCTTGCTCTTTTAGGGTGGTTTTCCAGTTTAAGAGTTCAAAGAAGTCTAACAATGGTACTGATGTCAATGCTGGTCAGATACCTCAACTGTTATACAGGTATTAAAGTTAACTAATTTTGAGTTAACTAATACAACTTAGTCATCTGCTGTGCTAAAATAAAATCACTATAAATTATGCAGCAGTGGATAAATTATTCAAGCAGTGAGCAAATTAATATTATACTGGTAGAACATAGCTACTTTTGTTAGTATTTAGTATACTTTATGAGCATTTTCTACATCAGACTTAATTCAAAATTTTACATAATGTGGCATGAGTATATCAATAGCAATATGCCAATAGGTGGTTTTTTAATCTGCCTTTTGATTTTAATACCATTTTCAAAATGTAATAAAGTTTGTCTTAAAGAATGTGAATTAGGATGGGAAAATATTTTAGATGTGCACCTAATCAATTTATTGGGCTCTTTTCTCTCTCTCTCTCTCTCTCTCTCTCTCTCTCTCTCTCTCTCTCTCTCTCTCTCTCTCTCTCTCTCTCTCTCTCTCTCTGTGCTAAAGCTTAAACCTAGGGACTGACAAAGGCCAGGCAAGCACCCCAGGGCTCTGCTGAACTCTATCCTGATAGGCTTACAACAGGGTTTTGTGATAGAAGACATTGAAAAACATTTCACCATTAACTTCCACTTTTAAATGAAATAGCAAATGCTCCTGTATTTTATTACATTATTAACAATAAGAACTTTAATTAGTTCACAGTAATTCAAACATGGAATGAGATGTATTTCATATTTTAAAGTATTTGTCTATTTCCAGATTAAACCCCATTAAAAATGCCTTTCTTACTATATACATAGTGCCCACAGTAGAAGTAACACTCTCTCTCTCTCTCTCTCTCTCTCTCTCTCTCTCTCTCTCTCTCTCTCTCTCTCTCTCTCTCTCATATCTTCTAGTAATCACTAAAAGAAATTGAATGTTAGAAATCTCCTATTTATCCAGAAAGCAGTTTTGATCTTTACATTATCTATTGTAGCCATTGATTTTGATATTAGCAGTGTTTTCTGCTTCTTTGTGTGCTTTGGCTTTTAATAACTAAGTCATCACTCTAGCCTAAAGTACTTTGTGAACATAATAAATTGCACTAGACTGCTTTAATGAACTACTGTTGAATATATGCATTGCTAGGGAACGTGGTATTTATATTTTTAATGCTGAATATTAAAGTTGATTATTTCACTATGGCAAATGTACATTTTAATATATTATTTTTATTACTTCTTTGGGAATTTCACAATGTATTTTGAAAATATTTATCCATACTTCTCCCTCTAATTCATCCCAGATCTACCCTGCCCTTCTCCTAGCTCTACTTCATACTCCTCTTTTGCTTTCTATGATTTTTTTCCTGATTTCTTAAAATATATATATTTTTGAAGGTGAATTTTCATTATTTCTTATATATACACTTAAAACTGAAATTTTACCTGTAATTCATTATTTGGTTTAATTTTATAATCTTTGGTGTACAGTAATTTTAATATTTCATTACTCAAAATTATGTTTCATAAATATATATATCTTATATATGAATACCATATCTATATAATTATGTGTGTTTGCATGTGTTGCACTTGTGTGTGCATTTGCATGTATGTCTGTGTGTGCACATTTGCATGTGTGTGCATTTGAGCATGCATGTGTGTGTAGGTTTGTAGTTAGGTAGGGTGGCTAGGTGGCTGGATGATATCTTATACTGAGTCTATTTAGTGTTACTCTCATGTGTTTATTGCTGACCACTTGGAGTCATGCTACCTATCAGAAGCTCCTCCCTAGGGAAAACTCCATTCTCACTCTTAGAAGCCATTGATTGTCTGTAGCTCTCCAGCTGTGGTGGGACTGGGAGATTTCTCCCACCCACATTGGCATGCCAACTTGGCATCATGCATGTCCTGTGCTGGTATTGTACTGGCAACCACAGATGCACTGTCTCCAGGAGCTTAGCATTCCTGTTGGGTCCAGAAGACACTGCTTTGCTCCTGTCCACCAAACCTCTCTCTGGATCTTAAAAATCTTTCTGTCGCCTCTTCTATTATTGTCCTTGAGCCTTGGGGATAGTGGGACATAATATAGATACTGCATTTGTAACTGAGTGCTCCACTGATAATAAAAATGTACGTTATAAATTGTCACTGAACGTTTGAACAGAGCATATCATTTATCTTCTGCCACCAGACTTCCGACCAGTGATGGCAGTACTTCAAAAGGCAAACAGCAAACTAGTGAGCCTGTCCACATTTTAAAGAGATCTTTTGCAAGAACTGTCTCCGTGGTAAGCCACTTCAAAACCTCTAAGATTTGCTGTTTATTGCTGAGTGTTAACTCCTAAGGCTATCTCAGCATAGTTTTATAAATTCTGATCGGCTTTTATTTTGATGTTTATAGATAGTCTAGGCAAAGATAATGTGCCCTTCAGTAGTGGGAAAGTAAAGCTGGTGCTTGTGACTTTACCAAGTCCAGCTGAACTGGCTTTTCTACACCTGACGTACCCTGTGACATTTCTCATGAGACACATATCCTGCTAAGTCATTAAGTATCTTCTCATTAAGATAATATTGTTCTTGTCATTTCAAAAAAAAACTATATGTGTATATAAATGGCCTTGTGGTTGATAGGTAATTGAAATTATTTTATTATTCAGTCATTTTTTTTAATTTTTAATTTTCTTTATATCAGCTGTCTTCTGGACCTTGGTGAGGACTGGGGAGCGAAGTGCTCCTTTCTGAGATTCTGTAGTGTTTTCCATCATTTAAGTGTGACGTTCTTCAGTCTACCTAGAACCTCAAGGAAGCCACCCCATGAACCCATCCATGCTTGAGAATTAAAAAACCCTAAAACACACACACACACACACACAAAAAGAAAACAATATTATAATATTCCATTATAATGTGAAAGCGCATCAGGGAGTGCATGTATTTTCAAGTGTTCTCTAAAGAAAGGCGAGTGTTGCAAGACAAACGAGAGGTTTGTCTTCTACAATTCACAATGTACAAAGCTGGGGTTTTTATTTTTGTCTTCCATAACAGTAATGACAATTAAGAATGACGTTTTAAGACTTATGGTATTAATGCTTAGGTTTACCAGTATAATGTAGTTCTCTAGAGAGGAAAGTACAACACATGTACTGTTCCTAATATGTATTAAGACTTAGCACATTTTTTTGAAGCATGGTCAATAAATATTTATTTAATAAAAAAAAAACCCAAATAGTGAATTTTATTAGTATCTACAACTTCTCAAAAAAATTGGTTATAGTTTTAATTATACATTGGGATAGATAGATAGATAGAGAACACTACTTTAAATTGTTATATTTTATTGATTTATCATTTTGAAGAAACATGTAAATTATGTTGTTTCTTTTTCTTCTTTTGTCCACATGTGTAAGTTAAACTAGCTAGTCAGATAAAAGGAAAATATAAAAAAATACATAGTTATTTTATTTCAGCAATCAAAACTCAGCAAGACGTTTGAGTTAGTTTTGAAGTGGTGTGCCACTCTGGTCCCGCTTTCCTCAGACTGTGATTCACTTGATCCAACTAGTGTGTCTTCTCCATCCTGCGATTAGGAATGCTTTGAGTCCTTGCTCAGCATCCTTCACTGGAGCTGGACCACCTTAGTCTTAGGAGTTGAAGAGCTGAGAGGACTGAAAGGGTTCCAGTTCACTGCTACACTCCTCGATTTGGAGCGGCTGCGCTTCGTGGGCACCTGCTGTCTGCGGCTACTGCGTGTGTACACCTGTGAAATATACCCAGTGTCAGGTACGGTGATCTTTTAAAATAACGTTTGTCAAGTCAATATAGAGATAGTCAAGTGGTTAAGATCCTAAGATATGTTTAAGTTGCTTCTAAAATTAAGACAGAAAAATGTAACTTTTAAACTTATTTTCAAAGAGAAAATATTTCAACCACTAATTGACACTTAAGTGCCAGTTCTTTTTTTTTTCCTGTGTTGATCTTTGAAGCACACTTAATCTCTAACTAAGCAGTTTCGTTTCTGGGGTTTGGTGTTTGACTTTTATTTGTACAGTAAATGACTGAATTATTATCTTATATACACTTTGATTTATTGGCACCTTTTATTTTCTCAAAGCTACAGGAAAAGCAGTTGTAGAAGAAACTAGCAAATTAGCTGAGTGTATTGGAAAAACAAGAACTTTGTTAAGGAAAATCTTGTCAGAAGGAGTGGATCACTGCATGGTGAAGCTGGATAACGACCCGCAGGGGTTCCTCAGCCAGCCCTTGAGTCTGCTGGAGGCCGTCCTGCAGGAGTGCCACCACACCTTCACTGCCTGCTTCCACTCCTTCTACCCAACGCCGGCACTGCAGTGGGCCTGCCTCTGTGACCTGCTCAACTGTCTGGACCAGGTGAGTTGAGTTTATAAGGTACTTGTTGAAAAGAAAATATAGTGCTTACTATTCTGCAAGAAAATTTATTCAAATTATTTTATACCTTATTAATTACTAGTGGTCATTTAGAATCTACTTAGTATGCATCGCTTTTATAGCTAAAACTTAGAAAAATTGCTTCATTTTCTGGTATTATCTGTTATAAATTTCAGACATGTTTCCGTAACTGCCCACCTGTTCTTTCAGTCTAGAGGTGAGGTTGAGAGGGAGAAAGAATGCAGTGAGTGGGAACAAGTGTAGCAGCATCTGACCCTGGGTGGCTTTCCAACTGTAAGAACAGGAAGAGGGTGGGCGAAGGGCGTGCAAACTTCATTCGTTCACACATGAAGGCACTTGGCACAAATGCTTGACAGAGCTATAGAGCAGACCGACATTGAGTCTCATAGCTGGAGACTTCTTGTTGCAGTA
This sequence comes from Apodemus sylvaticus, assembly GCF_947179515.1. NCBI lineage: Eukaryota > Metazoa > Chordata > Mammalia > Rodentia > Muridae > Apodemus > Apodemus sylvaticus. The sequence goes on from NC_067479.1 coordinate 22,584,344, forward strand.
ATCAGTGATAGGTCCAGACAAAAAGTGGAGGGGAATGAGGACTGGACAATGATGTAAACCATCTTGATCTTTAAGAATTTCTTTTATTTTCAAATATGTGTTTATATCTCTATATGTATGTGTACAAATATGCATTTAGTAGGAGAAGAGGACTGTTGGAGCTGGAGTCATAGGCAGTTATAATCTCCTGAATATAAATGCTGAGAATTAAATGTTTGTTCTCTAGAAAAACAGGAAGTATTCTTAACATGTTCTTAACTGCCAAGCAGAGCCATCTCTCCACCCCTATATTAATCTTATTGACATTTATAAACTATAATAAGCAGCTATGGAATGCATATTTTTCCAATACTCATAGAATATCTGCCAAGATAAATCATATATTGGCCAAAAATAAATCTAGCAGAATTTAAAAGATTAAAATTGTGAAATCAGAACCAGAGGGATGGTAGCTCAGCCATTAAGAATACTGGCTCCGGGTCCCATTCCCAGTGCTCACAGAGGGCTTACAGCAATTCAAACTCCAGATCCTCTGTGGCAGACTCTTCCAGCTTTCTGAAGCTTCAAGTTCCCAAGTGGTGCAGTCTTACATACAGGAAAAACTCTCAGATACACTTTTTAAAAAAAATTACTTTAAATAGCATAGTCTACATAACAAGTTCCAGGCCAGTCAGGGCTACCTAGCAAGACCTTACCTCACAAATCAGGGCTACCTAGCAAGACCTTATCTCAGAAATCGGGGGAAAAGGAAGATCTTAATTGCTTTTTGTCCATTAAAAAATAGAATTCATTATTTAAAACTTTGCCACAAACTAAATTCTTAACTTAGATATTGTCATTCATAGAGTCTTTAAACATTTATAAAGAAATACCATCTTTAACACATTCCTTCAAAAAAGAGAGCCAATAACTGATGATATGTCTAATACCAAAACCTAACAGATACTGAGAATAAATAGTAGACAAATATTACTAAGGCACACGTATTTTTATAACACTATTGCGGTAACTCTCCAACCCAAATATGTCCCAGCAATGAAAACAACTCAATTAATATGAATACAAGCTATGCGCCTAGATTGGGCAGACACACCACTGCACTCCATCTTCCTTGTCTATGAGGCTCCTTACCACTTGCGGTTTCTCCAGCCCCGGGCTTCTGTTCTGTTTTCCTTCTGCCTCCTCCTCTGTCATCCTCTCTTTCCTTCTTCCCCAAACCTTCAGCTCCACCTTCCCCTCTTTCTCTTTCCTGTTTCTCTGCCTAATCACCGGCTCTAGCCTTTACTTATAAATTAAGGTGAGGAGATTTATAGAACCTGAGTGCTGACTCATTCCTTGTTCGCAGCCCCTCACAAGGGAAGGGAATTAACATCGACTTCAATGAGCCCCAGGGCTGTCCACAAAAAGAGTAGTGTTATTTACCTTGAAGTGCAGGATTAACATCCAGAAATAATAGAATTAATTGTTCTGGGGTATGGTGCAGTAGTAAAGTGCTTTCCTAGCACTAATAGAGCTCAATTTCCAGTACTGGAGACAAAAAGAGCTCATTATATTAACTAAATAAAGACGTGGTGGTGCATGCCTTTAATCCCAGCACTTGGGAGGTAGAGGCAGATGGATTTCTGAGTTCCAGGCCAACCTGGTCAACAAAGTGAGTTCCAGGACAGCAAGGGCTACACAGAGAAACCCTGTCTCAAAAAAACAACAACAACAAAAAAAAAAAAAAAGAAAGAAAGAAAAAAGAAAAAAGAAAATTATACTTTCAACAGGTATTCAAAATATATTCACTAGAATTAGCAGTTAATCAGTGTACTGACTGGTTTCAGTGTGTCAACTTGACACAGGTTGGAGTTATCACAGAGAAAGGAACTTCAGTTGGGGAAGTGCCTCCATGAGATCCAGCTGTGGGGCATTTTCTCAATTAGTGATCAAGTGGGGAGGGCCCCTTGTGGGTGGTGCCACCTTTGGGCTGGTGCTCTTGGGTTCTATAAGAAAGCAGGCTGAGCAAAGCCAGGGGAAGCAAGCCAGTAAGTAACATCCCTCCATGGCCTCTGCATCAGCTCCTGCTTCCTAACCTGCTTGAGTTCCAGTCCTGACTTCCTTTTGTGATGAACAGCAGTGCAGAAGTGTAAGCTCAATAAACCCTTTCCTCCCCAACTTGCTTCTTGGTCATGATGGTTGTGCAGGAATAGAAACCCTGACTAAGACAATCAGTGATAAAAACTTTGTAAACAAGGATGTAGTGAAGCATCCTAACCTAACCTGATAAAGGATCTTTTAAGAACAATCTGTAACTAAGATCTTATCTGGTGATTAAAATAATATTGTTTAGTTTGGAACCAATATACTGTGTTGTAAAAAAACAATCTGTAGCTAACATCATCCTTAACTGTGAAGTCATGAACGTCCCCCCAAGTTTGGAAGCACGTATTGTGTGTTCTTGCCACTTTCATTAATATTGTAGTGGAAGTGAAAACTTGACGTCTTTATTTACCCTGCTCTTTCTGATTCATCATCATCACAGTGGAATCCCAGTGCACTTTGATCCATGTAAGGAGAGTGTATTTATCCCACCAGTGGTTCCCTATAAGAGTAGTCTCAGCATAGCAGTCTCCCTTTGCTAGGCTAGCTTTTGCAACATTGGATCAAAGTGAAAGACTGCTGTATTTTTATGCTTCACTGATAACACAAATGTTTGAAGAGCTAAGTAGTGTATGTACGATTTTTTTTTTTTGAGTTAGGATTTCCTTGGTTGATGTTTTTAAAAAATCAGAAAAAATGTACAGCTGAGCTAAGATTTCTACATAAACTGGTGTAGTTTAGTACCTTAGTAAGATGGTATTACAAAAGTGCAATCCATATTGTTTATTTTTGCGTGTAGTTTCATTGCTTACAGACCGTGTGGTTGATAGATTATAATGGGAGTCCTTTACCATCTCACATTGAAAATAACTCTAGGAAGTGCGTGATCGTACAGACACATACGTGCATCAGCAGTGGGTTGCCATAGGACTGTAGGAGACTTTGCTTGAGTCTTCCTCCCCATTATTACTAGATAATGGTTTAATTATGTTCTACTGTATTGATATGCTATTATCCAGTATTAAAGCCATTTAGATGACTGAGTGGTATATACTTGGGTATATGTGAAGAAACTTGGTTTATAGTGATGCAGTATTTAAGGGTTACTTTTGTTCTTACAAGGATATCCAGGAAGCAAACTTTAAGACATCCAGTAGCCGGCTCCTTGCAGCTGTTATGTCAGCTCTATGTCACACATCTGTGAAGCTGACTTCTCTCTTCCCTATTGCATATGATGGAGAAGTTTTGCTGAGATCGATTGTTAAGCAAGTCAGCACGGAGAATGACTCAACACTTGTTCATCGTTTTCCAATTTTAGTGGGGCATATGGAAAAGCTCAGCCAGGTATGTCATTTTTTTTAGAAATCTCTAAATAGAGGAGGAATAAAACAACAAAAAGAAAGACACACATAGGTTGGTACTTCATCTTCCTTATTGATAATTACTATATTTGCAAATGATTAACAAATGATTATCTGTTTTATAATAAGCTATTCTCTAATTTTCATGTTTATGTAGAAAAAGTCTTAGTTACTGTTTTATTGCCATGACAAAACACCATGGCGAAGGCAACTTATAGAAAAAGCACTTAATTGGGGGCTTGCTTACAGTTTCAGAGGGAGATTAGTCAGTGATCATCATGGCGGGGAGCATAGTAACAGGCAGGCATGGCTGCTTCCACAGTGATCCACTGGCAGGAGGCAGAGAGGCTGGGCTTTATTTGGGCTTTTGAAACCTTGAAGTTCATCCTCAGTGAGACTTAGCTCCTTTTACAAGGTCAGACCTCCTCCACCAATGCTGTGTCTCCTAATCCTTTCCAATGGTTCCACCGCCTGGGAACCAAGCATTCAATCATATGGATTATTCTAAATGACAACTCACCTCTAAAATGTGATTAGACAGTAAATACGTATATACTTGTTTATTGCTGTTTCATTTGAAAGTAAGTTAGACGGCAGAGACTCCGTGTGCCAGGATGGGGGAAAGCTAGGAGGGATGGGCAGGCGCCAAGCTCTCAGAAGAGAAGGAAGGGCAGCAGGGACTCTATGAGGGGGACCAAGTAGGAGGAGGGGATAGATCGGGATGTTAAAATGATTAAATTAATCAATGACAAAAAAAGAAACTAAGTTACAGATAGCATAAGCAATCTTTTCTGTTCTTTTTTTTTTTTGATATCTTTTTTATTTACATTTCAAATGCTTTCCCCTTTTCTAGACCTCCACTCCCCAAAAGTCCCATCAGCTCCCTTCCCTCCCCCTGTTTTCCCACCCAACCCAGGGTTAGCAAAGGCACAGTTCATAAGGGTGCTTGCCACCAAGCACGAGTTCCGTTTGATCCAGACCCTCCATGGTGGAAGGAGAGCCAGCACTTAACACACTGTCCTCTGACTATTACATGTGTGCGTACACACACCTCCACGCATACACATGCACACACAAAATACATGAATGGATAAAATACATTAGAAATAACTTTGACGAAATTGGTTTTATAAAATATGCTGGCATGTTAAACATAGGAAACATTTAGTAACTGCTTCTGCATTGTTAGAAAGCACTATAAAAATCAATGACACATTTTTTTTTTTGTAGGATGTTTTTTTTTTTTTTTGGTTTTTTGAGTCAGGGTTTCACTGTGTAGTCCTGGCTGTCCTGGAACTCACTCTGTAGACCAGGCTGGCCTCGAACTCAGAAATCCGCCTGCCTCTGCCTCCCAAGTGCTGGAATTACAGGTGTATGCCACCACTGCCCGGCCTTTTGTAGGATCTTTAAATTTAAAGTAATTTAAAGTAATGTAAGAGCCAGCATTAGTAAACATCAGCCTCATTAGTTATTATTAATGAATGCCAGGAAAAGAAATAAATACTAAGATAGTAATTTGTTTCTAGAAAAATTTTAAAAAGTTAAAATCTTTTCTTTTAAATTTCAATGCTGGTGAGATTATGAATATACTAACCTTAATCTTATAGACAGCTGTTTGTAATTTAAATTAGTGTAAATCATTTTAAAATCTTTTAGCAAGAAATTATTGCACAATTATTTACTGTAATTTTAACTAAGTCATAGTTGAAGTGTGTAAAACAATTTAGCATTTTTAGGTGATTAACTGCCATTTTATTACCGCTTATTGTCAGTGTTTTCAGAGGGAACTGGGAGAGTAATTGGAAAACTGAAGCTCTGTGTATATCTGCTAAAAAGAAAAGTTAGAAACCTTAATTAGGCCTTTAAATCCGTATCACTAAGTGGAATAGTTGAATCAGGTGTGTTAACTTGATAGGCCATGAGTCAGCCATTCCAAATGTTACACTCACATTTATTATCAAGGCAAATTTGTAAAAATGTAAATGTACAGAAAAAGTGGGGACTACATAAACTATCTAGGCAAAAGGACACTTATTGGAAAGAATACAGAGATAAAGTAACATGGATGACGAATTTAGGGATATTCTGGTGTTTCTTTAGGAGTTACTATTAGAGTTATATATTTTAATTCTAACATGTAGTAGTAAGTATGTGTTTAAAGTCTTTGAAAATATACCACAATTAATATATATTCTTTTTCTGGTTTTTTTTATAACTTAAAATTTTTATATATCCTTAATTAAAATAAAATTATATCATTTCCCCCTTCCTTCCCTACTGGAGATTGTACATTTTAACATTTTGCCAGAGTATGATCAACCATGCCCATAGATACATGTATTTAGAACATTTCAAATATTTAATATTTTAAACAGTATCATTGCCTAACTTCTCATTTATGGTCATGATTATTTTCCCAGTTTTAAGTATTTAGTGTTGACTGCTCGTTTCTCTCCTGCATCTTAAGTCAGCCGGAGCGTGCACCCTCAGCCTTAGTTTCTCAGCCCTACAGCTATCGGCATGGGCCCTTATTCTCTGATGCAGAATTTTCTTATGTCAAGGAAAATATGTAAAGGTTTGCTAAAAACTGCCAAAACTCATTTAGAAAGCTAGTATTCCCTTGTGTTTGACGTGTTGCTGTCTGACATGTCACACTGACGGATTGTTATTAGAGCAGCTCTTGTAATTGCTTCTCTTGACAGCTACAAACTAGAAACGGAAACACATAGACTTCTCTCCTGCAGACATTTCTTAAAGGAAGCACCACAAGATTCTTAGTTATGACATATCACTAGCGATTGTTTTTCAAAGCAGACTTTCTGGGAAAGTGAAGTTCCTAGAGAATGGAAAGATGGAAGGGAAAAACTATCTTGACTTTTAAATAAAAATAGATTTTTTTAAATCCTAAAAAGTTAGAAATTCACAAAAATATAGTAATTTACTTAGATGTTAATAAACTAACTGAAATTAAAAAAAAAACCACCTCTTTTAAGCACTTTTATGTATAGCATTAAGACTGTAGTTTAGGAAGAAAATAGTGTGTCATGCTGATAACATCCCAACTGACAGACTTGATTCCTAAGTGGGCAATTGTTGTGTGTATTAAGAAGCAATCCACGCTATCTCGGGCTGGGCACCAGCCAGCGCTCTCCGTCTGTTCCTAGCCTGGTACCAAGGCCTCATGTTTCCCTTTTGCCAAAGCCTGTCCCACCAAAGCGGGCTCTGCCTTTCCAGAGCTGCCAATTCCCTCTCTCCTTCTCACAGCCGGCTAGCTGGGGCACACTTAGGCAAGCCTAGGGACTGCCAAGATCAACTTTCACTGGAGCTCAGCTGAATTACCTTGTAAGGAAAACACCAGACAATCTTTAGAATCAACAGATAATATAACTGCTGGGTACAGAAACTAGCATCCTAAATTCCCCAACTATTCTGTTAGAAATGGATCCCGCCACCGAAACAGTCCCTATTATGTCCTCCTTGCTCTCACAGACCAAAAGGAAATTCCCTCCTCCTGCCTTCCCACTTCCTCTCTGGGACCTGGAAGTCCTGCCTCCTCCTCACCCAGTGATTGCCTTTTTGTATTTATTATTTTAATCAATTAAGGGAAAATCCTGCTATAGGTGATTTATATATAAATTTGATTTGAGGAGAAAATGAGTTAGCGTCTATGCTCCTGTTCATTCAAACTATCTTTTTTCATGAATATTTTATATATAAAACAGGAATATAATTATTATAAAAGAACTTATCAAGGAACTAAGAATGTGGTTTTGAAAATTGAATGATAGCAAATGAGTCAGGAAAATTGAGTCTCCATGTAAGAATTACAACTCGGTATCAAACGATGTGATTTTTTTTTCTAGTCTTTACCAGAACTTCCTTCTAGTGAGTGTTAGGGTTCTGTCTAAGCTCCACCCCACAATACCTGGCAATAACGGACCTCTAATGACCTTAAATGTGCCTCTTTCATTCACTGTGGGTAAAGTGCATGAGACTGTAAGAGAGAACAGAGCTTTGTGTGAGGTAGCAGGGGCATTAATCATCTTTTCAGTATTTGGGGGGAGATCTTTTTGGAGTTTGAGGTTTAATGAAATTCTAATTTCACAAATGGACTTCACAAATGACAGAAATTGCAATTTTTGTTTTCTTTCAGAAATCGAATATAATAGTAGTTGTAAAAGGATTAGCTGTGTAGGTATTGCATGAATGTACAAACCATTTTTATAGAGACAAGTTTTCCTGGAGTCTTGTAGAAAAATAATTTTGAATAGAATGACTAATTGTCTATCACATAGATACAGATTTGTTATGTAGTTAAAATAAGAAAGTATGTGAAAATGTCACAAAGCTAATAAAACCCATCTTGTAAATTATGAGACAAAACGGAATAATTCAGGTATGGCTCATTAGGGTATCCTATGGAAAGGGTTGTGTACTGAGAACTTCTGTGGTAGACTGTAAGGCAAAGCTTTGCCTCTCTCTTCTCCCGTATCCTGCTGTAGAGTGAGGAGAACATCTCAGGGATGACGAGCTTCCGGGAAGTGCTGGAGAAGATGCTGGTCATTGTCGTGCTTCCGGTGAGAAATAGCCTTCGGAGGGAGAATGAACTCTTTTCCTCTCACCTGGTCTCCAACACGTGCGGGCTACTGGCCAGTATTGTTAGTGAGCTGACTGCATCAGCCCTAGGCTCTGAGGTAAGAGCTGTATCTCCAAATTGGATCAATAAGCATGTGTTTCTGTAGAATAGTAAGCCTGTCTCTTTAGGACACTGGCCTCTCTAGGCTGCGAGATCTCATAGCCTAAAAGGTCAGGCCACTAACTTATAGTCCTTCTCAGCACTCTTCTAATCACAGGCATGCACACACATGTGCACACGTGCATGCACACACACGTGCACAAACACGTGCACGTGAGGTGTTTTCTTTTATTCAGGAGATTGATTTCTTTGAAGATTCTCCTCTGATCTCCCCACACCATCTATCCTGTCATCCTGTCTGCGGGAGGTTTCTTTCTCTTTTACTTAGACATCTTAGCATAGCTCCTCTTTCCCTTTAAGGCCTCTTGCTGTTGTCCCTGATATGATACACCTTTAATTCTCACCTACCTCAATGCCTGATCATGGCCTTTGTAAAAGGCCTGTACATTAATAAAGCTTATTTCTGACCGTCAGTTCCTGTCGGTTTCTTTCCCAAAGCAGCCTTGCCTCTTTTTTACAGTATCATTCACTATAGTACATGCCTAGAATCCAGCACTCCAGATGGGGAAGCGAGGCAGAGTGAGTCTGGGTTCTTTAAAAAGGCTCTTCTTCAAAAGGATAGATAGAGAACAGTAACAACAGACAGACTTATCTTTCTATGCTGTTTCTTCATTCATACATTTTTGCTTCTTAGTAATTTCCAATTAGTCAGGAATATGTGTTTAGAAAGGATCTTTGGCTCTTTTTGCTGCCAGTCTAGCTCCAGATTTAAGGAGAAGGCCCTATTTCTCCTGAATAAGGTAGAGTAATAGGACACAATACCTGATATCCTTTAGCTCTGTGTGTGCCCTGCATAGCATATACATACACAAAATAATAATTTTTTATTTTGCTTTCCTGTTCTTCTATGATTTACTCATTTTATTTTTACTTTTTAAAACTCACTCTCTCAGTCTCTTTCATAGAATATGTGTGTATGTGCACGTGCACTCTTGTGGTATGTATGTGTGTGTACATATAGGTATGCCTCACTATGTGTGTATATTCGTAGAAGCCAGATATTGATCTTAGGTGTCTTCCTCACCTCAACAATATTTATTGAAAAATGATCTCACACTGAATGTAGAAACTCATTAGACTGGTCAGAAGAGCCCCAGGTTAGATCTGCTTGTGTACCTCCTACTGATGGGGTTACAGATGTGCTGCCTTTACCAATGTCTCCATGATTATAGAGCACATACTACTACCTGACCATTTCTCCATTCCAATCTCATCTTTTAACTGCTTCCTCATTAATAGAACTAGATTATCACTGTATATTAAGTATGTATAGTTTTGGAGACAAAGATCTTGTCTGCCTTATTACACAAGGCCATGAACTTGCACCAGTTGTCTCATTAATAAGTGATAAGTAATGTTATGAGGTCAGGCTGGTAATAATAAACAAATGGTGTTAAAAGAACAAAAGTTCCACAGCTTTGCTCTGTCTATAGTTAATATATACAAATCCATATAAAAGCTGGGCAGAGTCTGTCTTACCTATAGCAGAGTTTCTGTAACTGTGGTAAGATATTTGTAAATTTTATGATTATAATCAATCCCATAGGTAGAAACTGCATATCTTGTTCTGTAGCCACTGTAACAAAATGTAAGCATCAAATATTATATGTTTGATACATTTTGTGAAGTATTATTATTTTCCTCTCTCCACTGCCTTTCTTAGCTATGTTTTATAACTTACCTGAATATTTTAACTGATTTTGATGCATCTGTGTTTTGTTTTTCTCCCAGCAATTATTGTGGGTTGATTTTGAAAATCTTATATTAATATGAAATACATCATTCAAATGGATGTTTAATATCTAACACGTGTGCACTAAATATTTTGTTTCAGTTGTTGCTCATAATACTCAGGTTAACAACTGCTAATGGAATTGTGTGTATTGTTTACAGGTTGATGGACTTAATTCTCTTCACTCTGTCAAAGCTAGTGCTAACCGATTCACAAAAACAAGTCAGGGAAGAAGTTGGAACACTGGAAATGGGTCCCCTGATGCAATTTGTTTTGCAGTAGACAAACCTGGAATTGTTGTTGTTGGTTTCTCTGTCTATGGAGGAGGTGGCATCCATGAGTATGAACTGGAGGTGTTGGTTGATGATGTAAGTACCACTCTTGCAGTGATCCTGCTGGTCACTCTTGATCAGCATTGTGTGCTGGTCAGTGTTTACCATCATCGTAGTACAATGACTTCAAACCTTCAGAAATTTAACACATCACCTATATGTAAACATTAAATAGGAATCAAAAACCTATTGGTTGTTTGGAACATTTCGGCACACTTTTGTCTTACTTTATTTTGTTTATTTTATACAAGGCAATAATCAACTACCTAAAGACACTGAAGAGTTAGAGTTAGAATTGTTCCTACAATAAAGTTAACCATCTTGTAAATGTTGTTTTCATATCTTCATCAGAGTGAACATGCAGGAGATTCAACTCATTCTCATAGATGGACTTCTCTAGAATTAGTTAAAGGAACTTATACAACAGACGATTCACCCAGTGACATAGCTGAAATCAGACTTGACAAAGTTGTTCCTTTAAAGGTAATTCAACTACATTTCTTTTTAAACTAAGAGGTAGTGTTTCATGGTTAAAGATAATGAAGAGTAGAGCTAGAGAGGGCGCACCATGCTTCCGTGTACACTCTTGCAGAGGACGTAAGTGGATCCTGGCACCATGTCACCAGCACCAGCTCCTTTAGGTCCAGGATACCCAGGGCTGTCTTCTGACCTCTCCGGGTGCCTGCACTCACAGGCATCACTGCCCCACAGATGTGCATGCATACTAATTAACAATAAAATACATCTCCTTTTGCACTCGTGCATTGACTCTGGCTTCTCCTAAGTTCTTTATCCGCTGTATTGTTTTAACTGCTCCAGTGTGATAGATGAGGTGTTGTACTCAGCATGCTCTGGTCTTCACATGTAGCAAAATCTGGTGTACTGGGACAAGTGGGTAGGTTGTATAGTCAGACAGTTTTAGATGCAGGGTAAGACAGATTGAGCTTTTTAAAGGAACTGTATGATATAAGTAGATAAGCTATATAATAGTATTTATTCAGTTTCAGTACGACTATAGCTTTCTCCCATGTGAGTTATCTTAATTCTGGCATATCGTCATTTTAGTACTTTTGAGCCTCCTTTGTTGGTGAGAAAGAATAATCAATACTGTAGTGTTATACTGTTAAAGTAATGACAGCAAAGCACAAGCCTTGGTGTTGCAGAGTATTTAAACTGATTATGCATTCGTCGCCATGTTTCCAACTTATATTACACCAAAAACTCTTTAAGAAAGACAAAGGTGGCCTTAAGATTTGGTATTAATGGGGGCCAGAAAAATGACACAGCAGTTAAGAACACTAGGTGCTGCTGAACCCAGGTTCAGTTCCCAGCATCCACATGGTGTCTCACAACTATCCATAATTCTAGTTCAGGAGATCTGATGACCTCTTTGAACTACTCAAGCCCCAGGGATGCTCATGGTGCACATGCATACATGCATGTAGGCAAAACACATACACACGTGAATGAATGAATGAATGAATGAATGAATAGAAAAGAGTATTGTATTAAGATTTATCCTTTATATTTATTTTCTAAATGCAAGCATTTGCCAACGTAGATAAATTATATTAAAGTAATTATTAATATTAAAGTAAAATTAAACTATACCTGATGCAAGTGAATAGACACCATTTCAGAACAGAATTTAAAGTTTAACGTAGACTCATCAGAGACTTCAGAAATAACTTTAAGGGTTAGAGATGCATCAGTGGTTTGGAGTACTAATACTCTCTTTGAGGACTAGAGTTCAGTTCCCAGCCCCCACACTGAGAGGCTTCTTCCCACTTATAACTGTAGCTCCAGGGATACTGTATGATCATCTGGGGGCTAGAGAGATGGCTCAGCGGTTAAGAGCACTGACTGCTCTTCTGAAGGTCCTGAGTTCAATTCCCAGCAACCACATGGTGACTCACAACCATCCATAATGAGATCTGACACTCTTCTGGAGTGTCTGAAGACAGCTACAGTATGCTGTATAATCATCTGTCCTTCACATAGAAGCCAGGACCACCAGCCTGGGGGTGACTCCACCCACAATCGACTTGGTCATTAAAAAATGCCCTACAGGCTTGCCTGCAGCCTGATCTTATTTTCTCAATTAAGGTTCTCTCCTTAATTGCGAAACAATTTGTGTTTAGTTGACATAAAACTATCCAGCATAAATGAAAGAAAACATACACAAACCTTCTGGATCATAAAGCATAAGTATCTGCGTCTCTGTTTTTCGACATACTGTATACTGGATAGGTTGTTATACATGGATTGTTGTTCTGTGTTTGTGTGCATATATTTGTCTCTGAATAAATTTCTCCCAAAATAAAAATGTAACAGATTTGACAATTAACATACTTAAATTATTTTAAGACTTTAAACTGACAACAATATTAGCTTATATTAGTATTGTATGACTAATATTTTATGCATGTAATTAGGCACAGATACAACTACCTATAGTTATGATGGTCAACTACTAGTCTCACTGCTTACCTGTTACATTACTTTGGGCAAGTGTTTAGCAACTGGGTCTCAAATTCTTCTTGTATCAAGTAATATACTTACCTACTGAGGATACTTGAATTAATTCATTTCGATCATATAAAGTATTTGGGTCAGATTCTGTTATCAAAAGGTATTCAGTAACTATTAGCTATTATATTCATTAAAAGCTCATTTAATGATATTATTTATAATGACCACACTATTTCCTTATATTTGAGTAGTTGACTGCTAGAGTCTTTCTGTATTTTCCTCATATTGTGAATGCACATAACATGCTTTATGTCTTCATCATGAAGGAAAATGTTAAGTACGCTGTGCGCTTGAGGAACTATGGCAGCCGTACAGCTAATGGAGACGGAGGGATGACTACCGTCCAGTGCCCTGATGGGGTGGCCTTTACTTTCAGCACATGCAGCTTGAGCAGCAATGGCACAAACCAAACCAGAGGACAAATCCCCCAGATACTGTACTATAGGTGAGTGTGTTTACAGTTAGAAACGAGCGTGCTAAAGTGGTGGGGAACGTTTACAGTGATACAGTGATATAGTAAAATAGACCAAGTGGTAATGTAGAAAATTATAATCTTTGAGGAAAAATGACCCTATATATACATTTTTCGTCGTGTCTAATTTTTTTGTTTAATAACTCATGTATAATCTTAGTGTAATTATCCCCCTTTCCTCTCAACCTAACTTTGTATCAAGCCACTGATATTGTATAGGCAGTGCTTCTTGTATTTGCCATGGCTAGTGTCACATGGTGGGAATTTTTTCTATCCTTATTCTCAGAAGAGGGAGCCAAGGCACTGAGTAGTTAAACACTGTTCCCAAATCTCATGTGCAGTGACTTACGGTAAAGGGGTTCATAGCCTGATGTTGGACTCCAGGTAACAAAACACTATTAAATCACCACACCCTATATCCTCCTTAAGGATGCTTTCTGTGGTGACTGATAGTTGTAGGTCTAATGTGTCCCATAGTAGTCACCCATTTGTAGCCAAACACCTTGTTTTTCTAGATATCTCTTTCTCTTGCATCTAATTGGGTAATTTCTGACATACATATTTGTAAAGTGCTCTACATGCGGCTTCTCCTATCATTCCTATAATCGAACTGCTGATCACCAATCTCTCTAACTGTAAAATAATCATCATCTCTATCTCAGTGTCTCTTCTTTCTCTGCTGCCCTTTACAGTCAGTTCTCCACAGCTCAGTCAGCGTTCTCTGATAGGAATGAAGGCATACCCCTCCCTTCCTCAGTTCTCTCTTGACTCTGTGATAAAACAGGAGCTTGCTCCTCTGGCCTTGAAAATCCATATGATCTGACACCTGTTTGCTTGACTAATCCTCTCCCATGAACTCAGCACCTGGCTCCCACTGTCCGGATACTTTTCTCTCACATTTTCCATGGGCCCATTTGTACTTTGTCTTTTAAACACAATTCAGGTCTTTGTTAAATATTAGTTCAACAAAAAGCAACTTAATCTAACATAAAATAATATAACATAATCTGCATTAGTTTTTGTTCAAAGCCTTTATCACAAACTAAACTAACATAATTACATAATTACAGATATACTGTCTTAACTATAATTGTTTTTCACTTTAAGTTTATTGAAAATTTCTGATATGAACATGATGCCTAAAGTTCCCAAAGAAAACTGTTTTCATGTTTATTCATGTCACAGGAGCGAATTTGATGGAGATTTACAATCCCAACTTCTAAGTAAAGCCAATGAAGAAGATAAAAACTGTAGCAGAGCACTCTCTGTGGTAAGCACTGTTGTTCGAGCTGCTAAGGACCTGTTGCACAGAGCTCTTGCTGTGGATGGTAAGGCTGTCCTTTTCCTTTCTATATAGTAATAGTTTAGAACTTACAGTTCTTCTTTTGTGAATAGTTAATGAAAGGGAGCCACCTTTTAGAATCCCTAAGTGTTTAGTTCCTTACTTTTTTATCCATCTATACAGGTCTTGATTTTGGATCATTCATTCCCTTCATACTCTGAGGAAGACTTTTTTTTAAGTGAACCAAAAAAAAAAAAAAAATACATAATACTTTGTTTTTAGTTTTCACAATAAGACAAACATCTCATCTGATTAAAATCATTTTTGTTTATTTTCTTGTTAGTAGTGAATTTTTTTTTCTTTCTGTGCTTCCTGTTTCCATTAACTATTCATCGAAATGTCTGGAGAATAACCAGATGAATAACCCTGTCCATATCCTCAGATCTAATGGTCTAAATCAAGTCCTAGAACTGTCTTCTTTGGAAAGTCCAGTTAGTATTTTCTCTGATCTTCCAGAACATAGTTTAAGATGCCTTAGTGCAACCTCACACACATTTTTCTTGAGTGGAAATGCCCAAATAATCATATTGCTACCTTTCTCCTGTTACCCACCTGGGTATGTAGGCATCCTCTATACACTAAGGAGAATTACTAGTATAAAATATTCAGTGTTATCCTTTCACCTAAAATGTTGTCCCAACCCAGAGATTTAGGCTAGGCTAAAAAGGTATTTGTTAATGTATGTCATGTATTCTTGTACAATAGGTTTAGAACCCCTTATCTGAAAGAAAAATTGCCCTATAATATAAATATGTAGACTCAACCAGCCTTTTAAGCATCATGATCTTGGGTTAATAACTAAAATGACTATCAGCAAAGGGATTTATGGGGAAAAAAGAAGTCACAATAGTTTAGTAACAACAAATGCTTTTTGGAATGTTGATATATACAGATATTGTTCTAAGTGTCTTATGTGTCAGTTAATTTAATCCTGATAGCATTCAGTGAAGAAATATTGTTGTTATTCTAAATGATTTGCTTCGTGTCACTCATGGAGCTATGTAAAGCCATCAGCCCAGGTTCTACCCCTTTCTCATGTAGACCGTGTTACAAATTTACTGTAAGATATACAAGCACTGTGTAACTTGGCTTTTCCTTTTGAAATGAGGGAAGTATCAGTTGTAAGGAAAGGACTGAGAAAACAATAAATCCCTCAGAATAAACTGAGCCTCTCCTTTATAAATGTATACTTGATGTCAAGCACAGCTTTCTGAGGATAACAGGGTTAGTATAGCATGCATCCAGTATAACAAACTACCTTCTAACTACAGTCTTAATGCTTTTTTTAGCTGATGACATTCCAGAACTGCTTAGCTCTTCCAGTCTGTTTTCCATGCTGCTTCCCCTTATTATAGCCTACATAGGACCAGTAGCCGCTGCTATTCCCAAGGTGTGTAATCCAATTCTCTAACTTTGCATCTCTTACGATTGGTACCATTTCACAGGTCTTACCTCTGCCCTTTAAAGATATTTTAATCACTGAGGCAGGAGGGTTATAGGTAACAGATAAAGCAAGTGCCTTAAGTGCTGGAAGTTGTTAGCTAAGTCTCATTGTTCCCAGCATTTCTGATTGATTAGTGTACATGTTGGCTTCACACTTGAAGAATTTGGGAATAGGAACTCTATTTTATAAATATGACATAAAAAAATTAAGTTTCCTGTTTTTTTTTAAAAAAAATTCAGAACTTAATGCCAACTCTCCAGCTTTAATAAAATTATCAATAAAAAGATTGTTTTATAGTAGTGAGGTAAGACATGAAGAATATCATAAACTGTAGAGTCTTTGGCAGTTTAATTAAATAGAGTAAAGCTATTTATTATAGATCTCAGAAAAGCAAGGGCTTTAAAAGATAGATTATTTCAATATAATATTTAGAATAAATTTCTTTACCCACTAAAAACGCATTTTTTTAAAAGTACTTTATAGAAACTATATGAAAATTGGTACTTATAAGAGTTACCATCAGTTAGGATAGTTTCTAAGTAAAATGAATTTCACACTGATTTAATCATGTATATTTTTTTTATCTACTAGGTGGCTGTAGAAGTTTTTGGCCTTGTCCAGCAATTGCTTCCCTCAGTTGCCATTTTGAATCAGAAGTATGCACCACCTGCATTCAATCCCAATCAGTCAACTGATAGTACGACAGGAAACCAGCCTGAGCAAGGCCTCTCGGCGTGCACCACTTCCAACCACTATGCTGTCATTGAGAGTGAGCACCCCTACAAGCCCGCCTGTGTGATGCACTACAAGGTGGGCACCATTCTCAGCAGGCTCACACCAGAGCTGCAGCTTAGGCTTTCTAATGATAGCAGAAAGAGTGTTTCATGTACGTTCAGAAATGTTACTGCTTGTAGTAGTTAAATATAAGGAGTCCATAGAGATAATGTGGTACTGTTGCATTAAAGAAGACCTGAAGACATTCTTTCCTAACGCAATGTACCCTGAATATAGTTTCCCCTCCCTCTACTCTTAGTTCTTCCCTACCTCCCCTGCCCTGCCTTTCTGCTTCTTGCTATAGAAGAACAGGCTTCTAAGAGATCCAGTGAAAATAAAATATAATTAGATAAAACAAACTATCACATTAAAAGCTGGACAAGGCAGCCCAACAGAAGGAAAAGAACTCCATGAGAAGGCACAAGAATCAGAGACCCACTCATTCACACATTCTACAAAAATACTAAACTGAAAGCTATAGTACATGTGTAGAGGACCTTGTAGACCTGTTTGGGCTCCATGGTTGCTGCTTCCGCCCCTGTGGGTTCATGTGATTCATGAGTTGATTCAGAGGGTTTTGTTCTCCTGGGGTCCTCCACCCCCTCTGGCTCTTATGATCTCCTCTTCTATGTGGATCCCTGAGCCATGATGAGAGGGATTTATTTGAAACATCCCAATTAGAGCTGTATATTCCAAGATATCTGTCTGCCTGTCTCTCTGTCTGTCAGTTTCTCTCTCTCTCTCTCTCTCTCTCTCTCTCTCTCTCTCTCTCTCTCTCTCTCTCTCTCATTGTTTTTGGAACAGGGTCTCTCACTGGCTGAAGCTCTGTAAGTAGACTAGCGTGGCTGGCCAAGAAGCTCTGGGGATCACCTTGTCTCCCCTCCCAGCCCTGGGATTAGAGCTTGTACCTCCATGCCCAGCTTGCACTTCTTTACCTTTGCACAGGTCCTGGAGACTACGCTGTAAGCGTCCAGCTCGTTACATGCTCATCTGTCACCTGCCTATAAGTCACACTTATGATGCCATAAACTACAGTCAGAACTCGGAGAAATTAGAGAGGCCCACTCAGAATATTGTGGAAAAAGGAAAATATCTAAGAATTTAAGTTCATCATATTCAAGTCCTTTCAGTAAATAAATGAAAATGAACCACATTTCTTTCAATTTATTTTCTTTTATACTTGTATTCAGTCTGTTATAGAAATGGATGCAGAACAATAGACAATAGTTTCTGCTGTCCTGATTCAAGTCTTAAGCTCTTAATAAACCCAGTTCATTTGTTTTCTACTTATTCCTTCCCTTTTATATTATTGTAAAACAATTAATGATATTTTCTTTTGCATATCTACTATAAGAACCATTTAAAATAACCATAGTGTTAAAACTGAGTAACTCCTTAATATTATCAAATATACATGTTATGAGTTTGTTTGAATTTAAATTTACATAAGATGCTTACTTTGGGGACTATTTATTTCTTCAGTCCCTTTTTGTGTTAAATCCCTTTAAGCATTCTCAGCCCCCTCCATCTCTATCCCTTGGTTTCCTTGACTTCTGATTGTTGAGGAAACTGGCCCTGTGTCCCTGCTTTTCACCCCACCTTTCTGAGTCTTTAGATTTCCTCTTCTAATTGTCTTTGTATCCTTGTTCCCATGAATGTGCAAATATGAAAACTCATGTTTCCATAACTCTGGAATCAGTCAGTTGAAAGAGGAAAAGGTTCTGGTTCTTGTTATGCAAGAACACATTTTAATGCATGTTTTAAGTTAGGTAAATTAGAATTATTATTGTCATGTATTGGATTTTTGTACTGGCTGGTTTTGTGTGTCAACTTGACACAGGTTGGAGTTATCTCAGAGAAAGGAGCTTCGGGTGAGGAAATGCCATGAGATCCAGCTGTTAGGCATTTTCTCAATTAGTGATCAAGGGGAGAGGGCCTGTTGTGGGTGGTGCCATCCCTGGGCTGGTAGCCCTGTGTTCTATAAAAGGGCAGGCTGAGCAAGCCAGGGGAAGCAAGCCAGTAAGAAACATCCCTCCATGGCCTCTGCATCAGCTCCTGCTTCCCAACCTGCTTGAGTTCCAGTCCTGACTTCGTTTAGTGCTGAACAGCAGTGTGGAAGTGTAAGCTCAATAAACTCTTTCCTCCCCAACTTGATTCTTGGTTGTGATGTTTTATATAGGAATAGAAATCATAAGACAATTTTGTTTTCTAATAATTAAATAGATGATTAAATAATAAGACACTGTTGTTTCCTTCAGTTTGTTTCTCCTTTAGTTCTTCATTTTTTTTGTAGTGTAACATTACTTTGTTTCATTTAATAAAAGTATACATACACATAAACAGATATCCTCTTGTGTACCACCAGGTGACATTCCCAGAATGTGTTAGGTGGATGACAATCGAATTTGACCCTCAGTGTGGTACTGCACAGTCAGAAGACGTCATTCGTTTGCTTATTCCTGTGAGAACCATTCAGAACTCAGGATATGGAGCAAAACTGACATCTGTTCATGAAAACCTTAATTCATGGATAGAATTAAAGAAATATTCAGGATCCTCTGGATGGCCTACCATGGTTTTAGTGTTGCCAGGTGAATTTCTCTTCTCTGTTTATGGAGTGAAATGGATACATGTGTGTGTGTGTGTGTGTGTGTGTGTGTGTGTATGTGTGTGTATGTATTAAAAATTCATTATGGTAGCCGGGCAGTGGTGGCGCACTCCTGTAATCCCAGCACTCTGGGAGGCAGAGGCAGGCGGCTTTCTGAGTTCAAGGCCAGCCTGGTCTACAGAGTAAGTTCCAGGACAGCCAGGGCTATACAGAGAAACCCTGTCTTGAAAAAACCAAAAATCAAAAAAAAAAATTAATTATGGAAAGGGTTCAACTTCAGAGACAATTATTTAAAGACTATGGGTCTTGGGTACAATTAAGGATGAATAAGATGTGCCAGGTAAGGGGCATAGTATGGTCGGAATTTGTGAAGAGAGATTGTCATGAAGATTTTGTGTGTGGGTGTGGAGTGGGACTGACAGTACTGCCTCTTCTGTGTAGTTGGGACCAAACTAACTAAGAAGTATCCAAGTGGACCTGATTCCCTATTTTCTCAGTTAATGCCATGTGTTTTTAGAGATAGGATTCAAGCCCCTTCTTTTAACATGTGAGGATGGGGTGAAGGTGGAGGCACATGAATGCTTACGTATAATATTTATATTTTCCTTTAAAAATGTAAATTTTAAACTCTTGTCTGAAGTATCCTCATTTTAACCAGTTAACAGTAACTACTTTTTCAAACTTTTAAAATTGTAGAAGGAAGCTTTGTCATCTTTCACATATTCTAGCCTTGATAAATTTAGAGGTTTTCCTTTTACTCTAACCTACTTTTGTTGGATTGATTTGTTAAGAGATCCTAAAAAACCAATTAGCAGTGTAGAAAATTACTTAATTCAAAGAAGAGAAGACTAACTTAGGTACTCAATTTTTGATATGCCCAAACTCACTTAAAGTAGGATTAAGGGAGCAGATTTGATTGTAATGGCAATTAGCAACAATTCATTAGAGTTTGTTGATAGGGTTGCTTCTAACAGTTTGCTTAAGTAAATAAAGGAGTCTTCCTCAAAACATCTTCTTTCCACTTCATTAACTTATTTGAAGAATTATTGACATAATGAAAATATGAATTATAAAGTTCTTTTAGACTTTGATATCAATAATAGACAAGTACTTGCTTACACACACACACACTTTTTTTGTTTTGTTTTTAAAGGAAATGAAGCCCTTTTCTCACTGGAAACTGCTTCAGATTATGTGAAAGATGACAAAGCCTCCTTCTATGGGTTCAAGTGTTTTGCAATTGGATATGAATTTAGCCCTGGACCTGATGAGGTAAGAAAAATTATTTTTCAAGTCTGTTAAGAACAAATGGCTCTTTTAAAGATTCTCTTGATTTAAAATGCTTTGCAAGCTAGAGGTTTATAATTTAAAGTGTTGTGTGGTTTAATTATGTGTGGTAACTTTTTGCTACTCTTCCTTCACACATGGGAATAATTGAGGTTATGCAGTATGGTCACATTTTAGTGAAGTGTGATTTGAAGCATAGCTCATGCCCCATGCTAACGTAGTTTTATCTTTAGTAAATAGCAGAGCCTAGCTTTACAGTGTGATTTAGCTTATTCTGGGTTTTCTTAAATATTTTAAGTCAAACACTAAGATGAACCCAAGGTCATAATTGCCCTAAATAATGAATGGAGAATGATTTGGACAGTGAAGATCAAACACACACTGTGATGAAATTGGGTATGATATTAAATCTTTGTCTCTCAGCTCATGTTAATGGATCTTTCTTTCTAGTTTCAGCTGCAGAGCAAGAATTACATGTTTTCACATATCACATTCAAACATGTTTTAAATTGTGACTTTTATGCAATTCTACAGGGAGTTATTCAGCTGGAAAAAGAATTAGCCAATCTTGGTGGGGTCTGTGCCGCAGCTCTGATGAAGAAGGATCTAGCGCTGCCTATTGGTGAGTCTACTATTGGTGCTGCTAGGGAATTTGAAGATAATTTATAAGTAAAATATATTTATTACAAAACATTTAAAAGTAAACTTTCAACACAAATTCTATGACTACACATAAGTAGGAGCTATAACTGTCTGATACACTGCTGTTTAAATGGAAACTGGAGCATATCCTAAAATCTTTTTTAACTTATTGAAATTCATACATATATATATGCTATTGTCCATATATAACATATACCTGTGCATAGATATGCACAGAAATACACACACATACAGGTATTTATTTTTTCACTCTGAAGGTTCATGTAAGCCTTCTCATTCCACCATTTATTACTCCCATTATTTACCTTTTCTTTGTCATTCCTTCCTATGCCCCTTTCTTGCTCCTTTTCAATCCTGTTTCCTTGATCCTGCTTAATATTAGTTCATTTGCAGGAAATATTCCAGTCTTCTGCTCTTTTAATATCTTCATATTTTTATATGAAGAGAATTATTTGCACCATCATTGGAGGAACAAAGTTTAATAACTGTTAAAATTTTGCTTTTTGATGTGACTGTACTTTTTGGTGGGTTTTTTTGAATCAATAAATAAAATAAAAAAAAATGTTGAATGAAGGATGAAGACAGCAATGCGTTTGATTGACAAACTAGGCTGCAACCAAATCTGTCATTTGGAGTCTAGTTAGATACCTAATGGAGTCTGTGCAGTTGAGACAGAAAGTATAACTATGTGGCCTGAGGACAAAAGTTGTCCGTATTATTTAAATGAAAAAATAAATAGTTACCTAAAAGGTCACATTCATGGTTGGTAACAGCATCATATCTGTATGCAAATTCACCTGTATATTTATTGACATACACCATGCAGTATATAAGAAACCGTTGATAATAGATTTCCTTAGGGGAAAATGTGATGATTAGAATATATTTATTCACACTTTCTTCTAGTCAGTCTGTTTCTTCTGAGCCATATTACTGTTTCATAACTATCAAAGAAAAAAATCAATAAATAAAACATGTTCTGTATTACACAATAGAAGAGAAAATGGCTGAAGGACACAGGAAATCAATAACTTAGGATTTTATGAATCATCACTGTTTACCTGAAATTTATTAATTACTCAAAATAATTTTATTAGTAAAAAATATAATATATTAAGTATATAAACTTCACACATAAATACATTCATATAGTTACTTTCTCAGGTTCATACAACCTTTTTACATTGAAACACGAAATTGTCACCTATTCCACACACAAGCTACACACACACACATACACACACACCACAGAAAGACACAAATAACACAAAAATATTCTCATAGAGTTGTAAGTGTCTTTGATTTTTTTGTGTTGATATTGATAGTTGCTTTAGGACTCCTCCGTCATGTGCACTGCGTGTGAACCTGCTTCATTCTTCACATCGCTTGGTGAATGATACTTGATTACTAGCTTAGCAGTTGTAACTCATATTACACAAAAAAACTGAACATTTTAAAATCTAAACTACTGGATTTATCTAGATTTGTAAATTTTTGCAATCTATATAATAGCAAGATTACAAAAACAAATAGTGAATACAAAGGATTGGTAAGGTTATTAGTATATTTTAGTATAACTTTTTAATTTGTGTAACAGGTAATGAGTTGGAGGAAGATCTTGAGATTCTTGAAGAGGCTGCACTGCAGGTATTGCACCAAACATTTTAACTTTTGTTCATTGGTGTTAAAATAATAGTTCCTGGACAATTCTTATTTTATTCAATATAAGGCTCAGTGGTAGCCGGGCGGTGATCATGCATTCCTATAATTCCAGCACTCTGGGAGGCAGAGGCAGGCAGATTTCTGAATTTGAGGCCAGCCTGGTCTACAGAGTGAGTTCCAGGACAGCCAGGGCTACACAGAGAAACCCTGTCTCAAAAAAAAAAAAAAAAAAAAAAACCAAAGGAAAAAAAAAAACCAAAAAACTCAGTGGTTATCTTCGTTCTGTTTACTGGCAGTTGTAGAGTCACATAATTTATAAGGGTCCTCTTAATGAGAAAGCCCATATAAACACTATTGCCATATTCTGGGGATGACCCAGTATAGGAGTGCCAGGGCAGGGAGGCAGTGGTGGATGGGTAGGTGGGGGAACACCCTTATAGAAAGCAGGAAGAGAAGGGATGGGATGGGTGTTTCAGTGGGGAATGGGAGGGACAGGGAAAAGGGATAACATTTGAAATGTAAATAAAGAAAATATCCAATAAAAAGTTCATATTTTATTATTTGATAAGATGGTATTATATAAAATAACATTTAGACTAGATGCTATTAAAAGAGTTTAACAATTATGTAAATTACCAAGTATGATATACAATTAACATCTGGTCATTAACATACTTTGTCTATTAGATAAAGTACTCCACCATCATTCCTAACTTAAAGAGCTTACAATTCTATACTTGAATTATGTTCTGATTTTCACTTGTATTACCATCTGAAAATCATCCTTTTAAGTCAACATCATCTTCCTCAATGTAGGCAACTTAAGTTTGATTATGAGACTAGCTTTTGAACTAGTAAGGCATATTAAAAATAATGCAGCATGTATGTATCTTTTATTCACGAATCCAGAAAACTCTGGTGGGTGGCTAGAAAGAGCAGATTAACTCCTTACCCCTGCAGTTGTCAGTAATGGGCACTGAACATTCAGGGGCTCTGCCCTGCCTGCTGTGCAGGGACAGACAGCACAGAGAGCGTGTGCCATCGCCATGGAGATCTGTAGTTACACAACTGTGACTGACTGTTCTCCTGTATTTTCTTTAGTATAATTTGGAAGTCATGGACCAAAGATAGTAAGGCTAGGCATAGGAAGAAATAATGTTCCTCAATAAGGCATACCAAAAATGTACACATGTTGAAAAATTCATAGAAAGGTTTCTATTTTAATATATTTGCCATGTATAGTGGCACACGTATATTACCTCTGCATTCAAGAGGCCAAGACAAAAGGATCCTACATTCAAGGCCATGCATGGAGCCTTTTTTATACATAAATAATAAACAAGTAAAGAAAAAGTAAACCTTTTTCTCCCAATAGGTGTGCAAAACTCACTCTGGCATTCTTGGAAAGGGCTTGGCTCTTTCTCACTCACCAACTATCTTAGAGGCACTTGAAGGAAACTTGCCACTTCAAATCCAAAGCAATGAGCAGTCCTTCCTGGATGATTTCATTGCTTGTGTCCCAGGATCAAGTGGAGGACGACTTGCAAGGTACTTTTAATGTTACAGTTAATGTCTTTTAAGGCCTCATCTCTGAGTAGAAATTAAAGGAGAAAAATGGCCATTTTTGGTGTTAAAATGCTCCCTTTTAAAATCCAGATTACGTGTTTTGAACCGGAAGTAAAAGATGATGATATTTTAAGATATATGACACTTATTAATTTATTGTCTTTCTCCTTTGCCTGAATTAGAATGAAAAGAAAAATATACAAGTTTGTGTTAACTTATTAATAAAAAAATAAAAGGCTAACCTATTTTTGGTTTTAATTTTTAATTTTCAGAGGTTGCACTTTACTATTAAAGCCAAAATGTTGACCAACAAACAATAGCAAACTTTTAAATTAGCTTCCATTTTGTGTTTATAGGCACTTGTATATAATACATGACAGAATTACTTATGATCCATCTCACAAGACAAGTTAGATGTAATTGTGAACCAGATTCAGGACTGGGTAGCTGCAACAATAGGAAATGGACAAGTTTTGCAAGAAAGAGCAGATCTTAAAGAAGGTGGTAATAAGTTATGTTAACAAAGGGTGCCCAGAACACCCACTGCTCCCAAACACGTGAGCAGCCTTCTGCCCTAGCTTTCATAAGGCATAAGGAAACTGGGGTGTTTCCAGCTGTTAGCATAAATCTAGTCACTCTCAGTGAGAATTCAAATTAGCTGTAACTTAATGTCGTTTTTGATATCTTACACATAAAAATTTCAGTATTTTCTAACTTTAAAATTGTTTCATAGTATATGTAAACATCAGAAACTTCATGCATTTTTGTCTATGTCTGGAAGATTTTTATTAATTACTTCCCAGGAAAACACTTGCAACTATCACTGAATCGGAAATGAAGATACTGGTTTAGCATTTTGTTCAATACAAGTTTAGTTTATTTGGCTTAATTTCATGTTCTCTTTGATTCTCTTAGATGGCTTCAGCCAGATTCCTATGCTGATCCTCAGAAAACGTCATTGATCCTGAATAAGGATGATATTCGTTGTGGCTGGCCCACCACCATAACTGTTCAAACAAAAGACCAATATGGCGATGTGGTTCATGTTCCCAACATGAAGGTAATTCTATGTGAGTTAGCAATGTCTACACATTGACTGCTAATAAAAATTGAGAATGGCAAGTATTCACAATCAGTCTGCTCTTCTCTCCTTGTCTTTGTATGATGGAGGACACTGAAGAGTTGCTTATTATTTATTTTATATTAATTAATTCCCTAATTTCCAAGCTATAAGTTAGATGCTACAGTAGAGTTAAAGAAGATAGTTTAAATTGTCTATGTCAAACACAGATTAAAATTTTGTCTCATGACCCAAACATGGAAGCAAAAAGATAGACTTTGTAGTACTTACAGAATATGGGAGGTGACATGCATATATACTCATTGTGTTATACTATGATTGTCTCATCTTTGTTGTTTGACACAGAGCATTTGCAACTTACCACCATTAAAAGTTCAGAGTAAAATAAAGAAGCAAATGCTTTCAAAATTTAGGAAATTTGATGATAAACATATATGTATGTACCTACTATATATGTATATATACTATATATATGTATATAATACATAATTAATATATGTAAATATATTACACTTATATACTATGTCACTAATCTTAGACACTCCAAAATGTTTCTGGCAAGTCATTAACAACAGTAAATATTTTCAGTATTTTAATACGCTTTTGAAAATTCAGCTTTCCTACTTGTAGATGAAGACATTCACATTGTACCATTGTAGAAACTGAGTTAAAAAGTTTACATTGTTAAAATCAATAACTCAAATTATTAAATGTGGTATTGTGGTAAGTGGTAAATGTGTATTTTTCTTCCCTAAAGTAAACAAGCAGATTTCTGGTATGTTTTATCATCAATTATTTGCCATCAATTCTAAAGGCTTCTATTAATGAATATTTTTCCTTTGTAGACTATTACAGTAAGAATTCAAATCAACTTTTATAAATAAACTTTTATTATAAAAATTATTTGCATTTCAATTATCTGATAAAATAATATTACTTCCTGAAAAATTCAATGTAGATTATTTCTGTTTTCTTTCCCAGTATCACACTAATGAAAGATTGATTGATTGATTGATTGATTGATTTGAATTTTTCAAGACAGGGTTTCTCTGTATAGCCCTGGCTGTCCTGGAACTCACTCTGTAGACAAGGCTGGCCTCAAACTCAGAAATCTACCTTCCTCTGCCTCCCACGTGCTGGGATTAAAAGCATGCGCCACCACTGCCCGGCAAAGATTTAATTTTTATGCTTTGAAATCTGTGATTATTTGTTCTAAAAATATTGACAAATCTGTTTTCTACTGTTAGTGTATGTGAGGTCATCCTGGCTCTGGAAATGACCAAGTTGAACCAGTGTTAACAAAATTTGTATCACTGACTTTAAAATTATGAATTACTTCCTATGATAACTATATATTTGGTTTTTATATTATTATGGATAGGTGGAAGTGAAAGCTGTACCTGTTTCTCAGAAAAAAACATCTTTGCAACAAGAACAAGGAAAGAAATCTCAAAGGATTCCCGGCAGCCCTTCGGCAGCGGCAGCAGCATCGTCCACTGACCTGACTTTTGGTGGGCTGGCATCACCAAAGCTGGATGTTTCCTATGAGCCGATGATAGTCAAGGAGGCTCGGTACATTGCCATAACAATGATGAAGGTCATTCATGTTCACTTATTAGAAATTTTATCTTTCACAGTTGATTTAATGTTTCAGTTATTCAGTTCAGTTCAAGTCAGTTACAGGCATAATATTACAGGTCTAGAGAGTTACTCTCAAGTATTAAACTGACAGCATATATTTTTAAATGCTATTTCTTCACCTAGAGAGACATTGAATCAGTTTCTGGCGGACATTGAGGGGCCGACCCCTTATAGAACAAGTTAATTCACTCAGAGGTTGAGATGACTTAACGCTGAAGTGTTTGTCTGCCAGAATACAGGCCTTCAAGATACAAGGGTTTTCTTGGGTCCCTTCAGTTTTTATGACTCCCAAATATTAGGCTATCTCTTTAGATTTCTTACTTCTCCTGGCTTTTTAGTTTATAATTCCTTTTAGATGGATCTTTTTTCTTCAAAAAAAAAAAAAAAAAACAGTCCAGCTTTTTACTTATCGTACAAGGCAGAGTTACTACCCCAGGCATCATGCTGAGGGTAGGTGTTTTGGTATTATTAGAAAGCAGTATCTATATTCTAGTAACTTAAAGATATGATCATACCCAATAGTTTATTAACGCTGTAGTACAATAATATAGTATAGTTAAGAAGACACCTGAATAAGAAGCATGGATTAAAACCTCCCAGGAAAACTGTTGACTTCCTCTAAAGAGGTACAATGAGGTACAACGTGGATCTAGAGAGTTGTCAGTCAGAATAGACTTAAAACATATTGAATATTGCATCAGCCCAATTTCAACACTAATGAAGAGTAAAATGAAAAGAATGGAAGTAGGAAATAAAATATGAAGTTCATAATTGAAGTTGGAAACATCAGAGAAGTAGGGTATACCAAACAGGAAGAGCTCTGCTCTAAGCCATAGATGCTGTCTGAGAGCACTGTGACCCTTTGATAGTAGAAAGTCAGGTTTTCTTAAACTACTATTTTTTTTTAAGCTGTTGGTCACAGGATGTGAAGTTCCACAAAGAGGTGTACAAGGAAAGACTATTTAGAGGGCTAAATGTGGCTCTGGGCCTATAAACATTTTAAATACTTCACAGTCAGTTAATCAGCTGTGAAGAGGGCTGCATTCTTTGTGGCATCTTCCATTCACACATGCTTTTCTGTTTCTGTGCTTTCTGCATCAATTACTAACCGTTCATAGATACTGTAGCCTCACTCAGCAGTGAGGCTGGAAAAATAAAATATGCTCTTATGGTTGAAATTGATGCAGTGAACACATAATCCAGAGTCTGGACACCTGGATTCCCAGCTGTTAACTGCTGTGAAACTTGGCAGAGTCAACCTTAAGTTAGCATTTATCTAATGCATGACCTGTGGATAAGTGAATGCAGCTAGGTAATTTCTGAATCACTGTTATGGTAAAGAAAGGGGGTGAGGGCAGGGGAGGAGAAAGGCTGTAACTGGTGTGTACTTTCCTTCATAAGTACTGGGGAAGCTGGAAGGGCATGAAGATCTTGAATTGAGCTATGAAAAATGATTAATTTGCAGGTATAAAATGTATCAGGGTTCATGTGCTAAATTTACCATATGTACTGCCCATTTTTATCTTTATATTTTGCTATATCTTTTGTTCAGACATTTTGCTTATTTTTGCAAGACTGACACACAACCCATGCCAGCAAAAGGCTCCTGCAGGCCTGTTCCATACCTTTCCAGAAGATATCTTTTCATTCTCATTCTCTGTCTCTCTCCCTCTGTCTCTCTCCCTCTGTCTCTCTCCCTCTGTCTCTCTCCCTCTCTCTCTCTCTCTCTCTCTCTCTCTCTCTCTCTCTCTGTGTGTGTGTGTGTGTGTTGTGTGTTGCATACTTTTAGTAAATATAAAATAAGCCATAAATAATATTTTTATTTACTCTGCGTTCCAAAGCTTTATACAGTGGCATTGTTTTTGCATGTACATGAAAAGTTTCCTAGCCATGTAATTTCTGGGCTGTAGGAAAAGCATGTCTAACTCTTTGTTAAGCATTTCCGGAGCTGATCCCCCTGCCGCCAGCTGCTTGCACATCCACACTGGTTTTCTACTCAGCTCCAGTTGTAGCTGTGCTGCGGCTTTTTGTCATTTTAAGTTGTGCTTCCTTGTTTTCCATCTCCATGAAGTCTTTTCTTTAGGACTAGTGCCTTTCACAGTTATTCTGCTGTGATTTCTCTGTGTATTGATTGATTTGGCCTGTATATATTGTGTATGTATATCCCATATAAATTACATCATTTAAAAATCCTTCCATGTGAAGACTTTTCTCTACAGTATCTTTATATTGGAGATATTTTAAAATTTTAATGAACCTCAAAGATTTCTATTTTTACATCCTTTAAAGCTCAAATTATGCTTCTCTGAAAAAGCACCTGTAAGCAATTTAAGAAAAGGTTGGTTCTGGCTGACTGCAGTCCTCCATGTTAGGGATGGTATGGTTGCAGGCCGGGAGGCAGACTGATCTAAAAAAAGTCAAAAAAGCAGAGACTTAAATAGTACTGCTTGTACTCCTTTCTCCTTTTTTATTAAAGTTCAACACTTAACCAAACTAGAAAATTATTCACAGACATAGCCATGTATTTGTCTGTTTAGTGATTCTAGGTCCTGTCAAGTTGACAATATAAAGAACAACAACATAAAGTTTTAGAAAGTTGACTTTTATGTTTTGTTTGAGAGAATTCCAAGTGGTCTTATTCCTCTCTTGTGTGGATAGAATGCTCCACCTCATTTATTGGATATTTTAGCATTGCACTAAATGGAATGTCCCCTGCAAGGGTGCCAACGTTACTTGTCTCTTCCTTAAAGGTATATGAAAACTACTCATTTGAAGAACTGCGTTTTGCATCACCAACTCCTAAAAGGTAAGAACTGTTTTCTCAAAGTGTTGCTGAAACTAAAACTTAATCATTCAGACTGAAATAATTTTTTTAAATCCCTTCCTTATTTTCTTTTGTTTTAAAATATTGTTACTAATTCTTTGAGTCCATATGTGTATCTGTCCTATTTGTGCCTGGGAGTCATCTACCACCTCCAGCCCTTGTCATCATCCCACCCTCTCTTCAGGAAGGTCCTTGGGCCTTGACATGAGGGGGCTAATAAGAACAGCCCCTTGTAGGCTGATCGCTACATAGATTCTTGTTCTCTGTATGCTTACCAGTTGTAAGTCTCTGTAAATTGCCATCTACTGTTAGAAGCTTCTTGAATAAGAATTGAAATCTATGGGTATTTGAATAATCAATAATCATTTCAGCACCATGTCTATGAATAATAATAATAATATTTTGTTATACTCCTATGACTTATAACCTATCTAGCCACAGGTTCTTAGTTTCATTAATGTTACTAGTTCCAGGTTTCATGTTGTAGAACAGGACTTAGATCCAATCAGAAAATGGTTATTCCCATGATTTCCATGTTGCTATGGCTCCAGTGGCCATTTCTTGTCCTGCTAGTCATTGTTGTAGCTCAGGGCTTATGGCTGGATGGGACTCATTATCACTGCTCCCAGTACTGTAAAGGCAAGTCAGTAGGGAGGAAGCTTCCAGGCCAGTTCTGTCTTGACCTCTCTTTGCTTTATAATGTAAGCATATGTTGCTTTCAAAATAAGGTCTTATTATTAGCTTCTAGGGGGTGACAAGAGCAGTGACGATAGCCTGTAACATTCATGGGTCTGTGATAGCCCACTAGCTCAAAAGAGAGAGATTAGGAAACCCATGGATGTAAGGGAATCTCACTCAATAGAAAGGACATAGAATGCATAGAACATAGTGGAACATGTGACCCGGTAGCATGGTGGCGCATCTTTTAGGTATATTCCCAAGAGTGGTATAGCTGGGTCTTCAGGTAAATCTATTGTCAATTTTCTGAGGAACCTCCAATTTTCCAGAGTGGTTGTACCAGTTTGCAATCCCACCAGCAATGGAGGAGTGTTCATCTTTCTCCACATACTCTCCAACATGTGTTTTCACCTGAGGTTTTGATCTTAGCCATTCTGATTAGTATAAGGTAGAATCTCAGGGTCGTTTTGATTTGCATTTCTCTGATCACTAAGGACTTTAAACATTTCTATAGGGGCTTCTCAGCCATTCAGAATTCCTCTGTTTTGAAATCTAGGTTTCGTTCTATACCCCAGTTTTTAAT
Source organism: Apodemus sylvaticus (assembly GCF_947179515.1). Classification (NCBI taxonomy): domain Eukaryota; kingdom Metazoa; phylum Chordata; class Mammalia; order Rodentia; family Muridae; genus Apodemus; species Apodemus sylvaticus. Next base: position 22,615,764 of record NC_067479.1, read on the forward strand.
TGGGTTGTTTGGTTTTTTGGTGATTAGCTTCTTGAGTTCTTTATATATTTTGGATATTAGCCCTCTATCAGATGTGGGGTTAATGAAGATTTTTTCCTCAATCTGTGGGTTGCTGATTTGTTTTATTGACTATGTCCTTTGTCTTACAGAAGCTTTCCAGTCTCATGAGGTCCCATTTGTCAATTCTTAATCTGAGAGCATGAGCCATTGAAGTACTGTTTAGGAATTTTTCCCCTGTGCCAATGAGTTCAAGGCTCTTTTCCACTTTCTCTTCTGTTAGATTCAGTGTATCTGATTTTATGTTGAGGTCCTTGATCCACTTGGAATTGAGCTTTGTGCATGGTGACAAATATGGATCTATTTTCATTTTTCTACATACAGACAGCCAGTTAGACCAGCACCATTTATTGAAGATGCTTTCTCTTTTCCATTGTGTATTTTTGGCTTCTTTGTCATAGATCAAATGTCTGTAAATGTGTGGTTTTATTTGTGGGTCTTCAGTTCTATTCCATTGATCAACCTGTCTGTCTCTGTACCAATACCATGCGATTTTTATCACTATTACTCTGTAGTAAAGCTTGAGGTCGGAGATGGTGATTCCCCCCAGAAGTTCTTTTATTGTTAAGAATTGCTTTCATTATTCTGGGTTTTTTACCTTTTCAGATGAATTTGAGAACTGATCTTTCCATGTCTTTGAAGAATTGTGTTGGGATTTTGATGGGGATTGCATTGAATCTATAAGTTGCCTTTGGTAGGATGGCCATTTTTACTATGTTAATTCTGCCAATCCATGAACATGGGAGATCTCTCTATTTTCTGAGATCTTCTATTTCTTTCTTGAGAGACTTGAAGTTATTGTCATACAGGTCTTTTACTTGTTTGGTTAGAGTTAACCCAAGATATTTTATATTATTTGTAGCTATTATGAAGGGAATTGGTTACCTAATTTCTTTCTCAGCCTGTTTATCATTTGTATAAAGGAAGGCTATGGATTTGAATTAATTTTATATCTAGCCACTTTGCTGAAATTGTTTATCAGCTGGAGAACTTCTCTGGTAGAAGTTTTTGGGTCACTTATGTATACTATAATATCATCTGCAAATAGTGATACCTTTATTTCTTCTTTGCCAATTTGTATCTCCTTGATCTCTTTTGTTGTCTTACTGTTCTAGCTAGCACTTCCAGTACTATATTGAAAATATATGGAGAGAGTGGACATCCTTGTCTTGTCCCTGATTTTTGTGGTATTCCTTTAAGCATGTCTCGATTAAATTTGATAATGGCTGTTGGTTTGCAGTAAATTGCTTTTATTATGTTTAGGTATGGGCCTTGAATTCCTGATTTCTCCAATACTTTTAACATGAAGGGGTGTTGTATTTTGTCAAATGCTTTTTCTGCATCTAAGGAGATAATCATGTGATTTTTTTTTCCTTTGAGTTTGTTTCTCTAGTAGATTACTTTAATGGATTTTTATATATTAAACCAACCTTGCATCCCTGGAATGAAGCCTACTTGATCGTGGTGAATGATGGTTCTGATGTGTTCTTGGATTCAGTTTACAAGAGTTTTATTGAATATTTTTGCATCGATATTCATGAGCAAGATTGTTCTGAGGTTCTCTTTTTTGTTGGGTCCTTGTGTGCTTTAGGTACCAGTAATTGTGGTTTTGTAGAATGAGTTAGGTACTGCTCCTTCTCTTTCTATTTAACGGAATAGTTTGAGGAAATTTGGTATCAGGTCTTCTTTCAAGGTCTGGTAGAATTCTGCACTAAATCCATCTGGCCCTGAGCTGGGTTTGGTTGGGAAGTTTTTAGTGACTTCTATTTCCTTGTGTGATATGGGCCTGTTTAGTTTACCTGCTCTTGATTTAACTTTGGTATGTGGTATATGTCCAGAAAACTATCCATTTCATCTAGATTTTCCAGTTTTGTTGAGTATAGGCTTTTATAGTAGGATCTGATGATTTTTTTTTAAATTTCTTCCATTTCTCTTGTCTCCCTTTTGATTTCTGATTTTGTTAATTTGAATACTACTCTTGGCCCTTTAGTCAGTTTGGCTAGGGGTTTATCTATCTTGTTGATTCTCTCAAAGAACCAACTTTTGGTTTTGTTGATTCTTTGTATTGTTTCCTTTATTTCTATTTGGTTGATTTTAGCCCTGAGTTTGACTATTTTCTGCCTTCTATTCCTCTTAGGTGAGTTTGCTTCTTTTTGTTCTAGAACTCTCAGGTGTGCTGTTAAGTTGTTAGTGTGTAAGATCTCTCCAGTTTCTTTACCAGGACACTTAGTGCTATGAACTTTCCTCTTAGCACTGCTTTCATTGTGTACCATAAATTTGGGTATGATGTGTCAACAATTTTCATTAAATTCCAGGAAGTCTTTCATTTCTTTCTTTATTTCTTCCCTGACTTGGCTATCATTGAGTAAAGAGTTGTTAAGTTTCCACGTGTCTGTGTACTTTCTATAGTTTTTGCTGTTCTTGAAGACCAGCCTTAGGCCACAGTGATCTGATAGGATGCGTGGTATTGTTTCAGTTTTCTTGTATCAGTTGAGGGTTGTTTTGTGACCAATTATATGGTTGATTTTGGAGAAATTATCCTGAGATGCTGAGAAGGTGTATTCTCTTGTTTTAGGGTGAAATGTTCTGTAGATATCTGTTAAATCCATTTGGTTCATAACCTCTCTTAGTTTTATTGTGTCTGTTTAGTTTCTGTTTCAATGACCTGTTTCTGTTCATTGTTCAGAGTGGGGTGTTGAATGCTCCCACTGTTATTGTGTGGGGATCAATGTGTATTTTGAGCTTTAGTGAAATTTCATTTATGAATGTGGGTACTCTTGCATTTGGGGTGTAGATGTTCAAAATTGAGATTTTTCTCTTCGTGGGTTTTCCCCTTGATGAATATGAAGTGTCCTTCCTCATCACGCTTGATAACTTTTGATTAAAAGTATATTTTATTGGATATTAGAATGGCAACTCCTACTTGTTTGCTAGGACTATTTGCTTGGAAGACCTTTTTCCATCCTTGTACGCTGAGATAGTGCCTGTCTTTGTTATTGAGGTATATTTCTTGTATGCAGCAAGATGTTGGATCTTGTTTGCATATCCAGTCTGTTAGCTTATGTCTTTTTATAGGTGAGTTGAGTCCATTAATATTGAGAAATATTAATAAAGAGTAATGACTGTTGTTTCCTGATATGTTTGGTTTGGTAGGTGGCTTTATGTGCTTGTGGCTCTCTCCTTTTGTTGTGAGATATTTAATATCTTGTCCTTTATTTGGTGCAAGTACCTTCCTTGTGTTTGAGTTTTCCTTCTAGTATCCTCTATAGGGCTGGATTGGTAGATAAATATTGTTTGGATTTGGTTTTGCCCTAGAATATTTTGGTTTCTCCATCTATGCTAATTGAGAGTTTTGTTGGATATAGTAGACTGGGCTGGCATTTGTGTTCTCTTAGAGTCTGCATGACCTCTGGCCAGGCTCTTCTGGCTTTCATAGTCTCTGTTGAGAAGTCTGGTGTAATTCTGACAGGTCTGCCTTTGTATGTTACTTGGCCCTTTTCCCTTGCAGCTTTTAATATTCTTTCATGTTCTGTGCATTTAGTGTTTTGATCATTATGTGACAGGAGGATTTTCCTTTCTGGTCCCATTTATTTAGTGTTCTATAGGTTTCTTGTACCTTTATGGCCATCTCTTTCTTTAAGTTAGAGAAATTTTCGTCTATGATTTTGTTGAAAATATTTTCAGGTCCTTTGAGCTGGGAATCTTTGTTCTTCTCTATTCCGATTATTCTTAGATTGGGTCTTTTCATTGAGTCCTGAATTTCCTGGATACTTTGGGTTAGGAGTTTTTTATATTTTTAATTTTCTTTGACAGTTGTGTCAATCTCTTCTATTGTATCTTCTACACCTAAAATTCTTCTGTCTCTTGTATTCTGTTGGTGATATTTACATCTGTAATTCCTGACCTCTTTCCAAGGTTTTCCATTTCCAGGTTTGCCTCCATTTGTGTTTTCTTTATTGTTTCTACTTCCACTTTTAGGTCTTGGACCGCTTTATTCAATTCCTTCACCTATTTACCTATGTTTTCCTGTCTTTCTTTCAGTGAGTTATTGATATCTTCTTTAAAGGACTCTATTGCCTTCATGAGATAGGACTTTAGGACAGATTCCTGATTTTCAGGTGTGATGTATTAGGGGCTTGCTGTGGTGGGAGAACTGGATTCTGATGATGCCTACATATAGTGGCTTCTGTTGCTTATGGTCTTGTGCTTGCCTTTCACCATCTGGATATCCCTGGTGATTGTTGGTCTGGGTGACAGTCTGGAGTCTGCCTCTTTTGTCCCTTGGTTGCTCCAAGTCTCCTGGTAGGCCTGCATTCTTGGCTGTAGTAGCAGGTCACCTGTGGAGCCTTCCAACTGGGAGCTCTTCACAGGGGCAGAGAGAAGCTTCTGATTTGTTGCCCTGGCTACAGAAGATCTCCTGGGAGGCCTTCAGACTGTTGGGTCTTCAGTGGATCAGTCAACCAGTTGTCCACCTGCTCTGAGTGCAGCTGGTTCTCTAGGATGTGTCAGGATATGGTGTCTTCACTGAAGCAGACCAGCTAAAAGTCTGCCCCAGCAGAAAGGACCAGGTGGAAGGAGGTTTAATTTTCTTATAAGCCATGAGTTTTAAATGTTTTTAGGACTAAAAACATTAGTCCTTAATGTTTGTAGAAGATCATTGTGGTAACTCTTCAGAGGTAAATTAATGGAAATCAAGAAGAGCAGCAAAGAAGTTAGAAATGGTTAAGCAATATAGACTGGGGTAGAGTGCTGAAGGTTGAATCAGTAGAGTCTGTCATTAGAGAGTGATCAGCCCAAAAACTGTAATTACACAAACAACAAAAACAGACTTGGAAGGTCATGTACATGTGCATGTCTGTGTGTTGCATATACATACATATTTATATATGCATACATACATGCCTATAATAATAAAAGAAAAGGTGGCTGTCAACCTGAGAGTGGGGAGTTTTGTCGGGTTTGAAGGAAGAAAGGGAGAAGGAAAGTGATATAATTCTATTACAATTTAAAGCTTATTTTTAGAAAACAACAGATTTTATTTTTGGCTTAGAAACCAGATAGAACAGAATCTTAGCAATTTCAATTGACAGACCAATTTTAACTTAAGAAACTAAAATTGTAACATAAAGTACTGACTGACTCTTAGTATAGATATCATAATTTTTACCAGGACCAAGAAGTCATAAGATCAAGCAGGTATTTATGTTCTTCTGTATTGATCTGTAAGGTGTGTGCTGATTAGTAGGAAATAGAAGCTTTTTGTTAAATATGTTAATATTGAAATTCCAAATTCTCATACACTTCATATTTCAGTAGAGATATAGCTCTACAGCTGCAAATAGTTTGAAGTCCAAGGGAAAGTGCATATGGGAGTTGTCTTTATAGAAATGGTACTTACCATTAATGAATAGCAATAGTTGGCCAGTTAAACAGATGATTAAGAAAGCGAAGATAGGTATCAAACCCTGGGTATTCCATGAATTAAAGAACATTAGAAGAGAAGCCAGCAGAACACTGGAGAAAGATGACTAGCAAGGAAGAGGAAAGCCAAGAGAAGGTCAGAACAAGTAGTGTTACAGGAAAGTGAGCACTGCCAGCTATTAGATGTTGCTAAGAGTCATCTGAGGAGGGAGAATTAAGATGGAACATTATAAAGTGATTTGATATAATAAAGGGGCCTAGTAGAGGAGGACAAATAAGTTATGTGTGAGAGAAAGTGATGCTGTTGAGGGGACCAAATGCACGTAGAAAAACCTGGCTTTAGATAAGAACCACATTCCTACTTCCATTGTAACCAGGGAGAAAATGAGGCAAAATTGGTTTCCCAATCTGATTACTGCATGGAGATTATAACCTGTTGTTTATATTTCCACAGAAGGGAAAATAGAAATCATAATCATCTGAGAGTGTGAGGGAGAACTAGTGGGGCTATAAAGGAAAAAGAGTGCAATTCAGTTGTCTGTGGGTTGGGGAACACGCCATGACAGTTATAGGTTTGACAGGCAGTGTGATGATACAGGCACATGCACTGAAGTAGCAAACGATGCTAGCTGCATAATCAAAAGTAAAATTTTTCCTATCCACTTTTTATTCAGGCCCAGTGAAAACATGCTTATTCGTGTTAATAATGATGGGACGTACTGTGCAAACTGGACTCCAGGGGCTATCGGACTCTACACTGTTCATGTGACCATTGATGGCATTGAAATAGGTAAATACAGTGTTAAGTAAGAAGTTGCTGCAAAGAAGTAGAATTAAAATCATCCTTGTATTGTTTACCCTTGTTACATATATAGATAGATACGTTACTTCTTGTAGCTTCATGTCCTCCTTCATAGTGAGTACATTGCAAAGATATTATTTGAGGATGATTTATGGTATGTGATCACTCATTGTGTTGTCATGAGCTCCCTGCCTTTTACTGTATCAATGAGGTGTGATACCCTCCTTATACCTGTGTATGCTACCCCCATACCCTTACCCCCACCCAGCCCCAAGTCCTACACCCCTTGTCACCACCCCCATCAGTCATCCTCACCTGGCAGGAGCAGATACCATCTATTTCATAGGTGATGTGGTTTAGATCAGTGTCTGGCATAGAGTGGCTACTTAGCAGATATTGTTAATTAAAAGATTTTATTTCTCAGTAGTTTTGAAATCATACTGATTTTCTATAATGTGTTAATGCTTCATTGTATAATTTTCATGTAAAAGGAAAACAGAATGAAAAATGTCATGAAAGGGTGACTATAATAGTAACATAGCATCAGAATAACCTTTAGGAAGTTGTACTATAAATCACTTATGTTTTTATTGGAGATAAAAAGGTTGTTTATATTTTGACATGTAGAATTTATAGCTATTCAATCAGGTGTATAAATTATAATGTCTTTGCCATAGTCTCTTATTTTACCACCTTGCTAAATCCTTTAGGCTAGCACACATTTACTTTGTTCTTAGCAAAACTTGGTTCTAGAAAAGATAATTTTATCAAGCATTAAAGACTTATACGTTGCTGTGATTAAACAAACAAACTTGTTATAACTTCCAAGTGATTTTAAGTAGATATGAATACGGACTTGAGCATGAACTTCAAAGCCTTGGAGCCACCCAGATGCTTGTCCTTTCAGGTTTCTCTCAGCGTCATTCACAGAGCAAGGGTCAGAACAGTCTGGGTGTCCACTGATGGGCAGTGGAAATGTGCATGTATACAATAGGCTTGCATTCAGTTGTGAAGAGTGAAGTTATTAATTTGGCAGGAAAAATGATGAATCTGGAAAGTATTGTACTAAGTGAGGTCATCCAAATTCTAAAAGAAAAAGCAATTGCCTGCTTTTCCTCATGCACAGGTTGCAAGTGCTAATGTTAGAATGAATGGGAGTAGGGATAGGCTGTGACCTAGACAGGAGACTATGAGGGCCGCAAGTGGCAGAGAAAGGCAGGGAACAAGACAGGAAGTGCAGAGGGGGTCCTTAGAGAGTTTTTCTCCTTAGGTGTAGGAGTACAGAATCCAGCATACCAACTGTAAAGGCAGGGACTTTGCTTCATAGCCTTTGTTTGCCACCAGCTCCTTTATTTTCAAAAGGGAGGGCAAAATGGGGAGTGGGAAGGGAAACAGCAAAACAGTTTGTTAGGGCTGTTAACTTGGGGTTTGCATGGGACTCTACTGTGGGAGTGGCTGTGTCCTGACTCTCTTGCCTGCTCTTGGGGCTTTGCCTTCAAGGGGGTTGCCTTGTCCAGCCTCAATATGAGGCCTTCTTCTTTGTCTTATTCTTTCTTGTTTGTCCTGAATGCTTGTCCTGTTTTTTGAGACCTGCACTTTTCTGAAGAGGAATCAGAGGGGAATTGGATAAAGTGGGGGAAGCTAGGAGGGATGGAGAGAGGGGAAACTGGTTGGGATGTATTGTATTAAAGAAGACTCTATTTTCAATATAAAAATTACCATAATGAATTGTAATATTTGCTTAAAATCTCTTCATAGAGTTAGAAAGAGCAATTCTCAAATTCATCTGGAATAACAAAAAACCCAGGATAGCTAAAACTATTCTCAACAACAAAAGAAATTCTGGGGGAATCAGTATCCCTGACCTCAAGCAATGCTACAGAGCAATTGTGTTAAAAACCGCATGGTATTGGTACAGTGACAGGCAGGCGGATCAATGGAACAGGATTGAAGATCCAAAAATGAACCCACACACCTATACCACTTGATCCTCGACAAAGGGGCTGAAAACATCCAATGGAAAAAAGATAGCCTTTTCAACAAATGGTGCTGGTTCAACTGGAGGTCAGCATGCAGAAGAATGCGAATTGATCCATCCTTGTCTCCTTGTACTAAGCTCAACTCCAAATGGATCAAGGACCTCCACATAAAGCCAGACACTCTGAAGCTAATAGAAAAGAAACTGGGGAAGACCCTTGAGGACATCGGTACAGGGGGAAAGTTCCTGAACAGAACACCAATAGTGTATGCTCTAAGATCAAGAATTGATGAATGGGACCTCATAAAATTACAAAGTTTCTGTAAGGCAAAGGACACCATCAAAAGGACAAATTGGCAACCAACAAATTGGGAAAAGATCTTCACCAACTCTACATCAGATAGAGGACTAATATCCAATATATATAAAGAACTCAAGAAGTTAGACTCCAGAAAACCAAATAACCCTATTAAAAAATGGGGTACAGAGCTAAACAAAGAATTTTCACCTGAAGAACTTCAGATGGCTGAGAAGCATCTTAAAAAATGCTCAACTTCATTAGTCATTAGGGAAATGCAAATCAAAACAACCCTGAGATTTCACCTTAACACCAGTCAGAATGGCTAAGATTAAAAATTCAGGAGACAGCAGTTGTTGGAGAGGGTGTGGAAAAAGAGGAACACTCCTTCACTGCTGGTAGGGTTGCAAATTGGTACAACCACTCTGGAAATCAGTATGGCAGTTCCTCAGAAAACTGGACACCTCACTTCTGGAAGATCCTGCTATACCACTCCTGGGCATATACCCAGAGGATTCCCCAGCATGTAATAAGGATACATGCTCCCCTGTGTTCATAGCAGCCCTATTTATAATTGCCAGAAGCTGGAAAGAACCCAGGTGTCCCTCAACAGAAGAGTGGATGCAAAAAATGTGGTATATATACACAATGGAGTACTATTCAGCCATTAGAAACAATGAATTCATGAAATTCTTAGGCAAATGGATGTAGCTGGAGAACATCATACTAAATGAGGTAACCCAGTCTCAAAAGATCAATCATGGTATGCACTCACTAATAAGTGGATATTAACCTAGAAAACTGGAATACCCAAAACATAATCCACACATCAAATGAGGTACAAGAAGAACGGAAGAGTGGCCCCTTGTTCTGGAAAGACTCAGTGAAGCAGTATAGGGCAAAACCAGAACAGGGAAGTTTGAAGGGGTGGTGGGTTGGAGAACAGAGGGAGGGAAGGGGGCTTATGGGACTTTCGGGGAGTGGGGGTCTAGAAAAGGGGAAATCATTTGAAATGTAAATAAAAAATATGTCGAATAAAAAAAAAAAAAGAAAAGAAACTGGAGAAGAGCCTTGAGCACATGGGCACAGGGGAAATTTTCCTGAACAGAACACCAATAGCTTATGCTTTAAGATCAAGAATTGACAAATGGGACCTCATAAAATTACAAAGTTTCTGTAAGGCAAAGGACACTGTCAAAAGAACAATTTTTTTTTTCATTTTTTCCCACTTAGTATCAACCACATTTTTTAAAAAAGCAAAATTCAGATATTTGTCTTAATTGTTTAAGACAGTCTATGATGTGGCATCATAGTTAAGGGCACTGAACGACTTCCAGAGCACATGGTCTCCTTTCTGAGCACCTACATGTTGGCTTGTACTTCCTGGAATTCCAGGCCAGTCCAGGGGATGTAATGCCCTGCTCTGGCCTCTGCAGGCCTCAGGCATGAATGGGGTAACCAGACATACATGGTGGGGGAAAAAATATACATAAATAAAAAATAAAATAGCCTATGATGGGGTTAGATTTCACAGTCCTTTCAACCTTTGGTCAAATATTAATTGCACTGCTTTTCTTACAGATGCTGGCCTGGAAGTAAAAGTAAAAGAACCACCAAAAGGGATGATCCCCCCAGGAACTCAGCTAGTCAAGCCAAAGGTTGACCCTCAACCCAATAAGGTCAGTGTGGGACAGATCAAAAGTGGAATTGGTCAGAGATTTAAAATTTTTCATTCATGCCTCAATGTAGCTGTCAGATATCTAACATTTTACTTGATTTATTGCAGAACCCCTAAATCAGCCTGAAGAGCAGTTCATAAGAATTATTCCTCTCAAATTGTACAATTTTGCCTTTTTTGGCTTCTTTATATATTTTTTATTGTTTATGAGTGTTCTGTACATTCTTATATTAAATGTTTACTATTAACAGAAAGTCTACTGAAATTACATGTGAGAATTCAAGGTTAAACATTCTGTAACATTCTGAAAAGAAACATTAATTTTCTTATATCTAAAAACTAGCTAAAGGGATTTGAATAAACTTTTTAAAACTATTATAATGTAGTTTATATTTTGTCTTTCTAAAAATTCGCCTTTTCTATTTTTGTTATATATCTTCAATACTTAAAGTGGGAAATCATAAAATATATTAATCATTGATATCAAATATTCTTCAGTACTTAGAAGTATACTTTTATTGCTGTTTTAAGGATACAGCTAGATAACCAGCTACAGATGATTGTGAAAAAATGTTAAGATTGTACTTCTTTTAACTGTATGGGCTTTCTTATTTTCTAAGTAATAAATATCCTGTGTTTTCTCTGTCACTGTCAAATCTGTTCTTTTCTCAGATTCGAAAATTTGTGGCCAAGGACAGTGCTGGTCTCCGCATTCGGAGCCACCCTTCCCTTCAGAGTGAGCAGATTGGAATAGTGAAAGTCAATGGAACTATCACTTTTATTGATGAGGTAATTAATAAATATGTATGAGTAATTTATTTTGGACAGAAAATCTTTTGTAATATTTGCATAATAACAAGGAAACTATGTTATGTTATTGGGTTCTAAACAGTTTAGGAACCGTTTCTTTAACTTATCAGTTTTTTTTAAGTTTTTTCTTCCAAAGTATTTTAGTCATATTCATCCCTCCAGCAACTCCTCCCAAATACATTTTTCCCAACCTACCCAACTTTTTGTCTTCTTTCTGCTTTTTTATTATTATTTTAACAATTTTCTTTGTGGGGGGCGTTTTGCCTGCATGTATGTCTATGTAGCATGTGTGCACCTGTGGAGGTCAGAGAAGAGCATCAGATCCACTAGAACTGAAGTTGCAGATGGTTTTGAGATACCCAGTAGGTGCTAGAAATCAAACTCAGGGCATCTGTAAGGGCAGCCAGTGCTCTTCACCAGAGAGTCATTGCTCCAGACCTTCCTTTATTCTTTCATCCCACCAAGTCCAAGCTGTGCTGGCCCTAACTCTTGATGGTCTTCACTGGAATGTCCTCCATTGTCAAGGGCTGCACCCTTAAAGACAGCTGACTCTCCGTCTTCCAGAAACTACCAGCTGCCACGAGTTTCTCAGATGGGCTGTGGGACCATTCTCCATGCTGGGGTTTTGTCTGCCTTGAACTCTTGAAGGTCTTGTTAATGCTTTCTCAACCACCAGCAGTTCTGGTGTGTCAGCTGCACTGTTGTTGCCAGAAAACACTGGTCCTTTTCATCACTTACAACGTCACCCTTAAAATCCCTCCTTACCTACCATCTTCCTAAATGATTGACGGGACTTGGGCCGAGGGAATGTGCCACAGATGGCCTGTTCCAGACCAACGAGTCTCTTCTCTGCATCCTGAACAGAAGTGAGTAACTGTTGGTCATCATGTTTTAAATACAAAAAAAAAAAAAAAAAAAAAAGAAGAAGCTACTGAGGTGCTTGTATCTATATGTCAATTAGGCATCAGTTTAATACTATGTCCATCTAGTATGGTAATAGTAGTGCACTCCCTCTAGGGCCTATGACCTATCTAGTCACAGGTTCCTGGTCTAGACAATCGTGCTACAGCTAGGTACGACTGGTGATTCCTTTTCTCCTCTGGTAGTATGCGTACTACCTTCCAGCACCATGAAAAGCAGCCACTAGTGATGCATCTTCCAGTGAGCACCACCTTTGGGAGCTCTGTGTTCTGTGGGGCACATGTGTGATCTCTTCTGCAATAGGTCTTACTGTTAATGTCTGGATGGTCACCTAGAACAGTGGCAGCACCCTAATAATGTTTGGGGGGTCTTTGGGTCACTTGTCAATTACCATACTAGATGGACATAGTAATTAACTGATGCCTAGTTGACCTATAGATACAAGCACCTCAGTAGCTTCTTCTTCCTTTTTTTTTTTTTTTCCCAGAACATGATGACCAACAGTTACTCACTTCTGTTCAGGACGCAGAGAAGAGATGGCTCGGTCTGAAACAGGCTGTCTACAGCACATCTCCTCTGCCCAAGTCCGGTCAACAACTCTAAAAGAGACAACCTATTCCTGACTGATAAATATAGTTATCTGTAAAAACCTATTAGAAAGAGATATCATTTAGAAAGACATGGCAGATGACTGGAGAAGTTTCCCTGCATGATCAATAGTTGAATGCCAGTTACCACCTGTGTTTCAAGGCTTATGTTTCAAAGAGTTTGAGAAATCTTTTGAAAAAACTATGGGATATGTTCATTGAGGTTAACATTTAATTTATCCCCCCCTTTTCAGTAAAAACTGGGAAAATTGCACTTTGAGCATGATAAAAACCAGTTGAACATAGCAATCAAAACCTATAAAAATATTACTTTATAAATATAGACAAATTTTAAAAAATTTTAGATTGTTTTGAAATATATTTCTTGGATTGCTTTAACTTTGGAAAGCCCAAGGAATATTTTCCTGCAGGCTACCCATAGCCTGAATAAAAGACATGGTCCTTTGAGAAATGACTAATTTTGCTATTAGATTGTTACATTTAATTTTAATCTTACATTTAATTTTATTTTACATTCTGAAAACTCATAAAGTAAATATAACCCCAAAGTAAAAAAGTTTTAACTACAAAATGAAATTAAGCTATCTTTATCTATTGTCATGCAACAGCTTACATACTTAATCTTTTTTTTTTAATGAATGTGCACTATCTCTTCTGATCTCTGAAGCTAAGCAGGGTTGGGCCTGGTTAGTATGTGGAAGGGAGATGTTAATCCTAAGTATAATTCATGAGAGATGTTGCTCTCACAATGTCACCACGGAAATGATCATGCTGCTTTAATATCCCTTGCTTGCCTCAATTTCTCACACATTTATCTTCTCCTAAAACATGCAGACTCTCCACTTCCACCTTACCCTCCCTCCCTGCTTTGCTCCTCCTCAGTCCTCACTGCTCCCTGGTGCTTACAGGAAGGCAAACTTGCTTGGTATCTTTTTCCCTAGATCCACAATGATGATGGCGTGTGGTTGAGACTGAATGAGGAGACAATAAAGAAGTATGTTCCTAACATGAACGGTTACACAGAAGCCTGGTGCCTCTCTTTTAATCAACATCTTGGCAAGAGCCTTCTGGTCCCTGTTGACGTAAGTGAAAGATGGTTTTTAAAAGCATCAGAGTTGCACTCTGTCCTCATTATAGATCTTTCTTTAATTAAGGCTTTTCAGTTCTGAGGTAATTCGTACCTATGTCACCTTTACTTCAAAAGTGCTTGAGTGCTTAAGGGCTTCAGTGTGATGAAAGTGGAATTTGGCAGGGATAAGGCTCTTAATGCTGCCAGTGGTAGTAGATAATAAATTATAACTAAACATAACTAATTGGCTTATTCCAGCATTGTAGGGGAGTACCAGGACAGAGAAGTAGGAGGGGGTTGATAGGAGAATGGGCGGCAGGAAGAGGGCTTAGGGAACTTATTGGGAGGGGGAAACCGGGAAAGGGAAAATCATTTGGAACGTAAACATAGAATATAGAAAATAAAAATAAAAATAAATAAGAAAATAAAATGCTTACACGTTTTTTCTTATTCGCAATGCTTTTTAAAATGAATTTCACCCAATATTTAAGAAACTTAGAGTTACTATGCATTCAGAAACAGGTATAAATGTGGGCTTGTTATGTTGACAGTTTGCAGTAGTTTCTGTGTTATGTCTACCTTTGGATCCTTTGTTTTGATTTACAGTACTGTTATGTTGATATGAGATGCAATCTTTAGACTTCTATCTAGTGATAGTAACTATGAGAGAATCATTAGATCTCCTTGATAGTGCAGGAGAATGGTTAAGTCAATGTTCACTGGAGTCTGTCATAGGAGCACTACTTTATAGCCTTTCTTCTTCATTAAGTGTTCCTATGACATTACTAATAAGTAGCATTGGTATTAAATACTTAGAAATTGATAGCTAGTTGTCATAGCAGGATGATAGAACTAGCTGATAGGTAGTGTGAAAATTAGGTTTCTCTTTTTAAGTTGTACATTTTAAGAGTGGAAAGGGCTTAATTCTTTCTCTCATTCCAACTATTTATTGAATTTAGTTTCCTTTATTTACCTTCAACCTGTGTGTTTGTGTGTGTGTGTGTGTGTGTGTGTGTGTGTGTGTGTGAGAGAGAGAGAGAGAGAGAGAGAGAGAGAGAGAGAGAGAGAGAGAGAGATTGAGATTTTAGGTTTAAGCTCCTTAGTGGTAAGGACTAATTAAGGATTGTCACTCAAGGTTGTTGTTTCTACAGTGTTAAATACTGTAATTTACTCATCTTAGTCTTTCAGTATTGCTTGATATCTATGTTGAGTGTTTTTGTCTGGTATAATCATTGTGCGTAAAATAATTACTCACATATGTGTGTGCTTACCTTGTTTATGTCATGTCATTCTTACTGTGACGCTGTCTTGTTAAGTGTATTGTTCTCATTTTTCCAAGATTGTAAGTGTTAGTGTAACTGGTGCTAGAGTCCTACTTGTGATTCCACAGTGTATGTTTTATGTTAACACACCTTGGTATAATGGAGAAACAAGTATAAGTATAGTAAAAAAGATAAATAATTGCATAATTTATTAAGTTGGTTTGTGATAAGCTGTTTAATAGCTTAAGAGATAATATCTAAGGCAGATGTGAAGAAAAAGGAAGAAGTTAGAGTAATTTAATTCAAAGTAATAGAACTATTATTCACATCATTACTACTAAGTATAAATTGCCAATTTAAGTAAGTATGAATATTTGTAATACTAGTTATTAAATATAAATGAGTATCACAATGTGAAAGGTAAATAAGTCAATTTAAGTTTTTAAAATGAAGTTCTATGAGAGGATAGTTCAAGCAGTAAAGTCTTTTCCTTGTGGGAGGTCCTGAATTCAATCTCCAGCACTCACATAAAATCCAGAGCAAACTGCTCGGTGCTCCAACCCTAGTTCTGGAGACACAGAGCAGGGGTATCTCCAGACCTGCCTCAAGGTGAAAGACAGTGGTTCTGAGGCTGTCACCTGAGGTTATACATATAGACATACTGACAATACATGATGTAAACATAAAAATGAATAAATGAAAGCTATAAAGCAGTATTTCTCAACTTTCCTAATGATAAAACACTTTAATATAGTTCCTCATGTTTTGGTGACCCCCCCAACCATAAATTATTTCATTGCCACTTCATAACTATAATTTTACAACTTTTATGAATCATAATATAAATAACTGATATACAGGATATCTGACATGTGACTCACAAGGGACTTGTGCCCCAAAGGTAGAGAGCCACTGCTCTAAAGTTAGTTACAACAATATGTTATATATCTTGTCATATCCATCTCTCTTTACTTACATTTTCCAAGATATATGTAATAAATGCAAGTAAAGAGAGATGGATATGACATCAAAGAGCTGTTATATGACAGAGAAGATGGTGGTGACTCACACCTTTAATCCCAGAACTCAGGAGTCAGAGGCAGGCAACTCTCTTAAAATTCAAGGCCAGCCTGGTCTACAGAGCAAGTTCCAGGATATCGTGGGCTACACAAAAATAAACCCTACATCAAAAAATAAAAAAATGTTAAAAAAAAATCACAAAACATTTTTAGATGTTTATTTTTATTATTGGAGATTTTCAAGACTTAAAATTTACATACCCAATTCTTCATGTGTTTTGTCAAAAAATTGCAAATATTGTAAGAATTATCTACTCAATATAATAAGAAATATTGAATAGAAAAGAGATTTTATACCCAGGAAAGCTAATGAGTGTGTTCTGAATCCTTTGAGAGATGAGAGTGTCTGAACATATTCATGTACTACACAGATCACTTTCTATTTAGTCTAATTGTTGTTCACCTAAAGAAAGTATGCTGATAATCAAAAATTAAGAGTACTAAAGATTTGGTGTAGATTAAGGGAAGGTTTGCTGTCTTGTGAGTCCCTCATAGTACCACCTATTGACACTTTGCAAATATTTCTTGCATTTTATAGACGTTCACTTGAAATGCTTAATAACTTCTGGCAGTACAGGTTTGACATCCTTCAGACTCCTTGTCCTTATGTGTATAGTAGCATATTTTAATATTAATAGTATTAAGTCATTATTTAATTCAGCAGGAATAAATATGTCATCTTTAAATTATTATAAGCAGTTAAAAGGATGCTGTAATATATATACAGTTGATTTTCTTATATTTTTTTCTGCTTTAAAATTAGCAGCCCTTAGTGCTGTGCTTTTCTAGTAGAGTGATTTTTTTTTCCACAAGCGTTTAAAAATGTTTTCACTGTAGTAATTAACTTATGTAAAGTCTTCTGTTCCTTGAGAAACTTATCATAGAATTGAACTTTATTGCTTGCTAATTTAACTAGGTTTCTAATATGCACTAATATTCTAACTTTTTAGAAAAAATTATTTATAAAATAGGATTTAAGAAAGAAGTAATTCAAATTATAATATATGTATCTCTGTACTGTGCCATATTAATCTTTGAAGTTATATAGTATAAAAACTTAATTTGTCTTTTGTAATAATCAGAAATTGAGACTTTAGATAAATTACTATTTTGATAACTATTCATATGATTAGATGAAATATTCCTAAACCTTCAAAATAAACTAATTTCTATTTGGTAAAAGTCTTAATGCTTGTAAATAATTTAAATTTAACATTTTTGTAGTCTGAGAGTTTTCTGCAATTATAGGAGCTAAAGCAAAATATATAAAATTAGAATTTATATATAATTAAACAAAGTTTTTTTCACTGGCAATCTGTTGCCATAGCTAAAATTTTTAATATCATTGTACATGTTACTGACTTAGCAAACACTTAATTTGTACAATGAAAATAAGATATAAGCGTAAAAAGTTACCATATTCACTCTCTAATACTGAATCAATTTGAAGTGTTTTTAACAATTGCTTGTCATGTTGCTTTTAGTATTAAAATCATATATAATAATTATGAAAAGTACTTTTTAAATGTTGATATTTTATGTCCAAATGTCTACATCACTGTTCTCAGGGAGAACAGCCACTGACAATCACATTTTCATATCCATTGAACAACCAATATGTATATCATTTTTCTTCAGAGCGGCATTTTTAAATGCTTTGTAAAGATTTCATTTTACCTAAATAGAGAGGACTTATTGGCCATGCATTCCAAATTTAAGGGGATAATGGCTCTGGTTTCCTGTTGTTTTAAATTTATTTGCCTATATATTACTAGAAACTCATTTTTACATGTTTTATATTATATAATTGCTATTTGTAAAGTCTATATTATGTTTATATATGTTTCTGTATTCACTCACACATACTTTAAGGAAATAGAAAGAAGCAAATATCTTTTTATTGTCTAAAATAGCATAAGTGATGAAGTATTTTAGTAATTCTTTCATGTTAAAGTCTTCAGGGATGTATACTTCAGTTAACATTTGAGTGCCTCATTTGAATAACCTGTTAGCACAGTCCTTACATAAGCAATACATTTATGGTATGCTGCTGCATATTGACTGTATTTGAGTTTTAGGTAAAATGAAGTATAGGTTGATCGTGTGATGTATCTGTGCAAACTATATATTACACAAATTGTTATTAGAATGTGAAAAATAGGATTAATGTTATCATTAATTGTTTAGCAAAATAATTTGGCACGATTAATCATGCCAAATCATGATTGATTATGATTTCCTAAGCTTTGAGATAAACCAGTTACCTTTTGATAAAAGATTAAGCTTGTGTTTCTTTATGCTTTTCTTGAATTTTTTGCAAGTAGTTTCTCCTAAGATTCCTTATTCTTATTTCTTTTTCTTTTTTCATTTATATAGGGAGGGATATTTTAATGATTTGGTTTTCATTTGGGTTAAGGTTTTTTTTTTTTTAATTTTGATATTTAAAGTGATGGTTTACATACATGCCATTATTATTTGTACGTGTTGCATTTTCTATGTAGTCTCCATTGCTGGCATCTTTATAAAACAACAGATTGTTTTTTGTCATAGGCTTGTACTAGAGCAAATAATGTTCTCGCTTAAGGGTCTCGGGGTTTCCTTCTTACACTGAGTCCTAAGTCTAACAGCAAAGTCTGCTCTTGATGTTAATAAATGGCATGACACACTACATCTACGGAGAGCTTTGGACAAAGCCTTGATTTTCAGAACTTTGGTGTGTGGTTTACTCAGGTGGCTTCAGTTTCACTTTAGCAAAATTGTATTTCCTATTGGTGCTGGAGCTCAGAAAATGTTACTGTGAAAGCATCTTCTGCAGATGATACTCTGTTCCCTTTCCTTGTTGATATTTTTCTTTCTTAAACTTTGTTGCTCAGAATATCTTTAATGCTAGCCAAGGAGTCAGGGATTTGGACGTATTTTCATGGACTTCCAAAGCTTTTTTCCCCCAGGTGAGTTAACTGTAAGGAACAATAAGCATTTCCTGCTGTCTCAGCATGTGCAACAGGTTTTACATTGTCTTTGAGGTGTTGCTTAGGATTAGTAAACTGACAAGTTACCAGGGGTGGGGGGAGGGGGAAATGTGCAAGTGCTACAGTGTAGTTTCCCCTCTCCTTTCCCTCCAGGGTGCTAAGGCTTTAAAGAAGCAGCACTCCTCACAGGGCTTCCCAGCTGCAGGGCTGTCTCCAGCAGTTCGCTCCAAGTTACTTTGTCAGAATAACCTTACATAGGTAGTGGTGATGTGGTCTTAAAACTCTTCTATTCAGCTCCAGCCTGTTCTTTTTGAATTGTCCTTTTAAATATTTATTTTAGATAAGGGGTTGGGAATTGAATGAGAAATAAATAAATATAAATATATATTATAAATGATTGAAATCCACCAGTTTTATAATCTGGTGTCTGATCTCACATTGCTGTACTAAAATGTACTTTGTAGGATTGCTTAAGAATGACATCCACAGTTATAATGTTATGTCCACCAATTAGTTTCATATGGTTTAATACAAAAGAACTTTTCATCTTTAGAAAGAATGCATTGTTTTCTAGTTATCTTATATAGCTTCATTATGATTAGATAAATACTGTCCTTGCTGACAGGTTAGAAGGGTCTTAGCTTTGCCACGGTTCCTCCCTTGTTCCCCTTGACACACATTCACTGGGGAATCTTAGGAGTGATTCAAGAAGGTCATTGAGTAACAAAGATTTTTTTATGCTCAGGTTGTGCATTTTGCTGTTATTTTTAATGTCAACATGAAACGTTAAAAAACACAAGAGTTTCCTCTTCTGACATAATATATTACTGAAGTTTACCATTGAGAAGTAGGAACTTTTAAGTATTTATTCAAAAATCTTGTGATTATACTAGCACTATTCAAAGTTTATATCCTAGTATACTCTTAAATTTATTTTTAATGTTCTCTTTATTTTTATAGAAGTGTATATACAGATTTTTACAAATATATATATTCATAATCATATGTCTATTTTTTTACTTTACTTACAAATCTAGTATTTTTTAGTCACTAATGGCCTCATTTAATAGTGATATATGCAGTACATTATAATAAATATAAATAAATTATTGCCATAGTATATATTTGTTTTAGGAAAATTTTCTGCTCTTTCATTACCACCAGGTAATTTACAAAGTATCTTGTGAGGAGCCTAGATTATAGGTACATACCAGTAATCCTCCCACTTAGGAGGCTTGTTAGGTACTAGCCAGTCAGCCCTGCATAGCAAGACTTAGTCTCAAAACAACAATAAAAAAACTAATAATTTTAATACATTACTGAAGTACATATGAGTTCTTGAATCTACATGTATTTTTGCTCCAGTATTTATCTTTAGTAACCAATTGTCTATTTGAATATATATATATATACATCTGCTAATATAAAGATACTTGTAGAAATAAAAATCTGCTATAAAGTTTATCATGTGTAATGCTACTATTGTTATTATTTATATAACTTTTTCTTATTCTTTCCTAATTTTATATGTGTCTCATGGTTATTTCTAACTATGTAAATACAATTCATAGAATTTATAATACAATATTTAAAGGTAGGCTTGTTTGTTTTTAAGACATGTAGTTGTGATTCAATACTTGCCTAAGTTCAGTCATCAACACTACAAAGAAAACAGTAATATGGAAACAGAAAAACCCCAGTGTATGCATATTGCTGTATCGCCCTGTTTGTTCCATAGGAAATATTTCATCACAGTATTGACATTCAACAGGAAATACAGAGTAGGATCTTTTCACTTAGAAATAATACTTTTTAATGTAGAAATTTAAATACAGTTTATTTTCTTTAAAAATGTATCTTTAGTGGCAATCTATCCTCTCTACTAAAAATAGGCCTTTTTTTTTTCTGCCACTAGCATTGATATGTCACAGAATAGTGCTGGCCTAGCAAATCTAGAAAGATATTTTCTTTTGTACTGTGGTTTGCCAAGATCTTATAAGCATTTCATATACTATAGTACTGCATTTCTCTAATTTGGAGGTGAGAAAGACAAAAATTCAGTTAATTTCCTGTTCCTACTGGGTTTTTTTCTCCTCAAATTTATTTTAAATATCAATGTTTAAAATTGAATAGTTTCTTTAGTAGTATTAGTATTGGGTATTATTTTAATTATATATTCTTAATTGGAAATCTTATAGACTTGCTCCAAAAACTCTTAAGATTATGAAAGTGGTAATAGACTATATTTTGTTTATTTTCTTTTCCTATTCAATTTTTTAGGAACCTAAAACTAATACTGATGACTTTTTCAAAGACATGAACTCCTGCTGCCCACAGGAAGCAACAATGCAGGAACGTGATCACCCGTTCTTGAGAGGCGGGCCAGGCATGTACAAGGTAGTGAAGACAGGGCCTTCAGGCCACAACGTCAGAAGCTGCCCCAACCTTAGAGGTATCCCAATTGGAATGTTAGTTCTGGGAAACAAAGTCAAAGCAGTGGGAGAGGTATGGATTCTTGTAGCTTCATGACTTTATGATACCCATTCTTATTGTAATGTAATCAAGCATCACTTTTTTCCAGATTGTCATTTCCATCTCAGGTTCTTAAATGTTCATGTTGTGGACTTTTACTTGGTTTGGAAACACTATGACATAATTTTCTGTGCTTTAAAAAATTATTCTCATAAATATCTTGTGAAAACAATATTTGCATTGTTTATATTAACATGTAATAACATGTAAGTTATATTGTATATATAAATGCTCCACATTTGGATATAGCTTTTCATTATTCTAACTGTATGTTATGGGTTGTCAGCACTTAAAACATTCTCTATGAATTGGTACAGAGATGTGACCCTTCAAAAGTTTTCGTTTCTTTGTTCCCATTCACAGGTCTCACTGAAGTCCTGAGCAAATAAAATTATTCTTTAGACCACTGTGGCATTTGCCTCCGCAGATAAGCTTGAAGATGTAGTGTGTCATGCTATTTCTCAGGGTCAGGGTCATTTCAAAGTACACTGTAGGCACCAGTAACCTAGGAATACTGCCTATACTTCCTTAGGACATTTTAGGCCTAAAAAATAAGCCTTGGGTTTTGGGCATACTTGAAATTATACAGAGATGATCTTTGTGATTTAAAGATATTATTTTAATTAAAGGCTTACATAAACAGTATTTCATAGATGTTTTAAATTCTGTCTTACCTCAGGCTGTGGTCTTAATTTCAGAATTTCACAGTAGGAATGTGATGGAATCATTACATTGTTCACAAACATTTAAGCATTTGTATTGGTTTTCAGCCTGGATGCCCTGAAAGAGTTAAGCCAATCAATCATGCTTTCTGTTATATACCAGGTAACCAATTCTGAAGGTGCATGGGTGCAGCTGGATAAGAACAGCATGGTAGAGTTCTGTGAGAGTGATGAAGGAGAGGCGTGGTCCTTAGCTAGAGACAGAGGCGGAAACCAGTACCTACGGCATGAAGACGGCAAGTTGGCTTCAATTTGTGATTTGTTTTCATTAAACTTTTAGTATACGTACATTTTATGTTTATTGCATTATCTTTCCTTAAAGAGGTTTTCGAATGTTTATTTTTTAAGTAAAAGAAAATCTAAAAGTTTAAACATCTTACAGCTAACAAAGGAGACTTGTAAAATCCTTGCATACTAAATGAATGTCCACAAAGGAGGAGATCACAAGAATGCTGAGAGCAGAGTCATGTCTTTGTTTAAACGTAAGACCAGGTTGCTCTTGCATTACCAACATTGGCTTGTGTGCCTCACTCTTTACCGTGAGGCTGGATCTGAGCTGGAATTTCAGTTTTCAAACTAATTTCAGTATTATGTGAGGAAATCACATTTAGCTGAATTTTCTCTCAAGAAAGGAAAGTTGAATAAATGCAAAGCATCTGTGTATGCATCTATTGTTGTCTGAACTAGCTTTCCATGCTGTTTGCCAACATTGATATCACCAAGATTCCTGTCTTGACCCCTTTTGTTTTTGTTGATGGTGACAAAACTTTTATTTCTCATTGTCTTGAAATCAAGATGCTGAGTCTCTTGAGGACAGGCTGTCTTTATGTCCCAGTTTGTAAATAATTCTGATACTTACCAGCTAGCTCATTATAGGCTTATGTAAATGCAAGCTAGTTTAAAACGTCATAGGTATGATATCAAAATAGAATTTTCAAAAATATATAACTATTCATATATTCATATATATAGTCTTTATTCTTAATTTAGTGTCCAATTTATTTTTATAATGCCCATGTGTCTATTTTTCGCAATAAGAGGGGGCCACTTAAAAGCATATATCCATTTTTTATAATTTCCCTATTTACTTGATTAACAAAAGCAATAATTTATAATATGCCTCAACCTGTTAAGATGGTCTGACTGAGAACCAGATTTAGCTCAGATCTTCCTGAGGGATTACTTTAAATCAAACCATTTCAAACTCTAAGGATTTTCTCTGATATATGAATAGGGAAAAACACGGACAAAATTTAACTGTATAGCTGTGACTTTTATTGTAGAACAAATTCTTCTGGACCAGAATTCTCAGCCTCCTCCTCCAAGCCCTTTCTCAGTACAAGCTTTCAATAAAGGGGCGAGCTGCAGTGCTCAAGGATTTGACTATGGCTTGGGAAATAACAAAGGTAGGCCTCTGAATGTGAGTCTCTTACTGCGGAGACTTCAGGAAAGTCTTGTTACTTTTTACTCATTTTGTCCTTCCCACATGTTGTCATTAAAATGTGTTCATGCTAAACTAAGACTCAAAGTGCTTAACAGGTGTTCTTTTTCACAATATTGTATTATATCAATTTCTGCCTAAGTTTCCTGGATTTCTTACTCAAATTGATACTGTTTTAAATCCTTCTGAACTTGTATTCTAAAGACCTAAATCGCTACATCTAGTAAATAATTTGTAACATGACCTGTTATTAGGAGATAAATGCAAATGAGCAACAAAGAATTTTCTTAAGCAGTCCATTAAAATTTACTGTTAGAAATGTCGAATATGAGCTTCATGAGTTGTATGTGGTTTAAATCTCTGTTAGATTACAGTTATATGAAATATTCCATTTGAACATAGTATGAATAATGAACTAGAAATCTGTAAAACTGAAACAACTAAGGTATTTTATTATGAAATATATAGCTGTTCATACATTAATGAACAGGTCAACATCATGGAGAGTCTAAAGAATTCTTCTGGGATAGTTTGCTCCTGAAATTAGTTCAAAATTGCCTTTATGGATAAATTCAGATATATTCTTTCCAATGTATCTAACCTTGGCTCCTTGAAAATTTGCAATATTGTGAGAAGTCAGCCACCCCCTGAGGAATAGGGGAGGAGGGTTGACAAGGAAGTAGCTTGACTTTTAAAATTTATTTTAGCCAGGCATGGTGTCTTAGTCTAGTAACTTCAGCACCAGAGAGAGAAACAGATGGCCAGCCTAGGGCATATAGTTATATTTATCTGACTTGCAGTTTTTTAAAAATTAATGAAATACAAAATTCCATTGATGTACGATAAGCCACATTTATAATTGGCTTCATTAATGTCTGCAGGTTTTCCTTTTCTGTCTTGGCTGGGTCGCTTTCACAGGCTTGTACAGCTTGTATTTTCTCTTACCTCTGTTAACTTACAGAGAAGGTGCTAGCTGGGCTCTCTTCAGGTTCTGTTTTCTCTAGTGTTGTCAGCTCTTAAATGAGAATGTCACTGTTTACTTACTGCCACTGATCCTAAGGAACAATGCATCCAAATCGGTGTTGCTTTTAACGTGTGCCTTCCCTGTGAGCCTGTCACTGTCACTCTGCTGACTGCTCTCACATGGTAACTCAGTCTTTAAAACTAAATGGAATTTAATCAAGCAATGTAAAAATAAAATCACTTTTTAAGAAATGTGTTGCTGTAAGCATTTATTGAATAGAAATAAAAAGTACTTTTAAAGTACTTTTGTAAATATTGTTTTAAAATAACATTCATTTAGGAATATATGTGTATCTACTGAGAAAATATTACAAAGGTTAAATTTGATGAAATGTGTCTACTATTTAACTGTTTTCTCTTGTTTGTTTTTTTTTTACTGCACAAGATTAAGAAATTTCTTGCAAAAGTATTTTGATTTAGAACAATTCTAACAATTCTTCAAAAACTAAAGTATTTTCTGGAATCTGAAGTGTTTTGTTTTTTTTAAAAAAACTCAGTACTTATGCAATTTAAATGCATTATTTCATATAAATATGTACCACGTGGCAGCTCAATTGAGATTTTTTTATTTAATTTAGTAAATATAACCGGAAATGCATTGTCAGTTTCTTCATTGACCTGACTGAAGGCTTTCCTCTAAAGTATTTGAAATGTATAAGTTTTCATAAATACAGTTTTTCATCTAATTACATTATTTCTGTCCTTAAGCTAGTTTATTAATATCCTTCATATTTATTATAAGGAAAAATACTGATCAAATTAGGTAACGCATTCATTTTTTGTATTATAGGAATTATAAAATTTAGCAAAAGAATTCCTGCTTTTGCAAAAAATACAGTTTCCTTAGCAGAAATCATTTCTAGAAGAATGTGTTGACTTATGACTGTAGTTGCATTGCTGAGTTGGAAATATACTTTCTCTCCATTGAGTATACATTTTAAGAAAATGAAGTTCAGAAGTGAATATTTCCTGCATGAAATACTCTGCAGAGGAGGGAGGGTGGCATTAGTTCTTACTGAGAACCATGGGACAAACACCTTTTACCATACCTAAGATCTTCATTCCTCTCTGTCTCGTTCTTTCTCTCAATTCAGTATTAATAAACTTATATATTCCTCACAGATCCTTTATCTGTCACAAATAATAGGGAATTATATATGAATTTTAATTAGATTGGCTTCTGTTGACTACTGTATAAGACTGGGGGAGTGTGTCCACTGAACACCTTAAACCAACTAGCATGTAGAATCAGCTCCCTAACGTGAGAACAGTGATCACCAGCCTCCCCTTTCTGAATCGGCAGAGCTGTATTTACTGTTAATGTACTTGACTGTTGTAAGAGCACCATTTACTTTACCATTTTGGATGTTATAAGTAACAAGTTGTAGTTTTGACTGTTTTGCCCACTGCAGGTGATCAACTGAGTGCCATATTGAATTCTATTCAGTCACGGCCCAATCTCCCAGCTCCTTCCATCTTTGATCAAGCTGCAAAACCTCCCTCTTCCCTAGTCCACAGCCCATTTGTGTTCGGACAGCCCCTTTCCTTCCAGCAGCGTCAGCTTCAGAGTAAGTCTGTCAGCCTTCTGCCTCCTCCAGCCTTTCTGAAGCTTGTCTCTAGTTACGGTCAGCCTATTAGCCATGACCTCAACTGACTGCTTTTGCTTAAGTAACTGTTATCCCACCCATATTTTTGAAGTATTTAAACTGTTCAGAGCTAAGATGTTCTGCACCTAAGACATTTGTTTTAATTAAATATTTATAAATTAAGGAGAGTTACTAAATCTGACCATTGTTCTATTTTTAATTCTAGTAAATTCATACTACAAAACATGTTCAGAAAGACATTTTTTATTTCATTTTATTAATATGCATGATTTTAGTAAGCATTAATTATAGTAGTAACTTCCATTGTTTCATTGACTTTTTTTGTTATTTGCCACAAGTCCAAAAAGAATCAGCCTGTTTTGCTAAGGCAGTTAGGGGAAAGGGAGGCACTGGTGGTTTCTTCTGCATGAACTTGATCTCCATGAACTGTAAAGCAGTTTGGAGTTCCATGGTGCCTTTAACTTGTCATTGCCTCACCACCTTTGTCCTTTGTCCCTCGGGCCTTATTTTGGTCATTTGGTTCCAGTGTTACAATCTAGGGTACCTCTATCCTTTACTTAACCATAACAATGGCCTACACTGCTTTAGAACATAATCTCAAACAAATCACACTTAACCGAGTGTTCATTTCTCTTAAAAGCCTCCTGAGCCTTTCCACTAAAATAAACTGCACTCTCACAACAGTAGGTTCTTTTGGCATTCCAATTTTCCTGTTGTCTGATTAAACACACTGAGTACCATGTCTATGGAAGCCTTACTTTCCAGCTCTTTTGGTTTGTTTGTTTGTTTGTTTGTTTGGGGAGATGCCTAGAATTCAACTCTGAGTGTTGTGTGTGCCTCAATTTATGGATCCATTATGTGGTCCTCTCACATGACCACTTCACTTATACCGCATTCACAGTTAAGCCTGAGTTACTATGTTACAGCAAGACTTTGGTAACTGTTGTTAGGATTACTTAAGAGAATACTCGAGATTCTAGGCAAAAATTATATTATTCACTGTTGTAGTATTATCAACATAAATTAAAGACAATACAAGTATGTGACCTTTCATGGGTTTATATTACATAACAAGCATGTTTAATACAGAAGCTTTGGACATGCAATTGCTATCATTTTCTACAGTATTGACATGTCTATTCTCTTAAGACTTTCAGGGAAACAGACTAGTGAGATATACTTGTTTTTCCTGTCTATGATAAGCAGTATTTGAGAAGAATGAAAATAAAGTAAAGACTTAATCTTGACTTATTAATTCTATGATGCACCAGCTATTTTATCATTACATGTGCTCTGGTTGTAGGATGTTCTAAAGTGGAAAAACAATACAGTCAAATGAAAAATTCTTATTATAGAAACTCAAATTCATTCTAATTTGATTGTAATAAGATAAATTTGCCTAATAATGGTCCCATATGTTGGCCTAGGGATGGGTGTTTGTTTATGATAAAGCACTTGCTTGTTCTGTGTAAGGCCCTGTAGTCTCCCCATGAAGAAAGATGACAGTAAATTTGATTTATCCAGCTATGCTCTAGTTGCAGATGTTTTTATGCCAGTATCATTTCATACACATTATGTGTATCATTGGTACCAACTCTTTTTTTATATATAATTTTTTGTTGTTGTTTATTCACTTTATGCCCATTGACCCTCCCAGTCACCTCTCCCACAATCCTTCACTCATCCTCCTCTTTTACTTTGAGTGGGTGGGGAATCCTGGGGATTCTCCCTCCCTGGTACTTCATGTCTCTACAAGGCTGGGTGCATCCTCTCCCACTGAGGCCAAAGAAGGCAGCCCAGCTAGAAGAACATATCTCATAGACAGGCAACAACTTTTGGAATAGCCCCCTTTCTAGTTGTTCAGGACCCTCCTGAAGGCCAATCTGCACATCTACTACATGTGTTCCAGGAGGCCTAGGTACAGCCTGTGTATGCTCTTTGGTTAATGGTTCAGACTCAGAGTCCCAAGGGTCCAGGTTAGTTGACTCTGTTGGTCTTCCTGTAGAGTTCGATCCCCTCTGGGTCTCTCAATCCTTCCGCCTGTTCTTCCTTAAGAGTCCCAAAGTTCCATTCACTGTTTGGCTGTCTGAGTCAGCTGCTCGGTGAAACCTCTCAGAGGACATGTTTCTGTTTTCAAGTATAACAGGGTAACATTAATAGTGTTAGGGGCTGGTGCTTGCCTGAGGGAAGGCTCTCTAATCGGGCCTGTTATTGGTTGGCCATTCCCTCAGTCTCTGCTCCCTCCTGCATTTCTTATAGACAGGATATATTTTGGGTTGAAAGTTTTGTGGGTATATTTGTGTCCCTAGTGCTCCAGTGGGGTTCCTGCCTGGCTACAGGAGGTGGCCTCTTCAGGTTCCCTATCCCCAATGTTGTGAGTCGCAGCTAAAGTCACCCCCATTGATTCTTGGTTGCCTAACCTCTCCCAGTTTTCTGTGTAGTCCCGGAGAAGCCCTGTACCTCCTCCCCTGTCAGTGCAGATTTTCATTCATTTGCATGGCCATCCAGCCATCTCTCCTCATTGCCCACACCTGATCCAGAGCCCCTTATTCCCCTTCCCATTTCCCTCCCCCCCCCAGTTTCCTCACTCCATCTGCCTCTTAAAACCATTTTGTTCCCCCTTCTAAGTGAGATTCAAGCTTCCTTGCTTGGACCTTCCTTCTTGTTTGTTTAGCTTCTTTGGGTCTCTAGAGTGTAGCACGGGTATCTGTTACTTTATGACTAATATCTACTTACAAGCGAGTACATACCATGAATGTCCTTTGGGGACTAGGTTATCTCACTCAGGATGATATTATCAAGTTCCATCCATTTGCCTGTAAAATTCACGATACCTTGTGGAGTAGAGAGATAAACAGAATTCTTAACAGAGGATGGCTGAGAAGCATGTAAAGAAATGTTCAAAGCCCTTAGTCATCAGGGAAATGCAAATCAAAACAACTCTGAGGTTCCATCTTAAACCCATCAGAATGGCTAAGATCAACACCTCAAGAGACAGCACCTTCTGGGAGGACATGGAGCCAGGGGCGCACTCCTCCATGGCTGTGAGAGGGATTGCAAACTCTTTGGAAGTCAGTTTGGTGCTTTCTCAGAAAATGAAATAGTTCTTCCTCAAGATCCAGCTATACCAATCCTGAGCATATACACAAAAGATGCTCCACCATATCACAAGAACATTTAATTACCTATGTTCATAGCACCTTTATTCTTAATAGCCAGAAACTGGAAACAACTTAGATGCCCCTCAACTGAAGAATGAATAATAAAAAAAAATGTAGTACACCTATACAATGGAATACTCAACGACTAAAAACAAAGACATCATGTATTTCTCAGGTACCACCAGTTCTTTACCACCACCTTTCAGCAAATTTAACTGTGGCCTAGGTAGATTGCAGCAATGATTCTAAGTCATTACTATCTTGTACTCCAACATTGGGAGGTTCTTAGATCATTTTCCAATCCACACAGTCTCAGCAGAGTATAACTAAACTCTGTCTTCCAAATTCCAGAAATCAGAAGTCTCTTTAGTATAACATTAAGGAAATATGGGGCTAAAATATAATCTCAATATTTGAAAATAATTTATTCTTATTTTTCATATCATGTTAGGAAAGTCAGTATAACAAGTATTTATTAAGACCAGAGCTTTTATTGCTCTCATCCCACTATATTTTATCTTTTTATATACTATGTTGTATTTAAACCACTTTCTTGTTCTCACTACCAAATGAGGATTGCCTTACAGTTTTATGTTAATAAAGTAAAATATTATTTCAGTGATGATATTCACCAATTTAACCTATACTGACAGCAGCACTAAGCAGTAACCACACTTTATTTTGGCACGTTAATGGATCCTTATCTGAAGTCATACTCTGATTGACGAGTAAAACACACATAGAGGGTGACTAAATGATGTTCCCTAGAAGGTTGCACAGTGAAGTAAGTGGCAGTAGCTGCGTCAGACTGTGGCTGCAGACGGCAGACGTTACACTTTATCCTCACCCTGTCTTCCTAAGTGCTACACAGCCTACTCCTTAATGAACATTTTAGAAGTTCTGTTTTGATAAACTGACTCCTTTTTATAATTCTACTTTCTATGTATTGCATTAGAATAAAAAATTTCCTAACTATTGTAACTCAGGTTTTCAGTTAACTAGACAAAATCAACAGACAAATAAAGTACCCACATGTTAGGCTTAGCATTTCTCTTAGCTTTATTTTTAGTACTTTCTGGGATATTTGCTTTCACTCTTATTCTTTTTTGCATAGTTTTTCACTACTTTAGAATTGAAAATAATCTATGAAAATAATCATTTTATATGTGTGGGTTTTACATATACTTGTTTCTGTCTGTGTCTGTGTGCACACACATACAGGTGCATATGTGTGGAGACTAGAGGTCAACATCTGGCTGCTTTTTGAGCCAAGGTCTCTCACTGAGCCAGGAACTGGCTTACTGATTGTGCTAACCAGTGATTCTCTAACCAGTGATTTGAGGGGTCAGCCTATCTCTGCCTCCTCAGAGCTGGGTTGACAGACATGTACCCCAGCCCCAAGGGGCTGCATGCTGTGATCTAAACCTCATGGTTCCACAACAGACACTTTACCCACTCAGTCACCTCTCAAGCCCCCAAACTGGTAATTTTTAATTGTCAGAATTATTTTATATCAAATTATTTTAAATATGATATAAATATTCTTTTTATACAATAGAATATTGTGCAAATAATAATTCTATTAAAGAATTATTGTTCTAGAAGAACATTATAACAGATTTCCTTTGTGTGTGTATGCCAAGTTTAGGATTTTTCTTTACTATTCTACATTTAGTAACTTTAAACTTATGGAATTTGAAAAACTAATAAGTGCTGCCAGGCAGTGGTGGCGCACACCTTTAATCCCAGCCCTTGGGAGACAGAGGCTGGAGGATATCTGAGTTCAAGGTCAGCCTGGTCTACAGAGTGAGTTCCAGGACAGCCAGGGCTACACAGAGAAACCCTGTCTCAAAAAAAGAAATAAAAGAAAAGAAAAAGAAAAAGAAATAAATAACTGCTTTAGGAATATGTTTCCATCGCTTCTCGGCCTTTTGGCTAACTAAGATCAAGTGTAGGATTATGTTTCCAGTGAGCAAAACTGAGAAGGGTCAACTATGAGTGAGGGTATTACATTCCTAAAATAGTAACCAGGTTTTGTTTTGGATTGTTTTTTGTTTGCTTGCTTGCTTTTAAGACAGTGTCTCACTGTGTAGTCAGGCTAGCCTGGGACTCACTTTGTACATGAGGCTAGCCTTGAAATCACAGAGATCTGCCTGCTTATGATCTTTCTTCAAGTCAATAATGATAGTATGTGCAGTGTGACTAAGATAGTCTACACTCCTGAATTGCTCATTCAGTGCAGTAATTTCCATTATATTATCCTTCCTAAAATGTCATTTTCAGTTCTCTCAGTATTGCCCAATAGGAACCTAGAAAACCCTTGGCAGTGGCCCACCTTGATGCTAGCACATAATGGGAAATTTATAAATAGAATGCTAGAAGTGAATTTAATAAATACATTTATCTTTTTCTAAAATAAGTGCTCAACCTGGATTTTATTTCATGCACATGTAACATTGTATTATAACCCTTGAAAATTTTCTGTCAGAATCCACAGTCATTCTCATGTTATAGCTCTCTAATGGGTTACATATTTCTGACAGTGAAATTTATCATTTTTTAGTCAGTGCTTAATTGTTGACTTACTTTAAATGATAATTTATGCCATTTTTTCCATTCTGGGAACCTGCACTTTTGTGTATTTGCCACAAGAGGGCAACAGATGCCCTGATTTCTTTGAGTGTGGTATCAGGAATGGTCCAGAAATCATGCATTCAGACCCAAACCACAAGTTTTTAGATTGCTTTACTTATTAAAATTTGAAAGTTTTACTGTTCACTTATTTTTGTACACAAATAATAAATTTAAAGCTCAGTTTTTGTGACAGTAAATAAAGTGATCAGGGGATCTGATACTGGGAATTCAAAACAAAGAAATGAAAGAAGTAAAGACATAGGAGTACAGAGAAAAGGTTGTTTAAGGTGAGTTTTCATTAGAGTGGACGTGACACAGGACTGGCTGTGACGAGCTAGTGGCACCCACAGCAGCAAGGTTTGTGGGGGCTCAGGTAGGGACTGCAGAGAAGCCAGATTATTCTTTCATTATTTTTACTGTTACTATCTTTAGTGAAGTATTTAATGTCCAAAAGATAGTTCATGTTGTAGAAATGAATTAAATGTTTGGTCTCACCTGTAGAATTTAATTATTTTTAAAAATGCCTTTTTAATGTTAATAAAGTATTTTATCCATTAACCCTTCTTTTGTAAATAGTCTCAGTATGTCCCTAGTCACACTTTATTTCCTTTAGTCATTTAACAGTATGCTTTTTTGACCCTGAGAAAATGTAATTGTTTATTCTGAATGATAGATACATAGCAATGCAGCCTAGAAAATGTTTACAGGTGTTTTTCCCTCACACTTAAGACATTTTGTCTTGCACATATGTTATAGTTCCCCACACTGTAGTCTATGGATGAGAACCTCGGGGTAGTGGCCTTCTTTGGAGCTCTCACCCCACCCATCTTCTGTCTTAGGATAAGCCTGGGTCCCAGACTGGAAGCCTGCCGGGAAGGAGATAGCTTTCCTAGCTGACAGACTGATGGCATGCAGCACTGCCACTTTCCAGTCTGTCTCTTTGTTGGTGGTTCCTTTAACACTGCAGTTGAACCTAGGCCCTTGAGGCTGCTAGACAGACTCTGACACTGTCCATCTTCCCATTTCCAGCTTAGGCCTTGAAGAGGAGAAAAACGTCAGACACATCACTCTCCTAACGTTCTTGACAGTGGCTACAAACTACAGCTAAGATTTAAATGCATCAGAAGCTCTGCAGCTCCTTCTGATTTTCATAGACTTATGCAAAAAGACAAACATTCAAAAGTAAAGTGTTAAGTTGTAGTTTATGGTGGGTTTACCACACTGTCAACTCTCCATTTCTGACTGACCCCCTGGGGTGAGATCTCCTTCTGAGCCTTAGGACATTCTCTGGTTTGTGTGAGGTTGACAGCCTTGTGGTTACCCTCCTAGAGTCTTAGTTGTTCTCTCATTAGCTCTTCAGTTCTACTCTCATTTTCTTTGTTTTGTTTTGTTTTTTGTACCCTTCCCACAAGGGTGCATGGTTTTGCACCTGTGGGTCCAATCCCTGATGGTCTTGAGCAGTGCTGGAGTACTATCAATGTTGCATGATAATAGCGCCCATGTCTTTTGCTATGTATGTCGTACCGTAGGTTGCCTTATCTTTTCATTCTGCCTCACCCTTCACACGACACAAGTGCCATAAGAGTTAGGACTTCTTTTTCATCATTGTATTTTTGGTCTCTAGGATGATTGCTGATATATAATACTCAATATTGTTCATTGAGTTGTTTTTTTTTTATTTGTATGTCATGCATTTTTAAGTCATCTATAAGAATAACCCAGGCAAAAATATCACTCATGCTGTTCTAGATGTATATGTTATATGTAGGTTATTTTATTTGTGTGTATGTGTATGTTGCTGGCTTGTATGTGCATGAATGCATGCAGATAGATAAGTACAGCCAATTGTAGAGTTCAGGTGTCTTTCCTGAGTGCTGTCCTCTATTGCCCTCTTTTGATTTTGTTGAAGACAGGGTCTCTGACTGGAACTGGAGCTCACTGTTTCCTCTGGGCCAGCTGGTCACTGAGGTCCTGGCAGCCTCCGTCTCCACCGCCTCAGAGCCAGGGTTAAAGAGCACTCTGCTACCTCCACATTCGCAGTGATTCACACTCATGCCTCATAGCTATGTAGCAAGCCCTTTACCCACAGAGCCAGGACTCTACCTCCCAAGATTTTTATTTTCAAAAATGTTGTAAAAAATTTTCTCATTGCCAAAGTTTATGCTACTGATTAATTTTAATTGCCATCATTGCAATGTAGTGTTATAGGGTGGTGAAAATTCAGCTTTTTTTTCTTTTTTAGTTTTTCTGCTTTAAAGTTTTTATTATTTATGACTGCATTGAAAATAAGTAAAGTGTCTAACATGTCCCAATGAGTTTTAAATGTGCTTTGTGTTGTGAGACTTTTTGCCAACAGGATTTAATATCTTAAATAAAAGATCTATTACCAAAAAACACTAAATACTGGGGTTAGCCTTAAAAAAAGTAGATAAATGTACATTTCAACATTGGGCCATTCTAAGATACATATTTTGGAAATAATAATAATAATAATGAAACCATTCAGAAAACGAGACAATAGTTAAACTACAAGTAACATTTCCATCATTGTTTCCATGTATAACCTTGTTTACAGGTAAGCAATCACAGAAACTTAACAAACTAAAGAAATATTAGTCTAAATAGACATACTCAAATTTGATCAATCAGATTTAAAAGCCTTACAAATAACAATATATTTGGACACACTACATATACAATTCATCTAAATACATTAATTTGACCTTTGTTTTAAATCTTAATTTTATATAAACTTTTGAAAACTTTTACAGTAGCTTTAAGTAAGTGTATAATTGCATACCATTTGAACTGCTTTGTTTTTGCTTGTGTTCTCTAAGCTTTTGTCCATTGAATCTGTGCTGCTTCTTTGCCAATGTTTTCCACTAGACTCTCCATCTCGCAACCTTGCTTCTCGTGAGCGCATTTACAAACATTTGGGTGTAACTGGGCCTGCCTCTGCTCTCTCATCTCTGTCTCACAAACTGCAGGGTGGGTATGCGTGCCTCGTGAGCATCCGGCCGTTCTCAGTGGCTGGAGAGGAGCCTGCACATGCTCACTTCACCACTGTCCTGTCTGTCCCATTCCAGTTGTTAAACTAAGCTCGGTCATTTTATTTAGAATTTTGTGTTTGAAATTATTTATGATGTATCCATTTATATTATATTGTATTATACTTTGTCCTTTTATATATGTTTATCATACCTGGGGTTCAGATAGCATTCCTGTTACTCTTTAAAGCTTTGTAAGGTCTTAAGAGTTTGAAAAGGATTGCCACCAGATGCTGCATGTGAAGCATAAAGCTTGGATAAAGCAGTTTCTCATGGACAAGCTGGCTCGCAGACTCGTAGTGCTGTATGGAGCCTGATTAAGCAGCCTACCATCCTAATTGTTATAGAAACATTTTTAAAATTAGGTTAAAAGCTTTTTAAAACTTTGATTATTAAGAAGTACCACGGGCACATGTGCACACACTCTACCCCTTTCTATGATGAATCTCTCTTATACTATTTTAGTGACCTATTTTAAAAATTTTAAATTTAGACGTGTTCAGTGATTAACAGACGCAGTTTCAAATATTTAAAAGTATGCACTTGGTCCTTTAGAGTACAGCAAGTGCTTACTCAAATTTTTTGCCATAAAGTAATCTTTAATAAAAGGTAAGAAAACTTGCAGCCAATGGCATCCAGTGCTCAATACCTGCAGCCTACGTGATGGAAAGAGAGAGCAAACTCCCAAACACAGAGATATGCACACACACACACACACTAATAAAAATGGTATTAGTGATTTAATAAATAAATTCTTCATGTTTAACATGTTCAGTAACATTTAATTTGATTGACTATACAAAGTTTTTAGCTCATTCTTAGTAAGGATTCATTACAGGTTAAATTTTCTTTCCTACTACTTAAGTTTACATATTATGAACATAATTATGAAACCATAATTAATAACTTCTGCCTGTGAACGCATATGTAGTCCAAGAATTTAAATGAGGTATTTGTTTATAATTTTTTTTTATTTTAGGACATCAACATGATAATTTTTAGTAACAATTCATGCAGCAAAATTCTTTGAAAGCCATATGAAAATCATAAACAAAAATTAGCTTACAGGTTTACTGCTCCTAAATTTCACTTTAAAAATATTTTTAAAAACATTTTGAAGACATATGTTCTTTAAAAGGATTTAGTTATGATTTGATAAATACATCTTGGGAAGAAATTCTCCATCATTACTTATGCACTTGAATTCCAAGAGTTATTTAACTGTTGTCACTTATGGAACTCAAGGAAATATCCCCTC
This sequence comes from Apodemus sylvaticus, assembly GCF_947179515.1. NCBI lineage: Eukaryota > Metazoa > Chordata > Mammalia > Rodentia > Muridae > Apodemus > Apodemus sylvaticus. The sequence continues at coordinate 22,652,141 of NC_067479.1, forward strand.
TACTAGAGACAGTTTCTGACCCTCTCAGTATACAAGTGTGCGCATCTATATATATACAGAGAGAGAGAGAGATGGGGAGAGAGAGGGGGAAGAGCGGGGAAGAGAGAGAGAAAGGAACACAAGACTAACTTGGATGTTTAAGAAAGAGGAAAATTCATGATGTAGCAGAAATAGATAATGTTCAAAATACTTTCATTCTTTCAAAAGAACTACAGTTGTTTGCTACATATTGGGATGTTGCAGCTGAAGTACATATGTGTTGTACCATTGTGCTCTCCAAGAGCTATTCTGCCCTCTCATTTCACTACAGAATTATTCATGTTGACTCTAATTGTACACAACAACTGCTATCACATCTGCTGTGATTGCCAAAGAGTGGATTCTCAGAGTCTGAATGTGTTGGATAGCCAAAAAAAAAAAAAAAAAAAAAAAAAAGGAAGAAAAATGAGAAGTAAATGACGCAAAGTGGACCTGGACCTGGATTCTTTTCCAGAAGGAAGACAAATTCTAACAGTTATTGCTCAGACATACAGATGACTGCAGTGTGACTTCATACACGGGCAAATCAGAACACTTCTCTGCAGTGCCTACACTTACTGCCATCTCTTTTTTGGGAAAAGAGAGAAGAGGCTGCATTTATTACCAGTAACAAATTCCATTTCCTAGAACCTCTTTTATAAACACATAGCATTGTATCTAGCTGTTTTTTGCTTTTCCGTGACACTTGAATCACTTGGATCAGATTGCTCTCCTTCTAAAACAGTCTTTGCACTATAAGCAAGAGTCGTTTTATGGTTGTTTGTTTAAGGAGGAAAAGTAACGTTAATCTGAACCACCAACTAGGGACAAAGCCTGACTGTACTGCTTCAAAGAAAGCATAATATGCAGAATAGAGAAATTAAGGGAAGGCCAGATACCCATACCAAATGGTATCTGTGTAGAGTTATCTTGGGATTTGCCTTAGAAAGAGGTTTGGGGTTTTTGGTGATTGTGGTTTGTTTCTGTTACTCACTAGGCATGACGATCCCATTTCAGACTTGTCGTGCTCATGATGAAGGTCCTATGGTTTCTTTTATATGTGGGGCCCTTCAGTTCCAAATTCTATCAGCTAAGTTGCTAAGATCTTAAGATGAAAACTGTTTTCATATAACAGAGTGACTGTCCTACATGCTAATACACAACAGCTCTAGGATACCCATACTTTATTATGTCATTGTTATCAGGACATTAAACCAAGGTGTCTCCTGTATGGAGCTCTTCACTAACCTAGTTGCATTATATTTTACAATTAAATACAGTAATTATATAAATTGAGTTTCTTTGTTCACGAAGACCTATGCTGTTACCTTAAGTATGCTAAGTTTCACTCTCCTGAATTTCTTAACTTGGTTATTTTGTATGGAGGATATATTCTTCAAAATTTAATTTTTAAAGTAGTTACTTTCTTTCTAGTCTTTTGCAGAATTTAAATTCTAATTAGTCGCACAAGGGCTAGGGTTTATATTTGATCACTAATAGCTCATCTGGGTGAATACATACTCTTTATTCAATTTGTTTTGCTTCTATAAACATATATTATAGTAGCATGCATAATGAGAGAGTAGAATTTTATGGGAAATATTTTTATCTTATTCTTAACATGTTTTGTATATGTAAGTAATATAAATTTCGTAGCTTTTCTATTTTAGTGTTTAGTGTTTAAATTATCTTTATGTTGCATTTTATTAACAAATTCACTATGAAATGGATCATGCAGGTGACAGAGGAACTATCTCAACATCTTCAAGACCAGTCTGTACATCAGGAAAGTCAGAGCTGCCCTCTAAGCAGTGCAGAACAGTTAAACCCGATGGGCGTGTGAGCCGGACTACTGCTGACCAGAAGAAGCCACAGGGTACAGAAGGCTTATCTGCTAGTGAATCCCTCATGTTAAAATCCGATGCTGCAAAGTTGAGGTCAGACTCCCATAGTAGGTCACTGTCCCCTAACCATAACACTCTGCAGACACTGAAGCCTGACGGGAGGATGGCTTCTGGCTTCAGGGCCGAATCCCCAGGGCCAGGCTCTAGGTCATCCTCTCCTAAGCCCAAGACCCTGCCGACTCCCAGGCCTAGCCCATCTGGTGCTAGCTCTCCACGCTCCTCCTCACCGCAGGATAAAAATCTACCTCAGAAAAGCACAGCTCCTGCTAAGACAAAACTTGACCCACCTCGGGAACGTTCCAAGTCAGACTCATACACACTTGATCCAGACACCCTCCGTAAGAAGAAAATGCCCCTCACAGAGCCATTGAGGGGGCGGTCCACATCACCAAAACCAAAACCAGTAGCACCAAATGATCTTAAAGACTCACCAGGGTCTGAGAACAGAGCCCCTTCTCCCCATGTAGTGCAGGAAAACCTCCATAGTGAGGTGGTTGAAGTCTGTACTTCAAGTACTTTAAAAACAAATAGTGTCACAGACGGCACCTGCGATGACAGCAGTGATTTCAAGAGTGTGGATGAAGGTTCAAATAAAGTGCACTTCAGCATAGGAAAAGCACCGCTGAAAGATGAGCAGGAGATGAGAGCATCACCCAAAATAAGTCGGAAGTGTGCTAATAGACACGCCAGGCCCAAAAAAGAAAAGTCTAACTTTCTTTTCAAAGGAGATGGAGCCAGATCTTTAGAGCCAGCCAAGCAAGCCATGTCCCCGTCTGTGGCCGAGTGTGCCAGGGCCGTCTTTGCCTCTTTTCTGTGGCATGAAGGCATAGTACATGATGCAATGGCTTGCTCTTCCTTCCTGAAATTTAATCCTGAACTTTCCAAAGAGCACGCTCCTATAAGAAGTAGTTTGAATAGCCAACCACCCACAGAGGAAAAGGAAATCAAGTTAAAAAATAGACATTCATTGGAAATATCATCAGCGCTAAATATGTTTAACATTGCACCTCATGGACCAGATATATCCAAGATGGGTAGTATCAACAAAAATAAGGTCTTGTCTATGCTCAAGGAGCCACCTCTCCATGAGAAATGTGAGGACGGAAAATCAGAAGCCACTTTTGAAATGTCCATGCATCATACAGTGAAGTCTAAGTCTCCGCTTCCCTTAACATTACAACATTTAGTGGCTTTCTGGGAAGATATCTCTTTGGCTACAATCAAAGCTGCTTCCCAGAATATGATTTTTCCAAGTCCTGGTTCCTGTGCAGTCCTTAAAAAGAAAGAATGTGAGAAAGAGAATAAAAAAACAAAAAAGGAAAAAAAGAAAAAAGAAAAGACAGAAATTCGGCCGAGGGGCAATTTGTTTGGTGAAATGGCCCAGCTTGCAGTAGGAGGGCCAGAGAAAGATACCATCTGTGAGCTCTGTGGAGAATCCCATCCATACCCAGTGACGTACCACATGAGACAAGCTCACCCCGGTAAGCTGTTTGTGCTAGATATATATGCGCCTTAGTCCTTGTGAACTGTCCTCTGAACTATATCAAAGGATAGGGAAACAGTTGCCCAAATAAATAGAATCTTATGGCATTGACCACAGTGAATCATTTATTTAAAGAGATAGAGAAATTCTAGTAATACTCAGTACAAGAAATTTAATGTTATTTACTTGGAATGTGGCAAATTTTGAAAAGATTTTTAAAAGTATTTTATGTGTTTCCCAAAGGATGCAATGAAGGTTTTACACAATAGAAATAATGGCATGTCTAAACAAGAAGGCACAGCTCTGTATTAGATCTTCTAATTTAGATTCCTGTTCAAAAGTTACCAATTAAGTGGGTTATACAAATTGGGATGGGGAGGGGCGGTGGTTCCTATGTAGATGATACCAGTTGTTTTATCAGAGGATTGTATGTTAGGTAAATATTTTTATATGAATAATCTAAAACTTACTTCATGTATGATTTGTTTTCTTTTTTTTTTCACTTTGGTGTTAGAAACATTTGATTTCCCAAACAGGCCACTCTTTTTTATGTATCTATTTTATTCACGTTCATAAGTAGATCTAAAGGTATCCATCCCCTGTTTCTTTAATGAACTCATCTAAAAATAGAATATCTCAAGCAGTTTGAGCATATCTGATTGATAGTTCTTTAGATCAGGCATGCTGTGTTTCTCTAACATGGACACCTTATAAACAGTTAGGTACTTGCTCAGGATTTCAGTTTGAAAAGATGCACCTGTTGCTGATATAACAGCAGCAGCGAAGATCAAAGGCATTCAGAATGTTAAATATTTGTCTTATGCTTTTTTCAAGGTTGTGGCCGATATGCTGGTGGACAAGGATACAATAGTATTGGGCATTTTTGTGGAGGATGGGCTGGTAACTGTGGTGATGGGGGAATGGGAGGAAGTACCTGGTACCTCGTATGCGATCGCTGTAGAGAAAAATACCTCCGTGAGAAACAGGCTGCTGCAAGAGAAAAGGTATTTTTATTCCATTCAGGCTATATTATTTATGATATGGATTAGTTCTATGTAAATGATATTAATTTCAGCTTGTACAACAAAAAATAAGATACAAATTCAGTATTTGTTAAGTAACCTGTTTCTAATCTAACAGGTACAAATGGTATGTTGACAAATGTTTGTGGTGTCATTCTTTATCATTATCCCCCGCACTACACATATGAGTTTCTCCCTGTTCTTTCTTGTCTGGTTTGCTTTCCTCCTCTTCCTCTCTTGTCTTTTCCTTAATACCCAATCGTACCGTAGAAGTCACGGAAAGTTGAGATCATTCCTACTAATTACAAACCAAGTCAGAGACCTCTGCTAAAGCTTCCTTCCCTACGTGACTCCTCCCAGTTCCCCAGTGGTGGGGTTGTGGTTGGTTGTTTTAGTAAACACAGTCATGATTGTAAAATACTTTTTCATTTCTTTTTTTCTAGAAACAGCAAAAGTTAAGAATGATCTTTATAAATATACACAAGAAAGAATCACTTCTCTTCCTTTTTTTTTTTTTTTTTTTTTGCCAGGTCAAACAATCGAGAAGAAAGCCAATGCAAGTAAAGACACCTCGTGCCTTGCCCACCATGGAAGCACACCAGGTGATCAAAGCCAATGCCCTCTTCCTGCTGTCCCTGAGCAGTGCGGCAGAGCCAAGCATCTTGTGTTACCATCCTGCAAAGCCATTCCAGTCTCAGCTGCCCATCGTGAAGGAAGGTGTTTCTGAGGACCTTCCTGTAAAAATGCCTTGTCTCTACTTACAGACATTAGCTAGGTAAGAAGACTTTGTTTGTGGCTTTTAATTCCCTAGGGGTTTACAGCTTCAGAGGATTAATGACACCATAAAGGGGCTCAAGGGGTGCTCGAGTACCCACACTGCCACAGATGGAGAGCCCGAAAGGAGCCTTCAGAATTGGCTTTCTCCATTGCCCAGATGGACAAGACTGGGAGTATGGTGCACATTGGATGCTAGTGGGTACTTTGTCAACTTGTTCTGTTACGATTAATGCAAAACGTATCGTAAAAAGAAAGACTTGCATTTTTTTCTCTATTAGTTGACTTTAGTCTAGTAGTCAGAAATGCTGAAGAGAAAAAAAACTGACGCTTCCTGTAGAAGTCTTCCTTATTTATTCTTCTTATCCTTAAACAAAAACCAGCTGAGTAACAAGGATACTGAAAGGAATATTAAAGTCCTAGCTGTAGTCAGCGGTGGTGGAAAGAGAGATACGTCATTAACACCGTCCCATGTCATGCTAGCCTTGCTCAAAGTGAAGTGAGATAGGATGCAGAAAGCACTGAGACGGTACCTGGGTCACTTCCCAGAGGGCCTGCCGTCACCATTCCCCTGAATACTGAAGGACTGATAATAGAAATTCACCGGGCGAGTGATGGGAGGAAAGCAGTTTCTAGCAGAGCACACTCAGATGAAATCTCGTCCAATGTCACTGGTGATCTGGGGAACATAGTACTCGGTAGCTTGTGCTGATTCTTCTTCAGGCAGAGGCAATGAAGGAAGAATTTTAAACATGGAAAGAATCAACCTGTTTGTAATTAAAAGGTCACAGTATGGAATGTGGAAACCAATACAGAAATTGGACAAGGGATTTAACCCAAGTGGAGAACTGCTTGCTGATAGTGCTTGTTTCCTATCCTGGAGGTGGACTTAACATCTGCACCCTTTTCCATTGTATACTAACACTCTAAAGTAGTCTTTCATATTCCAAAGGTAGAGTTTTTCCGTGCTGGCTGATGAGTGAGTTCTGTATTTTGCCTATTGTCATGGCTTGCCAGCCAGTCATTACACTGAAAAGTGCCCCTTTTTTATGGCAAAGTTATGAGGCTTTTAATAATGTTTGCACTTGTTAAAATAGGAAAATGTAAAACATTCAAAACCAGGAAGAAATAATAAGGCATGCTAAACATAAACGTATCTTGAATTTCAGTTAGACTATTTTTTGCATTTAGGTTAACAGTGTTTTATTGTGGTTTGAAAAAGAATGAATCAAGCCAGGCTGGTGGGATGGTTCAGTGGGTAAAGCTGCTTAGCACCACACCGAACTAGAGTGGAATCTGGTGTCTCGGATCTACAGGGTTGAAGGAGTAATGCGTCTTTCACTAGTTGTCTTCTAACCTGCCCACATGTACCTTGGCATGCATTAGTAAACACACACACACACACTAAACAAAGATGTGTAGCATTAAAATAGCAGTCAAAATATAAAACATGGAAGGAAAAACTTGCCAGCGTAACATAATTAAGGAATTTCAATTCTTAGTTGTCTGCGGAATGGATACACCAGAACCAAAGGAATGCTTTGCATTTATGCTTTTCAAATTTTTCAAATCTGATATATAATACAACCCAAGAAGTGACACCTATTTCAACAAACCATCAAGAAATGATACCAGTCTTCACTGTGGCAGTTATGATAGAAAATGATAAGAGAGATCAGTGTAAAAGGAGGCGTGGTTGGTATCATAGGCCTGAATGACTAGTGCTGATTGAGGGCTAGGCCTTGTCTAGCACAGATATTCTCTGTGCACAGAGAGTCAGTGGGATCATTCACCAAGCACCGGAAAATGGAGATATTCTTGAAACAAAAGAAAATATGTTCCATTTCAGTTTGTAGAAAGTAATATCAGACTTTTATATCTACCAGTCTGCTTCTGCGATTATTTTAATACTCTTCCTTTATTTGTATATTCTTCATGTACTACTTTGCCTTTTTCAAAGGAGATTTAAAATGAAGAGGATCTATACCGCCACTGTACTCTTAAGTTCTTGGATTTAATTTAATGCAGGCACCACCATGAAAATTTTGTGGGCTATCAAGATGACAACCTCTTCCAGGATGAAATGAGATATCTGCGTTCGACGTCTGTCCCTGCCCCGTACATATCAGTGACTCCGGATGCAAGTCCCAATGTATTTGAAGAGCCAGAAAGCAATATGAAGTCTATGCCACCAAGGTACTTTAGTTCTTGGAGTGACGAGTGTTTGCTGGAAGAAAGGCTGAACTATAAAAACATGTTCTTGTAGTTTTTGAATAGAGCTTTCTGTCTCCGGAGGGCCACTGAGTCAGCTGTGCTTGCTGTTGGAAAGGGCAAAAAACTATGTATTAGATAGAGTTCTTGATGGGAGGGCAGACCACTGGGAGAGAAAATGTGAACTAGCAATTCAATAAAAGACTATACTAAAAAAATTTAAAAAAAAAAGATTATCCTGAAGCCGATAACTGAGTGATGCATTGCGTCAGAGTAGGGAAGAGAAGCTTCAAGGCAGCACTTAGACCCATGGTAAAAATGGCACAGAGCTTCGATCATGAACTGTAGGCTTCTTAGATTGTAGTCTGCGGCATCCTCTCACTTAGCTATTGTTGCTATCAAAGAGCTTCTTGAAAAGGAATTGTAAGTAAACACAGTGCACCGAGAAACTCTAGCGTCACAGACACTTTGAGAGGAAAAGCATGCCAACAGTGTGGGAGTAGCACAGTGTCTTTAAGAAGCTGCTAAACTGGTAATAGACATCAGCTAAATATGTGGCTCCGAGCACACTGCAGCCTCATGAGAAAGATGGATAAAGAAGATATACCGTGGGGGAAATGAGTGCAACTTCACTGGGTAAAGAAGAAATAATCTTAGATGGCACCAAAGCAATAGGCACAAGCAGCTGAGCATAGTGTCACTGGAAAGGGAGGTCTTTGCTGGAGAGACAGTACACTTACCTAAGATACGTTAGTGTTCTGTAGTATATAGTCATCGTAATGAGCTAAAGTAATAGGCACATTAGGAATTATGATAGGGCTAGCATATCCAAAGTAGGTATTTTTCCATGAAAAATACTTGAGATTTTTCCCATCTGTGGATTTTTCTCATGTGTTTTTGAGCTGCTCTTGACATTGTCTCCAAAGAGTACAATGTACATTTTATTTCTTTAAAGAAACTCAGGTGTCTCTGAAGATAAATTCCACCTTTGAAAAAGAGTTGTGAAACATTTTAGACTATGATCAATCGGATTCAGTGGTGATGTTATGTGTTCCAAGATTAAAGCCATATAGAACAAACTTCTAGTTGGATATAGTGAGTGGTAAAGCTGTATAATAGAGTTATCCATACCACATGATTTTTAATATTTTTTTTAAAAATTTTTTTCATCAATTCTAAATTAAACAAGTCGCTATAAATTTCCATGTTAGCCATGAGAAGAACCAGAACTTGCTAAGAAGCCGAAAGGCCTTCCAGCTGATGGAACGGTAGCTGGAGGGAGGGCTGCAAAGCTCAGACGGAGATCCAGACGGCCTCTCGTCACCACACTCCCAGGATCTGCCTCTCTGTGCTCACAGCTGCCCGCTGCTAAGGACCCATGGCACTCTTCACAGCGCAGGCTCTGCCTTGCAATAGAACCTGAAACCTTGTGGTATCTCTGCAAGGAATAATACGTATCAAGTATGATTGCCAACACAAGTTCAATAAAATCCATAATACATTATCAGATAAGCTGGGAAACAAAATTGGTTTATCATATGATAATAGTAATTAATAATAATAAAAACAATTAAACCAATCTGGAGGAAAATTCAACTAAAGGAAATGAAAATTTCTCCAAGTAATTTATAGTATATATATGATTAAAGCAATACATTGTGATGCTAAAATGGCAGACCAACACTTTATAAAACTAAGGAAATAATTAGAAATTTATAGAAGGGTAGTTGTTGCAAATAAAGGAAAAGTTTCCGATATTACAGTAGGTCAGGGGTCCCAAAATTAAGCAATATTGAAATAGAATGAGAATCTTTGGGGCTGGAGAGATGGCTCAGCGGTTAAGAGCACTGACTACTCTTCTAGAGATCCTGAGTTCAATTCCCAGCAACCAAGTGGTGGCTCACAACCATCTGTAATGAGATCTGATGCCCTCTTCTGGTGTGTCTGAAGAGAATCTTTTATGATAAATATTAGTATATTAAATTACTAAAACTCAGAACAACCAAACAACAACAAAAATAGGAATATTTCAATTATCTGCACAAGGAAAACAAGTTGTCTTGCAAAAGGAAAGTATGAGAAAAATTTTAAATGTCTTCTGAAATATTAAAACAAAAAAAAAATGTTACCTTAGAAGTTTACCTGAAGTCAGATATAAATATATTTGAATCAGATATAGTTGAAAACAAAAAAAGCTTGAGAACCTAAGTACATACAAGGCTATAATGTGGTGCTAGCAGCGGTAGTGTTTTTAAATTCTGTCCTATTACAAACCCAAGAGTAACTATAAGTTAATGAAATAATATCAATGATTAATTTTAATGATATTAAAACCATGTTTAAAAGACTATCTCTCCCCCTCCTGTTCCTCCACTGCCCCTTACTTTCTCACAAATTAATCACCCCGTGTTTGTATATCGTGTATATATGAATATGAGCATGTGTATACATACACGCACAACCCTCCTGGGTTCATTCAGTGTTTCACATATGTATATATGTTTAGGGTTGACTGTTCAGAATTGCATTCACTTTCAGTGAGCTCAAAAGGACTGAAAAGACTGTCTCCTCCCACCACAGCCACTGGTTGTGTGTAGCTCTTCATTACCTTGGGGTTAATAGCAGCTGCTCAGTGCGGGGATTCGTGTTGGTATTGTAAACCTAGCCAACTGCTTGTGACTGGAGAGATCATAGATTCCGGAAGAGAACCCACTTTCCTAAACCAATATATTTTCTAACTGAATTCTAAAATCTTACTCTTATCCCCACAGGTGAGTATAATTCTCACCTTTTAATTGCACTCTGGTATAACCATGCACTCTTTTAACAGCACTTCTTCTGGAGAATATAAAACCTCACTTACCCATATTCAAGTATCTGTAAGGAATAAGGCATCATTTTATCTGTCAATTTTCCTTATAAAATGGAAGCTTCTCTCTGTTTACTGTATTTAGGATTATTCCTTGTTTTTCCCCCCTCTGAATATCTTCAAGCTTTGAATTTTAAGTTAGGAAACTGGAGAGGTTAAGAGTTAAGAGTGTTTCTAGAGAACGCAGATCTAGTTCCAGGCACCCACAGTGTAGCTCACAGACACCTATAGCTCCAATTCTGGTTGATTTCTCTCACTCCCTTCTGGCCTCTGTAGGCACAGAGCACACACATGATGTACATATATGCAGACAAAATATTCATACACATGAAATAATTATACACATTAAAAAGAAAATATCAGTACATTTGTTACCTTTTCCTTTTCATTTGAAATACAAACAATTTAAGAAAAGTGTAAGTTTAAGATATAGTTCTGAAATCATTCAGAGTGTTACATTGTTGAAAAGGATTATATTCTTCCTTTTTGAGATTTTATGTTCACTTAATGTGTTATGAGTGTTTGCCTGAATGTATGTATTCAGGCTAGTGGAGGCCACGTGGAATCAGATGTCTAACTCACTATGATGAAAGCAGTGTCACTGCACTTGACACACTTGGTTCACAGAGTGTTTCCTCTGTTCTTTCCATATCCGCAGTCTGGAAACTAGCCCCATCACCGACACTGACCTGGCTAAGAGAACTGTCTTCCAAAGGTCATACTCTGTTGTTGCTTCTGAGTATGACAAGCAGCATTCCATTTTACCTGCACGGGTGAAAGCCATCCCGAGAAGAAGAGTCAACAGTGGAGACACTGGTAGGTACAAGGGCAGGGTGAATGATCAAACCGCCAGACAGACAAACCAGCCATCTGACGGACAGACGGATGGACAGACAGATGAAGAAACAAAGGGAGGTAGGGAGAGAAGAAAAGGAAAGGAAAGGAAGGGAAAGGAAAGAGGAAAGGAAAAAGGAAAGGAAAAGAAAGGAAAAATTGTTTTCTTTGCAGACACTTTTTAAGGTGTACTCCCTGAAGGGGAAGCACTACGTTGGTGCATTGGTTTCCATTTGGGACAGATTGTACTTTATCTGACCCAGGCATGAAAGCTCCTACTTTTTTTTATATCTCAGTGAGAATAGTTATTTAGATCAGAATTGACTTACAAAATCTTGGCAGGTGTCTGACCCCCACATACTACTATCACTATGCCTTCCACTAAGTATCATGAACCAGCAGATCCAGTGTGCTTAAGCACTCAGTAATTTCTCAGCATCCATAGAAACTTATAACTCCCACAGTCACCATGGTTCCAACGAGATAGAACACTACAGAGAGATGAATAACTTCTGCTGGATTTTGTTTGTTTGTTTGTTTGTACTCTGGACCAGTTGCAATTTGAGAGCATTTTTTTCCTAAGCTTTATTCTTAGACACTGTGTTACTCAGGCTTGTCCCCAAACTTGCAACTATCTTGTCTCGGCCTCTCAGGTTCATGGATTGAAGGAGCATGTCACCATATTGTTATGTTAATATTGAAGATCACCAGAAAGAAATATTGTTTTGCCCAGTAGACAATTTGTAGGTTTATTCAATAAATATTTTAGACTTTGTATTGAGACACTGCCTTTGTTGTATTTCCTGCTGCTATGATAAAATACCTCAGCAAAAGTAACTTAATGAAGGGGGGTTTATTTGGCCCACAACTAATTAAGCTGGTCACATCACTTCTGCCATCAGGAGCAGACTGTTTATTGCTCCATGTGTGCTAGTGCTTGGTGCTCTGTCTCGGTAGGGCTTTCCAATGAAACTAAGCCAATTAAGAAAACCCCTCACAGGAATGCCCTTGTGCCAACCTAATCCATTCCTCATTGAGACTCCCTCCCCAGGGATTGTGCCTCTTGACAATTATAACTAACCATCTTTTTACATACTTTACATATATACATAATATACTTTTACTCACCCTTCAGGAAGCTATGGACATGAGGTGTAGATTTCAGGTAGAATACAAGCTGCTTAGCTTTTACAATGCTGCAGGAAGTATGGAACTTGAGATTCAGTTTTTCATTCAACACCTACCTCTTCAACACACTCTGTGTAGCTCTAATAAAGTAAGACATTACAGGGTATGGTTATTCCTTACCACTGATTGAAATTGTTATGATTTGTGTCATGTGCAAAAGCAAAAGACTTGAAAGTGAATAAGCTGGATATTTTCAGTATTTTATACATTAACTGTATAAAATCTATGTATACTATCTATGAAGATTACTAATTTTTTTTTTTCGTTTTAGAAGTTGGGTCTTCCCTCTTGCGACATCCATCACCTGAGCTTTCCCGACTCATATCAGCCCACAGCTCTCTTTCCAAAGGAGAACGAAATTTCCAATGGCCAGTTTTAGCTTTTGTTATACAACATCATGATTTAGAAGGGCTTGAAATAGCAATGAAGCAGGCCCTAAGGAAGTCTGCTTGCCGTGTGTTTGCTATGGAGGTATGAATACTTTGGTGAAATTATTATCCATGCTTTACACAAATACACAGTAATTCTATTTAATGATGACACTTTTTTAACAAAAAAATTACATCAAATTAAAGTCATGTGCCTAATGGGGAAAAAAAACTGTTCACATCAAAATAAAAATTTAAAGTTTATAAACAACTTAATTATGAATTTTTACACTTAAGTATGCCAAATCTTTATTTTCATATTACTTGAATATGAGGTTATCTTTTAAACAATTTTGTTTTCAGGACATTTCAGTAGAATAAAAAGAATGTGGTAGATAATTTGTTACATTCATTGTTGGAAATAATATAGTTAAGTAAATAACTGTGTAGAATTTGGAAAACATTTGTCTTAGTTAGGGTTTTACTGCTGTGAACAGACACCATGACCAATGCAAGTTTTATAAAAGACAACATTCAATTGGGGCTGGATTACAGGCTCAGAGGTTCAGTCCATTGTCATCAAGGCAGAAACATGGCAGCATCCAAGCAAGCATGGTGCAGGAGGAGCTGAGGGGTGTACATCTTCATCTGAAGGCTGCCAGTGGAAGACTGACTTCCAGGCAACTAGGGTGAGGGTCTTAAGCCCACACCCACAGTGACACACCTACTCCAACAGGGCCACACCTCCTAATAGGGTCACTCCCTGGGCCAATCATATATCAACCATCATACATTCTAGGTTAGTTTTAAATGCTGGTTAGAAAAAATGACTAGAATAGAATAAATTGATATTAAAGAATTTTCATTATATTTTGTAAACAATATATTCTTGTTGCTCTTTTTTATTAACAGCAGAACTGACTGTTTCAGATTCAGTGCTTTTTCAGTGAAACAAGGGCCACGTTTTCTAACATGTCTATCTTTAAATAATAATTTTAAAAAACCCTACGTAGTTTAAGTCACATATTTTCCTTTATTTTGTGCCTTGGTTTACTCAGGCATTCAACTGGCTGCTCTGTAACGTCATCCAAACGACATCTCTGCATGACATTCTCTGGCACTTTGTGGCAGCATTGACTCCTTCTCCAGTAGAAGCAGAAGAAGATGAGGATGAAGATAATAAATCCAATAAAGAAAATGCAGAGCAAGTGGGTTTTATTCCATCTCATTCCATGTTTTCCCTTTTTACTTATATATTTTATTGCTTGGACGTTTTATAAATGTATATAATATATACCAATCACACCCTTCCACCACTACTTCCTTCCAGCTGCCCCTAGTGCATCCTACTGCACTTCTCCTGTTTCCTTGTTATTGCTAATAGCAACCAGAGTCCAAATAGTGCTTCCTATATGTGCATGGCTATATAGCCATAATTTCATATTTTTATAGGACCCAAGTAGTATGTTTTCTGGTGGTGTAGTATGTAATGTTTTACATGAAATAATTGACAGATGACTTGCAAAGCCCAACAATACGATGATAGTATGGGCAAAATGTTAGCCGTACTTAGTAAAAGTTTTCTGTCTGGCAAAGATCCTGACACATCTGGTTTCTCATTGAATGTCATTGTCACAAAGCAAGCAAGCAGCAGATGCATTGCAGTATTACAATCAGCATCACTAGTGTACAGCAAATCTAGAGCTGGAAAGCTTTCCTTTCTAGCGTAGGAACAAATGGGATGAATGTGGTGTATGTCTTATCAGGGAGTGTAGTGCTCAAATGTAAAGCGAAGTCGGAAATAACCAGTCTGACCACGTGGGTGCCAAGCCCTGACCTAATCTACATAGAGTATAAAACGTAATATGGTTTAGCAACAGATGTAAACTAGAACTTGTATGATGTTCTTACTTCAGTAGACATACAAAGAAAGCAGCAATAGCATGGCTGTGTTTTACTTAGCTCATTGACATAATTCAGAATGTTGAGACACACCTATTAGCAACAGAATGGAAAAAAAAGGCATTCATATTTGCTGGGTATTAACCACATCTAGTAGAAAAATTTGACAAAACCTATACAAATTCACATTAAAAACTATTTAGCTATTACACTTTTGTGAGCTTTACTATTATGTGAATATGTGATTCATTGCAGAGCTTGTTAAAACAAACAGACAAACAAAATAATTGTTCTGAGGTAGACTAATAAGAATACTGCACTGTTCCTGTTCGTGGGATAACATTGACCAGAATATTGAGTTTTGTGTACATAGGTAATAAGTCATGATCATGTTGTAAATTGTCTATTATTGTGCAGTGTACATAAAAAGTCCTATGAACTAGGAGTACCCCAACTTCTAAACATGTATGATTTCTTATACATAAACAAATACATAAAATATATTTCTGTTTGAATATAAATTTATATGCATGAAAATACATGTATCTACATCTATATTCAGTCTTCTAATGATATGTGAGTATCCTAGAATTGATATGTATATGTGATTTTCATTTGTTTGCTCATTTTTCTTATTTACTTTATCAGTTTTCTCTAGAAAAGATACAAATACATTAGAACTTTTACATACAACTGATAAAAGATTTTTTTTAAATATTTCTTCCAACTGATGAACTCATTTTCATCTTAGGAGAAGGACACAAGAGTGTGTGAGCATCCGCTGTCAGATATAGTGATCGCAGGAGAAGCTGCTCACCCTTTGCCACACACATTTCACCGGTTACTTCAGACCATCTCTGATCTTATGATGTCCCTCCCTAGTGGCAGTTCATTGCAACAAATGGCCTTAAGGTAATTTTTCACCAAAGTATTCTAATAAAAAAATATTTTATGAATGTCTTAGTCAGGGTTTGTATTCCTGCACAAAACATCATGACCAGGAAGCAAGTTGGGGAGGAAAGGGTTTATTCAGCTTACATTTACACATTGTTGTTCATCACCAAAGGAGGTCAGGACTGGAACTCAAGCAGGAGCTGATGCAGAGGCCATGGAGAGATGTTTCTTACTGGCTTGCTTCCCCTGGCTTGCTCAGCCTACTTTCTTATTGAACCTGACACTGCCAGCCCAGGGATGGCACCACCCTCAATGGGCCCTCCCCACTTGATCATTAATTGAGAAAATGCCCCACACCTGAATCTCATGGAGGCACTTCCCCAACTGAAACTCTTTTCTCTGTGATAACTCCAGCCTGTGTCAAGTTGACACACAAAACCAGCCAGGACAATGAAATATTCAAAGTACTGAATACTTGAAAAAAAATTTGTTTAAATGGCAAGATACAAAGAATCCCTAAATTGTGGAAATGGTGACTGCCCTCTTTTGTCCTAAATTATAACCTTTTTCTTTCCGGCTAGTATCTGTTTGCCTTTCTTGGTCTCTAGACCAAGAGTGGTTGCTGAGACCGTCTTGTTCACCTTGCCTGCTCCTGTCTCACTGTGACCAGTAAAGAAAGTGACAAGAACATCTCAGAAACCAAACAAAGTTGGGAGGGGCTTGAAAGCAGATTCTAGATTCTAGTTATGTGCATCCAATTTTAAACTACCTTGAGTAATATCACATCATCTTAATTTTGGAATGTGTTAAGAATTTGGCATTACATTACATTATGAACTGTAGTTTTAGATTGATTCAGTGGACTGCAGACATCAATAAATCCTCCATGGTGTCTATCACAAGTTGATGGGAAAGATTAGGGTTCCTATGTCCCTAATGATAAGGCCAATAGAAAACAGATGGTTTTGTAATCCTCATAAGGTTTTTGAAGGGCAAGAAATGTTGTACCCCCCAAAACCATTATGGAATTGTTACACAGAAATTTGGAAAGTTATTACAGTTGCTATAATGCTTATCCATAAAACAGATTCATCTTTGCTGTGTGGCCTTGACCTCCATAGCTCCTTTAAAAAAAAAATATATATATATATACACATATATATTTTAAAATAGGGAGATTTTCTTTAGAACTTACCTTGCTAAGTTACCTTTATTTCTCAAAACAAATATATATATATATATATATATATATATATATATATATATGATTTCATCCTCTGAAAAATTTCAATGTTTAGTTTTCTAAAGTAAATTTCTCTTGATATATACACTTCAAAGTATAGTAACTTCTCTCAGAATTCATAGGTAGTCCTAGAAAATAATTACTTTGTATTTGTTTCTGCTTTCAGATGCTGGAGCCTCAAATTCAAGCAGTCCGACCACCAGTTCCTCCATCAGAGCAATGTCTTCCATCACATCAACAACATCTTGTCAAAGTCAGACGACGGAGACAGTGAGGAGAGCTTCAGTATCAGTATCCAGTCTGGCTTTGAAGCTATGAGCCAGGTCAGTGGCTTACCTATATATCTGATATAGTAGCTAGTGGCGGTGTGTGTGGTAAAGACAGACTGTAAGTGAGTCATACACAGTTTGATTACATTGTTTACTATTGAATGCTTGTTTTTTTTTATCACAAAAAGATTGCATTTTTAATACTATGATTGTCTACATTTCTTTCTGTTAGGAGTTATGCATAGTTATGTGCTTAAAGGACTTGACCAGCATCGTTGACATAAAAACATCAAGTCGACCAGCCATGATTGGCAGTTTAACAGATGGCTCCACAGAAACCTTTTGGGAATCAGGAGATGAAGATAAAAACAAAACTAAAAACATCACGATCAACTGTGTGAAGGGAATTAATGCCCGTTATGTATCTGTTCATGTGGACAATTCCCGGGACCTGGGGGTAAGAAGGGAGCTCAATTTCTGGATTATTAGTTCTTTTTAACTAAAAGTTTTAATTTTGGGGGAATTCTCCAACCAGATATTTTTATAATCCTCCAATAAATCCTAAATTTAAGAACAGATTTATATGACTGAAAACACTGTGGGCTATAAATCCTAAAAAATGGTCTGATCACAATTTACCTTGAGTACAGCTGAACAAGATTCAAATATACACTAGTATTTTCTGTTTCTATGCCATTGCTTAAGCAAGGCTCTAATTTCCTTTAAAATGTGTTCCCACAATCTTAAGACTCAGCAGGGAAACCCTCTTTGAATTATAACTCCCGGATAAAAATTACTCATTCCTCCATGGGGTTTTTCAGGTATGTTGTTTTGTTTTGTTTGTTTGTAGTACTCTAATGGTGCCTATCATCCTTTGGCCACAGTATACTTAGTTTCTGGCTTCTGCTTCACACCCTAAGGTTAGAGTCCTTAGGGTTAGAGGTGGATAGTCCTTGAATTCATTTAAATATTCATGACTTACAGTTTTCCCAGCCCTAATCTCTCTAATAGAGCGTCTCCTCTGAATGGAAGAATGAAACATTCTTCCATAAAATCCTTTCCACCAAAGAAAAGAAAAGGATCCTGTTACCTGAGCTGGAAAATAGCATTGGCCACCAGACTGCTTCTTCTGTCCTTAGTTTTGGTAGATGAGGCTTTCCAGGAGATGGTTTTAGTGGACTCCCATGAACCATTGCTGAGCTATAAACCCATCCATTTGCATATTGGTTTTGCGAAAGAAAGAAAGAAAGAAAGAAAGAAAGAAAGAAAGAAAGAAAGAAAGAAAGAAAGAAAGAAAGAAAGAAAGAAAGAAAGAAAGAAAGAAAATAGATAGTGGGGTTTTGTCTCAAATAACCTGCATGTAAAGATAAGCACATCAGTCCCCTCTTGAGGCCGAGTACAGTAATCTGCCATCCTCCCTGCCCAGCTCTGAGGCATCAGTGCAGGTTCAGTGCATCCCTGCTGCCAAATAAGACAGTGAGCATAAGATAACTTACTGTGAGTGTATTTCCTCTTTAGAAACAGGAATTTCCAATGGGTGCAAATAGTTTATCTTATAAGAAAATGTCAAAACTTTGCTGGCTAGGTTTTACTGCTGACTACGAACTTACCTTTGACTCAGTACAATTTTCACCAAGACATCTTCCTCACAATGATTATAATCAAATTGAACTTCAATATTTGTTAAGTAGAGATACTTCATAACAATATTTACTGTAAAAACTAAAAACTCTTAACATCTGCTTTCCTTTTAAGAGACATCCTTGAGCAAACACATCACTTTGCCTCCCAATTACCCACAGTGAGCCTTATTCACAACTTTTGTGGTTTTGAGTTACAGTTCATAATAAACAGCTCAAGAGGAATTAATGCTTGTCCATTTTTTGATGTACTTAGCATAAAGCTACCCAGCTCTAGTACCGGGGTGACTGGCTTCCTGTACTGAGACATGGCACTAGCAGTGGTGGATATTCATTTCCTATGTGAGCATTAGCATTGCCTTCCCTGGTTTGCTGAGCCCTTTGAAGGAATAGAATGCACCTTACTAAGATGTTCTTTTCCCAAGTCGTATAGAAGTGATGACACACACGAGGATCTATCTTAGTTAAGGAACCTTCCTTTCATGTACTTCAAAATCGGGGAGTAGCATGAACAGAATTGTTAGACACTACATGAAGATACAGAGTTGGGTTAAAACTGGGAAAGTCAAACTGAGAAATCACATAAAGGCTAAAATCTAAGAGATGACTGGAATTGTAGGCACTGTGGTTGATTTGATAAATGGTATGGGGTCTATGAGGACTGATAACTCAAGTTGAAGCAGCAATGTGGCATCTGAAGGCTGTAAGACATTATTGTATGTGTAAATGTTCCAAGAAGAAACATAGTATAACTATTTTAAATTTCTATTATAGAATAAAGTTACCTCAATGACCTTCCTAACTGGTAAAGCAGTAGAAGATTTGTGCAGAATAAAGCAGGTAATTGAAATGTCATTTTTTTTTTCTCAGCTTTCACTGTTGAGTTTCAGCTTTGCCATACTACCTAGATAGCATAAGAAATCATTTATTCACAAAACAATAAGTTGAAAGTAGTCTGTAGCCAAGAACTACCATCCCAATGCTAGATATCTCCCCATTACTTCTTTAAACGCCCTCAGTCAGGAGCCTACAGTCTGTAACCTCTCTGTCCTGTGAAGACTCGAGCGCCTTTAGTGTCACTTGTTCACTGCCAGGAACTTCACTTGCCAACACTTAGGTTAAAATTGACTGTTAGCCTAACAAAATAAAATAAAATACAACCCTGGCTTTACTTCAGCAGCTAGATCTGTGTTGAAAATCAGTTTGCAAAACAGTTGTAGAAATGAAGCCATTGGGCCCAGGCCTGAGATGATGCACAAGCTTTGGAACTTACACAACAAATGCCTTCTCAGAGCTTTTCTCCAAGGTTTACTTTGTAATGCAAAAATCAATAAGTTTCTTTGAATTTATCTCCAAACATATTGAGAGTTAAGATGAAAAATATTTAAATACTAAAAAAATCTAGGAAAATTATTCTAAAAGCAGTTTTGTTTTGTTTTGATTTCCACACTTAATTTCTCTTTTTGGAAGTATTAACATTATAGTTAAAATAACAAATGTCTAAATAAATCATCTAGAAGGCTGCAGGTTCCTTCTTGGTTATCAAATACAATGAGAATAATTTTAATTTCATTGATGAAGTAGTGTCAAAACTCATTTTGCTATGTATTGACATTCAGTTCTTGATACACAAACACTCATATGAAATACCATCACAATGAAAAAAACCATTTTTTTCTCTGGTGTTGAATGTAAAAATGCATAAAGCAGCACCTCATTGCTTACGTTGTTGTACTAAGAGCCAGCATAGGGGAATCATGTAGACTCTAATAGTTCGCTCACAGAATTTATACAGGGAAGCCATATGGTAGGCAGGCCTCTATCAGTTCCCAGCCCCATCACCTCCTGAAACTCTCTCAACCTGGGTCAACCTCCCTTTCTTCTTTGTTCTGTCTCCGACTTGTCCCCACAGAACTTAAATAGGATAATGGGAATAACCTGATAATCTTTACTGTCTGTGCAGTTGTTTATTTGAGCTTTCTGTTATTGATGCTAGGCCCAGGACAGTGATAAAGTGATTCTGCTATATCAGGTTCCTGTCCTTTTTCTGCTCCACCAGGTTGATTTGGATTCCAGGCACATTGGCTGGGTAACAAGTGAACTCCCAGGGGGGGATAATCACATCATCAAAATTGAGTTAAAGGGCCCAGAAAATACATTAAGAGTTCGACAAGTAAAAGTCCTCGGTTGGAAAGATGGTGAAAGCACAAAAATTGCTGGCCAGATCTCAGCCAGTGTGGCTCAGCAAAGGAGCTGTGAGGCCGAGACCCTCCGCGTGTTCAGACTCATCACCTCTCAAGTGAGTGAACTGCAGGGTAAACTGACCTGTGCTGAGAGTATGGCAGGCATTCTACTACTATCTTCTGGTTCCAAGCACAGCCCGTGGTCACTTCCTTTAGGCCATTACCAATATCCAGTGTTGGCGAAGCCATACTAGTACTGGGAGATAGAGATGCTGTACCAGAGGGAACCCTTCAGAATCGGGCTCAGTGGGGGGCTGAGCCTATGGTCCTGGCACTCTAGAGACTAAGACAAAAGGATTGCAGCAAACCTCAGGACAGCCTGGACTACAGTATCACCCTGCTTCAAAATAAAGAATGAATAAACCCATCAGAATTAGGTAGTCCTCCAGCCCAGCCCCCCCCCCCCCCCCCCCCCCCCCCCCCCGGGGTAGTGCTGTCATTAGCTTTCTCACCTGCCTGTCTCTGTTCTTTGTCAGGTGTTTGGAAAGCTCATCTCTGGAGATGCTGAGCCCACACCAGAGCAGGAGGAAAAGGCACTCCTGTCGTCCCCTGAAGGAGAGGAAAAAGTATACAATGTATTTATTTGTAGACTAAAATTTTGTTTCTCATTTTCATTTTCTTTCTTTTGGTAAAACAACCAACTGTTGGGTTGATTTACACTTTAGTGGGTATGTGGCTGCAGTTTCTATGTCATGTGGCATTAGAAAGAAGGTAAAGGAGCTAAAAGTAACTCACCTTTCCATATCCAAGCTAGCTGGAAGTTTTCATCCATAGAAGCTGCTCTGTGAGGTGCTTGCTGGCTGCTGTTGGCATCCTTGGGGATCACCAAATTCTGCCTTCTCCATTGCATTTCCCTCCATGGTCTAGCTGAAAATAAGAGGAACCTTCTTTACAACCTCCCCAAAGAGAAAACAGCCAAAGTTCAGACCAATCCATCTGTGCTTCTCCTTCACAGCTTCTTTTTTCTTATACGTTCATCTATACTGTCTTATCTCTCCCATGGCTTCTCAGAGAGCTCATCCACATCACCCACCATGTGTTGGTCAGTGTATGGCAGTTAAATATTACTGAAATAATGACTTTTCGGTGCTTTTGACTCGTGTCTAAAAGAATTACCTTACTATTTTTTTCTGAACTGAAACAGTCCACCTAGGAGGAAAGGGTCAGCCTCTTGAGTTCCTCTTGGTGAGGTGTCACATGGCGGGGAGCTGCAGGACAGGCAGCCTGCCTGGTTCTGCATCCAGAAAGAAAAAGTGATGTTATTGGAAGGTTTTTATGTTTGGGTTTTTTTTTTTTTTTAAGGTTCTGTTAATGAGACTGAGGATGTTTTCTTCTTTCCCTATTCTGCTAACATTTCCCTCAGAATGGATATTCTTATGTAGTTCTCTTCTGTTAATTGCTTAAATGTCATTCAGGAGAATAATCAGTGCTATGGACTTTAATCAATGTGTTATTGGTGTATAGGTATTTTGTTTATCAATCGCAATGACAATAATAATAATATAGCAATAGTATTAGATGATAGATATATAGCATGGTATCTTTTTAAGAATGATGAAAATTATCTCTAGGTAACTCAGGTGTACATATCTGTGATTGTATCAAAAAACAATTGAAATTTCTCAAAGAGATATATAGAAGATATGTCAACATAGTTTTGTTTAAAAATAACAAATTAGTAAAGATGTAAACACAGCTAAGATGAAAATAACTATCTAGAACAAAGCTGTGCATAATTTAGCCGACAGATGATAAAGGGCCACCTCCTAGGAATGTGCTTTCCTTACTAAATGTGGGCCCATTTCAGTTACCCATTTCTTCTTGAGAAAACCTTGATAGTTCTATTAACTAATGTGCTTGGTTATAGAACTTGTTTGCATAAATTGTTTACAAAAGTATCAGTATCTTTAATATCTGTAGACTCTGTAGTGAAGCCTCTTTGTTTCTTGTGGTGGCTGTTTGTGCCTTCCCTCTCTTCTTAGGTAATATAGATGGAGCTCAGTGGTTTTGAGGAAATAGCTTTTAGCTTTTTATGGTTACCTCCTTTTTTTTTTCTTGTATTTATTTTATGTATATGAGTGCACTGTCACTCTCCTCTGACACACTGGAAGAGGGCATCAGATCCCATTATAGGTGCTTGTGAGCCACCATGTGGTTGCTGGGAATTGAACTCAGGACCTCTGGAAGAGCAGTCGGTGCTCTTAAACACTGAGCCACCTCTTCAACTCGGGTTACCTCCTTTTAAGTTATAGAATTCATCTTCTTTATCATTGTGTCCCATATATTTGTTTTGATTTTGATTTCTTCCCATTTCTCTGGTTTATAAAGGGACAGAGGCCCCTTTTTTCCCTCAAATTTTGTTCATTTTTATAATGCTTTGTTAAAATGGCTTCCTCAAACTTTATCCTTCCTTGGCTTGGAGTTATGAGCTTCAATTTAGCATAAGTGTACATATATACATATATGCTTAATTATTTCTCAAGGTACTCTAAAATGTCAAATATACACATTTTCTCTAAAGAGTCTACTTCTTTATTTTTACTTTTCTATGTAAAGGCAACATCCGATGCTGACCTGAAGGAGCACATGGTTGGAATCATATTCAGCAGGAGTAAACTGACTAACTTACAAAAACAGGTTAGTTACTAGCTTTCCAGCTAGCTGTCTTTGTCTCTTAGCTTCCCTGAGGACTTTCAGTTTATAAAATGTCCTCTAAATCTGAGAAGGCTTTTAATGCTCCATCTCCATTGGTCCTGTAGAGAATGTGTCCTCTCCTTAAAAGAAATGACCGCAGTGTCATACTGCATCACTTGAGAGTCGGGCATGCTTTCCTGTGCCTGTGATTCCTGCACTGAAAAAGCAAAGAACTGAGCAGACGTTGTGAGGCCAGCCCAGCCTGTGTAGTGCAATCTTGTCTCAATATAAAGGAGAGGGAAAGTCTATTACAAATTTGACTCTTACTTCACTGTCTCTGTTGTTTCATTTGTTATCTCTGTTTTCAGCAGGTGCGTAGGTGGCTACCAAGCATCTTTGTTGGGTAGATTGATTGGTTAATTGGTTGATTGGTTGATTAGTTGATTAGTTGATTGGTTGGAGGCGGAGCAACACTATGGTATCCAGACCTGCCTTAAACTCACAATCCTACTCTCTTAGGATCCCAAGTGCTGGGGTTATATGTGGGAGCTGTTACACCCCCGGTACAGTATTATACTTTAGTCATAGTAACCAGGTATAACAAACATAACATTTGTATTTTATTATATTCCTTTTTCTTCTCATTTTCTCAATCAGGAAGGAAAGAGCTAAGCTAATAATATTAAATTACTCGTATTAATACTTTTAAACATAAGTATCCAGAGAAGTAAGTCTAGGTTTTTAATATATGAGAATGCTAGGTGACATAAAAATAGCATTTCAGAAGACAGATGGAAACCGGGCACAAAAACACACATCTGTGATCTCAGCTATGTAGATGATAGAGAGAGGAGGACTTGAATTTAATGCTAGCCTGGTTGGTATAGGGTAACTCCATCAAAAAAAAAAAAATAGGGAGATGAAAAATACTGATTTTTTTTTTAACCCTCATATTACTTTTCATAACATTAAATCTTTTTTAAAGGAAAAAGCAGCATAAATTTATATTTTATTTTCCTGCTTCATTAACTTGGCTGTTTATATCAGATGATTTGGTTATTGAGATTTGTGTCATAGTTTCCCCTAGTTTGTTCCATTATTTTTAAGATGAGTTAAGAAAATAATATAATGGAGAATATACTGGCAAAAAAAAAGTTTTAAGTCAGATATTAACCTGCATAGTTTGCATTTTTTGCTTATTCTACCAAAAGTAAAGAAGACCTATGAATAAAACTCTGTATTTTCTCTTTCCTTCACATAGGTCTGTGCACACATCGTCCAGGCTATTCGCATGGAAGCCACAAGAGTTCGTGAAGAGTGGGAACATGCCATATCCAGCAAGGAAAACGCCAATTCGCAGCCCAGTGATGAAGATGCCTCCTCAGATGCTTACTGCTTCGAGTTGCTCTCCATGGTCCTGGCACTGAGCGGCTCCAATGTGGGCAGACAGTACCTGGCTCAGCAGCTGACTCTGCTTCAAGACCTTTTCTCCTTGCTCCACACAGCCTCCCCGAGGGTCCAGAGACAGGTGAGCCGGCACTCCCGCCACTTAAAAGTTTGAAGACCAAAGACCATAAACGTGAACTTTTATTATTTTGCATTTTGTTTCTGATCAAAACTGAACTCCATGTTTATTTCTTAAGATTTGTTCTAATTACTAGTGTCGTGTAATAAATAGTACTCTGAGTATTGACTGACTTCCTGCCAAGAGAGATCTTATGCCATTTAAGAACAAAGGTAAAAGGCTTGTTTTTGGTTTTTTTGTCATTCTGTTTTTGGTGGTAGCCACCACTCTGAAAATGCTTAAATTATATTCTTCTTAAATTTAAAACTATAAATTATTAAAAGTATTAAGTTAATTTCTGTTATTTCCATGGATTTTAAAGCTACAGAATAGTAAGGAGCTAGGCATATTTTACATGAGAAGTATAAAGTGACAGTGTTTACATGCACTTTTTCAATCTTCTGATCAGGTGACCTCCTTACTAAGACGTGTTTTGCCTGAAGTGACTCCTAATCGTCTGGCCAGTATCATAGGAGTGAAGTCTCTTCCCCCAGCTGACATCAGTGACATCATTCACTCAACTGAGAAAGGAGACTGGAATAAGCTGGGTATCTTGGACATGTTTCTGGGATGCATTGCCAAGGCGCTCACTGTCCAGCTCAAAGCCAAAGGGACCACCATCACTGGGACAGCAGGCACCACTGTGGGCAAAGGAGTTACGACAGTCACCCTGCCAATGATTTTCAACTCCAGGTTTGTCATTCTCTCAATTTTAGTATCAAACACTTAAAACATCCCAAATTTTACTGTTGCCTCACTCACTAAATAACATCCGTGAGCAACTAGCTATATGTACAAATGCAGTGTCAGGCAGGAAGATGACTCAGCAAGACAAGACACTTGTGTGCAAGGTTGGTAACCTGCATTTGATCCCCCTAGAAGTGGAAGGAAAGAGATTTCATGAAGATGTCCTCTTCTGCACACATTGTGGCGTGGACACATCTCTTGAATGCATGCGCACCCTCACACTCTAATATTAATATTTTTAATTATTTAAAATTACTAAATTAACTGAGCAGTGGTGGCACAAGCATTTAACCACAGCACTTGGAGGCAGGCAGCTCTCTGAATCTGAGGCCAGCTTGGTCTACAGAGTGAAGAAAGCCAGGGCTATACAGAGAGACCCTGTTTTGCCGCAGACCAAACTCTGCCGTGGGATAACCAGGATTCTTTTGGTCCAGCGGTGAAATGACACACAGACACTGAGGTGGTTTTTGGATCTGAGTGTGTTTTTTGTCTTGAGGCATGAGTCTTTAAGCATGAGGGTTTGACATTTACATATCAAAAGATGTATCCAGTAAAGCAGTCCCAAGGAACAATTAGCATAACCATTTGGCACAAGGAAGTATAAAACCAACCAGATGAAAGGTTTTTCTGTGTAATAGGTTGAGAAGCTCGAACACAGACAACAACAATCTTCTTGATATAAACTTTTAAAGAGACTTTAAAGGGCATTTTGTGAAACTCTTAAGTCTAAATGAGTCTCCATGAGTAGTAAGTATCCTGGATCACACCTGGATAAGTTAAGAATGTTGTTTTAGCCAAAGACCCCCTAGGTGGGGTCTGCAGGACAAAAGCAGTTTCTTTCTACCTTGCCCAACACCCACTTGTTTGGCAAGGACATTGTATAAGGTTCTTCAGATGTAAATATCTTCTAGTCTGGGCTTATTGTTTCAAATCCACCTGTCCTGCAAGGGTGACCATAAGCATCAAAGAACAAAAGAAAGTTGTATTTTTCATGAGTCGCTAGTTAAACTAGCCTCTTCTTAATAACATTATATCTTTTAAATTATGTCCAATGACTTATAAGCTGATATACAGCCAAGACACGTGAAATATATTTATACCACTGTGCTAATTAATGCTTTTCATACCATCGTGTCAGAACCATACTACATTTATACACTGTTGGGAGGTAATAATTATGTAAACGACTGGAGCAAAACGTTGCAGAATTTTCTGGCTAGTGACTTACTTTAAGATGGATTCTTTTACATCTTAATTTGCTTGGTTTTTCTTAGTCCCAGCTACTAAGAAGGAAGAGAGTCTAGAAGTAAAATTGCCAAGTGAGATTTACAGCTTCTGAATAGAGGTGTTCTGGAGAGCCCCAGAAGGCATTTCTCCCCTCAGTCTGTAAAACTTTGCCTTACAGAGTTTACTGGGGCCACTGCAGCATTGTTTCAAAAAAAAAAAATCAATCAATTAATTAATAAATGAGATAAAATTACCAAAATTTTAAAAAGAACTATCATAGAATATAGAAAGTAAGCTTTTTAGGTAACATTTGGTATTTGTGTATCTGTGTTGAAAAATATTGTTTTTCACTGTATAGAGACATAAATTTCAGGTTTATGTTAATACTTTCCACAATAACAATAAAAATAGAAGATAAACTTCATATCACTTAATACATTATAATTCTTTTAAAATTCTACAAAGACAAATTTTAGAAGAATGTTTTTCTAATCTTAAATTTTCACTAATACCAAAAGTTATATAGAAAAAGATCCACAGATTTGATATATAACAGTAAGTGTATTTGTCATACATGCTATAAAAATGTTTTTAAATTGAAAGACATACCTGGAAAATATCTAAAGTTACATAGTAGACTATTGGCCATAAGATTAAAATAATGTTTATAAAAGGGCAAAGGGCCAATAAGTGTCAGTAACACTTTGTAGAAAAAGTTGAAAATGTCAGTGAACAAAGGCACGAGGAGGATACAGATCCAACAAGTGCAGGTGGGCAGGCCAGGCGGCTCAGCTAGCACAAGTGTAAGGACAATTAGACTTCCTGTTCACAGCTTCATAGCTGCCAGAACTTAAGCTATAAGCAGTGGGCGTGAACTGTGTGCTGTCCCAAAGGTCAGAGACTAGACAGAGCCTCCCCTAAACACACCTGCCAAGCAGACTAACAGCAAAGGGCGAGCTCTAGGCTCAGTCAGAGACTATCTCCATACAAGGTGAGATATGATGAAGGAAGATACCCAGGAACAGTATGGGGCTACATACACATCTACACACACACACATGTCATACCCAAGAACACACACACATGTACATACATCTCACACACACATACTTATATAAAAACAACTTTTTAAATAGCAAAATATGTATAGAGCTTAAGAACTTTATGAAAGAATAGACATTTGTAAAGGATCCTGTTTATTTTTATTTGATGTATATCAGTGCTTTGCTTACATGTATGTGCATGCACCACATGCATGCAGTACCCTGAGTGTGAACCTCTTGAGACTCACAGTGGAGGGAGAGAATGAACTCTGAAAGTTGTTCTTTGACTTTCTGATCCCCATAGCACACTTATACATACAGATACACACCAAATAAATAAGAGTGTAATAAAAATCATAAAACATTCTAATCGATTCAGTCAGTTAAACAGTTATAATGCTCTGTGGTGAAATAACATTGTTTTCTTTATAGTTACCTCCGACGAGGTGAAAGTCATTGGTGGATGAAAGGCTCAACTCCTCCTCAGATCTCGGAGATCATCATCAAGCTTATTAAGGATATGGCTGCAGTAAGTCCTTCCTCCTGATGACAGCAGCAGGGAGCTAAGCAGGAAGCTGCTTCACTCAGAAAACAGCTTACTCTGCTAAATTAATAAAAGTACATTTGTGTTTAAGTTTTATTTAAAGACTATTTTTAGGACACTCACTTCTGTATCATTGGTCTTATCAGTGGATGAGAAATTTGTCACCAAAGTATGCTCATTTCAAACTTCTAGTTAATTTACCTGAGAATTTAGGTAATTTTTCTAGGACCTTAAAACATAAAATGTCTTCTTCCTAAGGAAAGAAAGAACTTGTGTTGGAGCATACCCCCATCCAAAAAAAAAAAAAAAAAAAAAGGAAAAAAAAAAAAGATTCCTAGAAGTTTCTCATTGTCTGCCACTGTGAGTTTTTAGGCCTTTAAATTCTTCACTCATGTCCTTTACCGCTATCTTAAGGTCCTTGGGGGACAATCTGGGGTGCAAAGGACAGGGAATTACTCCACTGAGTGTCTGGGTCCATTGGGGTCACTTTGATCCCATGGTATTGTGTCTTTAGGAGACAGCCTGAGGAGGAGGCAGAGGGGACATTGTAAAGGAGGGCACACCAGTTAGTGGGTTCACTGCACCTGGAATGAGAGAGTCTGGGGGAAAGTTGAAGTTCTAGTTTTTTCTTAACTATGGATGTTTTCCTAGGCTTCATAGCAAATAGGCATTCTCTAAGAAGTCCATTGAAGTAAAAAAGAATGTTTTGAAGAGCTGAATTCTGAAATGGAGTATTGGTACTCATTAAGTCTCTGTATAGCTGGGGCTGGAAGGATAGCTCAACAGCTGAGAGCACTAACTGCTCTTAGAGGATCTAGGTCACCATGCCCACATGATGGCTCACAGCTGTCTGTCATCCCAGGTACACATACACACACACACACACACACACACACAACACACAACACATACATACATTCAACCAAACATATATACATATATATATATATATATAAAAAAAATAAAAATAAAATTTTTTAAATATTTTTACTGAGGACTGTACCCAGAATTATGGGGTGAGCCTCTGTGTGCTCTTAGGCTCCAGAGAGAGCATCTAGGACTCTCTTAGTTAGTTTAAAGTTAGTTTAAATATCAAGGTTCCCAAGCATGGAACCTTATGTGTACCTTTAATTTTTATCCAATTATAAAAGAAAATGTCCTTGCACATATGGAAAAGCAATGTTGAAGCTTTAAATTTGTATTTGCTTTACAATCATCAAAGTAGAGATTAGCAGCTGCAGTATTTCATAAGATTGCAAAGGATTTGTAGTTTGTGTCCTCCTCTAAAAGCACATGGTCTTGGTATCAATAAAGATTCTCTTTTGAGAGGTGATTTTCAGAGAAAAGGGTTTGCTATAATGACAATTCTGGTTACTTAATAAGATATTCTTTCCTGCTCATTAGGGTCACCTGTCAGAAGCCTGGTCCCGAGTGACAAAAAATGCTATTGCAGAAACCATCATTGCCTTGACCAAGATGGAAGAAGAATTTAGGTCTCCAGTGAGATGTATTGCAACAACTAGAGTAAGTTTTTGTTGTTGTTGGTCTGTATCATTATGTGTGATCAAGAAGGCAACTTAATCACATTTGTAATTAAATAAGTATTCATCAAAAAATTACTTATGAATTAAATGTGATAATAATTACTGTTCACTGTTGGGTGTATAGTATCAACTTTTGTTATTATTTTGGAAGCTGAGGATATACTGGTTAGAAAAGTCTAAATTATGCAGTGTTTATTATCTTTCTACTGACCTATTTACCATAGCTTACCTTAGTAAATTGAGTAGTAGTTATATTATGCTATGAGAGACTGATGATCCTTCAAAGACAGGACTGCCTCTGCCCAGTTCTTTGGCCTAGAGAAATGGCGAGCAGTTCAGAGTACTTGTTACAGAGGGTTGGGTTCAGGTCAGGTCCCAGTATCACTTAGTGGCTCACAGCTACTGTAACTCCAGTTCTAGGGGATTTAACATCTACTTCTGACCTCAACATGCATGCAAGTGTGTGTGTGTGTGTGTGTGTGTGTGTGTGTCTGTCTGTCTGTCTGTCTGTCTATACAGGAAAAATGCTCATGCACATAAAATAGAATAAATAAGTCTAAAAAATGTTTTAAAACAGTACATCCTAATTTTAGGTAGGGTTGAACTTTTGAGGAAATAGGGTTGGAGTCTTTAAATGAGACATCTAATTTTTAACATAAGGTTTTATGAGCCATATACCTCCAAAGGTGATTTCAGCTATTGCTGAAGATGGCAGTATGACACACTACTGGAAATCATTTAGATTAATTCTCTGAAGTCTGTAAAAGAAGTAAATTATATTTTATTAGAGCAGAGAAATCCAGTTTATGCTACCATGCTTATGGGCATGACACTTAAAACAAGTATGTTTTACTGTGACCCCCTTCCTACCACTCAAGAATTATTTCATTCCACATTCCCTTTTCACTTGCATAGATTCTTTTCTTTTTTCAATGTTTTCTTAATGAATAAACATGTCATTTGTGTGTAAAACTGAAGTCTACTCTTTATATCCCTCAGAAATGTTAGTATTTCATATATCTGTGTCTTGCATCATATGTGTACATCTGTGATGATATGTGTGTACAGATGCTTGTGTGCACTTGGCACATGTATGCAGGTCCAAGGACAGCCTCAGGTGTTGATGTGTATCTTCCATCTTGTGAGATAGTCGCTTCCTTGTTTATAGCTGCCTCAGTTGGCTAGCTCGCCTGCAGGCCTTCGGGCTCCCCCCCCCCCATCTCCTTCTCCTCCTGCCCAGGGGCACTGTGAGTGACTACAGACCTGCTCTCTCGCGCTCAGCTTGACATGCATCCTAGCAGTTTGGACCCAGGCTTTCACACTTGTATAGCCCCTGCCATCACCATAGATTTTCTATAATTTTCTGAAATTTATCAGATATTTATTTATGGCAAGGTGTACAAAGTAGGTCTTTTGAGACAACAGACTCCTGAAAAACTGCTATTATGTACAATAACCTAATATGTACCCAACTACTTATGGAACTGCAAAACTAGCTACTTATCAGCTCATCGGGAGTATAGAACTTCAGACTCTGTACTAGCTAGGAAAATATACAGTAGTCATGCACAGTAAATATTATTCCTATAAATGAATTGATTACATCATTGGTAGAGGTAACTTCATATCAGGTAAATAATGGTGATTCTATACAGAAATAGTCATTTATTGAGTTGGCTCCATTGGTGTGTGGCACATATGCACATCAGGGAAATGCAAGTGCTACTAAACATCTGTGCATGTCCAAATGGATCGAGCATTTATGTGGCTGTATCTCTGTCAGATATCAAGCATTTCATAATTGTGTTCCCATCCATAATTGAGTAATGCAGCAGCCTTCCTCTTCAACAGCTCTGGCTTGCCCTGGCATCACTGTGTGTTCTTGATCAGGACCATGTGGACCGCCTCTCCTCAGGGAGGTGGATGGGAAAGGATGGGCAGCAGAAGCAAATGGTAAGGTCGGGAGTGCGCTGTGAGAACTTTTTTCTTTATAGTTAGTGATGGTTTGTGGGGAAAGACAGCATATCGAACTCTTGGAAACGTATATCCAGCTTGTCCAATTCACCTCATAAACCTACTTCATGCTTTAGAAATCTATGGGCTTTTATCTGATTATATAAAAAAGATTTTTATATAATCTTTTATATATCCTTCTCTAGCTCATGCTTATATCAGCAAAATTTGTAACCTGACTGATTTTTGCTTAAATGTGATTATCCTGAGGACAAAATAAAGCAGCAAACCAGCTAAAGGAATGGTCTAACATACCCTCTTCAAGTGTAAACAGAGGAGGCACAGGGGCACTGCAGGCATTCATGGGGCGTGATGGAGTCCTCTCAACATTTCTGATTACCTTTAAAAAAATTTTTTAATGAACTGTGCTCATTTATCATTCATGAGATTTGGAATAACAAGGAGAATATTAAGTCACTAAATAAAGTCATTTTCTCCCTTTAATCATTGACCCTGCATACACATTAATCTTATTGAGTAATTCTCAGAGATTTTGATAATCCAGTATACTCCTACAGTAGTTCTGTTTTACACTCAGATTCTAAAAGTCTTGTAGATTTTAGAATAAAGGCCTTCAATATCATAAATATACTAGTTAGGTTCAGTTTGTGGAGGCTTTCTTGTGAGTCTAAAGTAGCATGTAAAAACATCTTCCAGCCTATGTGTGACAACCATGATGATGGTGAAACTGCAGCTATCATCTTATGCAACATCTGTGGCAATCTGTGTACTGACTGTGACAGATTCCTTCATCTGCATCGGCGAACAAAGACTCACCAAAGACAGGTGAGCTTGTCTTCCTAGCCAGAACTCTGAAATCATGTGGGAGCGAACCAGGGGAAGTGGACTTTAGAATTTATGGCCTTACTTGGTCCTCAGTGGTCTCACTAACCACTGATGCTGAATGATTATGTTTATGCTTCTACCCAGAAACTAAACACATTCAACCCTTTTCTGTAACGGAACAACAGGTCTTCAAAGAAGAAGAAGAAGCTATAAAAGTTGATCTTCATGAAGGCTGTGGTAGAACAAAACTGTTTTGGTTGATGGCATTAGCAGATTCTAAAACAATGAAGGCAATGGTGGAATTCCGAGAACACACAGGTAAGAGAGAATTAAAGGTTAAGAGGAAGATGAAGCTTGTCTGCAGTGTGGGATAAGTCGGCTCAGGGAGGGCACTGCTGGGGAGTGGCCTTGTGGGGTAGGCTTTAAGACTCTTGTCTTAGCTGCCTGGAAGCTAGTATTCAGATGAAGATGTAGAACTCTCAGCTCCTCCTGCACCATGCCTGCCTGGATGCTGCCATGTTCCCATCTTGACGATATGGACTAAGCTTGGAACCTGTAAGCCAACCTCAATTAACTGTGGTCCTCATAATAGTTGCCTTGGTCATGGTGTCTGTTCACAGCAGTAAAATCCTAACTAAGACACTAGCTTATCTAACAGGAATAATTCTGAGTAGTACAGATGCTAAATAATGGCATCTGACCACATATGTTTGTAGATACAGACAGCCATCTATGTTAGAAAGAGCATCAGACAAAAAGTTAGGAAATCCCATTTCCCATGAACCTGCTGTATAACTGTCTTACTTTTGTACTGCCATGAAGAGATACCATGGCCAAGGCAACTCTTATCAAAGAAACATTTAATTGGGGGTTTGCTTACAGTGTAAGAGGTTAGTCCATTATCATCATGATGGGAAGCAACTACATTGTAGGTACAATGTAGTTGTGAGCTTTACATCTGGTTCCTTGAGCAGGCAGGCAGGCAGACTGGGCCTGGCTTGGGCTTCTGAAATTTCAGAGCCAATCCCCAGTTATACACTTTCTCCTACCAGGCCACACATCCTAATCATTCTAATCCTTTTAAACAGTTCCACTTCCTGGTGACCAAGCAATATATGAGCCTATGAGGGCCATTCATATTCAAACCACTCAGCAACTAAGTAATCCATTAGCCTCTGTGAGGTCCATTGTCTTAGACTGCTTACATCTTTGTAGTGAGCCTGTGGATACCATGACTATACTGTGACATAACTGCAAGGTCCTATGATTTCCTGATACTTCAGTCTCTTCTACAGTTAGTACTTCTCAGAGCTTACTAAATAGTTGTTTCGCTAATTGTAATAATGAAGGTGAGCATTGCACCGCTTTAGAATATACTTTTGTATGTCCGGTACACTTGAACCTCACACAGTTTCGTTCTCTTTGTTTATAAGATGGAACCTTACATTTTATGAGCTGAACCCCTCACTTTCAGCAAAACTGCTGTCTGTCAGCCATCTGTCCTAATGACACAGTTTTTCCTGTTGGCCTTGAGCATAAATCTGAATTAACTAACTATATACAGGTGACTCATGCTACAACATACACCTCTTCTCAAACCCAATTTGTTTTTCTCCTGTGATCTGTCAGTGGTCTACATTAACAAATATAATATTGACCTTTCCTTTTATATAAACACTCCTTTCCTTTTCCAAAGAATGTTCTGCAGTCATTTCTGGACTCAGTGATTGTTACTCGAATTTGTGTGCCTGTATTCAAAAATAATCACAGTCTTTAATCTTTATTTTAAGGAATTCTGATTCTTTTTTCAGTATTTCAATGTATTTAAAATTTTTTTGAAATTGCAGAGTTCCTTGGGTAGGTTTTCCTATTTTCCAGCTTTTATAATCTAGTCAGATTTTGTACTGTCTTGTAATTTTGTTACATAAAATTATTCAAAAACTTCTCTTTATTCTATATACTTTATTTTTTAATTATAATATTTATCTAGTGTTGTACATGTTGGGTAAGGGTTTGCCAGACTTGCTCATTCTGCTACCTTAACTAGATATATAGTCTCTTTCTTCTGCTAAAAGGCTATAGACCAGTCAAGTTTATTTGGTTTTAGATTTATCTTTTTTACCACTTTAGTGAGATTATTAATTAGGGCAGCTTCCAGCCCTTAATAACTGAAAGAAATCTAGCTTGCTATTTCAAAATTATCTATAATAC
This sequence comes from Apodemus sylvaticus, assembly GCF_947179515.1. Classification (NCBI taxonomy): domain Eukaryota; kingdom Metazoa; phylum Chordata; class Mammalia; order Rodentia; family Muridae; genus Apodemus; species Apodemus sylvaticus. Next base: position 22,687,316 of record NC_067479.1, read on the forward strand.
TATATAAAAAGCATGACTTTCCTAAAGATTTTTTTTCTTCTGCTTGCACCTAGGCAAACCCACCACAAGCAGCTCAGAAGCATGCCGTTTCTGTGGGTCCAGGAGTGGAACGGAGTTATCTGCTGTCGGCAGTGTTTGCTCTGATGCAGACTGCCAGGTAGGCATCTTGTTAGAGGCTAGGCCATGTCAGGAAGGAAGAGTGTATATGTTCTCACAAGGCATCTGCATTGTTTAGTAAGGGTTGTCATTTTGCCTCAGTGCAGTTTTCCTTTGCCACGGCCCAAAGGTGACATGTTGTGATGCTTGTTCATTACCACCATTAGTACTTAATTTTTTTCTGGAAACAGCTAAGGTATCTGCCAACTTGGGACAGCAGAGATGGCTCAGTGGCTAACAGCACTCACTACTCTTGCAGGGGACCTGGGCTTGATTCTCAGTACAGGCCTTGTATGAGTAAACACACACACACACACACACACACACACACACACACACACACACACATACACTATAAAATATACATCTGCCCAGAAATCCATTGTCTTTGTTCATTTGTTTGCCTAAAGTAAACCTGTAGTGTCTGAAAGAAAGGTTTTGCATGCCGAATATATATGCTGTGGAATGTGGTTGGTACTCCAGTTACGAGACATAGGTGGGGATGTGTTTGTTTGGAGTTTGGCCACTGGTTTGGGAAAGGGGCCAGTGATAAGATTTTTACATCTGAACATAGTGCCTATGTGAAATGCCAAATCAACTAAAGTCATAGTTCTGCTTTTTTTTCATAGTTCACTTTTTATCAATGCTGTTCTTTTATGTTGAATGAAATCCTTTAATTACATTAAAGAAAAACACTGTTAATCCTAGTTTATATTCAAAGCATAGGAATAATTATTGTTGTTTTATTCTAATAGGTATAATGTTCCTGTAATGTTGTTTGGAGGAATTAATATAGTTAATCTAACCCTGAGGTTACATGCCTTTTTAATCATTCTAAGACTGCTATAATTCATCTTCAATAGGAATATGCGAAGATCGCCTGTAGCAAGACGCATCCATGTGGACACCCATGTGGAGGTGTTAGAAACGAAGAGCGCTGTCTGCCCTGTCTGCACGGCTGCGATAAGAGCGCCTCCACCCTGAAGCAGGACGCTGACGACATGTGCATGGTCTGCTTCACCGAAGCGCTCTCCGCAGCGCCAGCCATTCAGGTGCCTCAGCTTGAAAATGTGCCTAGATTTACACAGGAGGGGATGGGACCACAGTTCTCAAGTGAAAAGATGATTGGAACATTCTTTAGATGGCCAAGGGAAAATGGCCTGTTAATATGTGATCCTTAGTTGATGCTGAGTAGTTCTGTTGCTTCACGTTCTGCCTCCCATTCTGTAGGTCCAACCATTGGTGATTGTGTGAGCCTACTTAGAACGTGCTTGAAGAGAGAAATGATCAGATTATCAAGTAGATAACTTCTCCTTAATTTCTGCAATGCAGAATATGTTGTAGCATATATACCTACTCTGTATATAGATAGCAATGTGTACCTCACTACTTAATAGAAGTTAGTGCTATATTTGCTAAATAAATGTTTGTGACATTTTTGACATTTATAATTTCTTTTCTCTATATGTTAGCTAATTGAATAATTTCACATTTTCCTGACCTAGCCTATTTTATACATGTAGCTGTTATATAAGTGGCATTAATACATGACTAGAAAAAAATTAGAATTGAAAACCTAGCCAATAATAAATGTCTCAAGTGTAAGTTTTCAAAGCCCTGACATGCCTTGATACTAAAGTGCTTGGTTTTTCTCTTCCCTCTGTCACGCAGCTCTCCTACATAGGAGAGTCTCTTCATTACTTCAGTGTGGTCATGACTGCATTTGCTCACTCACGTCCTTGTCTTTCTCTTTAAGTTGGACTGCAGTCATGTATTCCACTTACAGTGCTGTCGGCGAGTTTTGGAAAACAGATGGCTTGGTCCAAGGATAACATTTGGATTTATATCCTGTCCCATTTGCAAGGTGTGCAAAGAACCTGAACTTACCTACTTTTATATCTTTTCATCTTTGTTTTCATCTCAGATAGTTATCAGCTTCTCCTGGCATCCTTCCCTGAGTCTCCATTAGTGCTGTCCTCATCATCCATGTAGAACCTGAAAACAGTGCACAGTCTCTCTAGAGTGTTTACTGTTGGGTTAGTAGAAATATACCTCTTTGTCAACTGTTCCCTTACCTAGACCACTGGTTCTTAACCTGTGGGTTGCAACCCCTTTCGGGGTCAAATAGCCTTTACAGGGTCACCTAAGACTATCAAAAACCACCGATATTTACATTAAGATTCATAACAGTAGCAAAATTACAGTTATAAAGTAGCAATAAAAATAATTTTATCATTGGGGATCACATTAAAGGGTTGCAGCATTAGGAAAGGTGAGAAACTGAGACCTTTGTGGGTGGGAACACCTGAATTGTCACCTAATTGTCAGGTAAAAGCTGGCTAAATTGAAGTAAATATTTCATATATGGCATGAGGAATGTTAATTAAGTAACACTGTGTACTAGGGATGAATGCAACACTAGTTCAGACCCACTAAGAGTTATGTCACACAGCTGTGAGGCACTAACAGAAAAGGAACCTCTACTGCTTGCAGGACCAGTGATCTGCTTTTAAAATGTGAAATATTGTTATTCAGTGCCTTTAGAACTAGTTAAAATAAGAACATTTCTCTGGCATTACAACACATCTCTAGAAAAGTAGTAATGGAAGTAGAGAACTGCTGAGGCAGCCTGTAGTGATAAGAACGCCCCTTCACTAAAGACACTATCGTCTTCCCATTGCTTCTCTCTGTCTGACTTTGTAACACTCTGTTTTGTTTTGTTTAACCTTCCTGTTTATGGGCAGTTCCAATGGAGTTAATATGAAAAATCTCAGCCCAGTCTTTGCTTACTTAGAATAATAAAAACGAATTACAGTATTTTGTTCTCCCTTCTCATGGTGCCACCATGAAGATAAAGTCATATTTATGAGCCTGGGAAAGGCAGGGAAGATGGTGTATAGAATATGATCATCTCTTACCTGACAAGACCCCATCTCCATGGATCCAAAACACATTCCCAACCCACACATGAGGTCATGTGTCATATTTGTAGAAACAGGATAGCCTTTGTTCCAAGAACAGATAAGACTGAGAAAGATGTATTTCAGCCAGAAACTACAAAGTCAAGAAATGGAAGTGTTTTGTGCAGAGTCCTTATTCTTCCATTTTCCTTGCTCTTGGCAAAATAGAATTTTTTGAGGATTTTGCAGTAGTGCTTTATAGACAGTGAGTTTTCTAACTAGTTATCTCCTGTTACAGTGGTTGGCACTTGAGTATACACTAAGTATTTGTTGGACTCTTACATAAATGCTTCTGTTAAAAATATACTTTTTATTTCAGAACAAAATAAATCATATAGTATTAAAAGACCTGCTTGATCCAATAAAAGAGCTCTATGAAGATGTGCGGAGAAAAGCCTTAATGAGACTGGAGTATGAAGGCCTGCACAAGAGTGAAGCCATCACGACTCCTGGCGTCAGGTTTTACAATGATCCAGCTGGCTATGCCATGAACAGATACGCATATTATGTTTGCTACAAGTGCAGAAAGGTATGCCAAAGTGTTAAGATCCTGAGATTACCCATATAATCAAGTTGAATTGTATAGTGACGTATAATTATTCTTAAACCTTAAGCTAGAATTTAAAAATGTGAAACTTTGATGAAGTGTTTCAAATTGAAGTAATTAATTTAATTCGGAAGAGGGGAATACTTTTTACCTAAACAAACTTTTTCTAAAGCGTATAGTATTTCCATACAAAGGATACGCTACGTCATGACAGATCTTACTGTGTGATACTACTTGTTCTTCCATGGCTGCTCTAACAGCAGCCTATTGGTCACTCATGTCTTACCAGTACTCCTTTAAGACACTGCTCCTCCTTGTTTGGGGTGTTCACTGCTACATTCATGACTTTACCTACCACTTATGCCATTATGACCTTCCAGATTCTTTGGGGATTTTACTAGACATTTGAAGTTCTCACAGGTACTTCAGTGTTGATATCTGATATGATACATCAGCCTTCATTTCCCAGTGTGTAATGTGTGTCTGCAAAATCTTCTGTCTCTGCCTACAGATTTCTGAGTCCTAGCTTCCTGACACATTTTGAATAACTCTATCTTCTTCTGTGACTGTAGTATCTTCCTGAGCTTTTCTGTGGTGTTCCTAAACTCTATTTCTTTCCTTATACTACTGCAAGGAGGTTAGTTTTTCTAAATCTCAGATCTGCCTGGGTCATTCTTCTCCTCTAATCTTGTAGCATTGCCTGCCTCTCCTCACCTCCAATAACATAGTGAACAATATACATTTCTCCAAACTCAGCCATGACTGTGCCACCACTGCTGCCCTGTGCTAATACAGGTTGCTTCTCTCTCTGGAATCTTCTTCTCTGCCCTGCTGCACTTTTACTTTTTTTTTTTTTTTTTGAGTTCCTGCAGATGCTCCTTTTTTTTTATTTACATTTCAAATGATTTCCCCTTTCCTAGCCCCCCCACTCCCAGAAAGTCCCGTAGCCCCCTTCTCTCCCCCTGTCTTCCCACCTACCCCTTCCCACTTCCCCGTTCTGGTTTTGCTGAATACTGCTTCATTGAGTCTTTCCAGAACAAGGGGCCACTCTTCCTTTCTTCTTGTACCTCATTTGATGTGTAGATTATGTTTTGGGTAATCCAGGTTTCTAGGTTAATATCCACTTATTAGTGAGTGCATACCATGATTCATCTTTTGGGTGCACTTTTACTTTCATTGTAACTCTATACATACAGCCCGTCTGACTGACTGGAGGATTCTGCTCCTGTCCCTCTGCGGTGACATGTGCACACTTCCCAGAACCACCACCTCTGCGTGCAGTTCTGCTGCCTTGCATCCACGCCCACAATAACATAACCCCCGTTATTTTACTGCTCTACTTGTCTCTCCGTTTCTTAAGCTCTATAAAGACAAAGGATGTATCGTTTCTGTTCATCTATCTCCAGTCCCTGATGCTAGTCAGTACTATGAATACTAGATTAACTAGAGAATGAATAAATGAGTGAAGGAATGATATGCAGTCCTGAAATGTAATAAAGAAAACTAATGAATAGAAGGTAAATAGGTTAGGCAGGCATATGAGTGTACACTGTACATACAAGGCAAGACCCAGGCCATACATTTGTCAACACTATATTGTCACAAATAATAAAACTCCATTTATGTATAATTACCATGTACACATTATAAATGAATATTGTGCTACCCCTGGGGTAACAGTCACGTGCTTAAGACATAGAAACCTCAAGCAGTTGGAATAAGCAGATGGGCCTGGGACGCGCTGGCATACTGGAAAGCCACATGTACTGACAGATGAGCATTCAGACTCCGCCACTGGAGCCCGTCTGCTGTCCTGTTGTTCTCATGTGGATGGAGACAGATATTGACTCACCTGGTTCACTCAGTAGGGACCTGGCCTTTTGACTGCAGGCATAGGGAGCATGCAAATTGTCTCAATTTCTTGGCCTCGTTTATTTTGTGTCAAAAGTAAAATAAATTGGCCATCAAGATAGTTGCATTCATTCTGGTGCTCATATTAGATATTTAGTTTTTGACTGTAGAGTAGATTTACAAATATGAGCAGTATTCTGAATAGAATTTCTTAATTTTTTTGTTCATGTCCAAAATTGTATGATCAGAAGAGGATTGACTTTTTTTTTTTTGCTTTCTTATTAAACAATTAGAAATTAAAAAGAATTTTAATTCTGCTCTAATTTATTCCAGGCACACTTAATTGTGTATAATTGTGACTTAGGAATTGATATGCATGTTTTAAGCAATAAAAGGGGCCATGTTGTATAAGATTTCAGAATGAGAAAAACTCCCAATTTTTCTCAGAAAAAGCATCATTTGTATTTACTACTTGATACCTTATTCCTCATACTTGTTTAAATATTGTATATCTTCTCATCATTTTCCTTTAACATAATTTTTTAGACTCCCTCCTTCTGAAAGGAGAATATCCGCATTCCAGAATTGAAATTATTTTTAAGCCAGACTTGGTGGTGCGCACCTTTAATTCAGCACTCAGGAGGCAGAGAGCTACACAAAGAAACCTTGTCTCATAAAAACAAAGTAAATAGATAATAAGTGAACGATTAGCTTCATTTGCACCCAATTCTCCCTGCAGTCATCAGTGTGGACACCACATACTTGGCCTTAGGGAGTGTCGCACAGTCACTGCAGCCACACTGCCCCCCAGGCTGCTGTTTCATGGACACACGGTTTCTCCACAGGCGTATTTTGGTGGCGAGGCTCGCTGTGACGCTGAAGCTGGACAAGGAGATGATTACGACCCCAGAGAGCTCATCTGTGGTGCCTGCTCTGATGTGTCCAGGGCTCAGGTAGGCAGATGTTAGACATGTCACAAAGTCACAGCTGGGCCTACAGAGATGGTCATCTTCCAGGGAATCCAAGCCTCAGCAGGCAATTCATAGCCTTCCATAACTCCAGCTCAGGGGGGTGGGGGGCAGCCTCCAAAGGCACCGTGATATTCACAAACATACAAACACCTACACACAATGAAAAATAATAAAATTAAACCTATTTTAGTCAAAATTTTGTCTTTAAGACCAATTCTCCATAATCCCTGCTTCAACATACATGTAGTCTATTCTGATCCATATCAGGATTGTGCATGAGCTTCTAAATTTGTTCATGAGTATTATTCTTTTTAATATTTTTATAGTTGCCATTCATGAAGTGATCAGTATATTTACTTATTCATTTATAAACCTGCACTCAAACTTTTCGGCTTTCCCATCCTTAATGAAACTTTCACAGTATTCCTATGAATTTGGTAGATAGTACGATATTATTGGGCAACTTTCTAACCCAATAAAACATCGATGAGGAAATGTAGTTTGCTTATTAATCAGACAGATTGGATGGGAGGCCGAACCAGAACTTGAGGCTCTGATTAGATCTTTTGGACTGCATGTTTACTCCATAATCTTTTAACCTATACCATTGCATTCTTGATCAGCATTCAAAGCTACATGTGTTCTCAAAATATTGATTAATAAGCTATACACTTCTTAAACTCACTATATGTGTCTTCAGCTATCATAAGTATTGTTGAAATACCTCACTCTAATCTTGTGTTTCCCTTGCCTTTTTATATAGATGTGTCCCAAACATGGAACAGACTTTCTAGAATACAAATGTCGCTATTGCTGCTCAGTAGCTGTCTTCTTCTGTTTTGGAACAACACATTTCTGTAATGCTTGTCATGATGATTTTCAAAGAATGACCAGCATTCCTAAGGAAGAACTCCCACACTGTCCTGCAGGTATGTTCTCAATAGTTTAAGCCCACAATAATCTATATAGTAATGAGATTTAAAGACTGAGAACTCTGTTTCTAGTGTCAGTTTATGGTTCCTGAATAAGTTAAGAAGTTGAGGTCATGTGCTAGGAGCTGTACTGAAACATCTCCTGGAGCAAGAGTGACGTCTACTGAGAAGTAGAGGAAGCAAAGGAAAAGTCAGCCATGTGACACTTAATGTCTTAAATCCTTAAATTCTTGGCAGAGTCAAGGAAAAGGTTTATATTTTAACTCTCGGGGGCGGGGAGGGGAGACAAGTTCATTGCAGTGCCTTGCGTACAGTAGCAAATACCGCACCACTGAACAGTCTTTGTAGTTTTTATTTGATGAGAAGGTCTCAGTAAATTGCCCAGACTAACCTAAATTCACTCTGTAGCCCAGGCAGAGACCCCAGACCTGCAGTCCTTCTGCACAGACTATGATGGTTGGGGTTATAGGCCTCTCTATCAGGCCCAGCTTGTGATGTTTTGGGACTTTGGGGGGGGGGGGTCTTTGTTTGTTCTCCTTAGGAAGATTTCCATACGATAGGAAGAGTATTTATTTGAGGTAGAATACCTAGGAAATGGTAGCAGAGTTAGAACCAGAAAGCTAAGGAAACCAAAATATCTCCCAAAAATACAGAGGAAAACACTGTCCATGGAGATTAGGCAAAGAAAAAAATGAACACAGAATCCAGGAATCTAAAAAAATAGGAAGCTTAGGGTCACAGGGAAGGGAATACCAGGCTACACCGGGGTAGAGTGACAGGTGAGAAGAGAGAAATGAGATTGGAGGAAGACCTGTGTGTGAGCTGAGTGTGTTGCTGTAAATACACGCACATGTGGTCATAGACAGCTTTGCTGAAGCTCTGAGGCTCACACACCCTCTCACCTTGGCTTGTTAGAGTACAGATGGGAGGCCCCCTCAAGCAGGGCAGTAGCTTCACCCCTCAGTCACAGCCTGCGGTCCTCACCATGGGATATACCCCCAACAAGACCGCAAGGGGCAAAAGGCTCCTACAACAGTAACATAAGGAAAATGGCACTAGTGTCTAACAAGGGAGTGGGCTAATATTACTAAACGCTGTCAGTATTTAAAAAGAATAGGAGGGAGGAGACAAATCCTGGCGTCTCTTTGTACTGACGTGTGTAAAGCCTAAGACGTAGTGCAGGTGATAAACACAAAGATCAGTATTTGCACTGTGCTGCCTTTTGGAAGAAAAGGAAAAGAAGAGATATATACTCATTTATATGGGCAAAATTTTAGAAATGAGAGGATAAACAGGTGACTCAATCCTATAACATTTTGACTTATATGCAGTGTATTGCCATTTATTTGTTTCACACAAAAATTGTTACACTGGTTTCCATTAAAACTCCTCTTTAATTGGTGGCAGACTGTGAAAGAAGCAAATGGAGAATGTCATTGAAGCAGGGTGTCAGGGTGACTGTAAGAGGAGAGCCAGGGCAGCGAGGAGCGGAAGGCAGCGAGGGCAGAGATTCTCAGGGAGAAAGGGGAGCGTTCCGCAGAAGTTGTAGGTCAAGGTCTGGAAAGAAGCAGGAACTGGGAGAAAGTCCACCATGCTCCCAGGCCTAAGGACATGGGAGAAGCCTGGGCACAGCCACTCTCAGGAGAAAAATTAAAGGCAGTGTCATCAGGGAAAATCCATGTTTTACTAATAAAGGAAATTGTAGTTTTTTAAAACAAAAATGCAAAAAATGATGAAGTTTGCAAAGAAATAAGTGTTTAAGGACAAAGTTGTGGGGTGTAAGCTGAGATGAGAGGTCACACCAAGACAGGACTTCCACTGCATGCAAGGGACTGACCACATGAAGGACTTTGTCCTTACACAACTCAACTCCCAGGAGTGAGTTAGACACAAGAGTTAGGGGGAAGGGCTGGAGAGATGGCTCAGCAGTTAAGAGCACTGACTGCTCTTCCAAAGGTCCTGAGTTCAAGTCCCAGCAACCACATGGTGGCTCGCAACCATCCATAATGAGGTCTGACGCCCTCTACTGGTGTGTCTGAAGACAGCTACAGTGTACTTACATATAACAATAAATAAAAAAAAATCTAAAAAAAAAAAAAAAAGAGTTAGGGGGAGTCTGTGTTGAGTACTGGTAATGCTGGTTAATGTCATCACGGGCCTGCACTGTGCTGTCGTTAGCATATCATTGAAATATGTAAATAGAGAAGGTCAGGTATTACTTTGACATTTGTATGCCCCTACTTGATTTCAAACCTGTGTCTTTCCCACAGTGATTCTTTCCAGATTACTACAGTTATTGTAACATTCATGTTTTAAACTCAACTTGACTTTGCTTCAGATACTTAACAAATGGCATTAGAAGTCTTCCCATTTTGCTAGTGTCTAATTAGTTTTTCTTCAGTGAAGGTAGAAGAAGATGAAAATGGCTTATTTATATTTAGGTTTGATTTTTACTTGTAAAAAGAAATTCCCCCACAAAAATTTGTTGTTGGGTTTTTTGTTGTTGTTGTTGTTATTTTTTTTGATGCAGAATAATTTTCTGCTAGATTAAGGTTAGAGATTTTTGTGACTGATTTTGATCATTGCTCCTTAAAACTTTATAGCTCAGGACCCTCTGGGTCAGGGGGCATTTCCCTCCATGTTGTCTGATGTACATACTCGGGTCCCTAATGCCGAAGCTTGCATGGTGAATGTATTTGTGCTAAGAAGAAACTTGGGTTTAGCTTGTTAATTCATAGACATGTTATTTCGTTGAATAAGCTGATTTTTATTCACATCACATTTATCGAGTATTTAAAACTACATCCCTTTCCCTCCTTTACAATGTGCACAGGTCCCAAAGGCAAGCAGCTAGAAGGAACTGAATGTCCGCTCCACGTTGCTCACCCACCCACGGGGGAAGAGTTTGCTCTTGGGTGTGGCGTGTGCAGAAATGCTCACACGTTTTAGAACTTTCAGATCCTTTTGTCTACAGAAAAGATAGTTGCCTTCATCCACTGGGAAGATACAGTGAAGGTTAAACTCTGCTCAGGATCAGAACGGGACCATTTTACATTCTGAAACCGAACCATTTACAGTGCAGGAATGATGCCAAATACCTTGTACATAATTCTTGCTACGAACATTTCCCCATTATTTTGGTTTATCTTCTTCGAACCAAGACATCAAACTTGTGAAGTGTTTGCATGTGGCCATTACTGGCCTGTGAAGCATTGGACATTATAGATAATTGATATAAAAGGATCTCCATACTTATGGACTAAGAATGATGCTGGCTTTCAAGAAAAAAGAAAAAGAATCACTGTTTATTGTATACTGCCTTTTTGTAATCCTGTACAATTGCATCACGGGTGGGTATAAAAAGAGGAATATTCTGGTTTCTTTCCTGGACTGTTATTTAAAAAAAATTGTGTTAGTAAGACCTATAAATGTAATAAGTATCAGACTGTATATAAAGCTATCAATGTTTGTCCTGTATAAGAATTACTAAATTACAAAAGCAGTTTCATTTAAACTTCTAGGTTAAGTTTGAGCCTGAAATTTTAATGAAGTGCAATACTGAGTGTGCCTCATTATCTTGCAGCTGTAAACATATTGGAATGTACATGTCAATAAAGCCACTGTACATTTTTATACAGTGATAAAGTCGACGATTTGTGTAAAGTGTTTTTTGAAAAATAAACAACTTATGAAGCCTAAAACCCACTAATAACACACTCATAACTTTTCTGTCTGGGAAAATAAAAATATCAGTAAAGCACACTGGTTTGATCTGGAACAAAGATCATGAAAATAAATATCCAAAGCTATATCTTCTCATAGACACCTATGCCAAAGACAGAGAGAAGCACTTAGGGACTGAGTGTGCATCTGTCTTAGCCAAAATTCTGCCTTTTGCATAATTTATCAACATAAGTGCACTAGTTTTTAACTTCTACAGACTCCAACATCTGTGTGCACAGTTTTCCACTTACTTGTTACCTATGTGTTTTGCTGATATTTGTTTGGCTCATTAGATTTTTTTTTCCATTTGGGTTGTGAAACTATTAAATTTTAGGTTTGTTTATTTCATGATACTGAGGAAATATTTGACCCATTTTTAAAAATTTTTTCACTGTTGGAAATACAGAAATCAGTTTGCCAACATATAAATTATTAACAAATCTAATGGCCTTGGTTTCTGTTAAGCAATTGTGAGGAGTTTAAAACAGTGCTGGGAGACGTGAATCCCCACGACTTGGAGAGTAACCCGTGAGAGACCTTGTCTTAAAAGAGCAGCAGGGTAAATGGTTCCTGAGTGCAAAGGTTCCCTGAGCCTTCACAAGCCTGCAGACAAAGGAGAACATAAGTGGGAGGAGAAGAGAGGAAAAGGACAGCACCATACACACACCCCTGTGTTCCATCCTCAGCACCCCATAAAGAAGGCACAACTTTAATACAGCACTCTGGAGATCATCCTAGCCTACAGAGCAGTTTTGAAGCCATCTTGGTATAGATGAGATTCTGTACAAATAACCTCTGTACTGTTATGGAAGTATCACTTGTCAATCAAATGTTGGCCTTTTAACTTAGGCAGGAAATAGAGAGGTAGAAGTTCCAGTGCAGAGAGACGGAATCCTGGGAACAGAGTCAGGCGCAAAGGGATTCACGCCCCAGACACAGAAGGCATGTGTATGACTCTGAGGACCAGTAAACGACCATGTGGTGTGACTTACAATAAGACAAGCAGATAATTAAGATATAAGCTAGTCAGGGAACAGGGAACAGAGCCAAAACTATAGTAACAAGCATTTATTTATATAAAAGAAATCTCAGAGTCATTATTTCTGGGAACAAAGTAGAGAAGGGAAAACACGAGGTTATGAATGAACTGACTATAAGATTCTGTCCCAAAAATGAGTTTTTAATAAAAATTATGTGTATATATGTAAAATCAATTCTGAACACAGGTAAGCAATAACTATTTTATAGACTTCTTTAATAAATTTCATAAAAATATCCAAGGCAAACGCTTCAAGGTTCATGAAAAATCATTACTGGTTTGTTTGTTTTTTGTTGTTGTTTTTTTGGGGGGGTGGTTGGTTTGGTTTGGTTTGGTTTGGTTTGGTTTGGTTTGGCTTGGTTTTTTTGGTTGCATGATTATAACTAAATCCATGGTGCTTTATTTTGAAAAATGACATTTCAAGAAACAGAGTTGGACTTCTCCATGGAGATTCTAAAAGTCAGAAGGGCCTGTAAAGAGTGCTACTGACCACAGGTGCCAGTCCACACTACTATACCCAGCAAAATGTTCAATCACCACAGCTGAAGAAAATTAGACATTCCATGATAAAGCCAAATATAAACAAAATATTTCTATATATCCAGCCCTACAGAAGGTGCTAGAAGGAATACTGCAACCCATGGAGGTTAATTACACCCATGAAAACACAGGAAATAATCTCACACCAGCAAAATCAAAAGAAGGGAGGTACCCATACACTCACACATACCATCATTACCAACAATAACAAAATAACAGGCATCAACAATCATTGATGTAGAAATTGTAATATCTGACAAAATAGACTTCAAATAAAAAACTAATCAGAAGAGATAGAAAAGGACACTACATACTCATCGAAGTAAAAAATTAACAGGAGGACATTGCATGTATTAACATCTATACCCAAAAAACAAGTGCACCCAAATTATAATAGAAACACTATTACGGCTTAAATCACATATTGGCCCTCACACACTGATAGTGGGAGACTACAGTATGCCACTCTCACCAACAAACAAGTCTTCTAGATGTAAGAACCCCCAAAAACCGAGGGTGCCCCAGCACCCCACGCCCCAGAAGGCGACACCCAAATCACTCTCGAGAAATGGCCTCGATGCAATAACATGAGGGTTTCTTTATTTCAGAATTCTGGGTTCCACAGCCGTACATCGCGCAGGGCTAGAGGACTGTGGACCACGAGTGCCGAATTGCGGCAGCTTTTATAAGTTTATGACAAAGCCCTCGAATCACAAACCAATCATTTCTTAGCTGAAATGCAAGCCAATTGATTTGTACCACTCCATAGTTTTTAGTCCAATCAATTTAAATTATCGGAGCCCGTGCTCAGTGGACCAATTAGTTTCCTATTTTCTTGAATGTCTACAGCTGCTTGAACTCCTGCATAGGGGTAATGGTGTAAGTTTACAGAAGCAAGATAAGCTTAGCTCATTTCCAGTTACCTTGTGGGGCCAGGATCACCTATTCAAGGCCTTTCTGCTAGCTCTAAACAAAGGGCGGGCTCTGGAATGTGACCTTTACCTAGTTTCTAACAAAGTGAGATAGCATTTTAAACTCCTGATTTCTTGGGGTCATTAGAGTTAAGCTCTATTATTTTCTATCCTTTCAGAACAATACAAAGAATCAGTGAAACAGATCTGTGTGAGACATTTTTCTTTGAGAAAATCAACAAGATAGACAAACCTTTATCCAAATTAAAAGATAAAAATATCCAAATTTGTAGAGAGCCTTACTGAGGTGCCATGCCACCTGGCAGGAACTTGACATTGACCAAGGTGAAGTTCCTCTTCCAGCCTTAAGCAGAAACTCCCGTGTTAGCCATGATCCCCTCCACCTAGGGTGGAGTGCTCAGACCAAGGTGAAGCCCATTGTTCTTCAAGGACCTGCAGTTTACTGAGAAACACTAGCTACCTGCTGAGCAACTGAACCAATTCTGTAAAGAGTTTCAAGTCTTTCTGGGAAGGGTGTCCCGTCGTTCCCCCCTCCCCCACGTGCCTATATATTAGGAGTCCTCCATTAAACCTTGAGACCTTGATCAGCAACTGTTGTCTTGGTCTTGTTCTCTTTTTGCCACCTTCCCATACATCCCCAGCTCCCTTCCAGGTAACCCATTCAATGTAACTTTGAGCAATTACAAAATTAATTTAATGAGAAACAAAAATGCAACATAACAGACACATAGGAAATCATAAAATCCATGACTCAGAGGTTAGGTTTAAATGAAGGGACTGGGCTCTTGTAGGGGTGGGAGGTGGGAGATAAATGAATAGATTTTATGGGTAGACTGGGGCAAGTGGGTCAGTGGAGGGCAGGGGAATATAGGGATGGGGAGAAAACAAGAGGAGAAGGCTGGAATTGAGCATTTGAGGGATGATGTGAAAGCACAGTGCAGTGCTTTTTTTTTTTTTTAAGAAACTATCTAAAATATATGAAGGTGATCCAAATGAGTTCTTATAATAATGGGAGAGACAGAGTCCCAGTTAGCTCTCACCAAAGGACGCTTGCAGTACCAGGACCGCATTGCATTCGGTTGAGGTATTGATCATGGAAAACTCATGGAAATCCCCAAACACCCCCAACGGTTGCTAAGACAATGGGTTGCTCTCCGAAAAGTGACAGTTGGGCCCCACTGCTGAGGACAACGCTCACAGAACTCATTGCTCTGTGAGTCATTGTCAACCTGGTGTCCACATGGAGTCTCTATTACTACTATCCGTTGTCTTTCCTATGGGAAGATACTCTGTGGGCTTCCAAAAGAGAAACATAAAACACCAATCCAGCCACAAAATCTTTGACAGTCAACCTGTCCTGACTACAAGATGGGCTAGGGCAATGGTGGTACAGAACATGTGGGAGTGGGAGTGGGAGTGGCCAACCAATATCTGATTTGACTTAAGGTCCACTCCATGAGACAGAACAATTACCCGACACTGCTTAAGTGACCAAGAGCCAGAGACAAGATAGAGAAGACACCCAGGGTAAAACCAAACTCTGCTGCTCAAAAAACAAAAACTGTCACTAAAATGACCCCTAACAATAGTTTGCTATACTCACAGATAAGTGCCTTATTCTGTCATCAAATAAACATTCTCCTTTAGCATGTGGGAACAGATACAAAGTCCCGTAGGCAGACATTATATGAGGAGAGAATCCTTAGAACACACAGCTCCAAACAGAATGTCTCCACCAAATCCCTCCCCTCAGGGATCAGAGAACCTGCAGAAGAGGAGACAGAACGCGTGGAAGAGCCAGAGAAGATGAAATCACCAGAAGGCCTGCTAACTCAGTTGAGCAGGCCTCATACTGACTCACAGACACTGAGGCAGCAAGCCCATGTCTTCACTGGTCCGAACCAGATCCTGTGTGTGTGGTATATACGGACTCAGGAAGCTAACCTGAAGGATACACGTATTTTTCTGGGACCCTGAGTGTGTGAATGAGTGGGTCTCTGATTCTTGTGCCCTTCTCCTTCTTTTGGGTTGTCTTTTCCAGCCTTGATGTGATGGTTGTTTGGGTTTTTAATATTATTATATTTTATTTTGTCATGTTTGACTGTTAACTCCTAGAAGCCCGTTCATTTCAAATGAGAAACAGAAAGGGAGAGGAGACAGAGGGGAGAAGTGGGCAGGGACTGGGACCAGCAGAGGAAAGGAAGACTGTAATCTGGATATACTATATGAGAACAAAGAAAAATCTATTTTCAGCAAAAGGAAAAATATTAGGAGGAGGGGGAAGAAGAGGAAGAGGTGGTGGCGGTGGTGGTGAAGAGACTGATGAGGAAACATGGAAGCTTCAGGGTGCCGAGAACGGTGAGCTGTTTCTCAGCACATACAGGCTCAGGGTTGACTCGTTTGTTTTCAGGAGACATGGGTAGGTTCAAAGACGAATTCACCCCTTCATGTACCCACATAAAAACAGGAGATTATAGTGAGTCCGCTGTAAATATTTAGCAAACAATCTCTGGAATTGAAGCTAACCTAAAGGATACATGTGAGTGAGAGGCTTCCTTCACACCTGAGATATATCAGAAAAACTCCCAGGATCCACTGACTGCTGCCTGACAGCTCAACGACAGTCTTTAAAGTGCCACGGAAAAGAAGAATTATGGTTTGTCATTGTGACGCAACGTGGGATCATCTGGGAAGAGAGTCTCATTGCAGAGCAGAGGCGATTGGCCTGCGGAGGATTATCAGGTGGGAAGATCAGTCCACAGTGGGTGGCATCAATCCCTAGGAAGAGAATCTTGAACTGTTTAGAGAAAGCTAGCTCAGCTCTGGGGTGATTTCTTATGCTCTTCTTGTGACTACGGGTGTCATGTGACCTGTTGTCTAGAGCTCCTGCCTGTGGCTTCCCTGCCATGATGGATTTTTAACCTGGATCTGTGAGCTAAATAAGCCATTTCTCCCCTAACTTGCTTTCGCCAAAATATTTGACCATGGCATTAGGAACGAAACTAGGATAGAAAGGAGTGAGCTGTCACTCACCTTTCAGAATGTCAGATGAATGTGTTAGTGATGACCAAGAACATCCACAGAACACTACAGTGTGTGCTCAAAGTGACTTATGAGTGTGTACAAGGACGACATTCTCTATCACATAGCCCTGCACTTTAGGCATAAGTTCTGGCAAAGTACATGAAAAAGATGGCCGTGGCCAAGCCCTAGCTCAAACACCCATGCACAGGCCGTCCTGCTTGAATAATATATTAAGCAGGAAAGAGCTGAGGCACAACAGTGGGACTTGGTGAGTCCTTCTGTAAATAAATGTTTACTTTCAGGCTGAGAAAAAGCCATTTCTTCCTAACCATCTGGATCTCTCCAAGATCTCTCTCATTCTGCTTGTAATGTTATTTGATGAAATGTTAGAAGTATGCGTTTTCGACTTGGTGTTTGCCTAACCTGCTTGTTTTCTCAGATCTTCATCCTCTGACTCTCTTCCCACCCAATTTGTTCTCATGTTTTACCTGGGTGAAGTCACATGCTCCACACGTGATGACTGTAAACAGCAGGCCATTACAGCCAATCTCCTAAAAACTGCCCAGAGCATGTCAGGTAGGATTGGGATGGCACAGCACTTGAGGCAAGTCCTGACTTTTCTAAGTACTTCTATGTCCTGTTTGCCTGTGACCTTGAGTCAGCCACTTACTTTAACTAATTTTTAATCTTGCTTTTGTAAAATAATACCAAACCCAAACCAAATATTTATAAAAGTCATTTAATTCCACAATAAAATATTTGGAAGGTGAGTGCACAGGTGAGGAGAACTTTCACTTAATATTCTCTATATTGGAGTGGAGCCAGGTGGCTCCACAGCCTTCAGTGCCTGGCCCGCCAGGAAGGAGTGATCTCCCAGAAGTGCTTTCACTCACGTCTAAGCACAGAGGTGAGATCTTCACCTTCTCTCTGGAGGGGAACATCTAGGCCTACACTGGGGGATATGATAAGTGGAGCTGCTGGGACAGAAGTCTTCCTGCTGCCATTTGCACCAGGGAGCCAGGCAGCTAGACGGCCTTCTGTGCACAGACCCTGCCAGAAAAGAGTTGGTCTCCCAGGAGAATGGACACAGGCTTACAGGCCCACAGGAGGGACAAGCTCCAGCCAAAGATTGGAAGACCAACTAATACCAGAGATAACCAGATGGTGAAAGGCAAGTGCAAGAACCCAATCAACAGGCTACTCGGCAACATCAGAACACAGTTCTTCCACCACAGCAAGTCCTGGATACCCCAACACACTGGAAAAGCAAGAGTTGTATTTAAAATCGTATCTTATGATGCTGATAGAGGACTTCAAGAAGGACATAAATAACTCCCTTAAAGAAATACAGGAGAACAGGGGTTAATAGGTAGAAGCCCTTAAAGAGGAAACACAAAAATCCCTTAAAGAATTATAGGAAAACACAAAGAAACAAGTGAAGGAACTGAACAAAACCATCCAGGATCTAAAAATGGAGGTAAAAACAATGAAGAAATGACAAAGGAAGACAACTCTGGAGATAGAAAACCTTGGGAAGAAATCAGGAGGTCATAGATGCAAGCATCACTAACAGAATACAAGAGAAAGAAGAAAGAATCTCAGATGCTGAAGATACCATAGAAAGCACTGACTCTACAGTCAAAGAAAATGCAAAATGCAAAAGATTTGTAACCCAAAACATCCAGGAAATCCAGGACACAATGAGAAGACCAAACCTAAGGATTATAAGTATAGAAGAGGGCAAAGATTTCCAACCTTAAGGACTGAGTAAATAGCTTCAACGATATTATAGAAGAAAACTTCCCTAACCTAAAGAAAGAGATGCCCATGAACATACAAGAAGCCTACAGAACTCCAAACAGACTGGACCAGAAGAGAAAGACCTCCCGTCACATAATAATCAAAACACCAAATGCATTAAACAAAGAAAGAATATTAAAAGCAGTAAGGGGAAAAGGTCAAGTAACTTATAAAGGCAGACCTATCAGAATTACACCAGACTTCTCACTGGAGATGATGAAAGCTAGAAGATCCTGGGCAGACCTCATACAGACCCTAAGGGAACACAAATGCCAGCCCAGACTACTATACCCAGCAAAACTCTCAATCATCATAGATGGAGAAATCAAAATATTCCATGATAAAACCAAATGTATGCAATATCTTTCCACAGATCTAGCCCTACAAAGGATAATAGATGGAAAATACCAACCCAAGGAGGGAAACTACACACTAGAAAAAGCAAGAAAGTAATCTTCCAACAAACACAAAAGAAGATACCCACACAAACATGAAAATAACACCAAAAGTAACAGGAAGCAACAATCACTATATCCTTAACATCAATGGACTCAATTCCCCAATAAAAAGGCATAGACTGACAGAAGTATTTTTCATGTAAATCTTCAATTTTATTAAAAAAATGTTTTTAATTCCTCTTCCAATTAATTTAGTAATGCTTTTATGTCTACCATTTTATCTGTATTATTTTCCATGATAATCTTCAATTTTAACATGTTTTTCTATATATTTCTTCAATTTTATCAGAAATATTTTCCATGTAAATCTTCAATTCTATCAGAAAATGTTTATAATTCTGCTTTTAATCAACTTAGAAATATTTTATGCCTACCATTTTATCTGTATAATTTTCCATGAAATATTATGGCAATTTTAACATCTTTTTCTACATATTTCAATTTTATCAGATATTTTCCATGTAAATCTTCAGTTTTATCATAAAGTGTTAGCTGAGCAGTAGTGGTGCACGCCTGTAATCCCAGCACTTGGGAGGCAGAGGCAGGTGGATTTCTGAGTTCAAGGCCAGCCTGGTCTACAGAGTGAGTTCCAGGACAGCCAGGGCTATACAGAGAAACCCTGTCTCAAATAAATAAATAAATAAATAAATAAATAAATAAATAAATAAATAAATAAATAAATAAAATAAATATAAAATGTTTATAATTCCACTTTCAATCAACTTAGACATATTTTTATGCCTACCATTTTATGTGTAATTTTCCATGATAATCTTCTATTTTAACATGTTATTCTATATTTTTCTACAATTTTATCAGAAATATTTTCCACATTAATCTTCAATTCATCATAAAATGTTTCTATTGCCTTTTTCAATTAATTTAGCAATCTTCTTTATGTCTATCATCTTACTCTCTAATTTTCCATGAAAATTGTCAATTTTAATGTGTTCTTTATATTTTTTCAATTTTGTCAGAACCATTTTCCATTTAAATCTTCAATGTTATCATAAAATATTTTTACTTTTTTCAATAAAAAAAGAAAGAAAGCCGGGCGGTAGTGGCACATGCCTGTAATCCCAGCACTCTGGGAGGCAGAGGCAAGTAGATTTCTGAGTTCAAGGCCAGCCTGGTCTACAGAGTGAGTTCCAGGACAGCCAGGGCTACACAGAGAAACCCTGTCTCAGAAAAAAAAAATCCAAAAAAAACAAAAAAAAAAACCCCAAAACAACAACAACAACAAAAAACCAAAACCAAGTTTTCTGAAATAGAATCAGTTAGAGGACCCAAACTTCTAATGTTAAAACTTTCTACAAGACAGAGCTGCTCTGACACAGAACAGACATCTAACAGAATGGAATCCAAAGCTATGCCATCTGATTCTTGTTGAGATTGACAGAGTCATCTACTAAAGAAAGCAATATTATTTTGTGGTAGTTGACCTCAGTTGCCAACTTGCTTGGCATACAAAAGGTGACAGGTTCTTGCAGATGTATCTGGGATAAGGTTTCCAGAGATGAGCTGAAGGGATGCATCTTCTCCTGAACATAGGCAGCATCATCCTACGGGCTATGGTCCCAGAATGGATATAAAAGGAAAAGGGAGGCAGCCAGCTGAGCTCAGACGTCCCTCCTGCTTCCTGATGCTCTGAGAAGTCGCCCTATCCCCGCTGCCGTTCATTCTTGTCCCCTCCTTCCCCAGCCTGAAAGACTGTAGCTCCTGAACCATGAGCCAAATTAAGGATTTCCTTGCTTAAGTTGTTTCCTGTCAGAGGCTGGTGTCACAGGAAGCAATACCTTTAACAAATGCTGCAGGATAACTGTGCACCCACAGAAAAGCATGAGGTCGAGCTCTCTGCTCACAGGGAATAGTAACACCACAAAAATTCATCGAAGACATTCAAGAGTCAACGCTATAAAATGTAGGGGAAAAATAGACATGATTCTTCACACTGTAGGAAATGATATTTTACATACAACACCAACTACATAGACA
This sequence comes from Apodemus sylvaticus, assembly GCF_947179515.1. Classification (NCBI taxonomy): domain Eukaryota; kingdom Metazoa; phylum Chordata; class Mammalia; order Rodentia; family Muridae; genus Apodemus; species Apodemus sylvaticus. The sequence continues at coordinate 22,708,244 of NC_067479.1, forward strand.
AAACAAGAATAACTTGAATCGTATCAAAACAAAAAATTTATGCCACAATGGGTAACCATCAAGACACTAACAGATAATGTATAGGATGGGAGAAATATTTAACTGGCACATCTCTGAAAAGGAATTTATGCCTAAAATACATCTTAAAAGCCACATCTCAATAGCTAAACACACACACACACTCACACACACACTCACACACACACACACAATCTAATTAAAGCATGAATGAAGGAGTTAAATAGACATCTCTTGACTACAGGCAATAAATGGCTAAGGAGGATATCAAAAGATGCTCATCATTAGTTATTAAAAAATTAGTTAAATGGTTTAAAGGCTTAAACCATAAAAAAAAATTCTCTAAATTTGGAAATTTTTTTACCATCAACTGCAGTGAGTTAGTCGACCGCATTCGATTTCTACAATATTTTGCTGGGGAAAATAATCCCAGTATGAAAATCTAGAGTTTCATGTCCCTAAAGCCCAAGTCTGTCCTGCTCTGTGATACTCCTGCTGCAGTATCATTGATAGCATAGTAACTGGACACTTGTAATACAGACCAAGTTGTGAGAAGACAGGGCTATTTTTATGCAGGAGTTGTCAGTTTAGTGGGATGGCTGAGACTCTGCTCCTTCTAGGCTGGAATCTAGGCCCACACCAGCCACCAGCTAGGACCCTGGGTAATGTGTACCTGCTTCTGATTGAGAGAAAGCCACCAGGCTTTTCATCCAGGGAAACCTGGCAATAGTCCAGACCTAGCCATTTCTAGCCAGACAAGTATGTTGTGATTGAAGGTACCTTAGAAAACCAATAATAATAATAATAATAATAATAATAATAAATCACTTCTAGAGGAAGTCTCCATGAAGAGAAAGTTTAGATCAAAGTCAAGAGCCAGAGAGATGACTCAGAGGGATCATACCTGCTGAGTAAGTGTGGGTACCTGACTTCAGATTCCCAGAGCCTCCATAAAGGCCAGACACATTAACGTCAACCTGCAATCCCGGTGTTCCTAGGATGAGCTGGGAGGAGGAGGCAAGAGAATTCTGGGAAGCATATTTTGCCTGGTGTACACAACAGAGACCCTGCCTCAAACATCGTAGATAGACAGCAAGATGCTCACAGACAAGTGCTGGTCTTCCCCGACTTCCACAAGTGTTCTACGGTGTACACATGCTTAGATCACACATGAAATCACACATCATACAAAGAGAAAAAGAAGGACAGCTATGGAGATAGCTCAGTGAGTAAAAACACTCACCACCAAGCCCCACAGCTTGCTCCAACTAAGGACAGCCATAGGAGGAGGCGAGAAACAATTCCTGCAAGTTGCCCTTTGGCACACAGGTACACAGTTCACAGGCACACATGCAGTCCAAGGTTTGACCCCGAGCCAGAAAACCAGTAATAAATATACCTAAAACCTGAAATAAAAGCCAAGTTTGAACATCGGTGTCCAATCAGTAACCATGGGATCAGAGTCACTTCTACGACCAGTTTCTCAGCTACAGGTTCTGTAACAACATGCCCTGCATCTTCTCAAAATAATCCAATTCAGGTAGGGTCCTGAAGAAACTGGTAAGTTTTCAAAAGCAAAAGTGAGAGAGATCATGTTGGAGAGACTTTAGCAGGACCGGAGGCATTAGTATGCCTCTGAAGTGTATGTAAACTGTCCGGTTTCGTTGATTCCTCTGGTAAATATTTGAGCACCTGCTCCATCCAGGTCAACACTCGACTACAGGCTCTGATGAGGGCGGGGCTGTGCCCTCAGTTGCTTAGTAACCCTGACTTCCTCTCAAGCGCTTGAATGGATTGTGTGACTTAATAGGTGAGTGGAACTGTGCTAAGTAAGCTCTGGGAACAAGAGGAGACACGCAGACCACAAACAGGAAAACTGCAGGTGTAGTTGAATGAGATAGATCATTTACTGATGGCTTACAGTAGCTAACCTTTGTGCTAAATCTGGAAGGAGGGCATACGACAATGCCCTTCCCAATTCTGCTGCCCTTAATCTTTGTAATTTATAGCTTGCAAATGGGACAATATAGACTTTGAAATGAGGTTGGGGTGGATTAACCAGTGTGATCAACATCATCAGAAGGGTCCCAGTTGGGGGAAGAAGAAGGAGGAGGAGGAAGAGGAGAAAGAGGAGGAAGAGGAAGAAAAGGAAGAAGAGGAGGAGGAAGAAGAGGAGGAAGAGGAGGAGGAAGAGGAAGAAAGAGAAGGAGGAGGAAGAGAAGGAGAAGAAGAAGAAGAAGAAGAAGAAGAAGAAGAAGAAGAAGAAGAAGAAGAAGAAGAAGAAGAAGAAGCAGCAGCAGCAACCAAGTTCTGTCAGAAATACAAGTATGAGGGGAGGGGAAGGAGGGAGGCAGAGAGGGAGGGAGAATGAGGATTTGGTGATGATCCACTGTTGGCCTTAAAGATGGAAGAACAAGTCCAGCGTGAACAACCTAGACACCCTGGAACAGCAACTGAACAGGTTTCCTGCTTCAGATTCCGAAGACCAGCTGACACCCTGATTTTAGCCCATTTTGGATATTTTATTTCCACAATTGCACAAATATTTTTTCCCTTTTTACTATTTTAAGCCACTACACCTCTGGTATTACAATGGGCTTCACTTCCCTTGTCATGTTTTGGGTTTCCCCAAACCTGTGAACTAGTTAGTATCCCTTTACCAGCTGAGTCTCACAGAGAAAAACAGAAAATAGCTCAGAGAGGGTTATTTTCAGTATTGCTTACATGTAGGAATAATAATACATTGACTGTACTGGGTTAAGTAAAGTAAATAAAACGGATTTTGTTCTCTTTATGTGGGTCTGTGCATGTGAGAGCAGGTGCCCTCCAGTCCTCTGGAGCTGGAATGACGGGCAGTTGTGAGTGGCCCATTGTGGGTGGTAGAAACTGAAGTGTATCCTCCTGACCAAAGAGCAGCCTCTCCAACCCTCGTTTACCTGTGTGTGTGTGTGTGTGTGCCCCTTGTGTCCTCCAGATGAGGTCAGGAGGTCAGAGGGAGCCAGTTCTCCACATTCACCCGGGTTTCCAGAGATAAAATGCAGGTCATCAGATTGGACAGCAGGTGCCTTTGCCAGCTGAGCCTTGTCACCAGCTGAACTTTAACTTTCAGTGTGGTGCTACAAACGTACATTGCACATGCGCCTTGCATAGATTCCTAATGGATAGTGCTCACCAAACTCTTATTCTCAGTAGTTTTTCTCATTCCTCATTTGACTTTTTAAAATAAATTCATTAACTAATACAGAAAAGGTATGATGTAATATTTTGATTAGTGGATTCATTTAAAATGTTCAATTCTTAATTTTATGTGCACTAGCATGTGCCTGCATGTATGTCCATGCTCCACTTTCAAGGGGCCCTCGGCTCTCCTGGGGCTGGGGTTGCGGATGGTCGTGAGCCACCCCGTGGGTGCTGGGATCCTCTGCAAAACACCAAGTGCAAAACACCTCAGAGCAGCTTTCCAGCCCCGTCAGTTCATGTACACGACATTTAATGTTTATTAACATCGGGCTAATCATTCTAACTCCTCAAACATATTTTTTTTTTCTGGTGAAAAACATTAAAACTCCTCTCTTCTAGTTTGTTTAGTGGGGTCTTAAGTGTGTGACAGAACCTGTTCTCATGACTTCATCTTTGTTTGTTTGTTTTTAAATAAGAAGTATCTATTCTGGGCTGGAAAGTCAGTTTAGCAGTTACAGTGCTTGCTGCCTGAGTTCAGTTCCCAGCGCTCAGGAGTGGCTCACACCTGCCTCTAACTCCAGCTCCAGGGAACCCAACGTGCATTCCAGGTGCCAAGGGCACGGCATTCGTGTGCACAACCCTCCCCCCAACACACCTACAACAAAATGAGAATAAAGCTTAAAAATTATTAATAAATTAAAAACAAATACATAAAAGCATTTTAAAGTTTAGCATGTTTTTGCTCGATGTGGTGGCACATTTCTTCAATCTCAGCATCGGGTGGGCAGAGGCTGGTGATCTCAGAGTTCTGAGCCAGCCTGATCTACATAATGAGTTCGAAGCCAGCCAGGACTACAAAATGAAACTCAGTATAAAGAAAAGGGAGGAGGAGGTGGGTAGGAGATGGAAGAGAGAAATTTACTTTGGAGAAATAACAGAGAAAGAGCAGAAGGCACGGGGTATCCAGCTAACCTTAAGATTTTCTGTGAACTTTTCTTATTTTGGGAAAATTCAGTATCTCCAAGTCCAAACTTTTAAAAGACAAGTCTGATAGGTAGCATTGGTAGCATTTAAACGACGCCTTGACTTGCAAAACGCTCCAACAGCGTCGGGGGAGTCTTCGTTAATTAGCCATCTGCTTTTTTCCCTAAGTGTTTCAGAAAAGAAATCTCAGACTTCGGGGTTCTATTTCATAAATGTGGTTTTGGAAAAGTTATGCCTCATTTAAAAAATAGCCTTGGAAATGGAAGTGCAAATATTGTTTTAAGAAACCTTTCGAGGTTGTCACGTTAACTACGTGGATTTATTGTTTTTTTCTGTGTGCAGACGGCAGCTTCCGAGGCACCCTCGGCCGCGCCCTCCTCGCGGAGGTGGGTCGCTGTCAGCTGATGTTTACGTCCGGTAGGGGTGGATCCGCCCCTGCAGACACACCCCCGTCTTCTGCGTTGGTCGCACAGCCCTAAACTTTCCGGTTTTAACCCTGGGGAAGGCCAGCCGCCTCCAGTTAACTCCAACCCGCCCACATCCCCGCTCCTAAACAAACTTCGCCCGGGACAGTCCCGGAGCCTGGAGCCGCCTCGGTGCGCGCGCCCGCGCAGCCCCCTCGGCCGCGCGCCCGCCCCCTCGGGCGGAGACGCGCAGGGGCAAGCGCGCGGCCGCGAGCCCCGGGCGCCATTTTGGATTCTGTAACTGGGCCGCTGCTCACCGAGGGCGTCTCGGGCGGCGACGAGGAGGTGCCGGGGCGAAGGACGCAGACTGCGCGGGACAGAGAAGGGAAGCTTTCCCCCCGGGCAGCCGGAGCCGCAAAGGTGGAGCCGCGTCGGCGCCCGCCACGGGACCAGCGTCTCGGATGCGGGCGGAGCGCGGGGGGCCGCGACGGCGGGAGCGCGGAGACGGGGCCCCGAGAGGCCTCATGTGAGAGCCGCGGGAGCCGCCGCCGCCGCCCGCGCAGCCCGGGGTGGTGTGTGGGGGAAGCCGCCCCCGGCAGCAGGTATGGCGGAGGTTCGGGGCCGCAGCCCGGAGTCGGGCGGGGAGGTCGGCGGCGGCCGGGGGCGCGCGCGCGGGGCGCGACGGGAACGCCCCGCCCGGGCCTCGGTACTTGTCAACAAGGCGTGGCGCGCGCTCGGCGGCCGCGCGTGGCGGGGCTGGGTGACGGGCTCCTCCGAGCCCTCGGCGGCGCCGGTGCTGGCAGCTGGGAAACCCGGGGGCCGGGGCAGGGCGTCGGAACGCGTCTGAGAAAGCCGGGGCCAGGGAAGCGCGCAGGGGAAAACTTGGTGAACTTGGGTGCAGCCGCTTGGGTCGCGCTGCAGACCTCCACCCAGAAGCAGCCCGGTCCGGGCATCTCCGAGCCGCGAGGTGAGAGCGGGCGGCGTTTTGTTGGTGATGGTGCCTATTCTACTTGCCCAGATTTTTTTTTTTTTTTTTTTTTGCTTACACGAAAAGGCTGGTTTCTAAAATGTCCCTGAATCCTTTATAAAAATGTCTGTAACTCTAAAACTCTCACCCACCCCGTGTTATCTGTGTGCGGGCTCCCGGTTATGTCTGTCCGTGTGTCCAGTCCCAGTTAGTCTATTTCCACTGTGCTCTCACCATTCTGGGAGTTAATCTCTCTCATACTGTCCGATTTTTGTTATTTCAGTCAAACAATGTGTGTTAGGTTTCCCTCTATGAAAAGCAAAGCTGAAGGGCATATGCAAATATAATGCCAGAACGGACTTTTAAAGCTTAAGTACAAGTGTTTTTTCTTTTTAATTTTTGCATGTCCAGAAGACGTAAATGTCTAAGACAGTAAGGAAAGTTTGGCTCTTCGTTTCAGTTTAAGGAAATGTTTGATTGGCTCACTAATTCTTGGTGATGCTCAAGTCCGTCATTACTTTGCCTATTGGACACTTGATATGAACACTAGCAAAAGTTCTTGCCACCATAATTTCTTTGGGTTCTTGAAACACTGCAATAAATCAAAACTGCCAGAGCCCAGGTTTTCTGTGCTTAGAAAATCTCATTGATATTTAGTGTCCTGTTTTGATACACCACACTCCTCCTGCTCAGAAAGGGCACTTTCACTTCCACTAGAAGCAGCATAAAACCTTTTGCTGCAAATTAGTCATGTGCTAGTGAATGCTCTGAATTGTTCAGCTTTGTTCAGCAGAGCTTCATTTGTAGATAGTTAAAAACACTGGAAACTTTGAGTTAAAAAGACAAACAAGGAAAAGCAATATTTAAAATGTTATTAGGTATTTATTCACCAATGTTTTTGTTTTTTTTTAACACCCGATAGTACACAGCACATTTTAACATTTGGTCTGTTCATTTTCTAATAGTGATATTAATTTCATAATGCTTATGATAATCCATAGAATTTTTAGCTATTCATAAACTAATAAGTACTAATATATACTTTATTGATCCATGTATTCAGTTTATATTTAGATCAAGTATAATCATATACCTGATCTTCCTTAGTGTTGCTTTTACATTGTCTGATTTCCTCTTCCCAAACTTGAAGGTGGATTGAAATATACTTTATTTCGATAGGACTGTTTTGGAAGGCAGAAGCAGTGGCTCTCTGATTCCCAGGCTGGCCAGGCTCACATAGTGAGCCTGTCTCACATAAAATTGTATAAACTTAGGGTCCTCAAAGTGTCATTTAAGTATTAAGGCTGCCATCCTTGTTTTGGTTTTGAATCTGTGCACTTGACTGTAAAATGAAGTGTTTAATCTTTATGTTCTGGCTTTAGAAGATCTCTCCAGATACAGCAGAACATCCTGGCATAAGGTCTGGAAGATTCTTTCTTGAATCGCTATCTAGAATTCTGAGTAGTTTAGTCTGTCCTTAAAGTTTGAGTCCTAAGTAGCAGACTCTTTGTTCTTTGACCTAAATTGAAATGCTAAAATTAAAGTTAAGCCTTCAGGATAAGTTAAAGTTGGAAAATGGGTCATAATGACACACTTACCCCTAGAAAGACCTTTTTTTTTTTTAATTTAAAAAAATGGCACTTTTGATCATTCTAACTTTTCTCTGAGCACACTTAAAAATCTAGTCATAGATTCATAAATAAGCTTGAATGTTCCATAAAGCCATCTTGTCATCTGTCATTTTGTTTTCTGAATTCTCCTTTTACTCAAGACTATGCCCTTTTGTGTGTGTGTGCAAACAGTCAGATGCAGGAGCACAAAGGAGACAGTTCCTCTTTCAAGGTCTCCTGGACTGACAGTGTAGGGTTGTGCCTCTGCCATCTGCTCCTACTCTCCAGCCCTCAGCCTCAGCCTGCCTTTGCCAGCCTCTGGATGAGGAGGTCTGTACACATGCAGGTCCTTCATACCACAGAGGGACTGGATTCTTACGGCGTGATTTGTCCCAAGTCGTTTGGAGTTGAGCCATTCTTTCGAGTCTTGTTTGGACCAGTGCCTTACTAGAATTGCTCTCTAAACAATCATTGTAGATCCTAGACTAAATGGTAGTGCCAAGGAGTGGTCCAGGTTAGTATAGAGTGTACTGGAAATCGAGTAGCAAATCAAAATATGTCCTTTGGAACTTTGATGACATGAAATAACTCTATACAGTGTAGAAAGAAAAAGCATATTGGGGAAAATAACTGGCGCTCGTGTGACCCCACTGCCCATTGTCAGCTCTGACACATAAGTTAGTGATGCTCTTGCCAGTGTGCATCTCTACACCACTGCTCCTTATTTGAAAGAGAAATTAAATTGTTCTTCGCATTCTGGGGACAATCACTTCTTTGTGTGATGGCTTTCATACTAGGCAGAGAGGTCAAGAACCCTGTATCTAAAGATCACCATTTGGCAAACTGAAGCATCTGACAGTCTTGTAATTTTCCAAAGCCATGGTGGTACTTTGAAGTGTAGCTAGGATTCAGACCGAGAGCGCTTATGCTACTGTTTGTCATGAACATGTCATCTTTCCAAGAAGCAAATGGCATGAAGTGGGTAAGAATATGTAGAAAACCATGGAGGTATCATACAGAAAATTGGCAGGAAAAGCAGTGACAGCAACGTGTTGGGAGAAGAAACCATGCCCCAGCTGAAACAGCAGCGCTCAGGTAGACTGCTGTAGTCAGTCAGTGTTTCTGCTGCAGCAGGCTGAGCTCAGGCCTAAGGTATTTCAGGCCAGGGCTTTACCACTGGGCTGTACTCTGTCCAGGTTTACTTACATTAAGCAGAGGTTGGGTATGCGCAGCAGTAACGCCACATACCACAGCTGTTCAGTGCAGGTCTGTTGACCTCTCATCCTCTGTGGAGGATCATGCGGACCTTCGTCTACTTCAGATTTGACAGAAAAATTGGATACTATCACTGTAGCTCTCCTTTATAGTTGACTACAAGTTTTGAGTTACAAATTCATGGTTGACTTGAGTTATATGTAGTTTTAAATGTAAATGTTTAAAATCACCTAAGTATTCATATCCACCAGCAGTTTTCATTGTATTTTTTTATATTCTCCTTGAATTGTTGGTTGAGGTTTTCGTGCGTATTTCTGTCTAAATCCACACACATTTATCAGTGACAGAAGATGAATTTGATTAAAAGTTAAGTAGGATGGGGAAATGATGGATTGTTTTGACTAGGATGAAACGAGGAGGCCGAGATAGTGACCAGGACTCAGCTGAGGAAGGCACTGCCGAGCAGCCTAAGAGACCCAGGACAACACGCGCGTCCGCACAGCCTTGTGACTGGGGTAACCTTCTGCAGGACATCGTCCTCCACGTTTTTAAGTATTTGCCTCTTCTTGATCGGGCTCACGCTTCACAAGTATGCCGGAATTGGAACCAGGTATTTCACATGCCTGACTTGTGGAGATGTTTTGAATTTGAACTGAATCAGCCAGCTACATCTTACTTGAAAGCTACACATCCAGAGCTGATCAAACAGATTATTAAAAGGCATTCAAATCATCTACAGTATGTCAGCTTCAAGGTAATACCTTAAATCCTTCTGTTAAAAAATAACAGCATTTGTACTGACTTTAATGTCATAACCAATACAACTTTTTATGTCCTTAAAGTATTTAACTTTTCAGCAAAGTGCTTAAAGTTTTAAAATTATTGCATGCTTTAAAAATTCTTTACAAATAGTTTTTGTATTTCCCAGAACTAAAATAGTCCTTTAATTTCTTAATTAAAGCAGCCACTAAGTGAGCCTAAGTAAGTGACTGAAGTTTTAAGTTAATGGTGAATGGTTGGCAACAAATTTAAGGAAAGAGAAATGTACAACAAACATTAGGGCAGTGGGTCTCCACCTGCGGCCAGACTCTTTTGTGTGTGTGTGGGGGGGTCAGTTACTTTTTGAAGTAACAATAAAATAATTTTATGGTTGGGGTCATCACCACATGAGGAACTATACCAAAGTCTCATAGCCTTAGGAGGGATGAGGACCCCTGCGTCAGGGGTGGTTTGGTTTGGGGGTGTTGTTTGTTTTGTTTGTTAGTTTTGGTGGTGGTGTTTTGAGACAGGGTTTCTCTGTGTAGCTCTGGCTGCTCTGGAACTCACTCCGTAGACCAGGCTGGCCTAAAACTCAATTACCTGCCTCTGCCTCCCGCTGCCACCACTGCCAGCAAGGGTTGCTGGCTTTGGTACATTTTTATTTAAAAAACCAACAAAAGCACTGAAGATGATATAGAGACTAATTAGTTTGAGTGTATTTTAGAAGGAAACAGGAGGATTTGTGGAAAAATACAAGAGACCTGTTTGCTTCATTTCGGTGTTACAAGGGACACCTAAGTCTCAAAAGTGATGAGATGGGTGAAGGAAGGTGGGGACATCTTATGATCCAATAGTATTAATCACTGTAGCTTGTGTGAGAACAAAGGTTCCTCACATTTTATTTTAGAGATGATGAAAGAAGTATGGGATGCTTGCTGAATCCTTAACATTCTTTTCTAATAGGATTTCTAAATGATAATTATTGTTAAATGATAAAAATAGGCCTGGTGATTCACTCATGTAACTCTAGGACTTGGGAGTCTGAGGCGAGAGACTTAACAATTTAAGGCCTTCCTGCGCTATATATATATATATATATATATATATATATATATGGCCTTCTCTCTTAAAAATGTTAAACATAAAAACCAGAAAGCTGTTGTAAAGGACAAGGCTTGCCCCCATTTGCCTCTCTGTCCTGTTTGCTAAAGGGGCCAGGGTAAATCTGTACCAAGCAGTGGTCCTGACCTAGAACTTCATGCTAGCTAGATGCTATCCTCCTTGTAAGATAGGAGAGCTTGGTGATAGATGTGGTTGAATAGATTGTGGTCAGAAAAGTACTAGGTCATTAGGAATAGGATTGCTAATCACAGCCAAAGACAAAATAGTTATCAGAATATCACCTGTTAAGACCAGCCTGGGCTACAGAGTGAGTTCAAGGCTAGCCAGAGATACTTAGCATAAAGGACCCTGTTTCAAGAGGAAAATAAAGATGCCTAGTTAATTCTGAGTTTATTTTCTTCACCGGTAACGATTAGTGTAGATGTATCCCAGACATACTTATTAATACAAAGTATTGTTTTGTTTACCTGATATTCCAGTTGGGTATATTATTTGTTTGATAAGGGGTAGGACTCAAATGTTGTGGAACTCTTTACCCTCTTCTGAGGAGGAAACCTGAAGTGTTTTCCCTTTGATTTTGGTCATGTTTGAGTTGCCTTAGAGTATTGTAATGGCAAATGCTATAGAGAGGAGATTGTAAAGATCATTCCTACATATAGTAGGTCAGCTGGGTCCTGGGTGTTCCTTTAGAGTTCTGTGACACGACAGGTGTGTCCAACATATGTAACTCATAAAACCAGTTGTGCTGAAGTTTAACATTTCTTGTTACAGATTTATTTGTGTGAGGAAGTAATTTCTAATTTAGAGAGCAGAGACACGTTGCAGGGGTTATTCTGGCCTCCTGGTAATATTTAAGTGGTCACTATCAGCTGAAAAAAACCTTATAGTCAGATTTATTAGTCTAAAACAGTGCTTTTCAAAGTGTTCAGTAGACTCACCAAGGGCAGTGAGTGTAAAGGCAGACCGGGCTCAGCCCCACTCAGAGTTTCTTAGTTACATGGAGTAGGCATAAGAACTTCAGTGTCTTCACTACCTGGATGATTTTCATGTGATCTGGGAATTTCACTTTGTACAATTGGTACATTAGTTTTACCTGCAATAGTACTTAAGAGCTCCTTTGAGAATTAATAAAACACAAATTAAGAAAAAGAGTAATGGTATTATATTTTAACATTTTTAGTCTAGAGAAAAACTAGTGTTTCCCCTTCCAAGGGTTGGTATTTAGTCATGTTATTTTCTTCAGGAAATATTTCAGCAGGAAATATGTAAGAGCAGCTGCTACTATTTTGGTTCAGATTAGTTAGACACCCTTATTTGACTCTATATTTATCTTTCTATTAAAAACATTAGAGAATTTCAGGTTGTGCGGTTCATCTGAAAATTCTCAACAAATAGATACTGGTTTCTGTTACCCTGAAACAATTCATCATAGACTGTGTTTACATGTATTATTTGACTTAACTAAGTACAAATTATTAGTTAAAGACAATTGATTGATTTTATACAGTTACTTTGAAATAAGTCAAATTAGTTGTCTTTCAGCACCAAATACATACATACATACATACATATGTGTGTGTGTGTATATATATATATGTGTGTATATATATATTATAATGAACACAATCTTGAAAATTAGACTGAGGTTAAGGAGGAGGAATGATTGAAAATCAGTGTCCTTTAAGTGATAGTGCACTGAATTAGTATATTTCTTGCTTTTATAAAATTAAGATACTCAGAGAAATGTGAGTGTATATGTGGATAAGCTGTGTTTTCTTTTAAGGTGGACAGCAGCAAGGAATCAGCTGAAGCAGCTTGTGATATCTTATCGCAGCTCGTGAATTGCTCTCTGAAAACACTCGGGCTCATTTCCACTGCACGGCCAAGCTTTATGGACCTCCCGAAGGTATCTGCGGTCTGTTTACTCCCTTCCTTTGCAGAGGAATCCAGTGAAGGGCAGCGTTGGTAGTGGGCAGTGAGACGGAGAGGGCAGCAAAGCAGTGTGTGCAGTGGACGTCTGGGGGTGGTTTACAGTCTTGATAAATAGCATTTAGAATATGATTTTAAGGAGTTTTTAGTGTGTGTGTGTGTGTGTTTCCCTGTAAGTATGTGCATCTCATGTCTGATGCCTGCAGAGGCCGGAAAAAGGTGTTATATCCCCAGGAACTGGAGTTAGTGGCAGTTGGGAGTGAGCATGTAAGTGCTGGGAAGCAAACCTCAGTCCTCTGCAAGTGCTTCCGTGGCTGGGCATTCCAGCAGCAGTGAAACCAGCTGTCAGGCAGTTCCTCGTTCCTCCTGGGCAGAGACTCGACGGCAGATTGTCTAGTAGAGGAAGTGCTAAAAGAAAGAAGGGAAACTGAGACTAGCCATGTCAGAAAAAGAGAACCCGGGCGCTGCTGCTTTCTAGACTTTCAGATCAGGTGGCCGACAGCACCAGTGCTGGGCAGGGAGAGCTGCTTAGTATGTGAATACTCTGGCTGGCGCGTTCAACAGGACTTTAAGCAAAGTTAAGGTCTATAGAGTTTGGATTATCTACCATTTAATTATTCTTATGAGGATTTAACTAGTGTTTGTGTTAGTCCTAAACGTAAAGAGCAGTCTACCATGCAACTAATCTTGTATGTAAAAAACTTTTTTTTTTGTTACATTTAGTTGGTGTGTGTGTGTGTGTGTGTGTGTGTGTGTGTGTGTGTGTGTGTATGTGTGTGGCAGTCAGGGCAGCTGACAGGAGTCGGTTCTCTTTTTCTGCCTTGTGGGTTCCAGGGTTTGAACTTGATTTGTAAAACTTGGCGGTAATTGCCCTTACCCTACAACTGTTGTCTTTGAAACAGAAAAATTATCAGAATCCCTTCTGAGAAAAGCCAGGAAGCCAGGAAGCTACTCTCTGGTTTGCTGATGCTCAGGAGGTTATCATCCAGTAGTGGTGTGGTGTGTGTGTGTGTGTGTGTGTGTGTGTGTGTGTGTGTGTGTGTGTGTGTGTGTGTTACTGAGAATCTCATCTGTGGCTTTACAAGTGTCCTAACCACTGAACTGCATCTCCAGATCGGCTAATTGCTATTGAAAAAGGATTTTTTGAAAGTATGCCACAAAGTAAAATATGTAGGTTAAAGAAAAAAGCTTCATTTTTACTTTAGGTATATAGTGTTTTTTGCCTACATCTAGGTATATGTACCATATATGTGCCTGATGCCTATGGAGGCCAGAAGCACATTGGATCCCTAGAACTGGAGTTGCAGACAGTTGTGAGCTGCTGTGTGTCTGCTGGGAACTGATCCTGAGTCCTCTGGAAGAGCAGCCGATGTTCTTACCTGATAAGCCGTTTCTCCTGCTCCAAATATGTAGACTCAGCTTCATTTTACTAGAGTGACTCAGGAAATAATATCAAGTGTGAATTGTAACTAGTAGACAGTTGTTCGAATTGAATAGCAGAACCCAATACAATATTTTGAGTTTAAAACCTCTTAGTTTCAGTAATCTTGTACATTTTGAGATAGATTTTTTTCTCATGAGCAAAGAAGAAAAATGGAAAAGAGAATCTGTTTAATGTACCTAAGTCAGTTGTCTCTTAGATCTGGCTGTGCACAGATTTGGACTCTTACTCCTGTTCTAAATTTGGCTGAGGCCAAGTCTTCTGTGGACAGTCCAGAGGATTCCAGTAAACATAGCTGTTGAAGGCATCATGCTAAGAAACTGAGTTTACACAATGTAGGGCCATCTTCTTCAAGCCTAGTGGGAAATGAAACACTCTGATTGTTATCTTTTTTTTTAATCTCCCATTATTTTTAAAATTTGGCTGGGTAATGGTGGCACACCTTTAATTCCAGCACTTGGAAGGCAGAGTCAGGAAGATCTCTGTGAGTTTGAGACCAGCCTAGACTACAGAGAGTTCTAGGACAGTCAGGGCTACATGGAGGAGACCCTGACTTGAAAAAATAACAAATATTTATATAGACCAGACCATTATAAAGTATGTTGAACATAATTTGATTTTTTTATTATCTGGATTCTCATTTTCATATATGCAGTGCTAATTTAAGAACTATTGGTGTAGCTGCCTTAGGTGCTTATTGTCCTTTTTATTGTTTGCTTTTTAGAAAAGATTGAAATAAGATAGTCCTATATTTTGGCTATTCTGAACAGAAGAGAAAATAGAAGAAATGTATGTGACCTACATCAGGACAGAGAGGAAAGAAGTTAGTATATAGTCAGGGGCTCACTAATAAAGAACAATGATCATGGAAGATTCAGTTGTTTGATTTAAAGATGTATGATATTAATGCTTATGCTTCTTAAGCACAATTTTAGAAATCACTTGTTTAGACACAGTGAAGAAGCAGCAAGTGTAGGATTTTGACCAGGGAGGTAGTAGTTCCTTATATTTGGTTGTCTGTTACCATGGCTTCTTCCTCTGATTGATACTGCTGTGGAGACTTCACAAAGGCAGGTAGGCTGAGGGTGACTCTGTAGATGGTGATGAAACTTGGTCTTTCTTTTCTTCCCTGAATAATTCGCCCATCTCTGTTCTGATTCAGAGCTGTGTGCTTTAAATATGCTGTAATTCTTGTTTCTGTAGAATTCCCTTTATCAGATCTGTGTTTAGTAGATTATAAGTAAAATACATTAAAATCAAGACTTAAAAATTTTTTTAAAGATTCAATGTTTTAATTTGGGATTTTTCAATGGATTCTGGTTGTTTTAAAGTCTTTGTATGTGCTTCCATGGTCCATTTGAGTTACAGCTCTGAGTTGACTGACATAATCTTGATGGTTGTCCAGTAGTTTCTGGGTTGGTGCTCTTTCTTATGTGACACAGTGTCCATGACATTAGCTTCCAGATATTGTGAGGTGTGTGAGACTCAGTCTGGGTTAAGGGTTCCTCTTTGATCTCTGAAGTTGCTGGGATTTAGGAGTATTCTCAGTTTTTTGAAGTGACCCTTTCTTCCACAGGTACAAAGGCTTTTTCTCAGAGATGGAAATTGCTCTCCTCTTTAACTGTACTTTGGTGACCTCATGCAGGGGTGCTGCCTTTTAACAGTTATAAAATTCTTTAGGGTGCAGACAGACATGCATGGTAAGGAAACCTTGTAACATGTTATTTCTGAAGAACTGAAACAGTGTTTTAATCTTTTGTCTTTCAGTCTCACTTTATCTCTGCACTGACAGTTGTGTTTGTAAACTCCAAATCCCTATCCTCACTAAAGATAGACGACACCCCAGTAGATGACCCATCCCTTAAAGTCCTAGTGGCCAACAACAGTGACACACTCAAGCTGCTAAAAATGAGCAGCTGTCCTCATGTTTCTCCAGCAGGTATGTCATGTTTTTACCAGACATATTTTAGTAACTATATTGTTTCTCAAGTTAAGAAATTTGTTTATTTAATAGTTCTGCAAATGAACTTGTAAATGAATTAGCAAAACAATTTCTTCTTCAAAAAATTTCAGTGTTCTAACGACAGTAGCGTAATATCTGCAGTAGTCTAGCCTAGACTGACTTTCATCCTATTGTCTAGTCATTTTCTGTGGCAGATTGAGCATCGCATCTGTTTGAAAATGGATAAATAACATAAGAAGAGAGGAAGGTTTATTAGCTAGCTGTGGGGGCAGAGTGTTTGACGGTTTAAGGATGGATAAGTATCTCTTGGCTCCATTTGAAAGTCCTAGTCCTGTGGTTGGGAAGGTCCGCTACAGGACCATGCTTCATGGATCTTCTGCAGCTTTGAAGGCTAGGTGAAGTGGAGCCAAGATCAGGCCTCAGGGAAAGTTGCACAGCCTCCTAAAGCAGCACTAAGAGCTGTGACCAAATGTTCGAGCATGAGTTTATGGAGACATTTCACATCCAAACCACAAGTGATGCTGTGAGCTCTGCTTGACCTTGGTGAGATAAAATAGAATTCTGCTAACATTAATTGAGTTGTAGGTGTCTTGGGTCAGAACAGTGACAAAGTTACTTCTTACATAGAGGTGTGCTTAAGTATGGTTGCCTTTTTGAGAGAGAATGCTCTTTAAAACTTAAATTGCAGAAATAACATTGCAAGAGGTCTTTCCAACTACTTTATGTAGAATTTTCTAAGTGTTAGTACATTGAACAGATTGAGGTTTTTTAAATTACCAGTGATTTGTACTGAAAAGTATAAATGCGTCCTCATACTCGTGCGATGGCTCATTGCTGACTCCTCCACTGTTGAAATCCCTCCGTCTTCAGCTGTGTTGTCCAGCAGTTTGTTAGTGCTTGTTTGTTTGATTTTCTTAGTATCACAAAGGATTGGAATTCCCTGAAATGGTGTCTACATCATGATCACTGAATCTTAGAACATCTTCATTACTTGCCTGTCATGCCACCCAGTCTAAGCAGCCACTGAACTCCTTGCTTGTTCTCGCAGACCGCCCACAGAAGGAGGGTGTGGTTCTGGGACGAGCTAGGCACACTGCCTGCCATGTCACCTGTGCCTCTGCCTCTGCCTCTTCTGCATAGTCACTGAAAGGATTGCAGACTAGAAGTGGAGAAGACACCTTGGCAGTTATTTTCTATCTGACCTTAATCACATTTTATTGTCTGCTGTGAGTAAGATCTGTCTTCCTCAGGTTCATAGAGTACAAGGTCCTTTGTCCCTAACCTCCACCCATCTGTGCGCCCTTCACTCTCATGTCCTAGGAGCTGTGACTTGTTTTGACCTCCAGTCAGCACTGTGCCTTGTGAAATAGTCTGTACATTTTTTTAACCTGCTCATCAATGTATCATCATCATAAAACTTTTATGGAAAAAGAATTTATGAGCCAGGTGTGGTGGTACATACCTTTAATCTCAGCACTTGGGGGGCAGAGGCAGGTGGATCTGAGAGTTTGAGGACAGCCTTGTCTACAGAGGAAGTTCCAGGACAGCCAGGGTGAGATTATACAGAGAAACCCTGCCTCAAACAAAGAGAGAGAGAGAGAGAGAGAGAGAGAGAGAGAGAGAGAATGAGAGAATATGTGTGTACTATCTAATTCACAATTCGTGTGACAATTTATTGACTTTTAGTGTGCTGATAAAATAGCGCCTACATCATCACTCTGAATCTTCATTATGACAAAAGGAAGCATGCCTGCCACACTGCCCAGTTCTAAGCAACCACTATTGCATTTTCTGTCCCTGTAATTTGTCTGTATTGGGTAGTTCCTACACATGGAATTGTGTTCTCTCTGTGTGTGTGTGTGTGTGTGTGTGTGTGTGTCTGGTTTCTGCTACTTAGCTTGTTTTCAAGGTTGCTGGTGCTGTATGAGCCATTAGCATTTCATTCCTTCTTGTTGCTGTGTAAAAGCCGTTTGTCTACCTGGTCATCGGTTGCTGGATATCTGGGTTGCTTTTTACCTTTCGAGTATAACAGATAGTGCTTGTGTGGAAATCCATGTAGTTGTGTGGACATACGGTCCTCTTGGTGTCTAGCTAATGTTGGGGTTGCCAGGTCGCACAGTGGCTCTTCACTCACGGGAGCTGTGCTGCACGCCACACACTGGCTCCGGGAGAGTCAGGTTACCAGAGCAACAGGAAGTGGCAAATCATGAAACAAAGACGGGCTCCGGGAGTTCCAAAGGAAGATGTTAGGGAGGATTTTCCAGAACAAAACTGAGTAAACTCAAACGTAGAATGAGGGTAAGAGAAGTGCCCTGGCATATCCCTCCATCGTCACTAATGCTTCTTATCTTTCTCATCCTACCCACCCCAGCTAGTGTGGACTAGTGTATCATTGTGGTTTTGATTTGCACGCACACAGCCCATTGCAGCCTCACTGTCACCCTTGCAGGGCCTCTGCCACTCTTGGAACTCACTGGATAAGCCAGGTTATCTGTCAACCCATGGTGAGCCTCCTGCCTCAGCTTCCCAATTTCCAGGATTACAGGCATGCACCATCATCCCTAGATGCATTTTCTTCATGATTTTGTCGCTGTTTTGGGCAGGGTCTCAGTATGTAGCCCTGGCTGGCCTTGAGCTCTCTGTGGCCTCCCTCCCTCTGCTTCCTGAGTGCTGGGATCTGTGGCATGTGCTCTCGTGCTGTTTGATGATTTTTTTCCCATGTCTTAATGGACATTTGTCTATTTTCTTTGGAGAAATACCAATTTGGATTTTTGCCTATATTTTTCCTGCTGCTCATTTTTAAAATTGTTTGTCTTTTATTTATTGGTTTGTGTTTGTCACTGTGCGGTTATCTATGTAATGCCTATAACTGGTGCATTAGCCTGTACTTACATCTGCTTATCAGATCTATAGTTTTGTGAGGCAGAGTTTTAGGTAGGTCTCAGGTGGCCTCTGGGATTAGTGTCTGTCAGTCTGGACTCTATCAGGAAGCCCCAGGGAACCATCACTTCCACTGTCTGTCATATGGGGGTGAGTTTGTGTTGGTGAGGTGCATGTGCCAGCATCTCTTTTCTCTCTCAGGTTTGTGTGTGTGGGGGGGTGGCTGTTAGGGTCTCTTGCTTAGTTTTCTATTTTGACGATTTTTATGTTTGAAAAAATAACTTATCTAATACTTGCTTAACTTAAAGCTAGCAGTTAGCATCTTAAGTCCCATTTGTGCTCTGACTCTGACTTCCTTTTCCTCAACTAGAGAAGAGTAAACTTGAGTCTAAAACAGCTCATGTGCTTAGATTAGAACTGATTTATCATCTAAGGCGAGTTGTGTCATACCATAATACAGTGATAGGCGTGGTATCCCTTGCCATATCCACAGACAGTGGAATGTAAGATCTTTGGGGGAAGAGGGCATTTTGAGAGTTATGATGGTGGCAGCTCCTTTAGTAGTTTCTTTTGTTCACATCTTTAAAATTTTCTGAATATTTTCTCTTTGTATTAAGATTTTTGATGTTGCAGAGATGTGGTTAATTAGGTTATTTTACATGGCTAGGGCATATTTCAAAGTATGTATGCATCTAGAATAGAAATGTGTTGTGGCTAATTAACACACTCTTATTCAATTTTGTCTGAGTCTTATTTTGTGGGTCACTTTGTCTCTTTTCTGATTATATTGCCTGTTTTTGTCCATTCCTGTAAATTTTGCTTTATTGGTGTCTTGCTTTAAATAATATTTATATGCATGAACTCAGAGTCTCCTTTTATATTCTAGCTTTGCCATCTTTAGATAACATAACTTTAGTTTTTTCAAAGCCTGTTTTTAATGATGGTTCTTAAATGCTTTAACCTCCCTTGTAGCCCACCAGGGTTAGTAGGAAAGAAAGGATAACAGAGGAAGTGGAGCTGTTTAGAAAGGTTCTTTGGAGCAACTCCTGACTGTGTTGTCTGGAAGTCAGCAGTTCAGTTCACAGGTCGGCAGGCAGCGAGCGGCAGCTCCATCCACTCGCAAAGACTTCATGGGCTCAGCAGCAGTCCAGCTGGGTGGAGTCGGGTTAGTTCAGGAGGAGTTGTCGGCTGTGCCTCTCCCAGGAAAGTGAAGATGAGCAGAGACACAGACTCACAAGCACAGCACAGCTAGCTGTACAACAACCACGTTCTGTCAGTGTCACCCTCCAAACAGCCGCGTCCTCCACGCTCTGGCCTCTGCACGTGCATCCAATCAGCTGGAGTTCTTGGACGCAGCAGTAAACGTCAGCCCACCACTAGAAGTTTGTTGGTGTGTTTCTCTTTGGAGTCCCGACAAATGTAGCTCAAGTATGCAATGTAAGGCGGATCAGTACATGCATGATTTTAGCAAAGGATCCTTCACGTGTCCCTTCACGTGCTTGCTTCTCTCTCCTCTGTCTGCTTCAGTGAAACATTCCTTCACACGTCTGCCTGAGCCTTTCACCCCGTGTCCACTTTAATGAAAATTCCTTCACATGTTTGCCCCAGTAAAACACCAACTGACTTTCCGAAAAACTCTTAAGTTCCCACTTCAGAGTTGTCTCTATTTGAACTAGAAATACTATTTATATTTAGCTCCTTAGATTTTGAGTATTTGTGGTAGACGTATTTAATGCCTAGCATAGCTTGTGAAATATATAGTAATGAAAATGTGTGTTCTGTTAGCCCTGCTCCTTTCTAAATTATAAGAAATGGATTGAGTGGTCTGTTTGTTGGCTAGTTTGGACACTTCTGGGGCAGAATTTTCCTATAAAGGTACTTTGAAGATCAAATATTGATCTTTGGTAAAGTCATCTGTTACTGTGATAATAGTTTGGACAAGCATGTCTTGAGGTTGGGAGCGTTTAAGAAATTGTTTTTCTTAGAGCTCAAAGATCTTAACATCTTTGCTAATCTAGTGCCTTTGATTCATTTAAGAGTGATAATTTCACATATTCCACAAATTTGATAAGCTTATTTCATACTGATAGTAAACTATAACCGTTTGATAGAACTTTTCTTACTTTGTAAATATTTTGTTTCATTTATATGGTTCTATCTGATCCCTTCTTTATATTATAATTACATTTTGAATTTCAGAAACTATCCTCTAGTCTCTGTTCTAGTTAAACACAAATTTTTTCTAAATCTGTGAGTTTAGGGGAATTTTTTTTTTTTTTTTTATGATGTGGCATCTGGCACTCCAAAAGACTGAGTTTGAAGCCAACCTTGGGCTACAGAGTGAGTTCTGGAGAGGGAAAAACAGAGTGACACCATAAATTTCTAGGATAAATCTTACTTTGTTATAGCTTATTTTGAAAATGACAGTTATAATTTTCTTGAGTTATAAATGAGCAACAAGAATATCAAATTTGTTTTATAAGATAAATAGTATAAATGAGTCTAACAATCACAACTGAATTTTAAAAATTGCATTAATTGGTGAAAGGGAAATGTGGCTGTTTTCTAGGATATGCACTTGATGAAACAGTTGAACAGATAAGTTTTACTGTGATTTATGAATAATTGTTTTTGTTTGTTTTCCCCAGGGATTCTGTGTGTGGCTGATCAGTGTCATGGCCTCCGAGAACTGGCCCTGAACTACCACTTGCTAAGTGACGAGTTGTTGCTCGCACTGTCTTCAGAAAAGCACGTTCGCTTAGAACATTTGCGCATTGATGTCGTCAGTGAGAACCCCGGACAGACACACTTCCACACTATTCAGAAGAGCAGCTGGGATGCCTTCATCAAACACTCACCCAAAGTCAACCTAGTGATGTATTTCTTTTTATATGAAGAGGAATTTGACCCCTTCTTTCGTTATGAAATACCTGCTACTCATCTTTACTTTGGGAGATCAGTCAGCAAAGATGTGCTTGGCCGTGTGGGCATGACCTGCCCAAGACTGGTGGAACTGGTGGTGTGTGCCAATGGCTTGCGGCCCCTTGATGAAGAGTTAATTCGCATTGCAGAACGTTGCAAAAATTTGTCAGCTATTGGGCTGGGGGAATGTGAAGTCTCATGTAGTGCCTTTGTTGAGTTTGTGAAGATGTGTGGGGGCCGCTTGTCTCAGTTATCCATTATGGAAGAAGTGTTGATTCCTGACCAAAAGTATAGTTTGGAGCAGATTCATTGGGAAGTGTCTAAGCATCTCGGCAGGGTGTGGTTTCCAGACATGATGCCTACCTGGTGAGGGACTGCGGGACTCGCATGCTGGCTGGGCAGCACCTCCATTTAGAAACGTGTTCTGATGGAAGTTTATCTGCTCTAGAGCTGATGCAATGCTACTGTTTTGTGGCACAGAAATTTGATATCTTCGGTGAGCATATATAATGAATGATGTTTGTCGGAAGACCTACAGTTTGGTTCAGATAACTCCTTTTTTTGTAGCCTAATAGCAATCAAATGTTTAAAATTTAAAATGTGGTTTCATATTTGAAAGTAATATCCAATTATGAAAATGAGATAATTCATAGTCTAAAGGAAACAACCTGTAATTGTAATATCTCAGAAGTGTACTAATAGATTTTCTGAAATGTTCTCTATGCATTTTTTAAAAAAATGTAAACTTAACATTTTAGGGTCTTCAGTTATATATACACCTGTTATAAGGTGTTTAATATAGCTCAGGAAAGTGAGCATTTTGTGAGAGAAATGTATGATAGTGCTCATAAGACGCTGGTTGAATGTTTTCAAACGTTATGAAGCTGTTTTAAAAATAAAGATATAAATATCACAGTACTTAGAACACTGATAAATGTTGCAGTGGTTATTAAGGAGGGCACACAGAGCCAGGATCAAATCTAGACAAACCCGTGGAGTAGGAGAGAGGTAGCACTTAGCTTTGTACAAACTTTAGGTTTCTTGTATAATATGCTAAACCACATGCATTCTTTTCTGTTATGTTACTAATGTCCATGGTGCCTGAGGCATTGTATGTAAAGGAATGCTTTAATCTCTTTAAGTCTTTATTTAAACTATTAATAATTTAAATGAAAATTTTACTTAAAGGCCAAATTGAAATTATTAAAAGTAGAATTTTATAAATTATTTATGAACAGTTTCATGAAAGAATATTAATCTCCAGTGAACTTTATTGATGGCTCGTGCTTTAGGTTTGGAATTGCATAACTACAATAAATAGCAACTTTAAAGATCAAAGAGTATCTGTACAGTTCAGAAACACTAAATTTAAAGGAAGATATATATCATAATAATTTGAGTGAATGTTACTCAGTGAACTGGAACATTTTAATAGGAAAATACAGTTTTGTGATTGTCAATTTGGTTAAAACTGGTATTTTATATTATTTAAGTTATGTAACTTTTCATATTACTTTCATAAGAATAAAGGTAAATTCTAGACTTTGTAGAGTATAAAATATTAAGTTTTGGTTATATATAGTTTTGGGTTTTTTGTTTTGTTTTGTTTAAGATAGTCTATGAGCTTGGATTCTGGGCACCATTGTAGTGTTAACAGAAGTTTCTCCTCCCTGAGAGACAGTAGAAGTGACTTACCCTGCAGAGTGCTTCCGCGCCTGGAACCGCTTCTGAGACTTTTACAAAGTGCCCTGATATACGGACACTAACCGTCTAAAAATAGATAAGCTCACTTACTGAGACTAAAACAGAATTTGGCTTTCTACACAGTTTATGCTATTCAAAAGTGATGGTATTTCCAGGCCCGAAGGAAAAGACCCACCAGAGTCCACATTAAAGGCAACTGTTGGATATTTCACTCTTACTAAATAGTAAGAAGCTTTGTCTGCTTGTGCTAGTTGGCTAGGGTTTGTTTTTTGTTTTTTTTTTTTAATGTTTTTGAACAACATTGAAAAATGGATTTGATGATATATAGTCAGTTTTACTAACCAAAGCTTTATTTGAAAACTTACTTTTTGTACAAATTAAATTACATGCTTGAATACTTTAAGTCACTTTATAAGCAAAATGCATAGCACTTAATTTGTTTATACTGTAAAATATATGTTAAATGGTTTTATCAATTTGAGAATAAAGATAGTTATTAATGCGGTTGTATTTTTATACCTTTAGAGAACTAATCAAACATACATTACAAAGCTATGACTTCAGTTTCAGAGCCATTATTTGGTAGTCTTTTAAGCAGTGGTGGACTTTTAGTGTTTTAAAAAGTAGTTTGAAGATGCGAAACTAGGCACATTGATTCTGTTCCGGTGCTCTAATACCTGTGAAGCTTACCATGAAATGTAAATTCTTTTATGATTAAAAATAAGGAATAGGTTCTTTATGTATTCAGAATGAAAGCTGTACTCAGGAATGTGACTCTCAGGTTCTAGAGGTGGCTTGGGTTAAAAGCTGTGAATACTCTGAGCAGTTCTCAGCATGCATTCCAAGACTGCTTGTAACTCCAGTTCCAGAAGATCTGATGCCTTTGACGGCCGTGGACCTGCATTCATTTACACATATATACCTAGACATCCACACATAATTAAAACATAAGGGTAGATACTTTACAAAACATCGAGTTTCCTAAGCAAATCTTTATTAGAAATCTTTAGCCTAGCAAGTCATTTCAGAAATCTCTATATAGGTCAGAATAGTTTTAAAACAATAGAAATTAATTATCTTAAATAGGTTTCAGGAAACAGATCCAATTTGCTATAATTGGTAATCTAGGCTATCTTTTTAAAGTTACTGCAATCTGTTTGCAAAACTTTATATTTGAGGCAGTATTAGCAAAAAGAAAGAAAAATATGACCTGTTTGCTGGCCTTAAACTCTCCTTTAAGAAAAAAAGCATTTTTCTTAGAGAGTAAAAGCTTATCCTCAGAATTAATAATCAGCTCACCAAAATGTAAATCTCTAAATAATTCCAACAAGGAAGAAACTCTTGAAGGCACTTGGAAGCTACCTGGACATTAAAGGGTAAATAGAATGTGTTTCTTTTCAAAAGTTGGCTGGGTGTAGTGGAACAGACTTTAACCTATTTAGAAGGCTACGCCAGGAGAATTGCATGTTCAGGGCCCAAGTGAGCTATTCTAAAAGGCCAGCCTGGCAACTTAGACCTTGTTTCACAGTTAAAAAGGATTGTGGGATATAATAGTTGAGTGGGAAAATGCTTCCCTTCCTTATGTGTGTGTGTGTGTGTAAGAGAGAGAGAGAGAGAGAGAGAGCACGAGAGCACTCCCTTCTATTTTCATGTCTTCCCACCTTTACCCCTTGGGATCTACAAAGCTTAATTAGACATGCTTGCGTGAACTGGGTGGGAGACTTTGGAAACATGGGCAATTTAGGATCAGCAGCACCAGCAGAGAAACTGACTTCTCTTCCCCAGTGTACAGGCTGCCAGTAGTTTGTGAAGGGTGTGGCCTCCTGAGCCCCACGCCCATCCATGACGTAAGGTTTACAACCCCTTGTAGGGCAGATAAACACAGGCTGAGCTGCTGTGAGTTCCAGAGTGCAGTCGCCAAGGCCTGTCCAGATGGCAGCATGTCATGGCGCCCTGTACCACCCCTGGCACTTAGGATATTTCTGCTGTCTCTTCCATGCTCACTGCGCCTCAGAGGGAGTGATGATCGACGTCGTGTTTAGAGCTGAGCACTAAACTGTTAACTCTTAGAGCTTGGACCCAGATATTAGAGTCTTTGGGTTTTTTTTCCTTTTGATTTGTCTAGAGAGCCACTATTGAGTGGAAGTCTGAGTATTTGGTAGTTATTTCTCCTTTAGCGGTGTGCTTTCATCCTCCACAGTAAAGTACCTGCCAGTGAGCCAGAGAATGGGTGACGATGGTGCACTTATTCTGAAGCCCTAATATCCTAGCTCTAAGTGTGTATAAATAGTACAAATTTATAACTTGAACTGACATAGAAATAGAAACACACCATAACTCGTGGCAACCGAGCTCAATCTGTCGATCTCTTTGATAAAAAGCAGGAGGTAGAAACTGGCCAGGCAGCTTAGGGCGGAAGACCTCAAAGGTAAAGGTTTTCTTGGCTTAAAATCTGAAAAACGTGCTTCGCCCTCTGCACGGTTTCTTCTCTGCCAAAGCCAGAGATGGCAAAAGGGAGACCCACCTTTCTCCCTTAATGGGCATGCGTGTCTGGGATCTGTAGAGCAGTTCCTTTGGACTGACTGATGGCGGAGCCAATGGGCTCAATCGTTCCCCATGCTCTGGTGTCGGCTTTAAACCCACAAAAGCCCCTAGACTAGTAGTTCATGTTATCCCAGTCTACTCTGCCACACACGAACTCCCTCTTTTAAGCTCCCACTGATCTGAATGTGTAGTGAAACCCCTTGCCTACGAGTTGCATTCTTTTGGGTTACATACAAGAACCTGGGAGCCCCTGACACAGGAAGATTTCTGTGACATGAGCTTCAGGTGCCTGGAGTTTCAGTCAGACACCCCATTCTGCTCACGGCGCTTTGACTTCCCATCTACTGTGTGAAAGATGTTTTGGATCACCTGCACCTCAGCAGCGTTGCCTTACCTGGTAAGTCCATTTCACAGCTTGATAAACCCTTGGGAAGTCATGTGACTTGTGCCTCTGCCATCACCACCTGACTATACGGCTTTCACAAGACCCTCTCACTAACATTCTCCACAAGGAAACAGAATGCTTTTCCTTTAAATTTATTTTTTTAACTCGTTCACTTCACATCCTGCTCACTGTCTCCATCTCAGGCACCCTCTCCCCAAATCCTTCCCATCCCCCATCCCCTTCTTTTATGAGCGGGTGGGGCCCCTCTATCCTCCCCTCATCTCCTCAAGGCTAGATGCTTTGCCTTCCACTGAGGCCAGACAAGGCAGCCCAGCTAGAAGAATGTATCCCATGGACAGACAATAGCTTTTGGGATAGCCTCCCCACCCCCCTGCTCTTTAACACAGTAGAATCTTATTTTAGAAGTCAAGTTCCTTGCGCGGGCCCCACACCTCCCTTGCTACAAACCAAAGTCTGTGATTTCGGTATGATATTCTTGGAACAAAAATCTCAGCTTGTCACCTCGGGGCAGCTGGGAAATTCTTTTTCCACAGTAACTCAGTATGGTAGTGTTGCCTGCGTTTAGCCACTAGATAATAGTAACATGAAGATTCACTCTAACACCACATCCTGAAGACAGAGGTCAGAGGCAGCATTGTTGGGTTGGTCCTGCCTCTTGTTATGGTGAACAGATAAAATTGGAGGCACTGGAGGATGGGTCCTCCCCTCCGTGAAGACAAGTCTACCTCTTCAGGGCAGGTGGGACCCTGTAGTGTGTGATCGGCCAGTCATCTGGGGTCACCTTGACTTTGTGGGGTTTATACTTTTAAACAATAAAAGTAAATTACAAGACAAATAAGATCAAACACAAAGTCTAATCCCTGGTTGGTTTTTTTTTTTTTTTTGAGTTTTTTTGGTTTGTTTGTTTTTGTTTTTGATTAGACCGAACAGAAACAACACAACACTGGTAACATTTGGTGCATAGATCTGGTCTAAAGGCCACAATCTGAAAGGCATCCATCCAGTGCGTCCTGAGTGAGAACGCAATTCCAGGTCACTTTACCTCGCTAAGCCCTGACATTGGGGCCAGCCGATACCTAAGATGAGGCTTCTTAAGACACTTCAACAGTAGTGTACTAACCTCTCAAGGAGCAGCCGGCTACTAGGTGGAAATCAATACCTGGCATGTTTCCCTACTAAAAGACCTTTCCATTACTGTGCTAGTGTTAAATAGAGAAAACAAACAAAAAGAGTTCAACTGATCAAAATACAGGCCCCCGAGAGCCTGTCTGATGCCCCTAACAGCAACACAGCGAACTGACAAAGGTCCTTGACAAAATTCGGTCCTTTCCAGGAGAGTATGCCCTCTTTGATGATGGTGGGAGAAAAACCAGAGGACACACACAGGAAGTCATGTCTGGAGCCAGATCCTTCCATGGCCTCTACTGAAGAACTGCTGAAGCGGTGAGTTCTGTCCATCGCTCAAAGTCTCAGTGATTACAAGACCCAGGAATGGATGGCCTGTAATATACGTCAAGAAACTCAAGGATGACGGTTGGTGTTCTTTTAGTCCCAATGCTACCATATATGCACTCAGTGTGCCTTCCTATGCCTACGTAGGTGCCCCCAATCTCCATATTCCTGGTAGAAGAATCATTTTGGAGGCAAGGACACAAATCCATAGATGTTAAGTTGCTTCTATCATAACAGCCAGTGAATTGGCCAAAAATTCTTCAGTATTTGCCATGTCGAGAGGCACTGCTCCAGTAACGGAGTCCAAACAAGGCTTTAAGGTTATGTGAATAGAAAGTAGTGCTGGGCGGTGGTGGCGCACTCTCAGCACTTGGGAGGCAGAGGAAGGCAGATTTCTGAGTTCGAGGCCAGCCTGGTCTACAGAGTGAGTTCCAGGACAGCCAGGGCTACATAGAGAAACCCTGTCTCAGAAAAAAACCAAAAAACCAAAGAAAAAGAAAAGAAAGTAGTTAGACCTGGACCCTAAGGCTATAATTTAGATGTTTTATAAAAACAGCTATTCTTTAGATAACCAAAAACAAAACAAAACAAAAAACAAAAAAACCCCAAAACCCTTAAACTAAGAATCAGCACTGCTGTAACAGAAAAAAGCAGCCCTTTTATGGAGAGATCAAAAGCTCTCCATAGCTGAGATCGAGTAATTCTCAATAAAATAAAGATTACAACCCATTCACTCTGGCCAGTACAATCATGGTTTCTACTTCTTCGCCAGAGTCTTGAAATGCCCGTCTACTGCACTTCCGACTGAGCCCCCGGAAGGGAAGAGGAATAAAGACCCTGGTGTAGACACAGCCTTGGGAGGGCATGGGTGCTGGTGGCCAGAGAGCAGCAGAGTGGAGGTTGTCACAAGTCGGTGAGTGTCGCGGGTCTGGTAGGTAAAGGGATTTCCTCGTATGTTATTTTGACAAAGGGGGGTTTCATAGGTAGAAACCAATACTCAAAGTTATAAAACAGGTAGAATTCTCTGTGTATAATCACTGTATCAAAAATTTTCAAGAAATTCAACAGAAAATCGTTGGTTGATGAGTATGGTTTGAAGGGACCGTAAAATTTTTTTATGGCCAACGCAAGAGTCTTGTTTTCCTTTGGCCCAAAAATAGATGTTTCATTTCCCAAGTAAACCGGTTCTCCGCTGTACAGAAATATTTTCGTGTAGTTTGTTTCTATCTTCTTGAATTCTGTTCCAAGTTCAGCCAATTTCTCATATGTCCTTAAGACAAAATTTGAACAGTCGTAGGACTCGAACCACATCTGTGCCCCTTTTCCCGGGCCGGCCCGGACCGTCCATGTCTCATAATAAATGCCAGTTTCATTGTCCCGCTTCACCCACTCGGCCACTTTGTTAAATGTGTTTCCTAGTTAAAAAAAAAAAAAAAAGAATCAAAATAAGCTGCATATACAATGTTCTGATGCGGTTAAGACCAGGACGGATGAATAAGAAATACTTTAAAACTGCAAAGCCTTGCTCCCCGACAGGACTGCAAGCCTGGCCGGCCTCACTGTCTTCCACTCCTAAGGCCTTTGAACTGCAAATAAAAGATACAGGGGGGGTGGAGAGAGGACTCCTAAAATTCCATAGATATTTACACTGAGGTCAGAGTGATAGAGTGTCGACAGACATATTCCAAAGCCGTTCTTCTCTGTTCAAGTCCTGGATTCAGAAGCAAAGGAGAAAAGGGAAGCAAGGCCCGGAAGTGGGGAAAGAGGAAAGACAAAGACAGTGCCACCAGCAAAAAAGCATGGGAAGCTTGGTGGGAAAGGCTCCTGAGGAGCAGCCATCCTGTCCCATCCCGTCCCATCCCGTCCAAGCGCCAAGCATCCTCACACACATGTGAAGACCAGCTCTCTATCCCCCTGTACTGTGCTGGTCCGGACGCCACTGATCACGCCCCACACAAATCCCTCTAACCAGTCGACCAAAGTGGCCACTGTTTGTGCTGGCTTCACGGACGGACTACACAGACTCTGGGTGGCTTACACACTGGGTGGCTAAGTCTTCTCCTACCACCTCGAACCAGATCAGAAGAATCTCTTCAAATACTCAAGAGAATGCTGGTTTTCATGCATCCTGCAGCTCCTACCTGGGCTTTTGTAGACACAACAGATCTAGGCCCCTGAATCTCACTACCAGCGAACCGTTCTTGGGTTACGCCGGATTGAGTTCATGAAGTAAAGAACTCATCATCGAGTGAATCCACTGGATTCCTTTACTACTTTCAGGGACATAAAACTCAGTGTTAGAAAGTCTGCTTTAGAATCGGAGGCTTGGCTCTTTGGAAGTCACTTGGGAAAAGCTGGACTTCCAAACACTGTCGTAACATCCAGAGAAGGTCCGGGGAAAGGGGCCAAACATAGGCACGATGAGGAATGAACGTACAGGCTTAAAATTCTAGCAAATGGAAAGCATCTTACAGACAAGAGCGACCACTGTTTGATATGATTATCAGCTTTCGTGAGGGAGAAAGGACGTTAAGAACTGGCTCGGGCTGGAAGACAGAAGCCACAGGGTTTACTGACTGTGGCTGAAAGAGATGGACTTTCATGGTTGGGACATTTGGGTCATGTGAATTAGAAAGTAGAAGGAAGATCAGAAAAGTGGTGGCCGTGTTAAAAGATAGCAGGTTATTGGGCTGGAGCAGTGGCTCAGTGGTTAAGAGCACCGACTGCTCTTCCGGAGGTCCTAAGTTCAATTCCCAGCAACCACATGGTGGCTCACAACCATCTGTAGTGGGATCTGATGCCCTCTTCTGGTGTGTCTGAAGAGAGCAACAGAGTATTCATACACATAATAACTAAAATAAATACTCATATATATAATAACTCTTTTTTTAAAAAAAGACTGCAGGTTACATTTAGAAGACCGCAGCTACCGCTGTGGCTTGTCCAGCTCTGTGACTGTGAAAGTGTCCGTCAAGCCACTGCACAGAAATCACCTGTATCGATCGATTCCTTATCTGTGAAAGCCCAAGGGAAGCCTTAGCCTCCCCCACAGAATTGTGAGTTAAAACATCTTAAAGTGTTGTGTAAAAACCAACAAATAGCCAGGCGTTCTCCTCCAGACCTGGGGCTTGTGGGATCATTAGCATCACAAAGAGTGCTTCTGTTTCAGCACTCAGTTTTGGTGGACAACTAAAACTATAAAGGTTCATGCACATAAGGTCTGAGCAGGCCCTGAATTACCCAGAAGAGGCAATGGGTCAGGAAGGTCAACATGGCCCAAGCGGCTGACAAGAGTTCTGATGGCAAAACAATCGGCAATACATAACACCAGGAAGGCAAAATGAACTGTGTCATCAACTTCCCAATACAAAAACAGCAGAAATGTACTGATGTTCTTAAGAGACTGCCCGTAAGGCTCTCCTGCAGGGCTGGGAGTCCCACTTATTGTCTGGATAGCTTTAACCTCGGTTTCTCCATCTGCACAATGGGGAGAACTGCTGTAATGACTCTCTCTGGAGAGCTGGTAAGTGATCGAAGTGGGGTGCTCAGAAGGAAGACAGACCCAGAAGCAGCAAATCCTTAATAGTTCTCCCCGTAAAAAGAAGTTATAACCACAATTCTTTTCTGACACAGTTAAAAGTTAAAAGACCTTCTTTTTTTTTTTCTTGGATTTGTTTTTTTTTTTTTTTTGAGACAGGGTTTCTCTGTGTAGCCCTGGCTGTCCTGGAACTCACTCTGTAGACCAGGTTGGCCTCGAACTTAGAAATCCGCCTGCCTTTGCTTCCCAGAGTGCTGGGATTACAGAAAGTGGTCTTCTTAATAGGGCATTTTATTGATCCCCTGACTGTGATCTTTAGGATACCAATTTAGCTATATGCAGCCTTTGTTTCCCTGATGTTTATCATGGGCAGAGCGGAGGGGCCACACATCTAGCAAGGCTCTACATCAGGACCCCGCTGGCTCAGTGTGTGATGGCACCAGCAGTGCGGACTACAAGTGATCACCACGGGGCAGAACGTGCCTGAGGTCTCGGCGAACGAATGGAATCTTCCGCGTGCACACTGATGAGGCCATCAAGCCCTACATTGTTGTCGAAACTTACCGGATATGGTCGCAATTAGCGACAACGTCCCGTTTTCCTTCCAGTGTTTGTCGTCAATTCCTTCATAAAAGCAGGCTGCCCCTTGGTTACACCAGAAGGGGGCGTTCATCTCAGGCCGGAGGTGGGGGAATGTGCAGTTGCCAAGCTGGAAAAGTTCATACCATTCGACCGTGTAGTTCCTGCCGGTCAGCGTGCTCCTGAATCCCACGGCGTCGTGCATAAGCTTCTGTGTCGGGAGAACAGGTGGGAGACCGTCTGAGACAACCGTGGGCCCAGGTCACCCACGGGAGAGAGTTCGGTACATCACAGATGCGCACCAGGCACACAACCGCTCAAAGGGGCTACACTTCTGTGTCACCATCCTGGTGGTGACACCATGGGCCCTCAAGATGTAGGCACCCATCACTTTGGTTTTGGCAACAAGGACTCATTTTAGCAGGGATGTGAGTTGTGTAAAGATACTTGAAATCCCCTCACAGCTAAGTGATACAGTAAGCATGAAAAGCCTTCAGGACTGTTCCAGGAAAGAGTGTGCCCGCCTCCCAGGGTGATTCACAGAGCAGGGGAAGGGCCTACAGCAGAAGTTGGTGATCAAGAAGTGACTCCTGCCTGTCCTGCCCTTCTTCTCATTCCCAGGAGCTGAGTTCGGAAGGAGAGTTTAGATCGTTGCAAAGTAACTCCTCCTGAGAACACATGGACTCTTAAAGCCAACAGAAAGTCTTTATTCACGGGACAGGGCTAATTTGGGAAATTTGTACAAGTGTGTAGCCATGAGCCTTACCAACCTTACCTTTACACACACACACACACACACACACACACACACACACACAAACTGCACATACAAAGTTATCAATAAACATGACCTAGGAACCATCTGATTACTTATTTAAGTCAAAGTAGCAACTAAATTACTTAGGCAGAGTTATAAGATCAAGGTGCATTCTTACAAAGTGTCCCAGGAGGTCTCCATATTTAAATTCCCAAATCGGGGCTTGTAGTCTGAAGACTTCGATGGTGTCGTTGTCCTGCAGAACTGGGATGGGAGAACCAGTGGGACAGAAAGTGTACTTAGCTTGACAGTAGGGGTCTGTCTTCGGGCGGAAAGAGAAACGCCTAGTAAGAAAGAGAACCATCCAATTACATCAGAAAAGGAACTGCTCTTCTAACACACCTTAGAATCGCAAAGCTCGTTTCAGGCTCAGTTCTCTCTCTCTCTCTCTCTCTCTCTCTCTCTCTCTCTCTCTCTCTCTCTCTCTCTCCCTCTGTGTGTGTGTGTGTGTGTGTGTTGTCGCATGTAATATGATTGCTTTATACTTTTACTTTTTGAGACAGGGTCTGTCACTAGACCGGACAGCCAGTGAGCTTCAAGAATTCCCCTTTAGCTGGGCAGTGAGGGCACATGTCTTTAATCCCAGCACTTAGGAGGCAGAGGCAGGTGGATTTCTGAGTTCGAGGCCAGCCTGGTCTACAAAGTGAGTTCCAGGACAGCCAGGGCTACACAGAGAAACCCTGTCTTGAAACAAACAAACAAACAAACAAAAACAAAACAAAACCCCCTTTCTCTGCGTCTCCTTCCATAAGGTTAGAGTTACGGGTATGTACTGCCTTGCTAGTTCCTACATATGCTGTGGGCACTGAGCCATCTCTTCGATCCTCAGCAAATTTTTTTTAGGGAAAACATTTAAAGCTTAGATCATGGTACCTAAATATAAGTGCACGCTTGCCTTGCTTTCATATACACACTTCCAATGACATATTAAACACGAAATCATTAAGTAGACTTTGTATTTAAAAATAAACATTTACCTAATACTTACTGAGGCTCTACCATGTGCAGAACTACATTGAGGAGAAGGGGTACAAAAACTGTGACCCCGTTCCCTTCCTCACCAAACTTGGGGTTGGAACTTGGAAGAGGTTTAAACAAGTCAGGAGGGATCTTCCGTAAGAACGAAATTAAGGACATAGAGACTGACGGCGCAAAGGAGGAAGAAACCAGGTTCAGCTGTTGGAGACAGGTGGAACTATTAGGCAAAGGTACCAGAGAAGAGAGCTGCGCCAGCAAAGGAAGAATTAGTGTAAGACACAGAGGAAACACCTCAGTGGTTCTTAAAGTTCCTCGTGCTGCAATCCTTTAACACAGTTCCTCATGCTGTGGTGACCCCAACCATAAAATTATTCACCGCCACTTCACAATTTTGCTATTGTCATAAACCATAATTTACATACCTGATATGCAAGATATCTTATATGTGACCCTTATGAAAGGTTGGTTTGGCCCACAAGTTGAACGGCTGAAATACCTGAAAAGGCTACAGACACGAATTCAAGAGAAGAGCAGACGGAGGCTCACGGTCCGTCACGGCATGTATGAAATGGCATGTTACACAGCCCCTAACACGGGGACCCTGAGCCCTGAATGAGCTCTGAGAACTTTAAAAAGCAGATCCGATCAGACTGAATACAGAGAGCCTTCTATATTTTATGGATCAGAAGAGTGGCCGGGGGTCAGGGGTGGGGCATGGGGGGAGGATGGGAGGAGGCGGTGGGGGTGGGGGGATGGGGTGGAGGGGTGAGGGTGTCAAATTGAGGCTGCCGCTGGTCCACAGGTTACAATGCTCAAAGCAAAAGACACAGTAGGACACCTCAGCTGGAACAGACTGGGACCATGGCTCAGCACACTTGTCCCCTGTCACCTCTTTTGCCTAGCTGCACTTGTGCAAAGGAAAGAGGAAGAATTCTGAGATCCTAAAGGTTCCTGCACTGCTGCACTGTATACTTTAACAGTCTTAACACAGGGACAGAACCTTCTGCTCTAGCTTACATCCATACATACATCCATACATACATCCATACATACATTCAGTTGTCAGGTGGGAATGTCAAGTCGGGGCTTTTTTAGAAACAAACGATCAACCGGCCTGGTATTAAATAAA
Source organism: Apodemus sylvaticus (assembly GCF_947179515.1). Lineage (NCBI taxonomy): Eukaryota > Metazoa > Chordata > Mammalia > Rodentia > Muridae > Apodemus > Apodemus sylvaticus. The sequence continues at coordinate 22,742,785 of NC_067479.1, forward strand.
ATATTTAAGAATTACAGTCTTTCTTGTTTTATTGGATATTTAGGTTTTTTTTTTTTCTTGTCAACATTTTCATGAAAACTAGTTTCAACTCTAAACTTTTTCTCATATACATTTAGCAGAACCACTTCATGAACAGAACACACCATTACTTAAGTTTGGCGACAGCTGGTTTTCACCAGAAATGAGAGTGCTGCTATTATTTCCTGTTTTCTGTTCAGGGCATGTGAGCATGAAGATTCTGAGTAACTTTCCTAAGACCTCACAGAGGATGAGCAGATGGAACTAGAGTTGGTCTGCAGCCTTCAGAACTAAGAACTCCTTAGAGGAACACGCCATCATGCCATGACCCTCTCTCCCTTTATGCCATTTAGCAAAGCATTTGTTTTCAAAAGCTGTAGCTCTTTCCACTTCACGATGTCCACGCCCCCCACCCCTGACCGCTGTAACCCCGGATCCCGTGCACTTCGTGTTTCACAATTCCTCACAGGCTTTCACAACTTAGCAATCATTCTCAGGTCTGGAGCCCTACCCACTCCAGGTTGAAGTGGACCGACGAGGTGATCCTGACTAGCCCAGGGGGAGATTCCCCTGGCTTGGTGTTTAGATCAGTAAGGACTCACAGGAGCAAGCAGCTTCCCTGGAAATTCACCCCAAATGTTATGCAATGGCAGCTAACGATAAGGCAAGGAAAAAAAAACCCGCAGCGTTTAAAACGTTTTAACCTGCTCTCTGAGTCAGTACCTAAAAGTCACTCCATGTAGTAATGTCCCTCGCCATTTCTCCCAGGTCTCTGAACTGCCCTGCACCGGTGAGGACCCCAGTAGCCAACTATTTAGGAACTCCGCTCGCAGTGTCGCCCGCCCTGTGCCCCGCGTCCCCGAGCGCGCTGGGGCATCGGATCCGAGCTCTCCAGATCCCCTCCACGCCCCGCTCCGCCTCACTCACTTGTAGGGCACCGGCCAGCGCTGCCCAGACGTCGGGGACGCGCTCAGCGTCGCCGCCAGCCCGAGCAGCGCCAGCGCGAGCGCAGGGCGCCAGTGCGCTCCGCGTGGCCCGGCGCGCGGCATCCGCGGCTCGCTGAGGTCCCGGCGGCTCCGGGGCCCCGGCGTCGACCCGGCGTGCGCGCCGCCGCGACGAGACAGCCAAGCGTGAGCGCCGGCTCGGGCGTGTGACCTCCGGGCGCGTGACGCCGCCACCGCCACTGTCCGCGCCCGGGCGGAGCGCCTCTGCTCCACCGCGCGTGCGCCGGACGCTAAAAAAGTGCTGTCCTCCCGGAAGGAGCTTGAGACTGGTGTTGCAAACCTCTCTCCAACCCCGTGGGTGTGTGTCACGCCTCTAGCGCAAAGGTGCTTTCCGCCCTCCCTGCAGCCACCACCAGCCAAACTATAACAATTGGACACTTACGAACTTTCTTGACCCACACGGCCCAGGTCAGTCTCCTAACACACATCTTCTGCTTGGAGACACTGGATGCTCAGAGGAAGAAGAAAAAAATGGGTACATTACAGGAAATGATTGTCCTCACCTGACCTGAGAATGTCGCAAAGGTCAGCTATAACAATATGCTTTCTGTGCTGCCATCGGCATCACCAGACTTGGTCTGCTCCGCTCCGGTTCTGCCTTCTGCCACACTTTGTATTAAGCTGTGCTCTCCTCACTGTCAGCCCACAGTCCAGGCTGTCACTGCCTGGCTCCACTTCACACTGATGCTGTCCCTTTAGTCCGTGACTTTCAAAGCTTAAGACCGATCGATAGAGCTAGATCGAATCCATTTACCCCCGAGTCCTCCTTTGTCCAGTTAGTATAAGATTATTTAAAGCATCGCACTAGAAAAGAAACAGAATCGGGCTTTTCCCGGCCACTGTGCCAGGAACGCTCCCGGGGAAGGTGGAACCTAGGGAGATGGGACTGAGACAGGCGGTGTTTTGGCGTTCTCCTAGCAAAGCCACTTTGTGTGTGCACACGGGAGCTGCGTGAGGTCTGAACTACAAAGCGAACCTAGGATTCTCTTTGCTTGCAAATTCCCAAGTTCAGGAAGAGATAGAAATGTCTATCCAGAAACCCTTTATCAAAAGCTTTGGACCTATCTGGGTTATAGTGAGACGCTGACACTCAAGAGATTTTTCTGCCAAAGGTTCTAGCTGTTTCGTCCTTGCTGATATATTTTCGAAAAGAAAAAAAAATTAAGGTGGGCAGCCTTCTAGGTGTGCTGCCCACAGGTGTGCAGTCTTCCAGGTGTGCAGCCCACAGGTGTACAGCCTTCCAGGTGTGCATTCTATCAGGTGTGCAGTCTTCCAGGTGTGCAGCCTTCCAGGTGTGCAGCCTTCCGGGTGTGCAGCCTTCCAGGTGTGCAGCCTTCCGGGTGTGCAGCCTTCCAGGTGTGCAGCCTTCCAGGTGTGCATTCTATCAGGTGTGCAGCCTTCCAGGTGTTTTGCCTACCAGGTGTGCAACTTCCAGGTGTGTGACAGATTTTATTCTTTAATAATAAAAGAACAAATTTCTTTCATACATCCTACGTACAGAAGAAATATAGCTTGTTCTAGCCAATCAAAACAAAACAGAAACAAACAAACGAAAAACAAATTAAGTCCATTCCTTACTATTTCCTGCGTTCATATGAAAAAGCGAGACTTTTTTCATTGTGAGACCCAAAGTACACATACGGAGCGCAACTGCATATTAGCCACTACTACTTTTTTAAGACGTAGAAATGTTGTAAGACTCCTAAGGCATTCTTTGCCTCCCGGTTTTGGTGAAGATGAAGCAGAGACACCCCCTCCTCCAGACTCAGTATTCATACTCAAAAATACTTCAAGTTCCAGCTTTGGAACCTGAGCTACTCAAAATTTTATTGGGTAAAATTAAAAAAAAAAAAAACGAACTGAAAATGCTTGTGTACCAATATTGACATTCTTTTGTTCTGAAGTAAGTTCCGTGGAAGTTACTGTCTACAGTCCTGCAGAGAAGAGAGCCCATTTATCTCCTTTGCCATTTCTTTTAAAGATTATCCTCCCCAACCCACGTCTTTTTTTTTTTTTTTTTTTTTAGATTTTTATTTTTATTTCTAACTTTTCGGTCTTGTTGGATATTTCCTTTATTTACATTTCTAATGTTATCCCCTTTCCCAGTTTCCCCTCCGGAAACCCCCTATCCTGTCCCTCTCCCCCTGCCTCTGTGAGGACTCCCCCACCCACCCACCCTCTCCCCTCTTCCTGCCCTGGCATTCCTCTACACAGGGGAATCGAACCCCTTTAGGCACAAGGGCCTCTCCTCTCACTGATGCCCAACAAGGCCGTCCTCTGCCACATAGGGAGCCATGGGTCCTCCATGTGTACTCCTTGGTTGATGGCTTAGTCCCTGGGATCTTTGGGGGGGGGTCTTCTTGGTTGATATTGTTGTTCTTCCCATGGGGCTGCAAATTCCCCCAGCTCCTTCAGTCCCTTCTCCAAATCCTCTATCGGGACCCCTGCTCTGTCCAATGGTTTGGCTGCGAGCATCCTCCTCTGTATTTGTGAGGCTCCCGTAGAGCCTCTCAGGAGACAGCCATATCAGGCTCCCGCCTGAACCACGTCTTAGAAACGAGTTTATGCTTCTCTGGCGCCCTCTACCAGCAGAAAAGGAAATGACAGGCTTCATAGAGTCCGCCGGGTTCACTGGCACGAGGTGAGCTAAGGTGGGTTCAAAAGGCGAGGAGCACAGGCGTACCTGTGCAGCCGCGCTCACGTCTTTGATTTTTCTCTACCTTGTCTTGTCGACCGTAGCCAACACTTGGCTCACTGCCCACACCCACTGAGAACTGAGCTTTAGAGAGAAAGTGGGTAGGAAGGGGTCCAGGGTCATTAAGGGCACAACCAGAAACCGGTCCCTGCCACATTTCACATTCAGCAGCCGACAACATAGGGCTCTCCAGCTCCTCTCTGCCATCGCCTTTCCCCTTTTCTTTCTCTTCCTTCTGCTTCTTTTTGGTGAACTACACATAGCATAAGGCTGTAACTGTTTTAGGTGTGTAAGATCCAGCAGACTGCTATGGTGCCCCACCATCGCCACCATACAGTTCTAGAAGTTTTCCACTGTCCCCAAATGAAATTGCGGCATCTAGCTGTGTGCTTTCTGTTTCCATGCATTTGACTTTTCTGGGTAATTCACAAACCAGCCATATGCTGTTTTGTTTTATTTTGTGTGTGTTTTGTTTTGTGTTTGCATCTAGCTTCTTTCTCCAAGTTTGTGTCTTCAAGACACACTTATGTCAAAGCGTTTGAAAAATTAATTCCTTGGGATTAACATTTCTGCAAACAAATGTACAAATACAAATACACAGACACCTGTGAGCCTGTTTTCCATTGCTCTGTGTACATGCATAACTCCTAATTCTATTGTAAATACTTATCTGTATATATAAGGCCCCTATCTCTTATTCCTCAAAGAAACTTCTCTTTGCAACAGATGGAGATCAATTATGGGAAACTACAACTGATCAAATCTGACATATCTACAGCACAACTACTGCACCAAAACCTCAGGGATCACCAAGGAGGAAGGGGTGGGACAATTCCTACGAATGACCTGGAAGCTACACCCTGGATGACAAGAGTAGGAGAGATCGGTTTTTCTCCAAGGTAAAGATGGGTTATCCAGGGTAAAGGACACCGACCAAGAAGTCAGCCCTGACTTCTTGTATTCATATAAATAACATTATACAGCCTGCACGTGTGCATGTAAAACAGCTAAAGAAAGCGAGGCTACGAATTAGAGAGAGAAAATGAGGTAGATGGGAGGGGGCAGTTGGGTATCATTATATCTTAATTTTAAAAATAAACAATTATTTACAAAACAGACCCATCTATTTATCTATCGATCTCTCTGTGTAACATCCACCCTTTTTGTGACTGTCTTGTCTCCTTTCTGGAAGCTAATGTATAGTTCTAATTTCCAATCGCTCTGGAGGGCACTTCCACATTCTGCGGTGCGGCTGGATTGTGATACTGACAGCTGGTGTGGCCGAGAGACATTCAGAAGCATTTAGTGTTTCTGATTGATTTACATGGGTGTTTCTAATTTTCAGGGTGAAGGCACGTATTCCCAAAGCCAAGCAGATACACCTCCTTAATCCCTTGAAAGAGAGCAGTGGCGAAGAGGAGAGCCATGTGTGGGAGGAAAGTGTCAGGAGAGGCCGTGGGGACTTGGGGACGCGTGCACAGGATGTGGCCGACTTTGACGTCCCAGTGCGAGCTGCTGTGTCTGTACCTGTCGAGTTAGCCTATAGTGTGACCGGTTCGTTTTAATTGATGCTCGCAGACTTTAAAACCGTATTCTGGAAAGTGCCACATGCTCACTTGACTTTTTTGTGTCCTTCTCTGTTCTGCCCAGGTCTGCGGTGCTCTAACTTTGTGGCACCTGAGAACCAACTGGGGTGCTTAAAAAAAAGAAAAAAAGGGGGGGGGGAGGTGCGTTACAGAGATGTTTCTGTGGTTAAGAGCACTGACTGCTCTTCCAGAGAGTCTCAGTTCAATTCCCAGCAACCACACGGTGGCTTGCAACCATCTGCAATGGATCTGACGCCCGCTTGTGGTGTCTGAAGGCAGGTATAGTGTACTCACTTTTTATTTTAAAGCACATTACCTAGCTCACTCCTGAGGCCATTTACCTCAAACTTTCTTGGATGGAAACTAATAATAATGCTTTCTGATGAGCCCAAGGGGACTGATTCCTCAGTGCTCCCTTGGCTTCCAAAACCAGCTGGAGAGGATGTATAGTGTCACCTGCAGATGCTGTCCTGAGTACCTAACGGTGGTGACATGAAGGCCACACTTTGAAGTCTTGAGACCTTGGAAATCATATGGAATATTTGAGGTTTGGGGTCCCCTTTCTGTGCAAGCATCACTTTTTGATCTATGGGGTCACTTCCTCAAATAAAAGATTTATAAGTGTCTTAGTTAGGGTTTCTATTCCTGCACAAACATCATGACCAAGAAGCAAGTTGGGGAGGAAAGGGTTTATTGAGCTTACACTTCCACGTTGCAGTTCATCACTAAAGGAAGTCAGGACTAGAACTCAAGCAGGTTAGGAAGCAGGAGCTGATACGGAGGCCATGGAGGGATGTTTCTTACTGGCTTGCTTCCCCTGGCTTGCTCAGCCTGCTCTCTTATAAAACCCAAGACCACCAGCCCAAAGGTGGAACCACCCACCAGGGGCCCTCCCTCCCCCCCCCCCTGATCACTAATTGAGAAAATGCCTCACAGTTGGATCTCATGGAGGCACTTCCCCAACTGAAACTCCTTTCTCTGTGATAACTCCAGCCTGTGTCAAGTTGACACTCAAAACCAGCCAGTACAATAAGTGTTTCAGATAGTTTTTGCTTATTTTTTTTGGCTTATTTGCTTATTTTCTTTTTGTGATACAGGATCTGACTATGTATAGCGCTGGATAGCCTGGAACTCACAATGTAGATGAAGTCAGTCTTGAACTCAGAGATCCACCTCTGTGGTCTGTCTCTGCTTCTTAAGTGCAGGGGTTAAAGGGGTTAAAAGTTACTTTGGAACCTCATTCTTACAATTTTAAGACACCCTGGATGTATCTATCCCACAGTGAGAATTGGAGGAACTCGTTATGCTGTAGTTGGTCAACTTTTAGACTGGCCTGGAGGGATCTCTCCGGGTGGGCTTTTCCAGAGAGGATCAACTGAGGTCAGGAAGACCTACCCTCAGAATGGGAAGCCTAAGGTCTGAGGAAAACTTGAGTGAACCTGCCTACCCTCTCTTCCCTGAGTGACAGGGCACACGGCAGACACTGCCTTCCTCTGCTAGTGCCAGATGCCAGCTTCCTGGAACTTCGATTGTGTGGTCTCCACACCAGTGGCAATACAGAACCCCAGGCCTGCGGTGCCCGGTGCCCACTTGGACTGCTGAGGCAGCTGCAGACTGTTTCAGTCTCCTTTGCTGTAGTCTGCATGTGGCAGTGAATCTATATTCCAAGAGAGATTCTGCAAGGAACTCCTTGCAAGGAGTTTTCTTGCAAGGGCAAGGGAAATAGGAGGCACAGTGGGACACCATCTTTGAAGAATCACTCAACTTTATAAGTATAATGTAAAGTCACAAAGCTAGAGAGAGGTGGAGATTTTTTGTTACTGGCATTTTGAGGCTTTCCCTCCATAGCAAATAGCATCAACGTTGTTGAGACTGTTGCTCTGCGGGCCAGACGCTGAGGCGCCTGCTTTCCCGTCTAGGACAGCATTATCTTGTAAGCCTCAAAACTAACCTTTAAAAGATTTTTATTCCAGCACATAAACATAGCTCTTTGGTTTGGTTTGTTTTTATCTTATTTTATTTACAAAATAGGAAGTTATCTTAAATGTTTTTGGAGAATATAGTTTTACTTTTTACCAAACTGGGACTATATATTATCTTTTTGCCATGGGTAGCCAAGTTTGTGGTTTCAGGATTTTTTGTGCTTGATGAAGACTTGCTATTTCTATCCTTAGGTTACAAAAGTTCTTTCTGTCTGTGGTCCACTTGGCACTGAAGCTACACAGAAGCCATGACAATTTGCAGTGCTTCCTGTCTTTTATTATGTGCCACAGGTCCTCTACCAATTCGGTGTATCACAGGCTGCTCTACTGACTCTTAGTTTTGAGATGATGATATAATTGCATTTCTCCCTTGCCTTTCCTCCCTTTAAACCCTCCCCTGTACTCATCTCCTCTCTCCAAATTCATGACTTCCTTTTCTCACTAATTATTACTATAATCATATGATGATGTATATGATGATGTATATGTATATGATGTTTATGCATATGATAATGTTTATGTATATGATAATGTTTATGTATATGATGATGTTTATGTATAATGATGATGTATATGATAATGTATGTGATGATGAATATGTATATGTTGATGTTGATATGCATGATGATGTGTATGTGTATGTATGTGTATATGTACATGATGTATATGAATATGCATATGTATATGTATGATGTATATGTGTATTCATATGTATATGCTTATGTATATGTGTATGCATATGTATGTGTACATATACATATATGTATACGATGTATTTGCATATGCATATGTGTATGTATATGATGATGTATATATGTATATGTGTGTATGTATATGTGTACATGTACATGTGTGTGTATGATGTATATGCATATGTGTATGCATATGTATATGATGATGTATATATGTATTTGTGTGTATGTGTATGTATATATGATGATGTGTATGTATATGATGATGTATGTGTATGTGTATGTATATGTATATGTGTATGTATGATGATGTATATGTATATTTATGTAGATGTATATGATGTATATGTATATGTGTATGTATATGATGATGTGTATGTGTATGTGTATGTATATGATGCATATGATGCATATGATGCATATTTATATGATGTATATGTATATGCATATGCATATGTATATGTAGATGATGTATATATATATGTAGAGGGATATGATGTATATGGTGTATATGATGCATGTGTATATGTATATGATGATGTATATGTATATGATGATATGTATGTATATATATGATGTATGTGCATATGCATATGTTGATGTTGATGTATATGATGAGGTATATAGATATATGATGATGTATATATAAGTATATGTGCATGTGTGTATAGATGTAGATATAGATGATGATGTATACAATGATGTACACAATGGTGTATATGATACTGTACATAATGATGTATATGATGTATAGGATGTATATGTATATGCATACATAGTATATGGTATATATGTATATTATATGTATATGTAGTCTTTGATGCATGTATAGTATATGACATATGTGATATATATGATGTATATGATGATGTGTAAAATGGTGTATATGATGGTGTAGATGTAGATGTAGATGTAGATGATGTATATGTATATGATGTATACGTATATGTGTGTATATATGCACATATTGATTCCTATATATAGCCTACTCAGTCTGTATAATGTTGCATATTTGTATGCCTTCAGGGACGACCACGTAATATTTGATAATGATTTTTTTCATGCTCTTCCCTAGGGAAGACCATTTTTCCTGCCCTCCTTAGTTGCCTGTAGTTCTTTGTGGACCACTGAGACCTCCTGCATATAAACTTTTTTAAAAAATGAATTGATTAATTCAAAGCTATAGTCAACTCTAGGAGACATTAAAGAAATGATATATTTTAATCATGGTACTGCCCATATAGACTCTGATTATTTTTTAAATTAGGAATATGGATGTTTTTGCCTGAGTGTTTGTCTGTATATCGTGTGTGTGCTTGGTGTCTAAGGAATATAGACCAGGGAGTCAGGTCCTCTGGAACTGGAGGTAAGACAGCTGTGGATACCGGGAATTGAACCCAGGTCCTTTGAAGAGTAGCAAGTACTCTTAACTGCTGAGCCGTCTCTCCAGCCCACCCCAGTTCTCATTATTTTCAGTCTACATATTTATAGAGCACAGTGTGGCAATCCCACCACATCCCCTCAGTTTTTGCCTAAAAATCTGGATAGACCCTTCTCATCACCTGCCTTCATTAACCCTGGCTCCTCCTGTGTTCTCGGGTGAAGTGACTGACCTAGACGGCCATTGGCTGGCAAGGGCTGCACTGTTCCCGGTCCTGTGGATGGTCCTTCACTCCTTCCCGCGTGCCAGAAAGACCCTGAGCTGTGGCTCCAGCCTGACAGCTGTATACTTCCTGCTTAGCAGTCAGGACTGTGTTATAAAAAAATAACCCAGGGGTTGAATTTCCTGACAGGCAAGAAGCCTCGCCATACGTTATCCCTTCCTTCCTTTCCACATGTAAACATAACTGTTACTCTGTCAGCACGACCCATTAACTTCTATTACAGAGCTAGAGTATAGGGTTAGGTCTTGGGTGGGTGTGGCGTCGTCGATGAACTGCGTTTTAAGGCGATACGAGCTGGTTCACTCTTTCAAAACACACTGGCTTTCTCGGTAAGAAAAAAACGTTTCATGGAGTAAATCTTTTGTGTAAATTAAATCTGATTGCTTTAACTATTTCCCACTGAAGCCTGTGTTCATTTACCTTGTTAGCTGGGCATTTCAATGAAAGTTATGTGTGCGGGGTTTGGGAGTTTCTGTGCCTGACACTGTGGTGTTGAGAGCAGAGGAAACCTGAACCCTTCTCCCTCCTCACCAACATGCTGTCAGATGCCCAGCAACCCTTCTCTCGCTTACACTCCTCTCTTCTGATAGGCTGAGGATCCTGGGCAGAGCACAAGATGTAAGCAAACCCCAGAGGGATACTCCCAACGACATGGCGCACTGCTAAATATGTGTTCATGGACCCTTTGGGATACATACTGTTTTTAGTGAGACAAGAAGGAATACGGGCGTTTTATAACATGTTTAGAAAATGATGTCTTAGAGGAAATAACTGGAAGAAGCTGTTGAGGTAAAAATATCTTCGCTCTGACTCTATAGCTTCATAGGGATAACAAGTATGATCTTGGTCATACCTGGGTAGCCATCACTAAATTACTCAGTCCATGCATTTTCTGCATAAGCATGCTTCATTGTGAGCTGTCACTTTCAAAAGACAGAAGCAACATTGTCTTGGGACTATGGGCTCCTGGCTCCTCTGGACACCCCCTGGAGATCCAGAGGTAACTGGCACTGGCTTTGTGATCTTAGTAGGTTCTAATGAGAAGCAGGGAGTATTTGCATTATGCATGAGCTGGAAGACTGAATTAATTTTAGCTCTCTTGTGTTCTTCGGTGTTCACATAAAGTCACAGCACTTTTAGGAGTTATGTATATTACGTTGTTTCCATACTTTGTAGACTTAGAAAGAGTTGGTGCCCAGAATATTGTAAGCACTGGACTAGATGCTAGTAAAACACTCAGCTGTTTGGGAAATATATCAAAGTATTACTTTTTGTCAACTCTCAGATGCCATTTTGTCTGTCTGTCTGTCTGCGCATTTATTACGTGTGCATCTGTACATGTGTGGAGGTCAGAGCTTGCTGTTGCTGATTTCCATTGCCCTCTATCTTATTATGAGACAGGATATTGCACTGAACCCATGGCTTACTGGTTTAGCCACACTGGTTGGCTCGTGAGCTCCCAGGGGCTTTCTGCCTCTGCCTCCACAGTGCTGGGTTACAGGTGCAGGCGAGCATGCCTGGATTTTCCTGCAGATGCTGGAGATCTGCACAAAGATGATCCTCGTGGGCTGCGGTGAGCTCTTTACCCAACAAGGCACCCCCTAGCCTGTATTCTCTCATGTTCATGTGCGGCTGAAGACAGGATCAACAAAATAATGTTCTTAATGATTAAAAAAGATTCCCAACATGTACAGTTGTGGGTGGTGGGGAAGGACCCCACGTGTGTGTGTGTGTGTGTGTGTGTGTGTGTGTCTGTGTACACATCACAGGCTTGTCACATCCCCGCTGGAGTACTGACTTCCTCTTAGTTTGACTGCCCTCTAGCCTTGCTCTGTGCTGGCTCCTGCTTGAATCAACCAGGAAGCTACATTTCCAACGTGTCTCAGGTTGTATCACAGCCCAGGAATTACAACTTTCAATTGCATTAAGGGAAGGCTCTCCTACTTTGGGCCCTGAGCACACTCAGACGCTGACAGCCACACCATGATGGGAAAGAGGCAGTGGCGCCTAACCAGAACAGGCACAAAGGTGGCTCCTTGTCCAACCACACTCGGGCGTGGGCTCCTGGGAACTGGAGGTTAGACTTGTTTCATTACCTGTACTTTGTACATGCTTTGGCACATATGAAGTCCTCACTTCATGTGTTAGTTAAATTACAGGCTTGCGTTTATCTATATTTCCTGACGAGGTTTCCCATATAAGCTACTGTAGACTTTATGCACACAGCCACGAAGGGAGGGGAAGAAGGTACTGAACTCCAAGTGGAAAATGATCCAAACCCCTCAAGTAACAGAAGCCAAGTGCATGTGCCTGTTCATTGTCAGGTTCTGATTGTATGAAATCTGCTGAAAAGACAAAACTCTATTTAAAAGCTTGTATTGGGCTAAGCACTAGAGGTAGGCATCAGGACTTAGGTCAAATAGATGTGAAGGAATCTTCAAAGGTAATGGTAGTATTCCAAAACTCAATTATGGCAATGAGATCACAAATTTATTCTATGTCTTTAAATGTTATACTTCAAGTAGGTGATTAATAAAACATCAACAAAACTGCTAAGCATTTTTAAAAAGAGCCAAGTTCTAACAATCTTGATTTTCCCTAGCTGGGGCACTTATTGCTTAACTTTTGGTTCCTTTTATTTTGGAACTGTAGATATTATACTCAAGATTCTATCAGTTTATATGGTGATTTCCAAACATCGTATTTTCTTTGTTTGTCATTCCCTCTTTTTTCTTTTCTTCCATTGTATTATCACTTTTCTAATTATATTTTCTACTCCTATGAACTGAGAGCTGACACATTCTGCTGGAGTTCTCAAATGGTTACCCATAATACTTTCCTGAGAATGCTTGCAAGTCAACATCTGGAGCTAAGAGCCTATTCTCTTGAAAACATCAGGAATTCAGAAGCTATTCAACATAGTTGCTAATATGACAATCTGTATGGTTTATAGTTAATATTTTCATTACTCACACATTTACAGTTTTCTCATTTTCATTTTATTGTGTCTTCAACTTGTCAAATTTTCTCAACATAATTTTTTTTTTTGAGCCAACAGACTATCTAATACAAAGAGTGAAACTGTGACTCTGGCGCCACACCGCTCCCTACCCCAGCACAAACTGACTTGTCTGCAGTGAAGCTTAAGCGGAAGGATTCTTGGCATACTCAAGGCTGTGTGTAGAAAGAAAAAGAGGCACTGTTACTCCCTCCAACCAGCCATTGCAGAGGAGGGCTGGGCGGAGCCAACCTATCTGCATAACTGTGGGCGGAGCAAGCTTGCGCCTTCTGCAGCCCTCCACCTGCACGGTCCACTTCCTCTACATCTGTGAAGTTCCCAGAGTTAATAACTAGTTCCCCAGAAAGATTACAGGCAGACAACAGGTGACTTAGACTTTACCCCTGTGAATACATCAGATCCTGTGTTGTTTGTTTCTTTGATGTTATCTTGGAGGTAAAAGGAGTGGCTCTACAAAACTTACGAGACAGAGACTCATCTCTGTTTCTGGACTCTCCATCTTGCTGTGTTCATGGCTGGGCAAATGGAGCAGGAAACCAAGCCATTGTATCTCTTCCACTGTGATGTTGTTTAGATATTGGTAAGCCTTGGCAAAGTGGTGTGATGGAATGAGAACACACCGGATGGTTTTGAAGCCTCGTCTTGGACAGAGGGTCCTTTTAGAAGTCTGGTTAGCACGGCGCAGTCTTCTAGATCCTCTAGCGTTTCTACTACCTTTATAAGGCTTTCCACCGTGTCCCTGCATAGCATCTTTGAGGCATTGGCTCGGAACTTTTTGTGCAGATCCTCCTGGCTCAGTGGTTTCCTCCAGTGGCCGTAGAAGGTGTCAGAGCGCTCGGTGAAAGTGGTTCCATCCTTCAGAGCGACGCTTATTTCACAGTATAGCGTGTTGAAGCTTGGCAGGTTGTCGGGAGGATGTTCCAGCTCCACCTTCTTGAGCAACTCTTTCACCTGAGGCCTATTGACCTGCTCGCTGTAGAAGGATGGGACGGTGACGCTACCGTCGAGCAGCATGGCACAGGCCATGTACTGGAAGGAATGACGGGCCTCGTGCTCTGAGTCCGGGAAGGGCCTGTTTACATACTGGACGTCAGGGATCCTGAGCACGATTCTCTCAATGTGGTCAGCAGGGAGCATGGCTCTTTCTGAAGTCACGAGGTGCTTCCTCACAGCTGCTGCTGCATCTGCTACCCAGTGGGTAGCCAGATGTGCCGGGAAGCTCTTAAAGGCCACATCCTGCTGGTCCAGCAGCCAGATGTGAGAATCCAAGTCTGGAAGGTCTTTGGGCGAGTAGTTGGCATAGAAGGCACCGAACCCTGACCCCAGGTCCAAGATCTGTTTGTTTCCTTGGAGGCCAAGCATTGCCAGGAACGTGGCCTCCATCCCGTGTTTGGCTGCGTTGCCAATATGTAAGGGCTTGGTCTGAGTGGCAGCATTTGCTATGGGTGCCCCGGCATGGGACACAGCAATAGCCAAGGCCTCGCGGCACTTTGTCAAGCTGAGTCCCAGAAACTTGGATGCAGCAGCGGCGCTTCCCAGAGTCCCCACCACCGAGGGAGGATGGAACCTGTAAGACAAATTCAAGAAATTCAACGGATGGGTGGATGGGTAAAAAAAAAAAATGTCATACGTATAGATGATGGGATATTACTCAACTGTAGAGAAAAAAAATCATTAAATTTGCAGGTGATGGGTGGAAGTGGAGAAAACTTTATTGAGTAAGGACACCTATGCCCAGAAAGATAAACACCACATATTATCTCTTATATATGAATCCTAGCTTTGAATCACTTGCTTAGTACGCATAACTTTGAGTATATGTGGATGCCGGGATACTAGAAACAGGCCACTGGGTACGGTCACCTTAAGGAAGAGAGAATAGTAAAATACAGGTAGAATGAAAATAGAGAAGGAGCTGGGGTCGGAAAGTTTCAAATATGGAGGCCCCGGGGAATGAGGAAATAAGATGTTAGTAGAAGAGATAATCAAGAAGAAGGCCACAAGGAAAAGCTGTATGGAAACGGTCAGTCTTGTCCAACCCGAGGAGAACAGCCAGTTAGCGGGGACAGTAGGACCCAAGGGATGAGAGAAGGGGAAGGATACCCAGGTTCAAGTAGGGAAATGCAGCCTGGGGCTGCTTTAGCCAAAACTAAGGATGCAGGAAGACACCTTATGAGCATCCATTTCTTTGTATAATATCTTATAAATAAAGGGAGTTTAAAAAGAAGTACTCAGCATGGGCAGACAGTGCTTCTTCCAGTAGTCATGAGTAAAATCTCAGCATCAGGCAGGGGATACCTCCCTATGAATCAGAGAAGCCACGAAGGGACCCACGACAATTCAAGCCATGGATGGCTATTGCTCTTAGTTATACACCACAGCTACACTGTAACACCCTGTAGCCGAAGATATCAGTCTCTTTAGATGCAGGACACAGAGATGTCTACCTCACACTGACCAGGAAATTCCTTCTCCCTCTCCCTCTCCCTTCCCTACACCCCTTCCCCCTCCCCCCTCTCTGACAAGTAGCTAGTCCCATAAGGTGCTACGTGCATTGCTGATACAAAGAGACATCCTTGGTTTTATCCAGCCTTGGACAATGAGCACAACACTAAGAGACCTGCCGGCAAGATTTGCCCATTGGTGGAAGAATCCAATGAAAATCGTGGGAGTAACCAACTGCCCCACAGTTAGAAGCCTGGTGGAAGACCGTGACTGGGGAGGTCACAGGTCCTGGGGAAGGTCAGCGGGTTGTAATCTGCTGTTGTTGTTGCTAAATGGTCACAGCACTAAACTGCATTCTAAGCAGTTGTGTCTATATCTACAAATTTGTGCTGGCATCGGAGAGGCTTCTTTTCGAAGGAGGCAGTGGTTAAGGCAGAGACGCGCCACTGGTCAATGCGATGATTATAAGTAGCTCTGGGTGTTGAGCTGTTAACGGGTGAGCCTTCTTCACCAACTTCCCACTGTCCGAGGCTCAGAGAACTTCGAAGAGGATGGGGCGGGGGAAGAGTATAAGAGCTGGCAGATGGGAGGGAAGCCATGGAATGTTGACTTGTAGACATGACACGTCTGACACACACAGCACATACCAGCTCCCAGCAGCTGAACTACTCTCACAAGACCAAGCCGGAGGTGGGAAAATGAGACCCCGCCCCCTGGAGGTAGGTTGCAGCGGTAAGGAGTGATGGGAGTCACTCTCCTTTAAGGATATGCCTGTTGGTAGGTTGCTCATGCTCTAGCACATTTGGGTAGCACTAGTTAGACTCAGGGTTACTAATAAAAATAAACACAAAGTAAGATATTCAGCTGAGAGAAGATGAAGTGGGGGAATTGGACAGAGGGTGTGACCAATACACAATGAATACATGGTGAAACTTTCAGAGGATAAAAATCCAATTTAAAAAATTATGGGGGCTGGAGAGATGGTCCAACACTTAAGAGCACGTATTGCAGAGGACCCGAATTTGGTTCCAAGACTTGCAATGTGTGGCTTACAATTGCCTATAGCTCCAGCTTGAGGTCCGGGATCCAGTGATACCCATAATACTCCTGCGTGCAAGTGATAGGAGTTGCCTTGGAATGACCGACCTGCAAGTCACCTCACGCTCTTTGTAGCTAGATTGGATTTACAACCCTAAGGGAAGTTTTCACGATCATTTCCAAATGGCGTCTTGCTATAGAGTCGTGGGGCTTGTTATGTGGCTGATAAAGGTGTATCTTTCAGCTAGCTGTAAGGGTAACAGTTTCAGAGCCAGCCTCTAAGCCGACAGCTCTACACGAACAGCCTCTGACAGGCAGGGGGCAGTGTGGCGCACAGCTCTGCACCCACAGCCTCCGACAGGCAGGGGGCAGTGTTGCGCTCCTTGATGGGCCCAGGCTCTCTGTACCTCTTTGGTATATCCTTGGCTTCCTTGGAGAAGTGCATTAACCGTCCTTGTACTTCAATACCAACATTGAACGCCAGCAGCATGTCGAGGCCAGAAAACTTCGGAGTCTGAGGTAGGGCTTCCGATAACGCCGTGAGGACAGGCAGGACAGCTCCTGAAGGGTGGGTGGCAGGGTGCCACGTGTCATCGAAATCCATGGAGTGAACCTGGGTGAATAGATACAAGTCCCCTCAGAAATACCCTTAGATGCCTTTTAGTTTAGCAATGATCTTGAGAATTTGGGGGAGCCCCATTATCTGAAATTATACCCTAAAAATTGACTGTGATGATTTCAATTTTTAATTATTTTATTTAAATATGTTAAATGTTTAATTATTTTAATTAATTTTATTGAAAAATTCACAGAATATGTTTTGATCATAGTTCCCCTCTCCACCCACTCCCAGATCCTTCCCACCTCCCAATCTATCCACCTGTCCAATTCCATTCTCCCTCTCTCTCCCTCCCCCTCTCTCCCTCCCTTTTTCTCCTTCCCTCTCTCTCCCTCCCTCTCTCTCCTCCCTCTCTCTCCATAACCCCCCTCAAACAAACTGATAAACACAAAAACTAAACAAACTAGAATTTCAAAAGTAAGAAAGAAGAGAAAAACAAGCTAGACAAATTGATATTGTTTGCAAAGGAAAACTTAGTTTGTGTGTTAGTCACACCTAAGGGTAAGTAAGCCATGCCCAGCAGTAACTGGTTATGGTTCTTGACCTTATGGTGGGACAACAGTTGTCCCTGCTCCTCTGTCCAAGGACAGCAGGACCTTGGAGAGTAGCTAGGGATTTTCTGGAGGATGCTGAGACCAGCCCTGGAGACCAGAGCTCCTGGGAAGACCGAGACTCTCTCACAAGGCTGCCTTTTCTTCTTCCTTTACCTTTGAAACAGGACATACTAAACAATTAATATTGTTTATTATATTATGGGCCATATATTTGTGTGTGTGTGTGTCAGTCATGAAGTAATTTAAAAGTTGTATCAAAGCTGCAAGAACAGCAAAGAGCTCTCAAACCTACATTAGCTATTAAGCTGTATTTTTAAATGATTATCTTAAGACCTAAGGTTTTGTCCTTTTTCATCTAAGCCCTTTATTTTTTCCATATGTGAAACAGTTAGGAATAATCAGACAATTATTTCAGCATAGATTTTTATGTCTATCTGATGTGGCTGTGCATGTTCTATTGCCTGAAGAATGTGCTGTAACCTTACTTCCGTTAGTCTGAGGTATAGCCCCCAAACAACAACTTAATACAACTCTGAATCCAATTCTCTCTCTTTTCTCTCTCTCTCTCTCCCTCCTCTCTCTTTCTCTCCCTCCTCTCTCTTACACACACATACATACACGCACGCTCACATGCACACAAACAGATACATAGACATACACACACATACATACACACACACACAAATACACACACATTCATACTCACACATACACACACACTCACACACATACACACACTCACACACATACATACACACACACACACACACACACACACACACACACACGGTGTCTTGCAGTCATTCCCTGATACACAGGAAACAACATAAAAATTATCTATTAGATGAAAAGTTCTAATTTTCCCCAAATTCTTCATTGAGAAAATAGAAATAGTATGTGCCCATCTTTTCTTCCTGAATAAACACCTGGTGACTGATACTGTACTGGGAGTCATAGCAGAAGACATCGAGAAAGCATTATGTTTGGATATCAAATTACATACATATCATATATTTTGGGGACCATGTCCACTCAAGGTCCAGAGTTATAATACTTTATGAGTATTTTTAATCTAGAGCCTCCATGTCTTCTACTTTATAATTTGTGGGAGTGCAAAGTACCACTTTATTGTGGAGACAGGACAATGAGGAGGAAGTGCAGGCCACGTCAGATTTCTGAACCTCAATGATCCCGATCCTGCCTCTGGAGATATAGTGATTTCATTAAAGAGAAGACTGACAAACTTTCTTACAGCAACGCCATTAACAAAAGCAGCATATGTGGGTGGGAGCCTGACATCTGGTCGACCCCAAACAGTGCTGGAGGTGTTGGAGCTGTAGATCTGGAACAGAAGAGCACCAGTTAATGCAACAATGCTGGCATCCCAAGAGTTACTCTTCATCCTGGAGGCTCTGCGTCAGGTCTCACCGGACCCCTGTGAGGGCAGCCCAGGGGCTGTGACACTCTCTTCCTTGCAGAGGAATATACAACATTAACCTTGTAACAGAGAGGATATAGATATGCTTATCCCCAAGTCACGATCTACAAGCTCCATGCCCGTGACTCTGAATCCATTCTCATTTGATCTTGGGTAAGTACTGGGGGTGGGAGGCATGAGGCACTCCAGGTGCTATTGAGAATGCCTGCTCCAGCTCCCACGGACATGCCCACTTTCTGCTCAGAGCACATAAATAGAGGTTTCTCCAGAGAATAGTTGCATGAAGAAGCTGTCTGTGGTAATTTCAGAAGTGGAAAAAATTCACTTCTGAAATTTTCAGGTTGAGATACAAATAAATAGCTGTGAGATATTACCAATGGATGGCGTTAAGACCGACTTACTATTGGATAGGCATGGACTTTAAGAATGAGATTATGAGGACTCAACGGTTAAGAGCACTGACTGCTCTTCCAGAGGTATATACAGTATATATATATATATATATATATATATATATATTATATATATGTATATATATAATACTGTATATATATATATAATGTATATATGTATATATTATGAGTCCTCATAATCTCAACGGTTAAGAGCACTGACTGCTCTTCCAGAGGTATATACAGTATATATATACTGTATATATATATATAATGTATATATGTATATATTATGAGTCCTCATAATCTCATTCTTAAAGTCTATGCCTATCCAATATTAAGTCGGTCTTAACACCATCCAGAGGTATATACAGTATATATACGGTATATATAATACCGTATATATACTGTATATATACTGTATATATATAATAGTATATATTATCATATATAATAAAAATCTTTTTACAAATGAGATTATGAAAAAGAGGGACTGATACAAATGTACAGAACAATGCTACACATGTCAGATGCAGTCCAACTAAGTGGAGTGAGTTGAAAACAGGTACAGCCTTCGGGAATACGTCTGCACATGCGTGTTTGATTTAATCTTGAAAGCAAACTGGAGCTCTTACTTTACTATATTGGGTGACTTTATGGAACACTTCTGTGCTTGTCCCCAGGAAACCAACGCCCAGAGAATCCAGGATCATCCTCTTGCTCCTCTGAATGACTCCATCTGTCAGGTGGTCCACTTTCAAGCCGTGAATCATACGGGCAAAGCTCTCTGTGACAGACTTCAAAGAGAAGAAGGTTAGAACCGCGCGCCCACTCTGCATCCACTCGCTTCTTTTGAGATCCTCTGGTAAAGAATTTTCCTCCATGAGAAGAAACCTGCTTGACGTAATTGAGTTTCCTTTCTACAAAATGACGCATACTAGGCACCTGCTACGTTAGGCATGAGGAGTTGGAAATACGCAATAATGAAGTTCTTTGCCTGGCCACCCTGATAACGCAAGCTGCTTGGCGGATGATGTCAGCAAAGAATGATGGGAACCTAGACAAAGGGGAAGATGGAAGGACAACTGCCCCTTGGGGACATCTGGACAGGAGGTGCGTTCAGGTTGCTGAGCACTGCCCTTACTGATTTGTGTCAGGTACGGTAATGAGTGTCCCAAGCACATTGTACATTGTCACCCACGTTGATGTGGAAATATGCAGGCTGGTCAGCATATGACAACAGAGGTGATGGAGAACACTGACTGGAAGGCTAGACCGAGGAGGGAGGATGGGAGGGCATTGTGGTTTGTGACCATCACATGTGATCAAACCTGATACAAGCCCTCAGGGTGATTGGTGTCTCCAGCCATTAGCAGAGGACTTAGCAATTCCTTTAATTGTCAAGCTCTTCAATGCACAGGTATTCATTTTGATTCTGTGTCCTTTTACAGGAAAATATAATTTAAAAATAGCCAACTGGAAGGGACTCTCACCACATGCCTAGCTTGGAGTTCTTTCGTGAACTCTTAAGTAATTTTCCTTTCCACATCCGATAATCACATTATTGCTTAACTTCCTTTCCACCTCTGACTCTAACATCGCTCGTTTACAAATAATAGCCAGAAGACTTATCAGATTGGAGAATCAGAAGAGTCTAAGGCCTCTCACTCTGGACTCAATGCCAAAGTAGAGGCACAGAATACAACCTGCATCTCCAGGGAAATCTTCCACCTTCGCTACCCATCAGCCCTTTTCCCCTCTTTTCCTTTCTTTTTCTTTCTCAGGCAGGGTCTTTCTACGTAAACCTGGTTAGCCTGGACTTACTATGTAGCTCAGGCTGGCCTTGATCTTTTGACAATTCTCTTGTCTGAGCCCTAACCCCATTCTTAGAGTCTTCAGATGTATAGGCCATATAATGACTGTCATTTTCAAGAGAATGGAACATTTGTCACACTTTTAAAACGTTGACAGAAAAACTGAGAACTTGGAACAGGAGAAAGCCGGAGACAAGACAGCCTGGAGAGTAAAAGGCGCCACCACAGTGGGTGCTCTGGTTAGGGCTGAGGAAGACAGTAACACCACTTTTCACACTGGTAAATATCTTGACAAGCATTTATATGCAGAAGAGGAGGGAAGGAAGGAAAAGAACTGACTTAACAATAATCATCCAGCTTGATTTACAAGCACCAGTTGAACACTGGATGAATAGCAGGTGAAGAACAGCAGCATAGACCTCTGAGGCCCGGGAATGGCGTTGCTTATGTGATTTATGGGCGTCCCTGACCTGATAGTGCTGAGCATGATCTGAGGGCCAAAGAGCAAGCTACCCTCCCTGACTGACCTTGAAGGGAGAGATCATAAGGGGGAGCACCATAGCTCCGCCCAGATTTCTGTGGGTCATAGCTCATCTACAAGTCAAATGTCTGACCGGCATAGTGCTTGACTTTATAGTGGCATTTGTGTATCTTTTTAGTGATCCTGTGACTAATGTATAGATTAAAGTCATTTTATAATAAGTGTCAGGAGCCCTTGGGAGTTCCTGGGCACAGCTCTCTAAACTGCCAAACCAGTAAGTGAGGGCATCCAACTTAAAAAAAAAAAAACCCACCAGGAGATGACAGGGAACATGAGAGCAAACAGACAATTACAGATGTGTTCCTCTCACAGATGTGCTCCTATCCCACAGATGACACACATAAAATCAAGAGGTGGAGGGAGGTTCAGTGAACTTACAATGCCTGGCTCTCTTGCTAGGGGTAAGCAATGGGATCATGTGCATTTATTTGTCAAACACTGAAGAGAACCAACAGATAACTAAGCAGGCAGCTCAGAGGCCATAAGAAAAGTTAAGATGTCCTTTCTGCAGCAGAGCAGTTAGCCAGAAAAAGACCAACTGATTGAGAGAGGAAGAATCAAGCCAGAAAAGCAGTTTAGACAGTTCCATCAAATGCTACAATACCTTGAGCATCATGCCGTCCTGGAGGGTCACTCTGGTCCAGGAGTGAAGGGCAGGAGCAGTTGCTGGCTGTGTGCCTTTATACACAGTCATTCTCTTCAGGTCCTTCCCTTTCACTTTTGTTTCAACCATGGAATTTCCACCATTTCAACACCTCCCCAATGACTTCACATCAACTTCCTTTGTAATGTTCTGTAGAGCTCCCCTATAGATGGGGGACTGATGAGAGGAGGTGCTATGGTGGCCATAATCTGATGATTCTTCACAGATATAAGAAAAAATTAATTTGTGATTAAAAGGGATGGACTGTCCTAGCTAGGGGCATAGGTGAGAAGATCATGCACTCTCTTTAGTAGGCATCTGACCCCTGAAAACTTATAAGGAAATAGCAAGAATATGATAGAGGAAGAAATGTCCCCAGATCTGGAGGGCAAGGAGTCACTCACAGCAGCCCACTGTCACCATCCAACTGTGAATTAGCTTCTGGGAATGATGCAAAACCCCCTGGCTGTGTCTTACTGGACTTAGAACCTGCTTACTAGAAGGAAATCCATGCCTGGTACTGTGAACGAAGCCACTAAGTACATCATAATTTTGGAGGAGATAACCTAGAGGTCACTAACGTAGTCCCTAAATATGCCATAACCTTAGAGGTCGTAAACCCTAGAGGACAACCTACTACTGCTAAACCTAAACCTAGTTGCATCCTAAATTCTCATCCACAAATAAGCATAGCCCTTGCCCCTCATCAACGATGCTTCCTTTTACAGTAGATGGAGACTACTACAACCATCTACAACCAGTCAAAATGCAATGAGTAAGTGAGCACGAGTGCCAAATCCTAACTGGTGTACCAGCAGCGAAACCCCTAACCCAAGGCTCAGAGACAGCTGAGAAGGAGGAGGTGGAAATTCTGTAAGCACCTCAGGACTGGGATGCCTGCTGCAAGATCTGTCTAGACGTAACAGGGAGGCCGCACCCATGAAATGTCAACAATGTGTTTGCCTAAATAAGTTTACATACTAATAACACCAACTGGCATGCTAGCACGGATGGGGACAGTTCCTAAGATTCTCCCCAAATGACAGGCAGTCAATAGCTTCTGAGAGCAGGACCATCAGATTTCTCTGATGAACTCCTTGAGGTTATCTAATGAGAAGTGGTCAACCCTAAACACATGGACATATAAGTAACATTAAATGGACTCATTAGGATATACATACATATATATATATATGTATATGCATATAATAGGTATGTGTGCATGTGTACGTGTGTGTGTGTGTGTGTACGTGTGTGTGTGTGTGTGTGTGTGTGTGTGAGAGAGAGAGAGAGAGAGAGAGAGAGAGAGTAATAACTAAAGAGGCCATGAATTTGTGAGGAATGGTGACTAGAGAAGAAGGGGGGTGGAAATTTTATAAATACATAAACAAAGTAAAATCTCAAAAAAGTAATTAAAAATATTTAAATACATACCACACAGACACATGCACTCACACACACACACATACATACACCATTCAACACAGACACACAGACACACAGACACATGCACGCCACTCAAGTACACACATTTGGCTAATCAGAGACCACCTGGTTCAGTGTAATAGAGGAGAACTCTGGAAAATCATCCTTCACAGATTGTTTCTTGGAGGAGAGAGAGAGAGAGAGAGAGAGAGAGAGAGAGAGAGAGAGAGAGAGAGAGAGAACAAGAAGGAGGAGGAGAAGGAAGGAGGGAGGGAGGGAAGGAGGGAGGGAGGGAAGGAGGGAGAGAGGGAAGGAGGGAGGGAGGGAGGGGAGAAAGACTCCAGAACCTCCAGGTGCTCAGGCAGGCAGGATTCTCATTCTCCACAGTCCTCTGGTCCTGACCTGTGTCCTGGCCCTCACATGTCCCCCTCTTTGCAGAAGAGGAAGCCTAAAGATAGAATTCTGCTCCCAGCTGGATCCCTGGGAGCCAGAAGCTTGGCTCCCAGACATTTGTCTGAGAAAGAAGAATGCCCTTATGTTTTTGGAGAGGAGACAGACTAGCTAACAGTCTTGCCACACTGAAGCCTTCTGCCCCAGGCAGGGAGCTGGCTCAGACCGGCCTCCAGGCTCTGCCTGCAGCTACAGGTTGGGGGATTCAAGGCTCCATATTTTGGCTGCAAAAGGTAACTCATTTGTGCAACTACTGGGACTACCCAAGATGCATTGCTCCAGAGACTTGTAGAAGTTTGCAACTCAGGCCTTCAAGACCTGCCAGAGGTCTTGCTATGCTTGTTACCCCTGTCAATGATTGCTCTGTCAGGGATTGCTATTGACTGGTACTCTAAAGCCCCTAACAGCATTTGAACTGTCATACTTGCCAACAGTTTTTTGGCTGTCACCCTGAAACCTGGTGAGAGCACAGGGCTGTAACACTTGTAACTTCTGGACTAGGCACCCTGAGGCCTTTTGAGGACATGCAGCTGTAACACTCACAATCTTTCTTAATTTGCACCCTGAAGACTGCTGGGAGCACAGAGCTGTGGCCCTGACACGGAATCTTGGTTGGCCTCTTGCCGCCTCCAAGTACCTCAGAGGAACCGCTTCTGTGTTTGAGTTTTCACTGTCCTCTTTGAGTTGTTTCAACATGTCACATGCAGTTCCCTCATTTTCCCTTTGCGCTCTACTTACCTCATTATTAGAAGATGTGCAAGAAGCTGATACTGGAGAATTAACCATCTCAGTCCGCGAATTGGCTGGAAAGTCAACAAAGCTTCGGTGGTGGGAACCCATGGGACGTCAACAGGAATCATTGCAATCAATGGAACATTTTTGGAATGCGGAGGGAGAGACGGGCTTTGTCATGCCTCTGTTGTTTGGAGTATCAATGCTTTATACGTCATGGTACTTCTTTAGACCAAAATACCAGGACTCTGTAAGCAGTTTCAAGGTGATTGGCATAGCTGCCAGTCTCCAGTGTCAGAAGCTTGCTGTAATGAGCCCAATTAATCAATTCTCCCTGGTATGAGTGTTGATCTTGTTTCTCTTGAGTTTCCTTTTATAGATAGTTGCTACCCATCACGAAGGGCTAAGGTAAGGTTCTGAAGAAACTGAAGTTTTCTGGTAGGCGTGGCACCACACTGTTACTAGGAGGTGTCCTGACCAAACAGGTGTTGGGCACAGAGACGTGCATTTTATTTTCTCCTGTCTTTTCTTTTTTTCTTTTCTTTTTTCCTTTTTCTTTTTTGGTCCTTTGGCACAGGACCAAAATCTTTTGTCTTGTGGACCTCTTGGTTGCTGGCTGTCACATCTGATGCAGAAGGCACTGGGGACATGGGGACATTACAAGCTGTGCACCTACAAGGGGTGGAAAGCTGGTGAGTCTGCTGGAAGACAGAGTTCCTGTGAGCCAGGCACAGAGTTTTACAGCAGGTGGGTGCATCACACAGTGATGATGTAAACCCATCCTATTTTCTTGAGGGAGGTAAGAGGTCTTCCCCTCATGCGTATCCAGGTTGGTCTCATGGTACTGTTCTGTGCAACCCGAAGCCTTGGAGACAATGAAGGACAGCAGCTGGGAGCATGCATGGTCTTGAATTCCTTCTTCAGGAACCAGAATCATTGATTATCCTCCGTGGGGATGGGTTAGTCTGGAACCCTAACAAAAGTTGGAAAACTAAAAATTCCAAGGGGTTGTAATATTTTCCATTGCTCTTCTTCAGGTTCATTTTTTTCAAATATCTAAAGTGTATTTGTAATTAACTTGGGTGGAATTTGTTGACCTGGATTTGGTGACTCTCAGGGCACTTGGTGGTATTTTCTCTGGAAATATGTTTCAGATGAGTGTTAAAAGTTCTCCTCGAGGATTGCTGTATAGTAGTTAACAGATGGTGGAGCCTATGTGTGCATTGGGGTTGAATCTGAGTGGTGTTTCCTCAGGGAGGCGTCAACATTGGTCAATAGGCTTTTCGATAATTCTAGAAGGGATTCTGCATGAGGGTGTTCTCTCCTGGAAAGAGAACACAAGGAAGAGCATGTTCCTCTGTGTCCACATTGTCAATTCCTCCAATAGATTACTAGGTTTCTCTAAATCTTCCCTTCTCACTAAGAAATAGGGTTCCCTCACATACAATAGGCTATCCCAGACAAAACCTAATCTTTTAACTACTTGTGAAACTGAGCATAAGAAACCATAATTATTTTGCTCTTGTTCAGACTTTGCTTAAATGTTGCATGGAAGATCAAACTCAAAGACTGTGAAAGTGTCGTTTTGAGTATTTAACTACCAAAGTCTGGAGACCTAGGAGGGCAGAGGGACTAACCTGGCAGTCAGTTCTTGGTGCTTGCCCTTTGAGAACAATTAGGAACCAGGGCCCAATCGGATCCTTTTGAAAGACTCCTGTTTTGATAAGTTACCTGTCCTTCTCATCAGAGAGGCCATAAAGAATCCCAAGGCTGGTCTCTAGCCAATGTACATCCTGCAGAGAGGAAGCTAATGGAGAAGAATGTTCTCTATGCTTCTAAGAAAGTCATACAGAGGACCATGGCCCATCCCAGCAGATGGTGTACTTGGGAAAGGAACAATGGAATTACTCCCAGGTCCTTGAAAGTAACTCTTATTAGATTTTTTAAAAACTTGGTTTTAGTGGGAAAATGTTAATTCTTGACCACTGTTCTCTTAAACATTCAGCATGAAAGTATAGTGAAAGAACAAAGCAACTGCAAAGGAATTTGGGCCTCCGACTTGAATGTGCATTTCTACTGCAGAGGGATCTTCTAACAGTGAAATAACAAGCTGAGTACTGACACCTTGTTATGGAAATTTTAACTGGGTGATTTTCTACAAATAACTGGAAATAGACCAGAGCTTTGAGGTGAAGTCCTTTGGGTCTTATCAGATGACTGATGGGGGCTTTAATTAAACACACTTCTTTTTCTATCTACTCAGATGTTCAGAGGTCTTAAAGATGGTCAGAGGGTCAGGCTTGAGCCAAGATCTTGGGCTCTGACTCTACCAGGGCTGTTCATGTGCTCACTGGTGTTTTAGGTTTCTAGCTTAGGCTGAGAGGGACTGTAGGATAAAGAAAGAACTTGGTGACCAAAAGATCTACAGCTTACCTGTGAGAAGCAGTTGTGGTCACTGTTGCTTGGTCCTAGAAGCCACAAACTATTGATTTGTATGACAATGCAGTGATGAATTTATTCACTTGTTCTAATTCAAAAAGACTTCCATCTGCAGATGCTGGGGAGTTTCTTTTCATTGTGCCCCATAATTGACGTAGCTCCTAAGAATCTTAATCTTTATTGAAGATTCTTAAATTTAAAATTTAATTATACTTTTTTCCCTAACTCCTCCTACACATTTTTCACTCCTCTTTTACACACACACACACACACACACACACACACACACACACACACACACAAATACATCAATACAATCTGCAGGGTATGTCTATTGTTGCTTGTATGTATGTTTTTAGGGCCATCCATTTGGTATTTCATCTTGGATAAACAACTAGAAGGCTCATCTCAGGTGACACTACGTCTCCCTCTTTCAGCAGTCATTAGTAACCCACATTTGAGTGCTCCTTCACAGCAGACATCAGGGCCAAGCAGAGCACCCTGTGCACTGGGACTGAGCCCTGATATGGGAGGATGCGTCTGGCCCCTCATAGCCTGCACTGGATTGCAAAACCATGGTTGCCATGCAAGCTACATAGATTCTTTGGCAGTGGTAACTCTCCAAATTGGAAGGAAAGTAGACCTAACTGCCTAACTGCTGTGGGCAGGGCTATTCTTCCTCCTAGAAGACGGGGTGGGAGGTGGGGGGATGCTGCATAAAAGAAGAAAGAGTAACACTTAGTGTCCCTTGCAAGAGTGGGCCTGATTTATGAAGGGTTGTGCTGTTCTAATCTAGTTGTCATCTGAAATAGTCTAATGTACAAGTCGTCCTGAACGAAGACCATCTTTGTTGAACTGCACGGCACGTACAGGAACATACAGGAATAAGGCGCTTTTGGCTTAACCAATCTTTTTACAGGAATCTTATAGGAGAAAAAAATTGTTTCTTTGCTGTTCTGACTCAGAAGAGAACACAAAGGCACAATAAGATTTCAACCTGTGTGTTGTTTCCAGTGTATTTCGTGGGGGTGTGTGTGGGGTCATTTCCAATTCCTTGTTGCTGTTGACAAATGAGCTCAGATCTGCTCCCTGCATCTCTCACACACATACATTGTTCTGAGTCAAAGGCATGAAAGACTCACAAAGGAGAAATGCGAAACACAATACAATCGAAGCTGTGCATTCAGCTAACTTGTTGGAGTTAATTACATTGCAGAAGTATAGTCAGATGGATTACAAGGCTCACTTACAGGTGAGTTGATTCTGAATGGGTTGGATTTATAGTGTGTAAGGAGAATGGGTACAGAGTCTTAGGGCACATGAAATTTATTACAGGTTGAGTGAATGTTGGATTTGTAAAGGCAAGCATCATGTAGTAGTTCTCAGAAAACCCATTCCCACAGGAGAGAATTGTCTGCGTGAATCGACGAGGAATGATTGAGGGTGTGCACAGAAACTGACAGAGTGGCTTCCTCTGTCTCCTAGCAGAACCATGGGTTCATGGTTCAAGACCTGGCACTGAATGTCCTGACTGCCTCCCCTCACAGGGCCTTTAGAAAATGCTCTTTAGTGTTGCTCTTTAGTACCACTATTTATTGAGCTTCTTAAAAATTAATCTTTTTTTGACTAGAATAGTACAAACTTGAAATGGTTATAAAGATTCAACCCCCTGTAGAAAGGATGTTTGAAGATTCCCCCAACTGCTACCACCTTAACTACGCCTTGTCCTAACAGCAGATAGGGTTACTTCTTCAGAATGGGAATTGTAGAGGTTGGAAGGGTCCCAGAACCCTAGAACAAGGTGCTGTTGGCAGAAGACTGTCATTTGGCACCTTGCAGTCCTAGCTGTTAGTAATGTGGCTTTAGGGACTGAAACAAAAATCTCAACTGAACAAAAACTGACAGGAATTCCTCAAGCACACTTGGGGGCAGGGAAGCAGACTGCAGTCCACAGGATTGATGGTCAGATCACTAACAACGAGGACTGTGAAAACAGCTACAGTAGCTTCTGGTAGAGCTCCTAGGAACAGCCTGGGTGCAGAGGTAATAGTAGTCTCACCATAGCGGCCAGAAGCTGATGGAAATTCCCAGAGTGGATACAGAAGAATCCATTCTCTCCCTTTGCAATGGCAGAAAGCAGTACCTTAGTGGACTCGGTGCTCCCTTTCCTTTTGCATCTTATTTGTGGGAATACACATTCACATAGAGCCCACCTGGTTCTACACAATGAGGAGAGGAACTGGGGGATTCGTCTGCCCAGGTCGTTAGATAAGGAAGAGAAAGGAGGCTTTACAAGGAGTCTGGCTCTTAACTAGCTCCTGGCCAGGGGCTTATCTCTTGGATCTTTTGAGAAGGAAGATGATCTTCAAGACTCACTGGTGATAATTTCTGCCTCTGGCAGGGCCTCAGCCCACCTCCAGGACTCAACCTGAAGGAAAGGCCATCCTATAGTGGATTCCAGGTCCTAAGACTCAGCACTTCAGAAACCTGTGGTTCCAGACTTTGAAACCTGCTTCTCCAGAGCCTTACAACTCCAGTCTCCACACCAGAGATGGGAGACCGTCCTCTTGCTGTCATCATAGGTAACCATTTTCCCTCTAGAATTCTCTGCCAAGAGCTGCTCTTCCCTGACACCCTGAAGCCTTCTGAGAGCTTTAGATTTGTAATACTTTCTAATTATCATTCCGATGTCACTGGGACACCTTGTGGGAACATAGGGCTATCGCTTTTGGAACCTCTGGGCTAGACACCCTGACGCTGCTGCAGATTGGATGCTGTGGTATTCACTCCTCTCCCAGCTGCTTCCCAAAGGCTACTCGGATCACAGCACTGTGCCAAACACCTTCTTGATTTTCACCCTGATGCCAAGGCATGCAGAGAGGAAAATGTGTAAAAGAAAGAAGCTTGGAGGACGATCAGGAAAAAGTAGGTATTCTGGTTATCCTAAGTACTCAATGAAGAGTCAAGGAAAAGGATTTGTGGTCATAGGTCAAGGACATGGCCATGTTTAAGTGTTGCTTATAAGCCTGAACTGGCATTCCCAACCACGGTCCAGATTGGGGAAGCTCAAAGAGAGGTTCAATATCTGCTCCATTGGTAGCTGTGGACATCAAGGAATCATCTCAGATACGATTTGTACAATATATGTGGACTCCATACACTTTCCAGTGGAAAGGTATGTCCTTGTTCTCAATAAACAAATATTGGGGTGGCTGTGGGCAGAGGTTATGTTTAGAGGTCCTTGTGTAGAGGACCATATTCTATGATTCCACGATTTTCTATTGGCGAGTTATGTAGCTGGTGTTTAGAGTGACCTTGATGCATTGAAAGGAAACAGACATCTATGTTTTTCCCATTACTTTTGTACGTGTGGATGTGTCTGTGTATGTCTATGTGTGCATATGTGTGTATGTGAGCACACACATGCCATGGCGCTTGTGTGGAGGCTAGAGAACAACTTTTGGGAGGCAGTTCTTTCCTCCATCCTTCATGTGGGTCCTCGGCATTAAACTCAAGCTGCCAGGCTCAGTAGCAAGTGCCTTTACCTGTGAGCCACCTCCCCAACCCCAGGATTCACAGATTAAGAAACAGGCAGGAGAAAAAAAGGAAAGGGAAATGATGTAATTACATTAAAATTTTTTAAAAGCTAAGGGGAAAAAACTCTATTTCAGTTTGAAATTCTAACTTTTCCCAGCTTAAGTGTCTATATTCATTCCATCTATTTACATACACTCGTGTTGTAGATCATTTCACTTGTATGAAGAAATTCCATGAATGTTATCACCACTATTACTATCAACAGTTTTCATTGATTTTTGAGACAGGGTCTTGCTTTGTAGCCTAGGCTATCCTCAAACTCCCAATCCCTCTATCTCAGCTTTGTCTGACACTTCCAAAATGGATAGGAGAAAGCCAAAATTCTGAGTGAGGAGTATTTTTGTGGTGGTTAGTCGTAACTCTCAACTTGACACATCATAGAGAGAGTCTCTAGGGGAATCATTTAGATAAGGTTATTTGGTGGGGATGCCAGCAGAGGGTTAATTGTTAAGTGAGGTGAGAAGACCCCCCTGAAGGTGTGTTGTTCCATTTCATGGGCTGGGCCCTGGAGTGGGTAAGAGTGCAGAAAGCTAGCTGTGTC
Source organism: Apodemus sylvaticus (assembly GCF_947179515.1). Classification (NCBI taxonomy): domain Eukaryota; kingdom Metazoa; phylum Chordata; class Mammalia; order Rodentia; family Muridae; genus Apodemus; species Apodemus sylvaticus. The sequence goes on from NC_067479.1 coordinate 22,774,113, forward strand.
CTAAGCCAGTTCCCCAGACACGAAGCGAGCCTAAATTTTTTTCTTTCTTTGCTTTTCTTGGGTTTGAACGGAGCACAGCTGCTTGCATTCCTACCGTAACTTACAAGAAATGAGGGACTATAGTGTGAAGCTGTAAGTGGAATAAACCCTCTCTTCCCAGAAGCTGCTTTTGATCAGTGTGTTTTATTGCAACAGAAATGATGAAACAAAAGCAGGGAGGTTTGGAGAGATGGTATTCACAAGGCGAACTTTCCATGAAAATGGGGAACTGACTACCATAGTCTTAGTTGTCTCACCAAAGACAGGCTTCATAAAGGAAGCAATGGGCGTGCATTAGAGAAGGAGAGAGAGCCTTTTCACAGATCTAGCAAGTTAGAGCCATGCAGATGTGCCTATCTCAGAGGAAGACAGACACCAGCCAACTGGTTTGTGAAAGGATGCTCAACTTCAGTAATGGGGCAAGTATACTTTGAGGATGGCCATCACTAAGAACACTATGGGTAGGAGGTGTTGGTAAGGGTGTGGCACAAAGGAGAACTTGCCCATGGTTGGTGGAAAGGCGAATTCATAAAGCCAACAGGATGGGGGTGGGCTGGGGTTGAAAGCAGATTGTTGAAAGCAGTATGATTTGCCAAACTCACTAGGGGGTTGATACCCAAAAGAAATGTAATCAGTCCAATAGAAAGCCATCGAGCTCCCTGCTCACTGTATTCCTCTGCACAATGGTCAAGGGGCGGAAACAACCTGCATCCACTAAGTGATGAACATGCAGAGTGGTGCACAGACAGAGAGCATTTGCTGCTCTCAAAAGGGACCGAATGGACTCAACTGGAGGCCATTTTGTTTTGAGACATGAGAAAGGCCCTGAAGGACAAATAGACAAATACGGCATGCCCTCAAGTATCTGTGGAGTAGTGAGAGTTGACCTCACAGGAACTGAAAGTGAAATGGTTGCCAGAAGCTGGAGAGAGAGTGAGTAAGAGAGAGAAGCTATGGGGACAGATGGATCAATAGGAACTAAATTAGGTAGGTAGGCACAAAAACGTTCTGGCCTAAAAGAAAACAAACAACACCAACAAAAACCCCAACAGAAAACACAAGCAAACACACAAGCAAGCAAAATGAGCAAACTCTCACAAACACAAGCTCTGGTCTGCTGTAGAACAGTGAGACCATATTGACTGTAGACAATAGCAATTGATTACACATTTCAAAAGCCCAGAGGAAGGAGTTCAATGTTTTTACCGTAAGTCTCCTGTGTGATTGGAAACTGCTTTGTCAGTGAACTGCTTGCCGTACAAGCACGAGGACTTGAGTTTGGATCCCCAGTGCCCACATTAAAATCGGAGTGTTGCAGTGCAGGCTTCTAGCCTCAGCACTGGAGGTGGAGACAGGAGGATCCCCAGAGTTTGCTGGACAGACCATCTAGCCAGTCAGAAAACTGCAGGTTTGGGAGCTCTACTCTCCAAAACTAAGGAGAAGGCCAACTGAGGAAAGACATCCAAAGTCAATCTCTTGCCTCTATGTGCACAGAGACACTCATGCATGCACCCCTACACACACACACACACACACACACACACACACACACACGAAGTGGTCAGCATCTGAGGAGATGGATATATTGAATTAATTTTAACACTACACATGTACACTTACGCCAAAACATCGACATCCCACCAATATGTGCCATTTAATGTTTTTATACAGTCATTATAAATAAACAGGGTTAAAAACATCTACAACTTTTGATACATGCCATTTCTTTGTTCTTCTACAGCAAAGTAGCGGCCAGAGCTCTTGTTTTCCAGAAAAAACATCACCTTGATCGGCCTCCCCTGGACAAAGTAGTGTTGGTTGCAGCCATGTGAGGATCCACAGAGAGTGGAACTGAAACTGCCCACAGCCACTGCTGGTCACATTTTCAGAGATCTGGGCTGGCTGGCGGCTCCTGTGACTCACCTTGGTACAGAGCCAAGGCTGAGAGTCTCCAGGTTTCCTGATCTTTGGAAGCTTAATTTCAGAGTGTGCTAGAGTTCTTCAGAGGAACAGAACTGAATGAATGTATGCATGTATACATGCATGCGTGTGTGTATGTGTGTGTGTGTGTGTGTGTGTGTGTGTGTGTGTGTGTGAGAGAGAGAGAGAGAGAGAGAGAGAGAGAGAGAGAGAGAGAGAGTTGGAGAGACAGAGACAGAGAGGGGGAAGAGAGAGTATGTGATGGTATATGGGGGAGTAGGGAGGAAAGAGGGAATAGCGTGTTGTTTACTCATTACAGTGGTTGGTTCACAACGCTGTGGACGCTGCCAGGCCCTGGGAGAAGCAGTTGATAACCGGGAGACCCAGAGGATCTCTTGGGTGCAACCAGGATGAATCTGAAGGCTAGAGAATACAGAGCCATACTGAAGTTCCAACCCAAATACCTGCAAGACTGAGACCCAGGAAGGATAGATATTCTCTACCCTACCCTACCCTACCCTACCCTACCCTACCCTACCCTACCCTACCTACCCTACCCTACCCTACCCCCAAATCCTTTCTTGCCAGCTCAAGGGCAATGCGGAAGAACTCCCATCTGTCCTAGCATGCCTGCTACTGACTGGGTAACAGCTACTCATTCTGGGCGGGTGTCGGGTCATATTCAGTCCATCAGTTGAAGAAGTCACGTGTTTTATTTTGTAGCAGTCAGAATCGCTGACCTGGGGCGGGGCGCTTGCTTTTCGGTTTCCTTTCTCTGACACCGCCCTTCTTTCCTGTGATGCGATTGAGCAAAACTTGATGAGTCAACTTCCGCATGACCCGTGGCCGTTGTTTGAGTTCGCAGCAAGCAGTTTGCATCTTAGTAGAAGCTGAGTGGTAGCAACCGCCCTCACGCCCTGGGCTGCTTGCTTGTTGTTCCCTTGGGGCAGTCTCTACGAAGGAAGATGCTTTTGAAGATGGTGAAAGCCCAGTGGTGCATGTTTGGTTTCCCTAAGATGACGGTGCTCACAACCTGCTCGATAGCTCTCTCTCTCTCTCTCTCTCTCTCTCTCTCTCTCTCTCTCTCTCTCTCACTCTCTCTCTCTGGCTCTGTACTCCCAGCCCTTAGGGTAACCAGATTTTAACAAAGATGATAAAAATAAAAATGACTGAATCACTGCAGAGCTGATATTTTCTATAAGTCAGTCACAATAGCATGAATAGAGTTTAGTGTGCTTCATTTCCAGTACAAATGAGTTGTATGTGTGTGCACATGTTCATATGTGGGGTTGCACACATGCATGTGTGTGTGTGTTATGTATATATGCAGGAAAATACATTCAGTTAAAAGCATGAGTTTACTTTGAGTTAAGCTTTGCATTGTTAGAAATCATGAGTCTGTGTTCGCATGTGTTTGTGTCCCTTCTGCATTCTTTACTAATTCATTAAAAGCTGGGTGGAGTTTTATAGGTTTGCAGAAAATAACTGAGTCCCCAGACTATAAAGTGAAGAATAGGGACCACTGTATGAGTGCCTGGCTGTCATCACTGAGACAATCATCTGAGTTGCAATCGCTCAGCACAGTGCTTGGTGATACCTGTTTGTGGATGCATAGACTTCCGATATCAGGATTATTCTGCCTTAAAGAAAGGTACTGTGCTTGGTTCTCTGAGGGGCATGCAATCGTGTGGTGTTGAGTTCTAGTTAACTATAGATGGTTGAGGGATTATCTGCAGGTGGAGTCCTAGCTAAGTGTTGATAAATGAGGAATTATCTGCAGACTGAGACCTAGTTAACTGTCAATGGTTAAAGGATTATCTACAGACTGAGTCCTAGTTAACTGTTGACTGTTCAAGATGATAGCATCTTAAGACTGAGTCCTAGTTAACTATTGATAGTTGAGGGATTATCTGTAACTGACTATACTGCTTTATACTGGATCCTTGATTAAAAACAGAATAAAATGGATTTTTGCTTATATAAACAAATTTAGCCTCCAAATAGTCTATGCAGCAATGCTTTATATACTCATAGCAGGCAGAATAGAAGGCGTGTTATGATCATTTGAGTTTTATATAAATTTACAATGGTTGTGTAGCTCATGAGGAATATTGGTAGGGATTTTCAAAGGGAGGCCTGGGTTGTCCTTTTGACATTTCCACATCACACTGATAACCTTGTTGAAAAGTCAAATCTTTTTTCTTGATCAAAAATTTCTTCATTGAATTTCAAGGAAATTTCTTTTACTAGTTGTGGATTTAGTTCCTACCTATTTCTTTCTGCATTCATGAGATAGGTTGTATGACTACACACCCACCCTCCACATCTCCATGGCTGAGTCTTGCTGGTCTTATCTTTTCTACATTTCTGTTCAATATCTCGAAAGGATCGGATGGCTTAGTGTTCTAATCGCTTCACTGTGTCCATTCTGCTATTTAGTTCTTTAAATGAATTTCTTACTTTGGTGATGTCAACTTTCCCTCACTGTATCAAAATACATGAGCTCATTACCTTATAAAGAAAGAAAGGATCTCTAGTTGATGTCATGATTTGCTGACCCTGTTTCTTTGGGTCAGATAGCAACATTGGGTAGGAAGTGTGTCATTGAGCCAAAGCACCTTCACATGGGTGGCCAAAGGACAAGGCAGTGAACAAAGACCTCCAGGGGTTGGAGTCTCAGGTCCCCCTCAAAGATCACCCTCGGTGATCTGAAGCTGTCCCTTTAGGTCCTACTTCAGAACTCCACCCCCATTCAGCAATGTCACCCTGCAGACTAAGTTTTTGGCACACGGGTCTTTCAGGAACCCCTGGGGTCTAAACTGAAGCAGACAGTCTTGCTTTATTTTGAGTTGTTTGTTTGTCTTAATGAGAGTTATCTTTTTTTTTTTTTTTTTTTTTTCTGAGACAGGGTTTCTCTGTGTAGCCCTAGCTGTCCTGGAACTCACTCTGTAGACCAGGCTGGCCTCGAACTCAGAAATCCGCCTGCCTCTACCTCCCAGAGTGCTGGGATTACCGGCATGCGCCACCACCGCCTGGCTGAGAGTTATTTTTTGTTCCTCTGATCAACATTTTGTTTTTTGTTTTTCCAGTTTTCGATACTGCAACTGAATGTCTTTGAGGAAATGACTTCAGAAATCAAAGTTTTCTCCTAAGATTGGTCTCAGGGTTGCCTCCGCACCTCTCTCCTAATGCTGCGGCTATAACTCATGTCACATGATTTTGTTGTTCGACCATATGCCATATCCTATGTTACCCTGATCACTGGTGTTGAGATGGACTCTTGACTGAAAGATCTCCAGTTGTGATCACCTCTGTCTTCTCTGTCCTCCATAAGGCCATGACCATCCCTTAAGGCCATCTTCATCCCTAATGAAGAGTTAATTTGAATAACAATCAGAAAGATTCTCCCAAAACACACTTATCTGGGAATAGCAGATCACAGCAATGGGAACATGTCTGCCATCATTAACTGTATATTCTAGGAGACTGAAGCAAAGTGAAGGTTTTCAAGGTAAAATGAAATTAGTTACAGGGTCAAGCTCAGTCTACAAGCATCATAGAAATGATAGTTGTGTTGTACATGACCATCTTCTGACTCCAATAGATGCCATCTTTAGAAGTTTAGGTGTATCTGCTTGCAAAAGATCACTTTAGCTCGGCATGGTGGTTTGAATAAGCTAAGACTTTGCGCTTGCTCACTGTTGACCTTCCCTCATAGAACAAGGGCAAGGTGATGGTCAATGGACCCTCACTGACCATCCAACCACTGTTCCCACCAATTCTATACAGCTGTACCCCAAATGAAGGTGGCCTCAGTCTTGGGGAGGGGCTGGTGTATGTAGGCTGGGGATGATTAGAGCAAGGGGGCTTTATTTGTGTGGGTATGGGGAAGCCACCAGCCTTGATGGATAAAGGCTTTTACAGTACATTTGCTTTTCGGGCGTGGGGGCGTCACTCATTGGTCCTATCAGTAGCCCTGCACCGATACTCTGTAAATAAGGCCAGGAAACTCACTGGTCTCCTGGAGGGAACTTTAGTAGAATTGAACTTTAGTTTGTCTTTGGAATCCTAATAAGACCTAGCTGAGTATTCCCTCACCCATTGCCAAGGAGAAAATTTTCACAAGAAGCTGATTTGCAAAGCTCCCAGTTACCACGATCCAGGAAGAGACATTCCTGTTCGTTGGAATGTTTGTCATTGTTATTCACAGTTTGTTTAATGCTGTTTTAGTACTTCCTCATACTTCTAGAAAAACAGAAATGGTAATCTGATCTCTCATGATGGCGTAGGGCCTTGGTACTTTCCACAGGTTACTTTGATCCTGCTTTGCAGAATTCTCACTTAGCTCTGTCCTCCTTCCTCTTGTGACTCTCCCACTACTCACAAAAAATAGTCTCCTGTCTTTTCAAGTCTGTAAAAATATGTTTATTTTTGACAATAATACGATGATAACGTTATTATTGAATATAATGCACCAGAGTCATTTTCACGACTCATTACCTTGCTTCCTTTTTCCCAAGAAGTCCTCCTCTTACTCACATATTGTCTTTTGTGTGTGACCCATTGAGTTTTGTCAGAGTTTCCTGTGTGAGTCTGGTGGGAAGTTACCAGTGGGCAACCTATGTAGGGCTATATCACTGAAGAAAGTAGCATCTTCTCTCTTCACCATTATCTGTCAGTCATCTATCAGGAAGGAGCAGGTGTCACAAGCTCTTCCCTCTTCCATGAAGAAATACTGACAGACAGAGCCAGTCTTGTGCAAGTCATTTGCGGGTAACCACAGCTATAAGGAGTTCACGAGGGTAATGATTACATCTCACTGGGAAGGCATCTGCAGAACATTTCCCATCTTCTGTCTTCCATCAAGTGTTCTCTGAGCCTTGGAGTGTGTGCTATGATGATTCAGGTGGGGCTGAGTATTTTACTGGCCCTTGTTGTAGACACCAACTGACAATTGTCACAGAGAAAAGGAAACATCTTATTCTCTTTTCCTTCTGTTTATCATAATTCAGAATTTAGGCTAGTTCGCAAACGTTTTGAATTTTCTAACCTTTTTTTTTTATTTCTTGAATTGGTACACTTTTATCTTGCTTTAATCAACTATAAGTATTTGCCTTGCTCTTGGATTCGGGAAAATAGGGAAGGTTGAAATCAACTGAGAGCATTCTGTATGTGAGAAAACTCTGCACAAAGGATGCTGGGTAGGACACTGGCAGCATATGACTATAATGAAAGCTCCCAACATGGACGCCCTCTCTATAGGCATGAGGGAGAAAGTATGAAGCTGGAATGTGGTGCGCACAGTAGACAATCTACCAAGAGAGAAAAGACAGGAAGCAATTTTACTCTTTTGTACAACCAAGTAGGACGTCCTTTTGCACACACACTGTCAAGATAAACAACAACTAGTCCTCAAGGAAGAGGACTTCACACAGCATGTGTTACACTGTCCATCTTAACCCCATTGGGGGTATGGAGGTGACCAAGATTTTTAGGTAACTAGCTTTGCTGAGAGGGAAAACAAGCTCCTCAGGTTTTTATGACAATGGGTAGTTTTGTAGTTTGGAGTCACCCATTCAAGTTAGGCTCCTAACTTTCCACAGAAAGAAAGAGAGGAGGGGAGAGATGGAAGGAGGGAGGAAGGAAATGAGAGAGAGAGAGAGAGAGAGAGAGAGAGAGAGAGAGGGGGGGGGGGGGGAAGGGAGAGACTCTGAAACTCTAGTTTCTAAAATGAGTGAGTTAAGGGAAAGGAGGGAAGGGGAGAGGAGCCTCCCTGTACTTTCACTAGGGTCAGTAAGCCTCCTTTTTGTCTTCTTTGCTCTCTGAATCAGAGAAGAAAGGGGTGGTTCAAAAACCACTCATTGTGCTCCCCAGGCAGGATGAGGAAGATCTAGAGGAAGCACTCAGGAGGCTTACTGTGCTCCCAGGGTGGGATGGAGAGGGAGGAGAAGTGCTCAGGAGGTTCACTGTGCTCCAGGATGGCATGGACACTGAGAGGAAGTGCTCAGGCATTGCACAGCCTGGCTCTGGGTAGATTGATTCCTATGGGTCGGAGTTAAGACTTAGTGGAGTAAGTCTGGCTCAGGGGCCTGTGGAAGCCAGCTACTGTCCCTTGGTATCTATTTCCACGGAAACAGGTACTACTGGGCCTTAGCACTCTGGAGGGTGGGAGCTTGGGCTTCCTTTTGGCAAAGAGTTTGAGGTTAGGGGGAGGAAAACCCAAAGGCAAAGCCAATCTCCCTTCCTTTCTACCTGTCTCCTCTTCCTTCCTTCTTTTCATCGTCTCTCTTTCTTAACTAAGGAGTCCTTAATGCCTATAGATGTTTTTTAGCAGGCATTTCCTAAAAGAGACCAAAAGTTTCACAAGTTTATACTTGCACATATATCTTCCTTTTCTGGAAATTTCTTGGTTGAATAGATTTGTCAGTGAAGTGGTATGGCACAGTAAATAGATTTTTTTTTTATTCAATATAATTTATTTACATTTCAAATGATTTCCCCTTTTCTAGCCCCCCCCCCACTCCCCAAAAGTCCCGCAAGCCCCCTTCTCTTCCCCTGTCCTCCCTCCCACCCCTTCCCACTTCCCCGTTCTGGTTTTGCCGAATACTGTTTCACTGAGTCTTTCCAGAACCAGGGGCCACTCCTCCTTTCTTCTTGTATCTCATTTGATGTGTGGATTATGTTTTGGGTATTTTCTAGGTTAATAACCACTTATTAGTGAGTGCATACCATGATTCACCTTTTGAGTCTGGGTTACCTCACTTAGTATGATGTTCTCTAGCTCCATCCATTTGCCTAAGAATTTCATGAATTCATTGTTTCTAATGGCTGAATAGTACTCCATTGTGTAGATATACCACATTTTTTGCATCCACTCTTCTGTTGAGGGATACCTGGGTTCTTTCCAGCATCTGGCAATTATAAATAGGGCTGCTATGAACATAGTAGAGCATGTATCCTTATTACATGGTGGGGAATCCTCTGGATATATGCCCAGGAGTGGTATAGCAGGATCTTCTGGAAGTGAGGTGCCCAGTTTTCGGAGGAACCGCCAGACTGATTTCCAGAGTGGTTGTACCAATTTGCAACGCCACCAGCAGTGGAGGAGTGTTCCTCTTTCTCCACATCCTCTCCAACACCTGCTGTCTCCTGAATTTTTAATCTTAGCCATTCTGACTGGTGTAAGATGAAATCTTAGGGTTGTTTTGATTTGCATTTCCCTAATGACTAATGAAGTTGAGCATTTTTTAAGATGCTTCTCTGCCATCCGAAGTTCTTCAGGCGAGAATTCTTTGTTTAACTCTGTACCCCGTTTTTTAATAGGGTTGTTCGGTTTTCTGGAGTCTAACTTCTTGAGTTCTTTATATATATTGGATATTAGCCCTCTATCTGATGTAGGATTGGTGAAGATCTTTTCCCAATTTGTTGGTTGCCGATCTGTCCTCTTGATGGTGTCCTTTGCCTTACAGAAACTCTGTAACCTTATGAGGTCCCATTTGTCAATTCTTGCTCTTAGAGCATACGCTATTGGTGTTCTGTTCAGAAACTTTCTCCCTGTACTGATGTCCTCAAGGGTCTTCCCCAGTTTCTTTTCTATTAGCTTCAGAGTGTCTGGCTTTATGTGGAGGTCCTTGATCCATTTGGATTTGAGCTTATTACAAGGAGACAAGGATGGATCAATTCGCATTCTTCTGCATGCTGACCTCCAGTTGAACCAGCACCATTTGTTGAAAAGGCTATCTTTTTTCCATTGGATGTTTTCAGCCTCTTTGTCGAGGATCAAGTGGCCATAGGTGTGTGGGTTCATTTCTGGATCTTCAATCCTGTTCCATTGATCCTCCTGCCTGTCACTGTACCAATACCATGCAGTTTTTAACACTATTGCTCTGTAGTATTGCTTGAGGTCAGGGATACTGATTCCCCCAGATTTTCTTTTGTTGCTGAGAATAGTTTTAGCTATCCTGGGTTTTTTGTTGTTCCAGATGAATTTGATAATTGTTCTTTCTAACTCTGTGAAGAATTGAGTTGGGATTTTGATGGGTATTGCATTGAATCTGTATAGTGCTTTAGGCAAAATGGCCATTTTAACTATATTGATTCTACCGATCCATAAGCATGGGAGGTTTTCCCATTTTTTGAGGTCTTCTTCCATTTCCTTCTTCAGAGTCTTGAAGTTCTTGTCATACAGATCTTTCACATGTTTGGTAAGAGTCACCCCAAGATACTTTATACTGTTTGTGGCTATTGTGAAGGGGGTCATTTCCCTAATTTCTTTCTCAGCCTGCTTATCCTTTGAGTATAGGAAGGCCACTGATTTGCTTGAGTTGACTTTATAACCTGCCACTTTGCTGAAGTTGTTTATCAGCTGTAGGAGCTCTCTAGTGGAGTTCTTTGGGTCACTTAGGTAGACGATCATGTCGTCTGCAAATAATGATAGTTTGACTTCTTCCTTTCCAATTTGTATCCCTTTGACCTCCTTATGTTGTCGAATTGCCCGAGCTAGTACCTCAAGTACAATATTGAAAAGATAAGGAGAAAGGGGGCAGCCTTGTCTGGTCCCTGATTTCAGTGGGATTGCTTCAAGTTTCTCTCCATTTAGTTTGATGCTGGCTACCGGTTTGCTGTATATTGCTTTTACTATGTTTAGGTATGGGCCTTGAATTCCTGTTCTCTCCAAGACTTTAAGCATGAAGGGATGCTGAATTTTGTCAAATGCTTTTTCAGCATCCAATGAAATGACCATGTGGTTTTGTTCTTTGAGTTTGTTTATGTAGTGGATTGTATTGATGGATTTCCGTATATTGAACCAACCCTGCATTCCCGGGATAAAGCCTACTTGATCATGGTGGATGATCGTTTTGATGTGTTCTTGGATTCGGTTGGCAAGAATTTTATTGAGTATTTTTGCATCGATGTTCATAAGGGAAATTGGTCTGAAGTTCTCTTTCTTTGTTGGATCTTTTTGTGGCTTTGGTATCAGCGTAATTGTGGCTTCGTAGAAGGAATTGGGTAGTGTTCCTTCTGTTTCAATTTTGTGGAATAGTTTGAAGAGTATTGGTGTTAACTCTTCTTTGAAGGTCTGGTAGAACTCTGCACTGAAGCCATCTGGTCCTGTGCTTTTTTTGGTTGGAAGACTTTCTATGACTCCTTCTATTTCTTTAGGCATTATGGGACTGTTTAGATGGTCTAGTTGGTCCTGATTTAATTTTGGTATTTGGTATCTGTCAAGGAAATTGTCCATTTCCTCCAGATTCTCCAGTTGTGTTGAGTACAGGCTCTTGTAGTAGGATCTGATGATTTTTTGGATTTCCTCAGTTTCCGTTGTTATATCTCCCTTTTCATTTCTAAGTTTGTTAATTTGGATACTTTCTCTGTGCCCTTTGGTCAGTCTGGCTAAGGGTTTATCTATCTTGTTGATTTTCTCAAAGAACCAGCTCCTGGTTTTGTTGATTTTTTGTATGGTTCTCTTTGTTTCTACTTGATTGATTTCGGCCCTGAGTTTGATGATTTTCTGCCTTCTACTCCTCCTGGGCGAAATAGCTTCTTTTTGTTCTAGGGCTTTCAGGTGTGTCATTAAGCTGGTAATGTATGCTCTCTCCATTTTCTTTTTGGAGGCACTCAGGGCTATGAGTTTTCCTCTTAGCACTGCTTTCATTGTGTCCCATAGATTTGGGTATGTTGTGTTTTCATTTTCATTATGTTCTAAAAAGTCTTTAATTTCTTTCTTTATTTCTTCCTTGACCAAGGTATCATTGAGTAGAGTATTGTTCAGTTTCCACGTGTATGTGGGTTTTCTGTTGTTTCTGTTGCTATTGAAGATCACTTTTACTCCATAGTGATCAGATAGGAGGCATGGGATTAGTTCTATCTTCTTATATTTGTTGAGGTCTGTCTTGTGACCAATTATATGGTCGATTTTGGAGAAGGTACCATGAGGTGCTGAGAAAAAGGTATATTCTTTTGTTTTAGGATAGAATGTTCTATATATATCTGTTAAATCTAATTGGTCCAAAGCTTCAATTAGTTTCATTGTGTCCCTGTTTAGTTTCTGTTTTCCTGATCGGTCCATTGAGGAAAGTGCAGTGTTGAAGTCACCCACAATTATTGTGTTAGGTGCAATGTGTGCTTTTAGTTTTAATAAAGTTTCTTTTACGAAAGAGGGTGCCCTTGCATTTGGGGCATAGATGTTCAGGATTGACAGTTCTTCTTTTTGTATTTTTCCTTTGACCAGCAAGAAGTGTCCCTCAGGGTCCCTTTTGATGACTTTGGGTTGAAAGTCAATTTTATCTGATATTAAATTGGCTACTCCAGCTTGTTTCATGATACCATTTGCTTGTAAAATTGTCTTCCAGCCTTTTACTCTAAGGTAGTGTTTGTCTTTGACCCTGAGGTGCGTTTCCTGTAAGCAGCAAAATGTAGGGTCCTGTTTACGTATCCAGTCAGTTAGTCTGTGTCTTTTTATTGGGGCATTAAGTCCATTGATGTTAAGAGATATTAAGGAATAGTGATTGTTACTTCCTATCATTTTTGACGTTATTTTTAAAATTTGAATGCTTATCTTCTTTTGGGTTTGATGAAAGGTTACTATCTTGCTTTTTCCAGGGTGAAGTTTCCCTCCTTGCATTGGTGTTGTCCTCCTATTATCCTTTTTAGGGCTGGGTTTGTGGATAGATATTGGGTAAACTTGGTTTTGTCATGAAATATCTTAGTTTCTCCATCTATGGTGATTGAGAGTTTTGCTGGATATAGTAGTTTTGCTTGGCATTTGTGTTCTCTTAGAGTCTGCATAAGATCTGCCCAGGACCTTCTAGCCTTCATAGTCTCAGGTGAGAAGTCTGCTGTGATTCTGATAGGTCTTCCTTTATATGTTACTTGGCCTTTTTCTCTTACTGCCTTTAGTATTCTTTCTTTGTTTAGAATATTTGGTGTTTTGATTATTATGTGACGGGAAGTATTTCTGTTCTGGTCCAGTCTGTTTGGAGTTCTGTAGGCTCCTTGTATATTCATGGGCATCTCTTTCTTTAGGTTAGGGAAGTTTTCTTCCATAATTTTATTGAAGATATTTGCTGGCCCTTTAAGTTGTAAATCTTCACTCTCATCTATGCCTATAATCCTTAGGTTTGGTCTTCTCATTGTGTCCTGGATTTCCTGGATATTTTGGGTTACAAGCTTTTTGCTTTTTGCATTTTCTTTAACTGTTGAGTCCATGGTTTCTATGGAATCTTCAGCATCTGAGATTCTTTCTTCTATCTCTTGTATTCCGTTGTTGATGTTTGCATCTCTGTCCCCCGATTTCTTCCCAAGGCTTTCTATCTCCAAAGTTGTCTCCCTTTGAGTTTTCTTAGTTGTTTCTACTTCTGATTTTAGATCCTGGATGGTTTTGCTTAGCTCCTTCACTTGCATGTTTGTGTTTTCCTGTAATTCTTTATGAGATTTTTGTGTTTCCTTTTTCATGACCTCAGCCTGTTGACCAAAGTTCTCCTGTATTTCTTTAAGAGATTTTTGTGTTTCGTCTTTCATGACCTCAGCCTGTTGACCAAAGTTCTCCTGTATTTCTTTAAGTGTTTTTTTGCATTTCCTCCTTGTTGGCTTTTGTATTCTCCTGGATTTCTTTCAATAATTTTTGTGTTTCCCTTGCAAGGGCTTCTAACTTTTGATCCATTTTCTCCTGAATTTCTTTAAGTATGTCCTTCATGTGTTCCTGTACCAGCATCATGACCAGTGATTTTAAATCCAAATCTTGTTTTACTGGTGTGATGGGGTATCCAGGACATGTTGGTAGAGGAGAATTGGGTTCAGATGTTGCCATATTGCCTTGATTTCTGTTAGTGACGTTCCTGCGTTTGCCTTTTGCCATCTAGTTCTCACTGGTGTTAGTTTGTCTTGTCAGTGCTGGACTCACCAGTGCAAGCTGCCCCTTCCCCGTTGGCCTCTGGTGCACAGCTTATCTCCTGCACTGCTTGTAGACAGGGTGCTGCTGCCCAGGCTGTTCAGATCCCAAAGCAGGCACCCGAAGGCTCCCGCTGGGGCCCGCTGGATTCACTGGAGCACACTGACTTCTCCCAGCTGGCCTCCCGGAAGCCCAGCTAGCCACTTGCAGGACTTGGAGATGTGGTGCTGCCGCCCAGGTTGATCTGGATCCGGAAGCGGAGGGAGTATAGCTGAGGGCTTCCGCCTGAGGCCTTGCCCCAGATTGTGTCTGTGGAGCAGATGGAGCCCGTGTGCACCCCCAGGGAGTGCTGATGGTGTATGCTGCTGTGATCTCCCCCGTGTTCCGCTCACTCCGCTGGGCAGCCAATCAGCCAACCGGGCTGTCGCACACAAGGTTAGCCTGGCCGCCCAGTCCCTGAGTCCAGGCAAAAGCCTGGGAAGCCAAGGTCCGAGCAAAGTTCCCCTAGGGCTATGACTGTTAATTGGGTCTGCCAGGTGACTAGGATGGCGGCCGTGCGCGCCCACGCTCCCTGAAAGCGCCGCGAGAGTCTGCTGTGCTAACAATCCCCTGGGGCGGGTTGACTCACAGATGGCCCACCAAGCCGCCCAGTCCTTGGGGTCAGTCCTGTGCCTTTTGGGGCCTAGACCCTCGCTTTGTTAGCCTCAGGCTATGCCTGTTACAGGTCTGCCCGCCAGAGCTCTCTGTCGTCCTGCAGGCAAAATGGCGGCGGCGCACAGGCCTGGGCAAAAACCCCCCTGGCTGGGTTGGCACCCCGGTGGTCCCCCTACCAGCCCAGGGCCTGGGTGCAGGCCAACGCTCGTCGGGCTCAGACCACCGCGGTGTTGGCCTCGGATTATGTTTGTGTACCTCAGTCTGTCCGATCCCCGGAGTCCGGAACCAAGATGGATGCACCTCTCCTGACTGGTGGGAGGCCGAGTTCTGAAGTGGCCTCCGTGCAGGAAAGGTGCAGCACAACTGCAGCTGCTTGCCGCCCGGCTGGTCAGCGAAGGTCAGTGGTCGTGGGCGCAGGGCCTAACTGGTCCCTATGTCGCCCTCGCTCCACTGCTGGTGGCCCTTCAGCTGGACCAGCTACTGCTGCACTGCCGGCGCCGCCGCCGCCGCCGCCACCGCCGCCGGAAGTCCAGTAAATAGATTTTTAAATTAATCATGTTCTGGTTGCTTTATGAAATAGCTGGTGTTATGGTTTGAATATGCTAGGCCCAGGGGCTGGCACTATTTGGAAGTGTGGCCTTGTTGGAATAGGTGTGCCACTGTGGGCGTGGGCTTTAAGACCCTCATCCTAGCTGCCTGGAGGTCAGCCTGCTAGCAGTCTTCAGATGAAGATGTAGAACTCTCAGCTCCTCCTGCACCATGCCTGCCTGGATGCTGCCATGCTCCTGCCTCGATGATAATGGACTGAACCTCTGAGCCTGTAAGCCAGCCCCAACTAAGTGTTGTCTTTATAAGAGTTGCCTTGGTCATGGTGTCTGTTCACAGCAGTAAAACCCTAACTATGACAGCTGGTTTCATTGGTAAATATACAGGAATATGAATATGTATGTGCATTGTGGATTGTCCTGGGGTTGTTTGTATTTTGATATTAATTCTGCTTTCCCAAGTGGGGCTGCCTAGGATGAGAAGTGAATCATGTACTCAGGTGACTTGTTGTGAGCCTTCTTCCCATTTTAACTTGTAAAATAAAGGCTAGAGCTGGTGATTGGGCAGTGGAAGGGAAGGTGGAGCTGAAAAGTTTTCGGGAGAAGGAGGAGGGGGAGAAGGAGGAGGGGGAGAAGGGAAGATGACAGAGGAGGAGGTGGAAGGAAAATGAAGCAGAAGCAAGTGGCCTGGAGAAGCTGCAAGTTATATGGGATCTTATAGCCGGGGTATATATACTGTATACCGCCACAGTAGTGTAGCGGGAGATCTGCCCAATCTAGGCACGCAGCTTGTATTCACATTAATTAAGCTGCGTTTTCTTTGCTTGGGCTTATTTGGGTTGGAGATTTACCACAACATATATGTTTCTGTGTATGTGTATATGTATATGATGTATATATTATATACATCCCTTCTTATCTGCCCTTTACTCTTGCAACATTCCTCCAAAATAGAAAAATAAATCTCAAGTAGACACTATAATGTGTCACAGAGTATACCCTTTTGTCCACACTTCTTGCAAATGCATTGAAATAGCTCATCCGTCTAGTTCAAGGCCTTAGGCTTCTGCCACAGAGGCTGAGAGGCTACTGCGACCTCTCAGATAATCTCTTGGATAACCCTGGATAACCACTTGTTGTTGCCCCGTGTCATGGAGATCCTGTAGTTTTGGATCTGTAGAACTGACTCCTCTCTGCACTCCAGCAGTTCATGAATGGGAAGATGCCCAGGTAGACCTGGATCTGGGCCTGTGAGGTCACTTGATCTGGTTAGCCAACCAACTCTGTTGCACCCATACCTCTCGGTTGGAGTCTCCTGACCTGCCCCTCCCTGGCCCATCTGTGCAGCCAGCAAGGGACAGATCCAGCTCTTCCACTCCCAGTGTGCCAGAAAAGTAGGCCTTTCCTAACCAGCTGAAGGGCTTATGAAAAAAGGTGAAGTTCCCTATCAAGACATTCTCCTTCCTGAATGCTTTAGGAATAAAATGTGACACATCAGCTCTTTACTGAAGTTGTTGAGTTGTACTGTTGAGTTGTACTGAAGTTTTTGGACTTCCCATGATTGTGTAAGATAGCTTTTTGAAAAAAAAAAGAATTTGTTTCTGTACATACATACACACATTCACACCAATATGGCTTCTGATTTTCTGAAGAACCCTGACTAGTGCAAGTCTGTAGAGTAAGTGGGTTCTGTATCCTCTGTCTTTGGATCTCCAGTGCCTATTACCAGCCACATTCTATGCTGATTGGACAGGAGTGAATGGATGCATGTGGACTCTGGGAGAGTATGGGAGTTGCAAGTTCCTACCTTATTCTGCACCTGGAACAGTTGAGAAATCACATTTCGGTCATGGGAGTAGCATTTCTGCCTGCATACCTTTCTTTTCTTTTTTAATTTAAAGGATTTTTAAAAATTAAAATATAATTAAAACATTTCTTTCATGTCTTTTCCTTCTTCCAACTCCTCCCATATTATAGTCACTCTCTCAAATTCTTTTAAAATTGTTATTGTTATATGCATATGCATAAATATGAAAATACAATCTGCTAACTGCTTGGTATTGAACAGTCGACTGGTGGGGGGGGGGGGCGGGGGGCTCCTCCTAGGGAAAGAATGCTCCTGTTCTCAATCTCTTGGCATTTCTTACTTTGCTGTAGTAGTTATTTGTGTAGGGCTGGATCTCCATGAAATTTAATTTCTTCTACATTTGCATATATATTCATGTTTTACTTGTTTTGACCTTGTATATCTTTTTTAAACATAAAAAAACATTTTCTGCCTATCTTTTTTTAAACATGAAAAACATTTTTAATTATGTGAAATATAAAGGGACATGTACAAATATATTCTGCCTTATACTAGCAAGTTATCTTTTAATATTTATTTATTTATTTATTTATTTATTTTTACTTATTCACTTTACATCCTGCTCACTGTCACCTTCCTCACCACCCCCTCCACTCCCACAGTCCTTCCCCCACTCCCCTTCTCTTCTCCTCTGAGCAGGTGGGCACCCCCCCTGGTATCTCCCAATCCTGGCACATCAAATCTCTGTGCCATTACTGCTTCATATCCTAAGTTGAGCAATCAGAACCTCACTCAGGGGCTAAGGAATCTTCTGTCTTCCTAGGTGCATGGAATTTTAAGGACCAGTTTCATCCTAAGAACACGCCTGGAAAGTGCAACCATGTGTCGTCAGGAATGAAAAGGGGAGGAGTTCAGACAAAGTAAGCAGCTGCTCCATCAAGGATGACCTCAGAAAATGTCTTCCTAAGGCACCTGTATGGCTGTGCGGGTCCAGCTCTGAGTAATGAAGCTCCAGACGTGTTCTGCCACCAGAGTAAGGGCTCAGGCAAGTGAGTTTACAAATACAATGTATTTTTATGAAACTTTAGATGTTTCTTTCCAATGAAGGTCAAATGCTTTCATTGAGTTGCCCCCAGTGGACATGTAGTTAGGAAGCCATATGAGAACTTAGATGTTGGTTTCTAGGGATGTAACCAGAATGAAACAGAGGGTTTATTAGTCAGTTTTATCCAGACAAATAGAATCAATAGAACATATAGATGTTGACACGATGTCTGATTCACGTTATAATAAAATATCCGAGGCTGAGTACCTGGTAAAGAACATTATTTAGTTAGTTAACAGTCACAGAAAATCAAGACCTTGCCTCTATGTGTTAGTTTAGTTGTGCTGAAGACCTCATGGAAGACAGTGCTACAATCCTGTGAGTCAATGTGAGGACCAGGGCCCAAGTAGCTCAATAGAGAGCCAGAGAGCAATTGCTGGGACTGCATCAGTCCTTTGTAAGGGCACGCCCCTAATGTCCTTCCATAGTCCCATCTTTGAAAGGTCACATGTCTTCTCTGCATTGTCACACCTCTGGGGAGCTTATACCCCAAGCAATAGATGTATAGGAAATCTAGTGTGGGAATGGTCTCATGTGATTATGCAGGGTAAGTAGTCTTGTGAGCTGCTGTTTGCAAACTAGAAAACCAGGAAAGTGGGTGGTGTCAGTATGAACCTTTGATCACCACTTTTCCTTTGTTCCCCTTTGAAATTGCCATAGTAATCAACCATCTTCAAGTTCTTGCAACATCTGGGCACGTGTCAGTCAGCACATACTTATGAGGCCACTATTTCAGTGAACCTCTGATAAAAGGTTAAATTTGAGTCAGAAAATAGATTACTTGTGGTTTGTCTCCAGACATGATGGCACAGGATATGTTTCTGTGTCCATGGTATACTTTTTAGAATTTTGGAGTGGTAACTGGAAACAGTTTGTGTGTGCACCATTCTTATGTTGAATCAATAAACCCAGGATGATATGGCTGATTAGATGTAAAAGTAGATCCTTTAGGTGAATATTAAAAAGTTAGAGTTGATGTAGCAATGAGATGAGACAAAACAAGTAAACAAACAAACCCCATGATGTTAGCTTTAATTGTCAACTTAACAGAACCTAGATTCACTAGAAAGAAAGTCTCAATGAGGGATTGTCTGCATTGGGTGGATGTGTCTGTGGAAGATTGTCACAATTAAGTTAATTCATGCAGAAAAACCTAGCCCACTGTGGGCGGCATCATTCCCTCAGCAGTGGGTTCAGAACTATGTAAAAGTGGGGACCCAGAGATGAGCACAGCAATAAAGCAAGTGAGTGTGCATGTGCTCGCTTCTCTATGCAAGCACGTACTTGTGAACACAAGACATAAAGCGAGTGGCGCTGGAGAGGTGGCTCAGCGGTTAAAAGCACTGATTGCTCTTCTGAAGGTCCTGAGTTCAAGTCCAGCAACCACATGGTGGCTCACAACCATCCGTAATGAGATCTGATGCCCTCTTCTGGGGTGTCTGAAGATGACTACAGTGTACTTATGTATAATAAATAAATATTATTCCTTTTAAAAAAAGAAATAGCCAGGTGGTGGTGGCGCACACCTGTAATCCCAGCACTCTGGGAGGCAGAGGCAGGTGGATTTCTGAGTTGAGGCCAGCCTGGTCTACAGAGTGAGTTCCAGGACAGTCAGGGCTAAACAGAAAAACCGTGTCTCGAAAAAAACAAAAAAATCCAAAAAACAAAAAAAACAAAAAAACAAAAGAAAGAAAGAAAGAAAGAAAGAAAGAAAGAAAGAAAGAAAGAAAGAAAGAAAGAAAGTGAATATGTATGTGTTCATTTCTCTGTGAAGATATACTTTCTTGACTATGGACAGGATATGACTGAAGTTCTGCCTTGGCCTTCTGTGATGGTTATTCTGTGATGGTTGTTAACTTGACTACATCTGGAATGTACTAAAACCTCAATGGCTGGGTTCACTTGTGAGAGATTTTTTTTTTTTAAAAAATAATAATTTAAAGTGGGAAGACCCACTTTTAGTCTGGATCTTTGAGGTGGGAAGACACACCTTTAATCTGGGCCACGCCTTCTGCTGGCAGCCTAGATAACACATAGAAGAAGGAAACTTTCTTTGCCTGCTTGCTTTTGCTCTTGTTGGCAAGTCCTTCATTCACAGTTCTTAGAGTCTACTTCTTTGGGGTTCCAGCTTAACTGAAGACTGTCTGAGACATCCAGCCTTGTGGACTGAACAAAGACTGGACGCTCGAACATTCCATTAGTACTCGATCACTGTCGTACTAGCTGGACCATAGCCTGTAAGCCGTTCTAATAAATAAATGTCATCTCATGTCATGCCATCTCATCTCATCTCATCTTTCTCTCTCTCACATCATATATATATACATATATGTATATATGATGTAAGAGGTGGAGGGATAATTGGAGATGTGTCTACAATGGTGTAGCTTTAACGGCTCCATGGGATGCAACTTTTGGTAATTTAGCTGTTTTGAGTCATAGTTGTTCTTGTAACTAACTTCAATAAAATATATGAGTTCAATAAACTGGACCTGGTAGAATTGTATCTTTAGTCTGTCCGTGCCTCATGATGTGTGATGAGCAGGGGTCTCTTCAAATCTCCCCCTCCTCTGTCGGGGTTCAGCCTCGACACAGGATCGGAGTTCTCAACTGGAAGCAGGGATATCTGGATGGTGCATAATAAATATACACAGACAACTTTTTGGATACAAACTGACAGGCAGTTTTTCAAGGCTTAAAGTTTTTCTCTCTTTCACCCTCCTCTCTCTCTCTCTCTCTCTCTCTCTCTCTCTCTCTCTCTCTCTCTCGGCTGCACACACTCTGCTTTTCCTGAACTCACACACTTATACACAACTCTGTGCGTCCCCCTTTCACTCTCACACACACCTCACACACACACACCTCACACACACACCACACACACACACCACATGCACTCTCCACACACAGGTCACATTCACTCTTCACATGCTCTCTCTCACTCTTTGCTTCCTTTCCACGCTCACCTCACATGCTCTCTCACGCTCTCCTGCCTTTCTCTTGCCCCAGTCTTTTATTGATGCTCCAAAAGCAGGCAGAAAACAGACATTGTATAATCATTGCCAAATCAAATTCAAAAGAATAACCACGTCCCACAAAAAAAATCAAGAATTACAATTGTTCCCCAAAGTTTCAAACTTCCCTATCCCCAGGCCTGTAGCCAAATAATAATAATGGCAAGGTTATCATTATTTAAACTTTAACTTTTGACTTATTATTCTTCATAGCTCAGAGCTCAGAGGTCAGCTACTTGCATTTTCCTGTGAAGCTCTAATGATAAATGACATGGGCAAAGCTGCCAGTTGGTGGCCAGAAAGAATCAAGCTAACCCTTAACTCGGTAGTTCCCCTAGCTTTCTGCTTCTGCACATAGCACACAATGACTCTGTTAAGAGTCCCAGTGTTCTGACTTAGTTTTACTAGCATATAATTTTATGCATTCTATACTTCCGTATCCAGGAACTACTCTTAAATGTTGTGCAAAACTATTTCATAACTTCAATAGTTTTTTCCGTTCTTGGTGTCCCAATGTTGGCTCTAATTCATTTTCTAATAATTTTTCCAAACTTTCTTTGCAAGTCAAGCATTAGTCTAGAACCACCATTGTGCAGTTATTGCATTGTTTCCAAGATGAGAGCACACAGCAGGCACCTGGGCCCTTAGGACTGTGCTGTGTTCCTTATGCCTCAGTTTTTAATTGTTTAAGAAGAATTACATCAGGGAACATCTAGTTTCACAGAATCCATCAGAACAGAAGGAGAAAGAAATCCAGATGTAACAGAATAATTGCGCACACCAAGGCCAACTGAAAAACAGTCATGCACAAATGAAATCTATAGAGCCGTTGTTTAGGGTAAGGTTAGGAGAAATGGGAGCAACTGTTGTTACAAAGAGCTGTTGTGGGCTTCTGAGATGTCTCCATCCAGGCCTACAGCAGGTAGTTCCCGTCATTGTATGCTGTGCCCAGCACTCCTCAAAGCAACACAACAGAAGAGGAAGCAGCATATTCAAGGACTTATTTTAGGAGCTTTGCATATAGTAATATTTCGTGTGATTTTTTTCAGGGACATATAAAACTAGGATATTCAGACTAGGATGGCATCAACAGCCAAAGAATGATCTATACAAGTTCACCTTGACAAGTAAAGCCAGTTTGTTAGGAGTTATATATAGAGCTGTGGGTGACTAAGATGTCTTACATTCCTAGCCCCCCTGCAAGTTGCCAATCTCCCTGCCATCCCGCCTTAATTTACATGTTCTTAATTTATGTGACTTTAAATCCAGAGCAGAACTGAGGAAAACCTGGAGTAGAAAGGCTGCTAATATTAAACACTACAGGCTCGCACGTGAGACACAGGGAAACCCCGGCTCTGGGAATATTATGCGATCATGGGTGTCCTGTACTCCCCTGTGGTCAGGGCTCTTGCTAATCTCAAGACACACTGTCTGACTGCAGGAAGGAGAGTGTGGCTGCTGTCTGGCATGTAGATCAGCTCTCAGTGCAAGACAGAGTTAGAACTTGGAGGACTGACTGGTTTCAGTACATAACATAATGTCAATACATCATTATCCCCACTTCACTGATGAAGAAACTAACTATGCAATGAAAGACTCGTAACTTGCCCTAAGTTACACTGGAAGAGCCTGTCTAGAGACAGATCATTTCTCTCCAGGGATTATACCGAGTCACATTAAGCATTAAAATGAGTATGAAGAGATTGATAGTGTGATTTTACTAATAGTCTGCTTTGACCCTTTTGAGAAAATGTTAATTTTTTTTCAAGAAATTTTCTTATTATTTTGGTGTCCTCTGCTGCTATGGCTAAGACCCTAATGTTCCCCAAAGGTCCTGTATTGAGGGCATGGTCCCCATTTGATGCCATTGATGGGAGATAGTGGAAGCTTGAGGAGATGAGCTGCTGGTCAAGGAAGTTAGGTCACTGGGGGCGTGCCTCTGAAAGGGGTGTGCCTCTGAAAGGGGGCGTGCCTCTGAAGGGGGCGTGCCTCTGAGGGGGCGTGCCGCTGAAAGGGGGGGCGTGCCTCTAAAAGGGGGTGTGCCTCTGAAAGGGGGCGTGCCTCTAAAGGGGTGTGCCTCCAAAGGGGGCGTGCCTCTAAAGGGGGCGTGCCTCTGAAGGGGGCGTGCCCCTGAAAGGAGACATGGTGACCATGCTTCCTCCCCTCTCTCTCTGCTTCCAGGCCACCATGAGACAAGCAGTTCTGCTCTGTTCTGTCCTTCCAGCCTCAAGCTGTGCCTTCCCACAGGCCCCACCACAGTGGTGCCAACTAGCCATGACTTGAAGACTCTGTCCCTTGTGCCTCAGTCCCTTATCTGTGAAGATGGCTGGTGCTATAGAGGCATTTGGGCCTCAGCATTGCACAGCTAACTGACCCTCCCTGTGTCGGGCAGCCAGGTGCTTCTGGGTGATGTGGGCCAGTCTTTCCAAGGCTGAATGCTGCCTTCAATGCCACCATGCATGGCATGGGGACTGATGACATTTTATCCAGCATGGACTGTAGAGGCGACTTCCCAGTGCTCACTCCTCAGGTTGGGCAGACCGGTTAAGTGCTTCTTCCCTGAGAGCTGTGGTCTGAGAATCATGGTTGCTTCAGGCCAAGATAGTCTTGACCCTGACATACAGAAAGCTTTTAACCATTTGGCATACACCCAAGACGTTTGATTGAAAAGTTAAGGGTAATGTCTCCCTGGTTGGGAAATGTTGCAGAATTGGTTTTCAGTTGGTCATATGATCAGGGGTTTCCCAGATTAGAGCTCTTGGCTAGACCCAGTCAGCCATGCAGCATTCAATTTAGATCTCCTGTGGTTAGCCTCCACAGCAGTCAAGGAGCAAAGGGAACCTACTCATGAACACGTGACTCTCATGTTGCCTGTATGCTGTAACACACTGTCTAAACGCAGTGACTACCACAATGACAACAACAAAAAATAAAGACAAGGGTCTCTGGGAAAGTCTGACAATTTGCATTTTTTTCAAAGTTCCTTGATGGTACCCATGTGGAAATTCCCGAATAACACTTTAAGATCATTATCTTAGGCTGTGTTACAGAAGAACAGGCCCCAAACAATGAAAAAAGATTTCTGATACACACCTGTGCAGAGTAGCCTAAGGCCAGGAGAAAGGCTCTCTGAAATCTCTCTTAGACTTTTCCTATTAAACTGGCACAAAGTAAGGACTAGCGTTTAAATAGTTTAATAGTCAGCGATTAATGGAGGCTCAGAAGCCTCTCACTCTTCCTTGGTGAAGAGCTGAGATTTCCATTTAGAGCTGAGTGCCACACCTCCCTTGCTCTCAACAATTTGATCTGTTACGAGCCTCTGTACTCACTGCTGCCCACTGTGGTCAATAAGAAGCATCTTTGGCGGTCAACACATTTTGAAATAATCAAAAAGTAACCAAGCCGTAACGGCAAAGCTACCATTTCAAATGAAGTGCAGAAGACGGAAGCTCAGAATGCTACTGTAACACATGATACTCTAATATACTCCAAGTGTCAGGGACCTTTAAGATGCAGCTCGGCTCTCTCATGAGCACATACAGGAGCTAACCTGTGTAGTATCTGATCCATCAAATTGTCACTCAAGCTTGGTGGCCGTGGTTGCTACCTTTTACACAAAGAAACTGAGCTTAGAAGTGAAGATATATATTAATACGTATAGATCTCAATTATAGATATTCTGCATAATCTACCCCTTGACACATAATTATTGGTTTATCTGGCTTGGACATTGCTGATGGGATGGCAAAGACAAATCATGCATAGAGAATGTCCAGCATCCTTGCTCTGCCCAGGACGGAGGCTGAAATGCCTGTGTTGTGCCCGAGCGCCGATGACCCAATTCCGATGCAGTCGCACTAGGATCTTTTTAGTCAAGCTTGAGCTTGGGTTCACGGCCAACCCGGATGTAGCAGGGCAGGAGGGTGAAGCCCCAAGCTCAGTTTCCAACAAGCATTTATAGAGGCAAGCAAACAAGCAAGCAAGGGGGTTTCGAGACTGGCACGCATCTGATTGGGAAGCTGTTATGGAATTTTGTTGCCCTTTAAAATAATTGGCTGGTGCTGGGAGCCAAACCATAAACTTAACTTCTGCTTTCCTCTAGTTTGGTGGTGGTTAGGAAGTGACGTGCCAGGGGTAGGCTTTGTGTCTTAGGGTTTTACTGCTGTGAACAGACGTCACAACTGTGATGGTTTGCATTTGCTTGATCCAGAGTGTGGCACTTGATCCAAGATGTGGCCTTGTTGGTGTATGTGTGTCACTGTGGGTGTGGGCTTTAACACCCTAGTCCTAGCTGCCTGGAAGTCAGTATTCTGTTAGCAGCCTTCAGATGAAGATGTAGAACTCTCAGCTCAGTCTGCATCATGCCTGCCTGGATGCTGTCATGCTCCTGCCTTGATGAAACTGAACTGAATCTCAGAACCTATAAGCCAGACCTAATTAAATGTTGTCCTTGATAAGACTTGCCTTGGTCAGGGTAAAACTCTAAGATAATGACCAAGGCAACTCTAATAAAGACAACATTTAATTGGGGCTGTCCTACAGGGTCAGAGGTTCAGTCTATTATCATCAAGGTAGGAGCATGGCAGTATCTAGGCAGGCATGGTACAGGAGGAGCTGAGAGTTCTCCATCTCCATCTGAAGGCTGCTAGCAGAATACTGACTTCCAGGCAACCTGAATAACATGCGCAAAATAGTTCTCCCAAGGTCAGTAGGCTCGTTTGGGAACAGTGAGGACTATGATGGGAAAGAACTTGCCACAGCAAAGGCTGGGAGTTGTGGTGGTTTGAACAGGTTTGGTCCCCATAGATTCATATGTTTGAATGCTTTGCCATAGGGAGTGTCACTATTAGGAGATGTGGCCTCGTTGGAGGAAATGTGTCACTATGTGGGTAGGCTTTGAGATCTATGCTCAGGGCCTCCTCCTGGCTATCTTTGGATCAAGATGCAAAACATTAGTTCCTTCTCCAGCACCATGTTTTCCTACACAATTCCATGCTTCCTGCCATGACAGGCTAAACCTCTGAAACTGTAAGCCAGTGCCAATTGAATGTTTGCCTATATAAGAGTTGCTTTGGTCATGGTGTCTCTTAACAGCAAGAAGACCCTAACTAAGATAGGAGTACTCCAGGAAGTTGAGTCTGGGGTCCAAGGGGCCATTTTAATAAAATGGAGAAATCCAAGTTATTAAGTTTGGAGGGTGACTGCTTGCGTGGTGGGGACACGGGCCGCAGTGGCAACAGAGAGAGACCACACCAGGCCAAACAGTTCCATGTGGGGTTTTATTAGGAATGGGGAACAAAGGGGGCAGCAGAAAGAGAGAAGGGAAAAAGAAGATAAAGAGAAGGAGGTGCTACTCAAATATATGAGGATGGTGATATAGTCACAAGTATAGGTAGGCCCAGTGAACTCTGGGTATATTGTGGCTGTTGCCTTGGCAACAGGCCTATAGGTCGCACTGTGCTGTTGTCTATGTGATGTGAGAGGTGTCGACGTCCTGGTAGTAAGACAAGTAAGTTGTGTGGATGTGGATACAGAGTCTGTAGGTCTTGGACTGGAGACTCAAGAAAGAGGTCCACATCAGTTCATCTTCAGCAAAAATTCACAGTGACTGTCTTTTCTGAACTGTTACAGTCTTAGAGAATTTTAAACTTTGCTACAGATACACATGCAGAATAATCCACATATACATCAACACACGCACACACACGCACACGCACACTCACATGCACACGCACACACACACACCAACACATACATATATCCACACATAGACACAAGCATACTTTCGGAGGACCAGCCTCAGCTTGGGAGAGGGTCTTGAGAACCTGGTCTTTGGGAGTGTCTGACAGTTCTGAGTTCAGCTTGAGACAGCTCAAGATCACTCACTCTTGCAGACCAAATAAATCCCAGTCTCTTATTTTGCATAAGCTACTTTCTTAGGAATTGAATATCAATTCAATCATTTACCCCAGGTTCTCTTCCAATAACTTCATGAATCTGCATTTTGTGACCTTAGCCCCTTGAATCTAAAGACAGCCACATGGCCAAAGCTGCCAAGTTGTGCTGCTTCCTGGGGCTGGAACCTGGTCCCATCATTATGACATCATCACCAGCTTTCCGCTTTCCACCTCCTTTACTGCCTACGCTTGGCTGTCCTGGAAACTGCTCGGTAGATTGACCTTGACTCAGAGATCTGCCCAGCTCTGGGATTAATACAGAAATTTCGAAGGGGATCTGGAGTGCATCTGGAGATTTGGGAGTTTTGCAGCCATTGAGCTATTTAAAGCATATTAAATAGAAGGCTCTGTGTGTGCGTGTGCGTGTGCGTGTGTGTGTGTGTGTGTGTGTGTACATGAGTGTGGTATATGTCTTTCATTTGGGAACCTAGAACTTTGGAGTGGGTAGTGAGGGCTGCGTAGCCACCGCCACTGGGGCACTTTGAGTTGCCTACTGCAACCCAGGGTCTTACACATGCTAGACAAGTGCTGTGCCACGGAACCTTATCCTTCAGGCAAGCTGAAAGACTCAACGTGCTCTTGTTGACAGAGGAATGATTCTTCTGGAGGAGAACCTAGAACACGTGGTCTCACTTAGCACAGAGAAAAGAGATAGATGGCCAGTTGTAGCTCACTCATGTCTCTTTTTGGAAAGCTGGTTCAGGAGTGAACACAGGTCTGCATGACAGTACATCATTTCTCTTGATTTCTGTAGCAGGGACACATCTATACCCACACACTCAGGTTTATAAGAGGTGCATTTTTAATGACTTTGGTACAACTGAATGTATTTCTCATTGAATCGCCATTGTGCTAAACAACATAAGTTAGATTTCAGTTGGCTACAGGGCCCCTCCATCCTTTTCCTTCCTGCACTTGTAAGACCCCCCCAAAACCGAGGGCACCCTAAATCACTCGCAAGAAACGGTCTTGATGCAATAGCAAGAGGATTTTTTTATTCCAGAATTCTGGGTTCCACAGCCGTACACCGCGCAGGGTAGAGGACTGTGGACCCCAAGTGCAGAATTGTGACAACTTTTATAAGTTTACAACAAAGCCCGCGAATCACAAACCAATCATTGCGTGGCATCGAGAGCCCGAGTAGTGGGAACCAATTGATTTGTACCACTCCATAGTTTTTAGGCCAATCAGTTTAAATTATTGGAGCCCACGCTGCATGGACCAATTAGTTTCCTATTTTCTATAGCTGCGTGAACTCCTGGATGTGGGTAATGGTGTAAGCAGTTTACAGAAGCAAGATAAGCAAATAATTAGCTCATTTCCAGTTACCTTTTGGGGCCAGGATCACCTATTCAAGGCCTTTTTTCCTAGCTCTTGACAAAGAGCGGGCTTTGGAATGTGACCTTTTACCTAGTTTCTAACAAAGAGCACAAAGAGTGGGCTCTGGAATGTGAAGTGTTTGGGGCTCCTTAGAAGGCTGGAGTTAGATCTTCTTTGGAGCGAGATAACATTTTAAATTTTGACTTCTTGGGGGTCCTTAGAGTTAGGCTGTATTTTCTATCCTTTCATACTCAGGGGAGAAGCAGCAGCAGTTGTGTTATCCCAGGCTAGAGGATGTCAGGTATCAAGTCTCAGGTTGTTTTTTTTCTATCCAGGCAGAGACATCTGCTCCTTCTGATATCTGGTCCCTGACATCTGACTGTGTTGGTAGCATCAGCCTCTTACCATGCAAAAGGTCCCAAGAGTTATGTTCTATTTTTAGAACCACTGTCCTGAGTTCATGACCCTTTGACACTGCCTATTCCTCTTGGGTTTAGTAGTCTGCAATGATGCAATGATGTTTCAGGCTTGTCTGCCTAAAGAGTCATCTATCTTTTCTTTCCTCAATGGAGGGACCATCTCTCTATGCCTCCTTCTGAAAGATTGACAGAAAATTATGCTGGAGGAAATACTTGCCTGATGGAGGCTCTTAGTCTCACTGATAAGAGGATTTAAAAATGTCACAGTAGAGAAACCTAAGTTAAAGACATACAGAAAATGCATATGAGAGACAGGACAGGCAGGCTGCACTTAAGGAACTGTGATGAGCTTCCCAGAGGAGAGAGCAGGGAGGGTGACCAGTGAGGTGCAAGAGCAGAAGATGGACAATGAGAACCTATGAGTGGCAGCTCTGAGGGCTGAGGTGTCTGGGGATCATGAGCATTGCTCATTGAAGTGACAGCTATTCTTCTATTTTCTTCCATGTCATCAAGTCTGCTTTTTCCCATCACTCTTTGGTATAGGTTGGTTTCCTCTCCCATCCCTGTCCCGTGTGTGTGTGTGTGTGTTCGTGTGTGCACAGGCATGTGTGTATAGGCATCCACGCGAAGACTAGAGGCGTATGTGATCTGTCCTGCTTTAACACTCGATGCCTTGTTCTCCTGACACAGGGTCTCTTGATGAACCTGGAACTAAAATAGCAGCTAGAAAGTCCTACTGGTCTACCTTCCTATCTCCATTTTCTCCAGCATTGGTGCTACACCTGTGCAAAGTCATGCCTGGATTTTTACATTGGTGCACTTTACCGACCATTTCCCAGCCCTCATACATGTTTAGTATAGTCGTTTGCTGCCTCCCTCCCCATCATTATCTCTCCTTGCTCTTCTTTACCTCTCTTGCTGATCGATCAATGCTCTCTTTCTCCTCAAATAGTTCCCTTTCTGTTCTTACTAGCCCAGCTCTCCCTAGATTGTATAACATTGTGGCCCCGTTAGAGGATGCTGCTGAAGTGGCAGACATGTGGAAGTGTTTGCTGTTTCCCTCCAAGGGTGCTCTATCATTTCTCTGATGCAGGAGGTGTTCAGCGATAGTCAAAGGATGCCCTGAAGCTTGGATCAGGTGATGTTATCAGCAAAAGGCAGGCAGGGTCATTGCTGAAGTAGTTTTGTTGCTGTTGTACCCAAAGTGCTCAGGGAACAGATGTGTGTGGAGGTCTTTGGTTTGTTCCCTCTTTACTGACCTGTTATCAACACATACAGACAAACATGCAGACATCAAAATGGGGGTTCTGTTGTTTGTCCTGTCTGGTGGTGGGGCAGGAGTTGGGCTCCACTTGAAAGGTAACTCAGTGCTTCCGCTCCTCTCCTCCTCCTTTGTCTCTTAGAGGAGAATCTTTGGCTAATTTTGGGATGGATTTGGACATGAAACTGACTAATTAGACATGCAAATATAGTGCCTATGGCATATAAGCCAGGCATCAAGCCCTTCGGTATGTTTTCAAAGACTTTGATATTGAACTGCTTAGAGTATGGGTCTTGGCTAAAGCTGTAAAGTTTTACAGACTGTACAGACACTGCCTCTCACAGTTTTGGTGAAAATAGTTTTTGGATCTCTTTGGTAATTTGTGAAAACTACAAATACTTTCTCCATATAATGATCATTCCCACAAAACTGGGGTTGTAATTCATTAGGATTTCAATAAAAGCCTTTTAGATAGATTGTTTCTGACTCTATAGAGAAGCTTCCAAATGGCTTAAACAGTTCCCATCTCATCCTTAACTTTAAGGACAGGTGTTGACAGAGATCAAGGGGAAGAAGTGGCTTCCTGTTTTCTAGAGTCTTAAGAAACAAACAAAGCCAAAACAGCCAGCTGAGCTGGGTGTGGTGGCACATGCCTACTTAGTCCTTGGGAGCTAGAGACAGAAGGGTCAGATATTCAAGGGCAGCCTCAGCCGCATAATGAGTCCGAGGGCAGGCTGAATTATATGAGAGCCATCTCAACAAGAATATCAACCAACCAAGCCCACCACTGTGGTGATCGTTTCCAGACCAAACGTGAAAAAAAAGTCTGTGACTTCGGGAGGCTAAAGGATACTCAGAGAGTAAGAGGATAAATGTTAAACCCAGGTCACTTTCCCCTTTGAGTGGTCTTATTAGAGTATTAGGAAGTAGTATACAAGCACACCTGGTGTGTCAGTTTGCCACAGGCAGAATGTCTTACTGTGACTTCCTTTACATGAGTACCACAATTTCTAAATCCCTCAGATGGCTGATTGCACTTCTGGGCACGTTAATCTTGGAATGCCTCCCGTTGTGCAAACCGCTACGGAGCCCAGACAGTGGCTGGTCTGTACTGTACACCAGCACCTTGCCTGCATCGGAATCGTTTTTTGTTTGGTTCTTAGTTTGTCACAGGTTCTCACAGTATCTGAGGCAGGCAGATTCTTGTAGCCCAAGAATGACCTTAAACTTTCAATCCTTCAGAGTGCTGGGATTACAGGCATACAACATTATACCTGATATATACAGGAATGGAATCTAATCTAGGGCCTTGTGAGAGCTAGGCAAGCTCTTTTCTGAGTTGTATTCACAGTCTAGTGATGGGCCTCTGAGAGCCACCTGGAGTTTGAACTTGCTGGCCTCGAGACCCGGGAACGAATAAACATAGGCACTTAAATGGCTCTGTCTATGGTGTTCTTGTGTGGAAGCCTGGGTTAACTGGTAACAGTGTTAGGTTTGTAAACGTAATTGTCTTCAGTAACTTGAAGGACTCCTCAAAGGGATAGAAGCAGCTGTTCCGTCTGTGGCTCCGAAAAGTTAGAATTAGTGCCAGGCAGTGGAATGAGAAGGGTGGGTTGGGGGTGGTTTCTTATTTACAACATTGAAAACTATAGGCCTGGGGAGACACCAGAGGGGCAGATGCCACTACCGTGAGCACAAACCTGGTGGAGAGATGAGAGAGAAGAGGAACGGTTAGTGTAGTGTGATGAGAGGAGAAACTGGAAGAAGCCAGGGAGGGTGGTGAGGAGCAGTCTGATCTGAGTAGCCTGAGCTAACCAGAGGCCGTGGTGAAGTCCTGGCCTGTTCTGCTGCTGCTGCTGCTGCTGCTGCTGCTGGCCATGTCTGGGTCTGTGGTTCTGCAACAGCAGGGCTCTGTGTCTGGCCATCAAAGGCCACGAGGATGTCCCTGGTCTGTGCCGCCTCCTGTGGCCATGTTGCTGTCCAGAGGCTATGCAAGCTGGCCACCCCTTTACCAACTGCCACCCTTGGGAGAACTGGGCCTAGCTCCCACCTAGGCAGTGCGGCAGAGCTGGCCTTGGTGGCATGGCTGGGTTCTGGCCCCCACTTACACAAAGTGGGAAGGCTGGCTCTGTGGGCACAAGAGCGCTGTTGTGGTGAACAACCCAACTACCACCCAGCCCCAAATCCAGGGCTTTGAGCTGGCTCACCTCAACCTCTACTCCATAGTACCCCACCTAAGAACTGCTAGTGTGTATGAATGGCCGGGTCCTGCTGAACTAAAGCTGCAGGGTCTCCATGGTCCAGGATATCTGAGTGGAGTCCCATGCGGATCCAGTATTGATAGTGTAGCAGAAGCCAGAGGCTTCACACCAGACCAACCCACTGCAACGAACATTTGCAAGTAAAGCTGTTTGGGCACACTGTGACACACTGTGACACACCACAGCTTCCACCGTGAGATGTGTTATTTATTTTTGTTTTTGTATTTTTGTGTTTTGTTTCTTTTCTGGGAGGGGTAGCTTGCAAGGGCAGATGTGGAGGGATCGGGGGGGGGGGGATGAGTGGAATTAAGGCACATGATGTCAGATTCACAAAGAATCAATGCAAAGTAAAACAGCAACAACAACAAAACTAAAGGCCTCTGGTACTGGAGAAATGAGCTGAAGGCAGGTTGGCTTGCACCGGAGTGTTAAAGCAGAGATGCGCATCAGAGGCTGGATGGGTTCTGACAATAAAGATGCTGAACTGGATTATTGCCACGGTCTTATCACCCTCTAGGGTTTTATGAGTATGTGGAATAACAAAAATAGCTTTTTCTTATATTAGAGGATGTCTTAGTTATGGTTTTACTGCTGTGAACAGACACCATGACCAAGGCAACTCTTACAAGGACATTTAATTGGGGCTGGCTTACAGCTTCAGAGCTTCAGTCCAGTACTGTCAAGGCAGGAACATGGCAGCATCCAGGCAGGCATGGAGCAGGAGTTGCTGAGAGTTCTACATCTTCATCTGAAGGCTGCTGGTGGAAGACTGACTTCCAGGCAGCTAGGGTGAGGGTCTTAAGCCCATGTCCACAGTGACACACCTACTCCAACAAGGCCACACCTCCTAATAGGGCCACGCCCTGGGCCAAGCGTATTGAAACCATCACAGAGGAGAACACAAATCAAATCTAAGACTCAATGGGTCAGAACTCCAACTGCTTAGTAGTACAACAAACCATCTAGCCACATGGGAATTCCTTGTAGGATATTTTTGTTCTGCAGATATTTTTCTCATAGGATGTGCCTATGAGAGATTATATGCTAGAGTTAGATGTTGAAGATGCAAAGAGTTACAAAGTGGTCTGTCCCCAGGAAGCTGAAAACATTAAATAAGACAAAAACCAATAATAGTGATGATGATGATGATGATGATGAATATTCATTGGTAACACAGTGTGGGCTACTGGCCTTAAAACTTTTATATCAACTTATAACTATATCTGTATAACCCAGTGATATGGGTACATCTGAAAGAATAGAAAATACAGCCTAACTCCGGCCTTCTAAGGAGTCCCAAACACTTCATATTCCAGAACCCACCCTTCGTTTGGAGCTAGTAAAAAGGCCTTGAATAGGTGATCCTGGCCCCATAAGGTAACTAGAAATAAGCTAAGCTTATCTTGCTTCTGTAAACTGCTTACGTCATTACCCCTATCCAGGAGTTCACGCAGCTATAGACATCCAAGAAAACAGGAAACTAATTGGTCCACTGAGCGTGGGCTCCAATAATTTAAACTGATTGGCCTAAAAACTATGGAGTGGTACAAATCGATTGGCTCACATTTCGTGGGCTCTCCATGCTAAGAAATGATTGGTTTGTGATTCGCGGGCTTTGTTGTAAACTTATAAAAAGCTGTCACAATTCAGCACTCGTGGTCCACAGTCCTCTAACCCTGTGAGGTGTATGGCTGTGGAACCCAGGATTCTGGAATAAAGAAATCCTCATGTTATTGCATCAAGACTGTTTCTTGCGAGTAATTTGGGTGTCGCCTTCCGGGGCGTGGGGTGCTGGGGCACCCTTGTTTTTTGGCGTCTTACACATCCTGTTTATAGACAGAGGAAGAGGAGATAGTTGCATTGCTCCCATTTGGTGAATGGCTTGGAGGAAGTGTGACTTCACAGTCCGAGTTCTTGAGCCCAGTCCCAGCCCTGCTCGTCCCTCAGAGCACATACGTCCTCTGCAGCCTGCACTGGACCCCCGTGATTTCCTTCCCCAGCCTTTCTCACTAGACTCCTCCAGGGACTCCATGGTTTCTGTTCTTCAGACACCATGTCACCTGCACCCCCCCCCGTGCCCCCCCCCCCCGTCTCCATGTCCAGCGCCCCCTCAAAGCTTCCCCAGGCTCACCTTGGCTACCCCTGTCAGTCCTCACAAGGCTCTCCTGCGTGTCTTCCCCTCTACTTTTAAGTTTGTTGACAACAGGTCCCATGCGCCAATTGCCATTCCGTTCCCAGGACTGGAAAGACTGGATACAGTGTCTACTCTGTAGCAAGTGCCCATTAAGTGCCTATCACAGTGAATGAACTTACAGTGTGACTGTGCGGCAGTAGAGGGTGCTGAGGAATCACCGAGAGAGGGTGGAAGACCCCAGAAAAGGCCTCAGGAGACACAACATTATGTAGAGATCTCGAGAAAAAAGGACCAGGGGAAACGAATTAGAGCACAGGAGGAAAGGGTGCTGCAGTCTGAGGGAACGTTCGGGGAGAGGGGACAGACTTGGTATAGTTCCACCTAAGGTGACCAAGGAGTGGCCTTGGTGAGCTCCGAGGAAGGGTGATACAGGACTGGAACACCAAAAAGGGCTCCTTCAGACCCACAGTTCCTGAGAACTCAGGGAACAGCGCCATCTGCTGTTCAGAGGCTTTCCCGTCCACTGAGTGCAAAGAGCTGGGTGAGTCATTAGCTAGTCAAGACACCGGGCATTTTGAGTTAACATTTCCCTTAGTGAGTGACAAAGGGAAAATGTTCAAGACTTAGAGTGTTAGGAAATCTGTGACATGTTTTTCCCTCACAAAGTGCTTATAACAGGGTCTCATTCTTATAAAAAAACAACCAAGCGAGGAGTCAAGTCACACATTTAGAGCAAATACTTGTAAATCATAGCGTGGCAGGGGCCTGGTGTCCGTGACTCACAAGGAACTCAACCTACTCACCAACAAGAAAGCAGATGTCTGTCAAAATAGGCAAGATTGTGGCTTTGACAGATTTTTTTTCTTTTTCAAAAGAAAACATAAGAGTGGCCAGTAGATGCATGGGGGAAATAGCCTACATCTGTACTGGTCAGAGTGATGAAAATTATAACCCCACTGAGCTGCTACCTGGGTTGTGTTAGATGGACTCCCACCAAAAAGCCAAGTGGTAATGAGGGTATGGAGGGGACAAGTGCCCCTGTGCCGTTGACGTTATTCAAAATTAGTGCAGATATTCCGGGAAATGGCATTTAAAAAAAAGACCTATCATAATATTACCACGTGAGCGGGGCATATTACTTTTGCATTTAGATCCAAAAGAACTGAGATCAGTATATCAAAGACATGTATGCACTCCTACATTTATTATAGCAGTGTTTACAATAACCAGCATATAAAAACAACCTGTGTCCGTCATCAACTGATGGAAACGTAGGGGCTGGAGCAATGTCTCAGCAGTTAAGAGAGCATGTGCTTGTCTAGAGGACCAGAATTTGGTTTCCATTATCCACAAATGCCTAGAATTCCAGCTCCAGAGGACGTGATGCCCTCTTCTGGCCGCTGAGGGCCGAGGTGGTGGCACACGACTTTAATCTCAGCACTTGGGAGGCAGAGGCAGGCAGATTTCTGAGTTCGAGGCCAGCCTGGTCTACAGACTGAGTTCCAGGACAGCCAAGGTTATACAGAGAAACCCTGTCTCGGAAAAAAAAAAACTAAAAAACAAAACAATCCCCCCAAAAATATATAAAAAAACCATAAATAAAACAATAAAGCTTTAAAAGAGGGAGGCTGTCTTAGGGTTTCTATTCCTGCACAAATGTCATGACCAAGAAGCAAGTTGGGGAGAAAACGGTTTATTCAGCTTACACTTCCACACTGCTGTTCATCACCAAAAGAAGTCAGGACTGGAACTCAAGCAGGTCAGGAAGCAGGAGCTGATGAAGAGGCGATGGAGGGATGTTTCTTACTGGCTTGCTTCCCCTGGCTTTCTCAGCTTGCTTTCTTATAGAACCCAGGACTACCAGTCCAAAGGTGGTACCACCCACAATGGCCCTCCCACCTTGATCACTAATTGAGAAAATGTCTTACAGCTGGATCTCATGGAGGCATTTCTTCACCTGAAGCTCCTTTCTCTGAGATAACTCCAGTCTGTGTCAAGTTTACACCAAACCAGCCAGGACAGAGGCCCAATGCTGAACTAGTCTGTGGAACACATCTCTCCGGGTTTCCCTTCCTTCACCTGTCTGGGAGTTCCATCCTCAGCTTACACGAATCTCAGTTATACACGGATCTCTGGCTTAAACCCTCACTGTCTGCCTTCATGTGCTGTAAAGATTTTTATTTACACATAATAATGATATACTTAAGAATGAGAACACAGATACTCAGGAGGTTAATTGGAGCACAGCCCCTTTGAATTTCTTCTCTTCTTTTCAAACCAGTCTATAATAACTGTAGACTAGAGTACTCAATAACACTGCTTTCCACACTACTTTATTTAAGGCAATTTTCCCTCCAAATATCAGAGTTCCATTCTGAAGATTTTTAAAAGAGAGTAAGAGGCAACTGGCCCAGTAGTCCTGCCCAGGTATTTACAAACAGTCTAATGTAGCAAAGGGAACTTCTTTTATACATTGTAATGATGTATTTATTGGGTGTTACAATGGTCAGTCTTGGTAGTTAAATTCAATCTGGCATCGACCAAATCTGGCAAGCCATATTAAATTCATGTTATTTTAAGTTAGATGACCCACACACATAAACTGTGGTGACATCCCTGATGAACTAGGATTTGGGAAAACTGCTTTGCTTCTTGCCTGCCGACTGCATCTGGACACCCCTAGGGTAGATGGTAGGTAAGCAAATGCACCCAGGTTATTTACACACACATACACTCACCTGCACACAGGTGCACACACATGTGCACACACATGTACACATGATGCACATACATTATGTGACTGAAACTATCAGGAACACTGAGGTTGGGAACTGAACATGCTAATGGAGGGAAGAAACTGGCAGGGGATAGTAATGGAGGCAGGGTCCCCTGAATGTCATGTTCCAAGCAGAGGAGAAGGCAGTTCGTCCTGACTCTTAGATGTCTGATAAGGTGACCAGACATAGACCAGAAGAGGAGGAACAGTTATTGCAGAAAAGAGGACACATTTATGCATGGTGCAGTTTAAATACCTGTGGGACATGAAAGTGGAGAGGAGAGAGATGTCTACACAACAGGGCTTTCTGGAGATCGTGATTGGAGGGGAGATTTGTGGGACGGCTCTATGTCTGGTGAAGGGTGAAGCTTCCATCATTTCCCTTTATGGTAGTTTGCAGGGTTAAGTGGGGTTCCACATCTGCTTTGCCACAGGGCTAAGGCTGCTCCCGGGAGGCAGGATGCGGGAGTTTTGACAATCGCTTACTCCACACCATCGTTTATTTCATTTTATGATTTTACCATCCCTTCACATTAGTCTTGATATATAGAAGACAGTCGTCCTTGCAAGAAATGCAACCATCTCCTTCAGAAGGCTGAGTTGTCCTGTAAAGGCATAGAGCCCACACCTGTGTCGTTATCCACGTTAGAAGATGTGGACCCCCTGGGCGGCCAGCACAGCCTCTGTCCAGATCGCTAAATGACTTGCTTTAAACAAAAGCCAAAGAGCCTCTCCCTTCATATATTCTATCCAACAGCAGTTTTCCCTCCCTGCTTCCCTCCCAGTGCCACCTCCCGCCTCTCCTCTCCCCACATCCACTCCTCCTTCATTTCCCTTCAGAGAAGGGCACGCCTCCCAGGGTCATCAGCCAAACATGGCACATCAAGTGTCAATAAAACTAGGCACCTCCCTTTAAATTAAGGCTGAATGAGGCAACACAGTCGGAGGAAAGGCAGGTAAAAGAGTTTGGGAACATCCCTCTCCCCCACTGTTAGGTGACCCACAGGAACACCAAGCTACACAACCATAACCTCTATGCAGAGGAGAGGCCAGACCCATATAGGGTCCACGACTGGTAGTTCAGTTGCTGACATTTTTTATCCCCCGAGATAAACCTTGAGATGGACGGAGCCCCTGATCCCACGTAATGGGCAGAAATCTCATCTCTTCCTGGTGAGCTCATTCCTACTCATGCTTGCTCATACACTTTCCTTTAAATTCTCACCTCCTGAGCACCAGAGATGGAAGGGAAGGAAGCCTGGAGAGGCTCCCCGCCCCCACGTCTGCTGTAGACTCCAGGACTCAGGGATGGCTCCCACTGAGGTGTCATAATATAGATGCAGGGACTACATGACCCTGTGGCCCCTTGGGACCTGCTAATTCCACAAGTCTCATCACAGTCCCTTCTTTTGGGGACTCAGGATTCCCTGTTGAGGCATGTCTATTGCATCTCATCTCACTTCCCACAGCTCCGTCTACTCTTTTTTTTCTTGGATATATTCTTTATTTACATTTCAAATGTTATCTCCTTTCCCAGTCCCCACCCCCCCTTGCCCCTGGAAAGCGCCTATCCCATCCTTCTTCCTCTTGCTTCTATGAGGGTGTTCCTCCACCCACCCCACTCCCACATCCCCGCCCTTGATTCCCCTACACTGGGGCATCTATCGAGCCTTCATAGGACCAAGGACCTCTCCTCCCATTGAGGCCTAACAAGGCCACCCTCGCCTACATATGCAGCTGGAGCCATGTGTACCCTTTGGTTGGTGGCTTAGTCCCTGGGAGCTCGGGGTGGTGGTGGTGGTGGTGGTGGTGGTGGTGGTGGTGGTGTCTGGTTGGCTGATATTGTTGTTAGCAGAGACTGAAGGAAGGGCCATACAGAGAACATCCTACCTGAGGATCCATCCCATATATAGTCACTAGTCACCAAACCCCGACACTATTGTGGATGCCAAGAGATGCTTGCCGAAAGCATGGCTGTCTCCTGAGAGGCCCTGCCAGAGCGTCTACTCTTAAGATATCACATCACAGAGGAAAGCCACAGACCTTGGCAAGGTCTCTCTCCATAGACTCAGGGTGTGGGAGCAGGAGCCCTGTTTCCGTTTGCCAGTCATTTCCTTCCTAACTGCATGCTGGATAAGCAGCTTCCTGAGGGCGCAGTAGGGAGGAGCAGGAAAACCAGAATTAAACCAAAGGGTTCACTCTTCAGGCATCTGTCACCCCATGCTCCCCAACCCTTTGGACTGACTTCCAAACAGGTTAAAATTTTCCTAAAGCTTTCTTGTTGGTTCTTCCTTTCTTGTTTTTCACGCCGGGTTGGATTACATGGTCAGATAAAATTCAGGAGAACACAGGCCAGTCTGGGTGCAGACAAGAGCGCACGCTACTGTTATATTTTCACGGGGAGAGGTGAGGTCTGTCTAAGGGTGTGGCTTAGAGTTATGTTCTTTAAACTTAGGAGAGAATCCTGCAGCAGGATTGTTAAAATAGATGGTGGGCTTCATGCCAGAATTTCTATTTGTAGGTCTGAGACAGGGACTAGTAATTTGCTTTTAGGGTTTCCAGGTTTAGCAAAGAAAAAGAAAGGATACCCATTTAAATTTGAACTTCAGATAAATAATATTGTTCTCAGTATTATTAGTCTCAAATATTGTATGACATTGTCTTAGGGTTTCTATTACTGCAACGGAACACCATGACCAAAAAGCAAGTTGGGGGCGGGTAAGGTTTATTTAGCTTACATTTCCAGATGTAGTCCATCATTGAAGGAAGTCAGGATTGGAACTCAAACAGGACAGGAATCTGGAGGTGGGAGCTGATGCACAGGCCATGGTGGAGCGCTGGTTATAGACTCACTCCCCATGGCCTGCTCAGCCTATTGTCTTATAAAAGCTAGGACCTCCAGCAGAGGGATGGCTCCAGCCACCATGGGCTGTCCCCTCCCCAGTCAACCACTAATTAAGGAAATGCCTTACAGCCCTGCCTGCAGACCTGTCTTATAAAGGCAGTTTCTTAATTGAAGTTTCCTCCTTTCAGATGACCCTAGCTGTGTCAAGCTGACATAAAATCAGCCAGCACACAGACACAGTTGTCCTAAGGTTTGAAACCACAGGACTATTTGCTTACTTGGACGTCAGACTTAACTGAGTGCCCTATAATGTATCTGCTAACTCTGTTTGACTTTTCAGTAAGTTCTCTGGTATAGGGGATGCTGCTGGTGTAAGGCTGATTTGAGCAGCAGGTACAGACTTTCCTGAGTGTAGACATCCAGGGACCCCAGCACTGAAGTAGCTAAGGAGGCTGAGAAGGGACACCAGCGGGGCAGTAGGACTTACAGTGGTTTCTCAGAAGCCATGGGGAGGCATGGGTTCATGAACATGGATTTGTTCACAGACTTTAAGAATTGATGGCGTGAAGTTTGGCAAAGAAAAGGGTGGGCACTGTCATAGGACAGCATGTATATGTGATCATGAGTGTGGGGAATGCCACAGGACAGCATACATACAAAGTCATGAGTGTGGGTACTGTCATAGGACAGCATTCATATGTGATTATGAGTGTGGGTGCTGTGATAGGACAGCATGCATACGTGATCATGAGTATGGGTGCTGTTGTAGGACAACATATGATATTTTGAGAGGCTTGTGTGAAGAGCTATAAAGAACACTGAATATACTTACATACCATAGCAGAAAGCAGTTGGGCAGGAGAGAATTAAATAATAGAGGATTTAGGGCTGGAGAGATGGCTCAGCGGTTAAGAGCACGTTACTTCTCCAGAGGTCCTGAGTTCAATTCCCAACCACATGGTGGCTCACAACCATGGGATCTGATGCCCTCTTCTGGCATGCAGGTGTACATGCAGACAGAACACACACACACACACACACACACACACACACACACACACACACACACTATAAACCTTAAGAAAAGAAAAGAAAAAAAATAGAGGATTGGGAATAGCAAGTGAGGCAGAAGGACAGAGGGCAGGTGAGGAATCAGGAAGAAGGTG
This sequence comes from Apodemus sylvaticus, assembly GCF_947179515.1. Taxonomy (NCBI): domain Eukaryota; kingdom Metazoa; phylum Chordata; class Mammalia; order Rodentia; family Muridae; genus Apodemus; species Apodemus sylvaticus. Next base: position 22,815,226 of record NC_067479.1, read on the forward strand.
CTAGGGAGGTAATCAGGCAGGGATACTCAGTGTTACTACCACAATGTGTGACCCAGTGGCCAGCCAGAGCCCTGTTATTGTCCGGGTTCTGTAGCAGTGCCTTGTTCATTACAGTAGCAATGACTGAGGTGTCATCATCTAGTCAGAGTCACCATGCATGGAACATTCCTGATTGCACATACCCACACACCAAGCAGCTATGCCAACAGGTGGAACTTATTAACACTCTGCCTCTGCCTCTCTGCCCAGGGCCAGTAGATGTCAGCGTTATAATTCATCTGCTTGAAGAAGAGGATTTTCTCAGAATACTTTCTGCTAGCCTTGGTTACTATTGTTACAAAGCAGAAAGGTCTATGTGTGCATGTGTGTGTGCGTGCATGTGTGTGTGTGTGTGTGTGTATGTGTGTGTGCATGTATGTTTGTGTGTGTGTGTGTGTTCACTGACAACTTCTGTGTGCTGCCTGTTTCTCTTTTTTGGTAACATTCTTTGAGCTCCCTTTCATGTTTATGCGTGTAGCATATGCTAATCTGCACATGTGTGTGCGAGTACGCTTGCTCTGGGCGTGCATATTGAGGCTACAGGTTAACATCCAAACATCTTCCTCAAGCCTTTTTCCTCCTCCAACTCCTTCCAGAGTCTCCTCACCTTCCCATTTCCACACCTTCTTCTTTCTCTTTAGGAAGCAAACAGGCAAAAGCAAAACAAACAAAACCCCAGGACAGAACCAAAAATAACAGAGAGAGCACAAGAAACATACACAGACACAGACAACACAGGCACAAGCATGATCTCACATACATGTGGGCATGAACACACACGCACAAGCACGACTACACACACATGTGGGCACGAACACACACACGTGGGGCATGAGCACACACACGTGGGGCATGAACACACACACACAAAACACTACCCAAAAAATATAAAATTCGGTACAATAGTATACAAGCAAAAGACAAATAAGCAAAACATGCCTCCAAACAAAGCAATACAAGACAAAAAGCCCACAAAAATAGCAAAGTCTACAAAATTTGTGCTGGCCATCTATTGCTGTATGTGGGGCCTGCCCTTAGGTGTGGATAATATCCCCAGTGAGACTCCACTGGGGAAAATCAAATTTTCTTTTTCAAGTAGTTTCTGCTCTTGACCCCTCCCCAGGTTTTCTAAGAAAAGTTTGTAGAAAACAAAAATCACATAAAATTGTAGACGGACAACCTCTACCTCTAACACTGCCCCCTGCTGGAAGTCCCTAGAAGTGTTGACTTTGAAATGGAGTCCAGCTGCCTTAATAGAAAGATCTGGCGACAGACCAGCGGTACTCTTTGTTGTCTGGGGGAAGGGGCTCGGAATATCCATTTCATTAGCAGATTTGGAGAAGTATATTTTGCCACTTTAGTAACTTTTAATTAAATTTATAATTTGTGTAATTTTGCAAGAGAGAACCGTGCTGTGATCAATTTGCTGTGGTGTGGTGTGGTGTGGTGTGGTGTGGTGTGGTGGTGGTAGTGGTGGTGGTGGTGGTGGTGGTGGTGGTGGTGGTGGTGGTGTGTGTGTGTGTGTGTGTGTGTGTGTGTACATGTGTGTACATGCATATGGTAATAAAACAGATGCAGGCAGAAGTGAATGTTTCAGTTCTGTCTGTTCACATCAGGGCCTCAAGGGCAGATGACAAGACAACACTGGTTTTTTACCCCTGTTAATGGTATATTAAAAAAAAAACCTACCACTATCAATGTAAACAAAGCGACAAGCTCTATAGTTAATTAGTTTCTATTATAAAAGTTTAAAATATTCTCATCGTTAACTTATTGCATGTCCAACATGTACAAAATACTGTTACATGCCTGGCATCTGCCAACGGGACACAAGAGAACCTTGAAGTAGCAGGTTACGGTGGACTTCTGAGCTGAAATACTTCAGTGAAATTTAGATACGATACTTTTGCTCAAGAGAGATGGCTTCCTAGACAGACTTGTTCAGGCCTGTAAGAAGCATCTAAAGGTCATATAAAGAGCACTTTATAGTTACTCCCACTGTTCATTTTCCCAAATGCAATTCTATTTTTGGGTAATACTGGGGAATTTTATACTTGGGGAATACTTGGGATTCAAGTTCTTATCAGGGTTCCTGTATGTAGGCAATCACATAAACTAAGTAACTGATATTATATAAATATCTATTAGTCATTACAGACACCATCACTGAGATGCTAAAGATGGACTTTAAGAAATGTCATTGAAATAGTTCAAACTGACACCCAGGGTGCTGGCCTTGAACTCTCAAGCACAATCCTGCTGCAGCCACCCAAGCTACTGGGACTACAGGCATGTACCACCACACAGCATTATAGGGGAGTACCAGGACAGAGAAAAGGGAGGAGGTGATTGGAGAATGGGTGGAGAGAAGAGGGCCTATGGAACATATGGGGAGGGGGGGAACCAGGAAAGGGGAAAGCATTTGGATTGTAAGCAAAGACTTTAGAAAATAAAATAAAGAAAGAAAGAAAGAAGAAAGAAATAGTTCAAACTTTTCTCTCCTTGGTGGCTGTAGTTGATAGCCTATACCACTAGGTGTCACTATTCCTCCATCATGAATGATTCTGGACTCAAGTGACCAGCATGCAGAGCAACTCTAAGATGTTCCAGAGCCTTAGATGGTTAGATGCAAGTAACATTGTATGGATTCAGCAGATTATATTTAGGATAACATATGTATATACAAACACATATGTGACCACAGTAGCAATCAGTGTAGAAAGAAGCCATGAACTTGAAGGAGAGTAAGGAGGGGCATATGGTAGAATCTGGAGGGAGAAAAAGAAAGGGAGAAATGCTGCAATTGACTTACAATCTCAAAAATAAAGAGCAACAATGAAAGAAAACAGCCCCGGTGGTTGTGTCCGCGCACACTTTTAATTCTAGCACGCAGAGGCAGATACAGACAGATCTCAGAGTGCAGGGGCCAGCCTGGTCTACAGAGAAAGTTCCAGAACAGCCAGGGAAAACAGAGAAACCCTGTCTCAAACACCACCAACCAACCAACCAACCAACCAACCAAACAAACAAACAAACAAAAACAAAAGACAGTTACCATGGTCACAATCTCCTCTCCAAAGGGTGGTATGTTGTAATATCTAAATAATACCTTATGCAAGATAGTCAGAACATAACTAAATCACTAGCTATAGCATTATCCAAGGGTACTCTCAGTGCTATCAAGTCCACTGATGAAGGATGAATGTGTGGAACCTGTTTGTTGTTCATGAAAAATGCCCAAAACTGTTTGGAAGGACCAGAGAGACGGGACCCCTGTTTAACTCACCCTGGGGTAGGGGGTGTCTCTGCACCCCTCTGTTATAAATACATGGTGAACATTTTAAACATGAAGAAAGCAGAAACATCCTTCATATTTATGTCTGCTGGTCCATTTGGGGAGAAATTTATACATATTGCCTAGCAGTCTGATTTTAAATTCAGAGTCTCTAAATATTAAAACTTTTAAATGTTCTCTCCCTAATGTCTTAAAAATACGACTGAAAATAAAAGATTTCATAACTTGTGATTTAAAAAATTGAAACCAGTCAACAAAGCAAGTCAGTAAACTTTTATTGGATAAGATTAAGTTTTCAGATACAAAAATTAATGGAATGACCTGTTTTATGAAAACCTGAAGTTTCAGGTAAGGAGGGCACTGTGGTTAGAATGTGGCTCGTTCACAGGGGTTCCTGTGCTAGAAACTTAGTCCCAAACATAGTAATGCCAAGAGGTTTGAGGCTAGCCGGGTGGTGGTACACGACTGTAATCCCAGCACTCTGGGAGGCAGAGGCAGGCGGATTTCTGAGTTCAAGGCCAGCCTGGTCTACAGAGTGAGTTCCAGGACAGCCAGGGCTACACAGAGAAATCCTGTCTCAAAAAAAAACCAAATCCAAACAACAACAACAACAACAACAACAACAACAACAACAACAACAATAAAAGAGGTTTGAAGCTTCAAAATAGTGGGATCTAGTTTGAAGTAGTTGGGTCATTGGGGAAGCCCCTTGGGAGGGGATTTTTGTAGCTATCCTATAGTTCCTCTGTAGAGTGAATTGTTAAAAATCAAGACCATCTGTAGAAATTTCCTCTTTGCTATTTTCTTCCTCGTTACTCTGTTACATTGTAAAGCCGCCAAGGAATCCTTAGCAGGGGCCAAAGAGATAAGACTGAGCAGTCTTAGACTTTGCTCTCCCCCAAAGACCTCTACATTACTCTGATGAGAATATGTTTGGTCACAACAAATAGCAACTCGGGGAGCAAAAGGTTTGCTTTGCTATACAACTTACAAGTCTGTTTCGGAGGGAAGCCAGGGCAGATACTCAGGGCAGGAGTTGGAGGCAGGAGCTGAGGAGACGTCGTGCTGATGACTGGCTTGCTCAGACTGCTTTCTTATAGAACCCAGAACCACCAGCTCAGCCCAGGGGTGATCCCACCCATAATGGGCTGAGCCCCTCCCACATTAATCAATAATTAAGAAAATACCAGCAGTGCAGCCGACAGCCTGATTTTATGGAGGTAATTTCGTAGTTGAGGTTCCCGCCTCTCAGATGACTTCAGCTTGTGCCAAGACTAGTCAGTATAGCTCTCTTTTCTTAATAACTGGCCTAGTTTGTTTTGTTGTGGTATCAGAAAACAATTCAGTGTGGCTGCTAAGGAAGAGAACTGGTCAGACATGTAAACAGAAAGTGCAAGGGGCTGGAGAGGTGGCTCAGTGGTTAAGAGCATTGACTGCTCTTCCAGAGGTCCTGAGTTCAAATCCCAGCAACTACATGGTGGCTCACAGCCATTCATAGCGCCCTCTTCTGGTGCCTCTGAAGACAGCTACAGTGTACTCATATATAATAAGTAAATAAATCTTAAAAAAAGAGAAAGGACCGACAGTTATTGCTCATGGGACCACTGTCGATTTTGGTGTGATGACTGAAACATGCAGATATTTGGGTGATTTTTACACACCTTCACTTAAATGGACGAGATGATTCCACCGCCACTGGATGGGTAGCTGAATCTGACAATGACTTGCAGGCCATTCCTCCAGAAATAGTGTCCTCATTGTGATCACTGCATCACAGGATCTCGTGACATGGGGCCACTTAACTACGTTTTGGTTAGTGAGATTAGTGACAATCTCAGGACTTTCGAACACGTGCGTGCCACATGCCTGCTTCCTCGTTGGCAGGACAGGCCATCATCACGCGTGGCGACAGCTAGTTCTACTCCTTGTAATTGTGCCAAAAGAGAGGGAGAGACAGAACTAACACTTGGTTTTTGTTTTACTCCCATTGAGTCCGGCGCCCCCATTAAGGTCTTTTCTGACATCAAGTGTAAACCTCTGCTTTTAATTAGAAGTCTGGGAGTAAGAAATTTATATTTAGACAGACAGACAGACAGACAGACAGACATAGGTAGACGTGCTATAATGGTCAAGTCTGGCAAGTGGACCCTTTCACATAAACAGGAGTACACGCAGCCAACAAAAGTTACTTTTGAAGGTCGAGGGAGAATTTAGGAGAAAGGAGTATTGATCAACACAGAGAAGCCGAAAAGGCTTTGCTCTCGTGGCCGACTCTGAGCTGCGGGATGCAGACACATACTGTTGATAAAGGAGGCAACGGGGGCACTGAAGTGGACAGAAAAGGCGAGGGGTAGGAAAGGGTCCTTCCATTATCCGCTCTTCACTAGAAACCCCGCTGAACGCTCTATCGGCTCCTGAACTCCTCCTTTGAGAAGAGAAGAATATCAAGGAGGAATCTGATGTCCGCACGTTCTATTTTGAGAAAGCCACACGCTGCTCTCCTCTCCGTGGCAGCTAGACTGTATTCCATCATTTTAATTACTTCGCGTCTACCCCCTTGGCGATCTCCCTCAGGGAAACCCAACTCTTAGTTCTTCTGAGTATCTGAAAACGGAGCTGAAGGAAAAAAGTGAGTGTCTTTAGATGTTCTGGTATGGGAGGTGTTTTTATCACCTTACCTGCTACCGGGACAGGGGGTGGGAAGGTGGGGAGAAGGGGGGTGGGGGTGAGAGGTGGGGGGAAGGGGAGGGCGTGGGGCTCAGTTTTCTCCATTGGGCATTTGAAGCTTTGACTGGAACATTGAAAGTGTGCTGAAGCGCATGTCAATGCACGTGAGTCTATATTTAGACTTCTGTAAGTGTTCTGATGAAGAACTCAAGTATAATTATTTCATTATTCATAACTGCTTGTAATTGTGTCTACACATAGACTGTCTAACTAGAGCCTAAACTATTGCTGCTGACTAAAAGATAAGCAGAGTTTATTTGAGACATGTATCAATCAATAAGCGACAATATATATTTTAATCATATGCAGATTGGGCAGGTTGAGTATGCATTCGCCATATCATACCATCATCAACACCAGGCAAGTTCTATGTGACGTGAAGGAAAGATCGAATGAAGAGGAGCTTACGATCCTAAACTGACAAGTATATTTCTTCAACCAGTATTTGTTGCTTGAAAAGAACAGTATAATCAACAAAGGGCGGTCTACTGTGGAAAGTGTCTAGTGTCTGCCTGAGATACATGTGGGTCCCCAGCACCCACACAGGACCTGCACTAGACGGTAGTCAACAGTTCTGAAGCAATCACATCGTGCCTATCACACAGAGGCGCTCTACACATGGACTACGAGAAGATCCCTCAATTCTTACAACAGCTTTTCAAGGGTCACTGAAGAGTAGGGAGGAGGGTGGTGAGGTTAAGGACAGAGGATTGGACAACAAACGCACCAGACCCTTGCCTACACAACAGTTTCCCCACTGTCCTGGAGTCTTTTATGGGCCTCTGGTCTCAGGTGAAATGAGGTGAGATTAACTTCGAAATTATGCCACTGCACTGGCTGTGACAAGTTCTGCAACCGGACAGAAGTTCCTTACTTCCATCTGTCATACACTTCCACCTCTGTGATAAAATATTTACAAACACATACGAATACATAGCGATAGCCTCCAAGGCCCTCAGGCCAAGAGGTAGATAGCCGATGGAAAATTTGGCTACTTTAACTTTTAAACAATTGGTGTTCATCTCTTAAAGCGTGTTTAGGTCCTCAGAAAACTGGCCAGGATCGAGGGGTTGTCATTTACCATTTCCATCCTTCACCTGGCAAAATGACTCTTAGGATTGTGTCATTTAACATAAATGTCAGGCAAGAAATGTCACTTATCAGTCGTTGTGTTTCTGTAATTAGATGCTCGGCTTTGATCTATTAAAACTGAGATGCTGGACTTGAATAATTCCCAGAGTTTAAAGGCGACTGTAGAGGCTTAGCCTACGAGGTGCTTGGGTGCAAACATGCTGACTTGGATCCAGACCCCTGGCACGCACATCCAGAGCCGAGCTTGTTGATGGCTTCTGTCTACAGTCCTGGTGCTGGGGCTGTAGGGCTGGGAGGATCCCTGGAGCTTTCTGATCAGCTGGTCCAGCCGATGAGTGAGCTCCAGGTTCAGAGGGAGATTCTCAAGCAGTGAGGTGTAATAGAGCAAGATACTCACATATACACATGAGTACATACCACTGCACACACATGAACATATGCACACATATGAAAACACATACATGAACATGCGCATCTGCATATACCACACTGGCGCATATATATATATATATATATATATATATATATATATATATATATATATATATATATATATATATAGTGTGTGTGTGTGTGTGTGTGTGTGTCTGTTAATAACATGGTGTTAATAACAGCATATAATATATATATATATACTGTTATATACGGTATGTGTATCACTGTACAGGCACTACATTTTAGTGGTTTAATGCACTTACAAAGTCTTGGATCATATGTCCTTGATTTACAGGGAGGTAACTTTCTTCCCTATGATTGTGTGTGTGTGTGTGTGTGTGTGTGTGTATGAGAGAGGGAGAGAGAGAGAGAGTGAGAGAGAGAGAGAGTTTCAGAGTTCTCATGTTGTCAGACCAAGGCTCTCACATCAGAGGTCAACTTTTAGGAGTTAGTTCTTTCCTTCTGGCACATGGTTTCTGGGAATCAAATTAAGATTGTCAGGGTAGTTGGCGGGCATCCTTACCCATTGAACCATCAGGCCTGCCTAATATTCTTATGGGCCAAGGACTCATGGTAGTCCATTCATGACTTCCAGCAGACTGGGCTCATAGCGTGTACTTCATAAATATTCAGATGGTTATTGGCCACATGTGAGGACAGCCAATGCTCTCCTGAATTGCTGGCTCCCATCCAGTAGCATCTGCTGCAGCCATCAGAAGTTAGTTTCCTTTGCAGCAGGAACGTGCATTCTTTCTCTGTTGGAGCCATGACAACTTGCCTGTAATGTGGAAAACCCACAGTTGCTTGGGAGGGTACTTTTGCTACCTGGAAGATCAATTCTTCATCATCTCCTGGCCAAGGTTCCCAGATTAGGCAGAAAGAAAGCCATCGTTTTTTGGTTTGTCAAGACTTCTGATGTTGTTTTCACGAGTGGAATTAAACACTTTGCATTATCTCACGAGTCTGTTAAGATGAACACTTTTGCTCAAATTTAACATGCAACATAATTGAGAATATTTAAACATTTTTTAATAGTTTAGACTTTAAATAAATCCAGAATAAGAATCAGCGAATTGAAAAGTAAATGCTTTTTTCTTTTTTCTTTTTTAAAGATTTATTTATTTATTATATATGTAAGTACACTGTAGTTGTCTCCAGACACCTCAAAAGAGGACATCAGATCTCATTACAGATGGTTGTGAGCTACCATGTGGTTTCTGGGATTTGAACTCAGAACCTCTGGAAGAGCAGTCAGTGCTTTTAACTGCTGAGCCATCTCTCCAGCCCAGTAAATGCTTTTCTTATCAATACTTGACTGTCGAAAAACTCTCCACATATTTTCTTAGGGTAAGTCATGCTGTATAATATAAGTTGAAGCTTTAGCATCCTTTAAGGCCATTTCTTTCATTGTAAAACATGATGGCACATTTCTGTAGTTAACTGGAGAGCAACTTAGGGAAAGGATTTTTCCATCCATAATTATACCAAACAAATGATTGTACAATTACATAAAATGTTAACCATTATAGTCTAGCCAGTGGCTTGGCTTCTCATCCAAACCTCACAATGAAATATGCAGACTTTCTGGAACCACATATTAACTCAGCAGCCGAATCAGCGCTTCCTCTTTCTTTTTTGAGTAACTTAAACTCTATCTTACTCAGCATGTCAGAGAATTCCAGGGGGGAGATCTCTAAAACCCAGTGTCAAAAGGTGACTACCTCACAACTATCCCCTGGACTTCAGACGCACAGAATTGCCTTTGTTCTTGCTTATTTTGGGTGTATACAGACTTGTCTTGCAGTGAGGTGCCCTGTTTTAGAGTCTTGTAAAAAAGAGATCGACCCCACACCACACTGAGTGTGAAGCAACAGCACAACGTCTGTGTGTAAAAGGCCTTTGAAGGAATGTCCTAACCAGATGTAATTCCAGCTTCTCTCAGATAAGTGTGTGGGCTCCAGGGCGACTGTTCTGAGCATCACTCAATTGTGAGAGTTGACATGGCTGTTGAGTGTACCAAGCACTGAAGGACAGAGTCTGGCAATGGATGATCATCAATTTAAATGGAATGAAGCCATACTCAGAGAGACAAACATCCTACATTGGTTGTCAGTTGCGAGATCTAGATGTTTTTAGGTACATAAAATTATTAATTAGGTATTTGACATGAAAAGAGGTAGACATAGGCAGGAAGGAGAACACAGGGGTGGGAGAAATGTGGATAAAGGGGAAGGTTCAGGAGGCAAACACTGTAGCTCAAAGAATTGTCCTTGTGGAAGTTAACACTATATAGTGGATATAAAACAAGACAAAACAACACCCAACACCAATACCTAATACCCAACACCCAACAACATCATCATCATCATCATCATCATCAACAACAACAACAACAACAACAACAAAGTCAGGAGGTCTTGCTCAGGGCTTAATCTCAGCTCCCAGAGATGCAATTTGTACTCCAATGCTACCCAAGGGCTTTTTAAGTCACCTAAGCTTTGGAAGATTAATTTTCCTCATTTATAGCCAGGGTTGATGATTCCTCCCAATATGTAAAAAGCACTTGGTCCGAAATCCCTGAATCACGTGTGTGTGTGTGTGTGTGTGTGTGTAAAAGAGAGGGGGAAGTTCAGTTTTTCTGGTGCCAAGTTTGATATTTAAAGCCACAAGTCAAATCTTTTTTTTTTTTTTCATTTTTATGAGCCCCAAAGACCAGCGGATGCCGCTTGCTTTTGAAGACCAGAACCTGGATCTCAGCAGTTTCACAGACCCTTTATCCTTGTCTGGAGTTAATGAGATCAGAATAAAATCAAATCAACACTCCCAGAGTTCAGTGCTTTGCAAACTACGGTGGTACAGGAGAGCACCAGAGATAAATCACATTGTCATACAAGACAGAGCCTGGACAATGGTGTCTCTCCTCTACCTGTGGATCTGGATAATGTGGACCGAGGAGGACTGTTTCATGGGTAGAAGGAGTGAAAGCCAAGGGCCTAACTCCTACTCCTATCCTTCCACAGGGGCTACACTGGAAACCAAACTGCAGGGCACCAACACCCAGGTTTTTGAACATCCCACCACCTGCAGCAGAGCTGTGGAGCTGCACCAAGACTGTTTCAAGTTGCCTGTTCCCGCGCCTTTGCCTTGAGTCTCTCATCTGCAAAGTAATAGAAATGACAGCTTAGTACAAATAAAGCGCTCAGTCAAATGCTTTGAGACTCAGAGTCTAAAGCCAGACTCCACTACTTATGTACTGTGTGATCCAGGGGAAAGAAATGAGCCTCTTTCTCTTTTAACTGTTTATTATCCCCAAGTTGGCTTCTCAGAGTGCTATAATAGGATAGTGCTACTGTAGCAATTAAATGAGCCCATGTCTGCATTGCTACATAAACGGGGCTGATGTGTGTGTGTGGTGAGATACTATTGTATCAATGTTTTCTGAGAAAATTTTAAATATTGCTCCTAAAGATATGGAAATAAAAATTAAAAACAACAATCTGACAGTCCCATTCTCTCTTTGGTCCTATTAAATATAAAATATTAAATATAAAAACTCCGACCCACAGTGATTATGTTATAGTATTGGGATACTTTTTGTTTCCTTGTAATTCCGCAATGCCTTTCCCATAATCTTCTCTCTTTGAAGATTAGATATTCCTGCATTTTAAACCAAATCTTAATTAAGATCGATGTTTCCTAATTTACTTAAACCCAATGCTATTTAATTAATCCCCACACCCAATTCTTCTCTTCCTCCCAATGTAAAAGGCAATGATTTTTCACAGAACAGAAAAGATTTACACATATTGGGAGGATGATAAATACACCAAACATTTGTTCAGGACAATTTCTGGTCCTGTCTCTCCGCTCTTTCCTCACAGCATCCATTTTAATGTCTCCGCCATTCATTTATGCATTCGGTATTTATTGAGCAGACTTGTCGGGCACCATGATAAGTGGTGGGAAATAATGATTCTGACACTTGAACGGTGTTTTACAGCTTACTGATCATTTTCACATATATTAAGTCCACTCAGTGATTTGAGGCACTCACCTCACCCCGCTCCTGCTACTCCTTGCCTTTTAGCTTTGTGTTTTCTCTAAAGTTCCTTTCCCCTACTCACTGAGGAGCGTTCTCCAAGGGCTGGCAGTGGGGGTAAGGTGGGGTGGGGACTGCTGGTTGGGAAAGCAGGTGGTAGGTAGGGATAAGATTAGAACTCCATCTACAGGGGCTCCTAGTGTCTTATGCTTTAATTTCAAAGGTCCAAGTTCTGGCAAGGCGCGTTCTCTCTCAGCAAAGTGCAGAGTCACGTGAAAAAGAAGAGTAGACATCAATGTATCCTTTGCTGAAGAACAAACGGGTTGAGCCTAGACATGGGGATGAGGCTTTTCTAAGTCTTTCTGGTTCTCCGTCCAACTGGGCATATTTACCATCCTGAATGATCAAAAGAGCTACGACCCACTTCCCCGGAACACACCCAGGCCCACAGATCCAAGCATTAAACTTATTAAGTTTTGTGATACTAACCAATAGGCAAGAATCAAAAGGTACAAAGTCAACCAGAAAACTATTCTCAAAGAATCGTGTCTGGAGTCTCAGTTTAATTCATGAATGTCTTTCATACAACCTGGCTTCAATGGAACATGCCTACGACTCTTCTGCAGGAAGTAGCTTGTGGTGGACAAATCAAGATGTGGCTCGACATTTCAAGAGGCAGAGAAAGATGGCTGCCTGCCGCCTGCTGCCTGCCGCCTGCCTTAGGCACACGCCACCCCTCGCTCTCAATTGCACTCAGTGAGGACATTAAGGGCGCTTTGCTGCTTATAGGGCACAAGCAGATGGCACCGCATAAACTTGCTCTGTGAGACAAGTGCGTTCCTAACCCAGACCCTCGGACTTGTCTGACATCTGTCTAGAACGCTAACTGTTCTCGAACGTGCAGCGGCTCTTCTCAGTTCCAGCGTCGTTTTCAGAGCTGCCTTCCGCAGAGACTCTACGTTAGGCGTGACCTTCACATTTGTCTCTGGATTTCATTTCATGAATTAGGGTTTTTATTTATTTTTTTGCATGTGGATGTTTATTATTATCTAAACAGTGTGTGTGTGTGTGTCTGTGTGTGTGGTGTGTGTCTGTGTGGTATGTGTGTGTGTGGTGTGTGTGTGTGTGTGTGGTATAAGCTCTAAGACCGCAGTGATTATTTTGAACACACTTCCTGGAACACGGTGGTCAACCTTGAATGAATACAGATGAAATAAGTGAACGAGCAATGCATTTATCAAATGATTATAGAGCCCCAGCTGTGTTCTAGATATTAGGAATATAGTAATGAGTGAGGCTGACAAACACGCCTGACCTCTCTGGTTCTTACATTCTAATACAGGGAAGGAGACGTAATACAGAGAGAACAGGGAAGGAAAGCTGTTGGACTACAGTTGTGCTACATTAACCAGGGTAACAGACAAAGGGAACCTGGGGAAGGAGGGAGGAGAAGAGCAGACAGTGTGGGGGACGATAAGGAAGAGTCAGTGGCCCGAGAACCCCGCCCACTCTTTGCAAAGCATTGTGGGATGGGCCAGAAATGTGTGGGTCAGAAACAAGCATGCGTCTGTCATGTCATTAGAAGGACTTTGGTTTTATCTTGTGTGGCGTGGGAAGAAGCACCCGATGTAGGGTGTGACTGGATCCTCCTCTTTGGTCTAGTGATAGAAGAGTGATGGGGGGCCATGGTAGAGGCAGTTTGGAGGTCCAGGCAGTGATCTGATGTGATGATGAGGTGATGTGGGCTTGGTCCTGAGGGACGGTGGAGAGGTAGTGACATCCCTAAGACTTCTTAGGAAGGATCTTGAAGAGAGACAAGGCAGCATGGACTGAAGCAATGAACAAAAGTAATGACCCAATTGTGCCAAAGTGACACCAAAGTCTTTTCTTGGACTTACAGAAAAGTGGCAGTTTCGTCAGGCCTGAGACGCTGACATATCACATTCAGCATCGGGACATGGGAACTTTCCTGCCATGTATCATTTATCCCAAGGAACAGTACAAACATGGCGAAATACATTCAGTATCAAAAATCTGTGCCTGCAATTAGGCTGCTCTGGGGCCCAATCTTATTTCAGCTCTGTGACACGAGTGCGGTCACTGCGTGGCAGACATAAACATTTCAGAAATGGAAATGACAGCCACTCGTGAGGAGACTCTGAAGCTCACTGGACAGTCGCACAAAGGGTAGACATCATTATCAAGACAAAGATCTTTCTGGGCTTATTGTGATTGACAGCCTGCCCTTCAAAGTGAACTGATAACTGTTCAGATGGCCAACCCTTTGCCTCTTGGCTGCTCTAAAGGAAACGTGCCTCTTCAGCCTTGAATTCTCCACAGCCTGATGTCCAGCATTGAATAAGGGCATTTTTTAACCTACTGGCTTCTCAGAGCCTCCTCTATTTCGGGCTTCTTGGATCCCTTACCTACTTTTTTTGTTTGTTTGTTTCTTTTCTTTCTTTCTTTCTTTCTTTTTTTTTAACCAAGATCAGATAACAACTCACAAATTTGAGATTTCAGAATGTGCCAAGTGCAAAGATGGAAATTTGAAGAGCAACCTGTCTCATTCCTCTGGGCAAGCATGGAAGGCTTTCCCTGGCAGGGGCAGAATTCTGTGCATGACTCCAAACGCTGAGCAAGTAGGAGACCATAGACAGCATGGCTGGCCCTAAAGGGCCTTCAGCCTTACACAGCTTCTTTTCTGGTGGACGGACTTGAAAAGTACAGAAGAGAGGGGTGCAGGGAGGAGGAAGACACGGGCGGCTGGACCTTGAAAAAAGCTATGCAGGGGCTGAGAGTCCATTTTTTTTGTAACGCGAACTGAAATTTTAAGGAACAAATAAAATATTAGTAGAACTTTAATAAAATAATTAAGTACTAATGAAATTAGTAAAAGAAAATATTAGATTGGAATTTTCTGGTGCGATTTACAGATGGCTGAAATGAACCGGAGGTCTCACATCCCGCTCTTAGAGGCGCTTATTAGCTTTCAAGGCGACACGGTATAAGCCCCGCCCCTTTTTGTGCCCACCCAACTTCCTCTCCAAGTCATTTCTGCACACTGCAGTACTATGTTGAGGTTTCCTAACCAAAGACTTTATGCTCTTGCAAAATATTCTAACAGAGCATTTTCGCGAAGCATTCTCTTGTGGTTTCTAGGGATTTTTCGAGGCTATAAGGCAGTCACGTGAAAAACCTTTGGGTGCTCTGGGGTTGGAGGACCCCTGCGTCCCTTCAGAACTTCCAGAGACCCGGGGATGGCTCTACAGCAGTGCTCTGCACTGTTAGAAGCCGGTGGGTCTAGAGGGCGCTAGCCGCAGGCAACCAAGCTTTTCTACTCTGCTAGAAAGTTTCCAACCCCTTCTGGAGTCCCCGGGTGAGGGCTGCGGTCAGCCGAGAAGGGCGGCAGGAGGGGAGGTGGGGGGACACAAGATGATCGCTCTAGTGTACAGCCTCCTGGGGAAGCGCCCAGAGGCTCCGAGTCACTGCGGAAGAGGAAGAGTAGCTGAGCCGGGAGCGGGTGGGTGGGCGGGCGGGCGGTGACAGTCGGGTTGCCCCCCGGAGCGTGCGGGTCAGGGTGGAGCCTGCAGCCCCGAGCCGCGTCAGCGTTTAGCATGCAAATACATTCCCCGCTCCTCCTCCCCCACTCCCACCCCGCCCCAACCCTCCCCGCCCCGGGAGCAAGCTCAGCGGCTCCGCAGTCGCCCACGCCTCCTGCGCGCCGCGGCGCCCGAGCGGGCGGCTCTACTTAAGCTGCGCGCGGGCCCCGACCCGCCACTCGCCTGGAGCGCGCGGGCGAGGCGGGCGCAGCGCACCGGGGCTCTCGTGGGCGCACTGCTGCGCGCTCGCACCGCGCGGCTCTCGGTGGCCGGCCGCCGCCTGAGCGCAGGGCTCCCGGCTTATAAGAGCCCGCTGAGGCTTCTGATCGCGACCCGGCTCCCTGCCACTTGCCCCTTCCGGGCCACCTCTTTTTGGCCATGGCTTTGGCGGACAGCACCCGAGGATTACCCAACGGGGGCGGAGGCGGAGGTGGCAGCGGCTCGTCGTCGTCCTCGGCGGAGCCGCCGCTCTTCCCGGACATCGTGGAGCTGAACGTGGGAGGGCAGGTGTATGTGACCCGGCGCTGCACCGTGGTGTCCGTGCCCGACTCGCTGCTCTGGCGTATGTTCACGCAGCAGCAGCCGCAGGAGCTGGCCCGGGACAGTAAAGGCCGCTTCTTTCTGGACCGGGACGGCTTCCTCTTCCGCTACATCCTGGATTACCTGCGGGACTTGCAGCTCGTGCTGCCCGACTACTTCCCGGAGCGTAGCCGGCTGCAGCGGGAGGCCGAGTACTTCGAGCTGCCGGAGCTCGTGCGTCGTCTCGGGGCGCCCCAGCAGCCCGGCCCGGGGCCACCGCCGCCGCACTCGCGCCGCGGGGTGCACAAGGAGGGCTCGCTGGGAGACGAGCTGCTGCCGCTGGGCTCCGCGGAGCCCGAGTCGCAGGAGGGCGCCTCGGCCGGGGCGCCGTCGCCCACGCTGGAGCTGGCTAGCCGCAGCCCGTCCGGGGGCGCGGCGGGTCCGCTGCTCACGCCGTCCCAGTCTTTGGACGGCAGCCGGCGCTCCGGCTACATCACCATCGGCTACCGCGGCTCTTACACCATCGGGCGCGACGCTCAGGCGGACGCCAAATTCCGGCGGGTGGCGCGCATCACCGTGTGCGGCAAGACGTCGCTGGCCAAGGAAGTGTTTGGGGACACCCTGAATGAGAGCCGGGACCCCGACAGGCCCCCGGAGCGCTACACCTCGCGCTATTACCTCAAGTTCAACTTCCTTGAGCAGGCCTTCGATAAGCTGTCCGAGTCGGGCTTCCACATGGTGGCGTGCAGCTCCACGGGCACCTGCGCCTTTGCTAGCAGCACCGACCAGAGCGAGGACAAGATCTGGACCAGCTACACCGAGTACGTCTTCTGCAGGGAGTGAGCTCCCCACGCCAGCCCCTCTCCACTCCCGTGCCCACTTCCCTTCCTCCCCGCGGGGGGACAGGATAATAGATGCCCTCGCTTTCTCCCTGCTTCCCGATTCCTGCCCCCCCCCCGCCCTCAGGTTCCCCAGTAACTCACCCAAACCCGTCTGCACCCCACTTGGGAATCTGCAGCCAGAAATCCTCTGGCCTTCTTCTTTGGACCCCACCAACCGAGAGAGAGCTCAGATGTAGCCCTTCACCCATGCTTCCTCTACTCCTGACCTCCAACCACCCTTCCCTCAGATTGTCGTGATCTAGTGGGACAGTGCGGGGCGCAGTCACCAAGTACCCGGGAATGACTGAATTGTTCAGAACCCGATTGCACGGTGTCCGGCGTGCAGTGTGGAAGAGTCGTTGAAATCTTAAACCTTTTGACTCCTTAGCGGTTTCAGAGATCAGAACTGAGAGTGCCGTGTGGAGACAGTGTTTTAGAAGGTTGTAACAGACTTGATCCTCATTAGAAAGATAGTTTTAGACAATTGAATGGAAGACCGTAGGCTGGAATTAAGACCCCATGGAGGCAGTTCAGAGACTGTAAATAAAGTGATTTTTTTTTAAAGTTACAGGTAGAAGTAAATTCTAGTTCTGACAACAAGGGGAAGTTCTATCTATCCCCCCCCCCGCCCCCCACAGTAGAGCTCCTGTGGCTTAAAATTGTAGAAAGCAATCCTCCTGCCTGCAGAGGCGCCCTTTCTCTTCAGCTGTTTGCCTGAGCTTTAGGTTTTGTTGGTTAAGGCAATACTTCTAGGCTAGGAGCAGGCAGGGGGCTGGGGTCATGCTGCCCAGGCCTCACCAGGCAGTGACCCAACACAGGGGTGGCTAGTGGGGTCAGACAGCACTTACTTAGGTCTAGACTGTGGGAGGGGTAGGGAGGGAAGAAAGAGGGGAGGAAGGGCGGGAGGGAGGAGGGGACACACTCATTTATTATTTGAAAGTTGGAAGTTTGTATAATCCATTTGAGTATGTGCACATTTAAAAAAATATGAACCAGTACGTGTCAACTTAGATTTTTTATCAAGATTAGTAAAAGACCCATCTTCAGCTGGAAGTCTACCGAGCTCTTTTGAGTCCTAAACTTAGTTGCTAATACTTGTATAACCTAACCAAAGAGTTACCTAGTAGAGTTCTAGTGATTTGAACATTTATTTTCTTGTCGATGATATTTCCCCATTTATAGCCTATTTACTTAAGCAAAAATAAGTTTGGTTTTAGTTACTTAGACTTAAGATCTCTTATTATTATCCTTAGTAGTATTTTTAAAGTGCTGTTTTCTGCAAGCCCAGCAAGTGTGGGCTGCTGGGCAGTTCTGAAAACCAGAACAACGCTCGCTCGCTCTTTCTTTCTTTCTTTTTGACGTTGTTGCAGTGGAATCTGCTCAAGCGACGGAGCTGAAGATCAGTGGGAGCCCCCGGTGCTGCCCATCCACAGATAGCTGTGAAGTGGAATGTTTATAAATGAAGGCAAATAAATACTTGAGTGTGAGCCAAGCAGTATCACGGTGTTCTAGGTGAACGCAACAGAAACGGGAGACCTGGTCGCCTTATTGCCTTTACTCTCACGTGGAATGAATTCCCAGCGTGTATTCTGTGTACCCCACAGCCAAAAGGAGGTGAATCCGGATGCTTCTTGCTGAGAGGCAGCCTTTGGATAATCTGTGATTACAGAGAAGCCTTTTTATTGGTGTGTGTGTTTGTTTCATTATCTTACTCTGAAATATGTTTTTAAGGGTTTTGTAAGAGCCATTTTAAGTGTCCCAATTAGCGCTATTTTTTCCTTGTTTATTAAAACCTTGTACTGTATATCTCATCATGTCCACGACAGATGTTACGAATCGGGACGGCTGTATTGTCAGACTCCTGTGATCCAGTCTGTACATACCATTTATAAACATTTTACACAAATCATTTAGTTTTTTAATTCATCTACTGATGGTATAAATTCCCTATATTTATCCCTGGTAACTTGCATTTGATGGTGTATATAAAAAAAAAAAAAGCAACGTGTTTGGTGAGTTTCTCACATCCTTACCTGTGAATTTGGGTCAGGAAAGCATTCACAACTCTGAAGCTGGGCTTGCTCCGTACAGTTTTGCTGGGATGTTAGTTGTATACTAATCGTAATGTCAGTTAGCTGTCCACTCGTATTCAAGCTATCCATATATTTAATCCAATAGTGTTTTCACTTTAATTGGTAGGGATTTAAGTTCTTTTGTTGTTGTTGTTGTTGTTGTTATAATTATTAGAGAAAAGTTAACTTCATGTACAAAGTCTGCAGTTTTAAAGAAAGGGAAGCAGGGACCCAGGAAGTTGTGCCTACTTCAGCGCTGACCTTGTTCTTAGGCTGTGGAATCAGGTAATGGCTCTGAACCTTTGTTTCAAGCGTGAGAGTCAGATTTCTCCATGCCACGGAACAGTGTTAGTTTGCTTAACAAAGAAATGTGTCCAATTAAAAACATCTTTAGGACAGATCAAAATACACCGGCAGATGACAAGACAGAAGTTCTGATTCTGACCCCCCTTGTCAGATCTTCGTGACTCTAGGAGCCAGGAGAAACTGCTGAAGCGTTGAAGTTTTGTCTGCATATAAGTCTTAGGAATGGTAGCTTGGACAACTATCTTCAGCTGTCTCACTAGCACACAGACGTCCCTGTACCCTCCACCACACCCTGGCTCGTCTGTTATTTTAAAGATTGGGACATTAGTGTTAGGGACAGTACTTGGACTTCTTCCTAGAAGTGGCTGTGCCCTCTGCTGTTGGTGCCAATGCATGGAAACTGTGTGCATTTTAGCCCCAAGTTAAGTCTGAGCAGTCATCTTATTCTATGATAGGAATGTGTGACTGAGTCAGGATGGTGGGGCAAGGGTTGTAGAAGAAATCTTTCAGGCTTATAAACATGTTCTGAAATATTGGTCAGCACCCATGAATTTGATGACTGTACCAAACAGAACAGAGGTCCCCACAGTATCTTTGAAATGACCCAGAAGAATGTTCTAAACTGTTCAGATATTCATGACTGCATTAATCTATCTTGGAGAGGCGACCATTTGCATATGTTGATCAAATTACCATTTGATGCTCATAAATAATGGAATGACATTAGGTTTAATAAGTAGTAGCTTTTAAAAAGAAGTGTTGACAGTCATTGTGATTGTAAAAGAAAAAAACAAAAAGCAAAACAGGTACCAGGTTTCATGCTTGTTTATCAGATGGTTGACATGTCTGTTTTTTTAATATGCGTGGATTACAATCCCACGTTCATTCTAAATTTTCAAACATGTAATGGAAAATATTTCTTGAAGGTGTGAGAAATTTCCCCCCTTTTAATACTGTTTTTATTCTAGTGTTTCTTATTTGTTTTTTTTTCAATTGCTAGCAAAGTGATAATACTAGCCCAAGTTGTCTTCTTTTTCAAAGCAGAATCACATATATGTTTGCCTGCTGCTTCTCTGAGGAAATATATGTTGTGCAAATACCCAGAGAAACCTGGCAGTGCTTACAACATGATCTAATCTCTATTGTAGTTTCGATGAATGTTGTTATTACATTAAAGCCATGTATAATGAAGCTTTGATAGTTTTTTAACTATTCATATTATGGTAAATTCCAATCTAGTATTCAAATCATTTTTGTACTCCTATATGTAAAATAAACTATATAGATATTCAGAAAAATATTGAGTGAAGGAAGTTAATTCCTTAAGAATTTCTTTTACAGTCTAAAATTACAAGTACCATAAAACTGACATGTTTTAAAAATAGTAAATTTGGTATTTTTATTGTAAAACTCTTAGTTATGTCTTTGCTTGAAATTTTTATTATGTTTTCCCTCACTACAAATCTTTTACAATCTGAATAGTTTGAATAACTTAAGTCTCTCTTTCTCAAGTAATGAGTAAATAACGGTGTTCTTATTCTCCGAGTCTACAGTACTTGGAAGCAGTTTTCACACACCGGGAAGTAGGTTGGTTGTGTTGTAGCTAACTTTTCTTTGTGACAGTTTTGAACAGTACACATCTCAAAATATTAATACTGGAGGATTTAGATTCTCTCCAGGGTGCATTAAACAAGGATGGAAGAATCCTAGCAGAAGACCTCCACTGTTGGATGGTAGGAGGGTTGACCAGTTGACCAAGAATGCCACTTTATTTTATAATGTTTTTCCAAGCCAGTTTTGTTTATTTAAAATGTGTTTTGAGGTGTGCAAACATCAATTGTAATGTAAACTGCTATACAACTGTCTTTGTGACTTCATAGCCATGTAAACTTTGCTATAACTATTGAATATAAACAATATACACTCATTCATTACCCACCATTAGTATCCATTTGATGACAAAGGATTGAAACATTCATCATGGTTATACATTTTGAACATGTAAATTAAATTTTCTGGGCATTTGAAAAAAATTGCTGTTTGTAATAATTATTTGGATTCTGACATGTTGAAAATGTTATTTGCTAAGTGATACATATCTTTGGGCTGTTTCTTAAAATCTAAGGGGACATGGAAAAATATAGTATCACCCTTTTCTAATACAACATAGACCCAAGATTAAAAACCCCTCTATATCAAAAAGGAAACAAAAACATATGGATGAAATCTTTTCAGAGGTCCTCAGACTTTGAAATTGTCTTTATCCATTCAATTGCTCTCTCATTTCTTCTATTCACCACCAGTTGTGTAATGGAAACACTCAGAACTGGTTTCCCTGCTGTGCGTGAAGTAATGAATCATTGATTATGTGACTTGTTATGTATTCTATTAAACACTAAAGAATAAAACAATCACTCCTTTAATTACTCCCCGTGACTCCTTGGCATGGGTTGGCTGGAATACTGTTCTAATTTCATTTAAGGAGTTTTGGAAATACTACGAGTGTTTCCCACCATGCTGTGGGACTGATGGACAGTGAGCAATGCCCTTAGACCATTAGATATCACCAAGTACATTTCCATCCGGGCCAGGCTTTTCTCTTTTTATTGCCAAGAATACATAACAGGCAATCTGATAGTCATTTCAGAAGACAAATCTTTCACAATGTTTCTCTTTAATTTCAGTCTTTGCAGCCGCTGTTGTATAAGGGCACTGTGACGAAGTAAATGACCCCTTTAAGTGTGAAGGAACACCGTAGTAGATGCGAGATTTGCCCAATGTAAAAGTTTGGTCCGTGAAGGCCTTAAGGTCCTGGTGAGCATTGGACAGGAACAGCTGTCTCACTGATGCAGGGACTGTTTGCAGCACTGTCACCAGCCTTTGAAGTTCCTTCTTTCCAAAGAAGGCCTAGTGCCACTCTGACTGGGAAATTACAGAAACCAGCTGCTTGCTGGGTTAGAGCACAGGAAGCCGGGAGTCAGGTGGATAGAGCGAGCCAGGATTCGCCCTTCCTCTTTTTCCTGTGCTTCCTCTGGGTGGCTTTTGTTTTGTATATATAAACACACATGATTTATTTTTGAAAATGTCATAGGTATGATAAATTCTTAGGCACAACAAAAATGTAGATAATAAAGAAGAGACCTCTCTTTTTCTAACCCCTAGCTTCTCTGAGACAATACTCAGGGTTTCGCCTATCCATGAAATAATACTTATATGCATGCCCTCTCTTTTCCTGCAGTGGCTGTGATCTCTCATGCTGACCCCACATTTTGAGCACTAATCTGAGAGTGTGAGTGACACAGGGGCATGTGGCAATGATCTGTCTCTGTTACTGATAGTTCTGTGACATTCTGCATTGATGTGCCATGGTCCAGATGGGTTGCAGTTTTGTTTTTTTTAAATTTGTTCTTTACTAACATGTATTTAAGTCTCTAGTGATTTTTTGGAGTCCCCACTCCAAAAAATCTGTATTGAATGTATTTTTGCTTGCCTGGAGAGAGTTTCCATCCCTCTCCCCACCCCCCGCACCCCTCAGAAACTAAAAAATTGAGGTCTCTGGTGTATGGCTATTTAACTTAAGATTTTTTTTTTAACTTTTTGATACTACAAAAGGGTTCAATATATACATATTTAAAAAACTTTCCCCAGACCAGTGCTATGTGGTGTAATACTGTCTGTGATGGTGAACAGCGGCAATGAGCCAGAGACCTCAGTCAACTGCCTGATGGTAATAGTGCCAGTGGTTGATCCTCTACAGTGATTGTGTTGCTAAGCCAGAGAGCTCTTTGGTTAGAGGTATTAAATGAGTGCCTTAAAAAAGTACCATATTTTAAACCTAGAATGGGTTTATTGGCATGAAAACCCACGAATCAAAGAATGTCTAACTCTATATTCATTTTAAAAGATTTATTAATTTATTATTTCTTTGTATGAGTATTTTGCCTGTGAGTAGGTAGGTGAACCATGTGTATGCAGTTCCTGTAAGGGACAGAAGAGAATGTTGGATTACCTGGAACTGGAATTACAGGTGGTTGTGAGATACTGTGTTAGTTCGGGGAACTGAGCCTGGGATTTCTGTAAGAGCAGCTAGTGTTTTTAATGGGTGAGCCATCTCTCCAGTTCCTCTTGATGCCCGTTTTCTTTTTCTTGTTCTTGTTCTTTTTTAATTTTATTTATTGAATTCATCTTCATTAAATTTCCAATTGTAGAACTTTCCTGATTCCCCCCTCCCCTAAGACCCCAACCCCTCTTCCCACCCCCTGCCTCCATGTATATGCCCCTCCACCAGACCCACTCCCATCTCCCCCCCATTTCCCTTTGTTGGGGCATCTATTGAGCCTTCATCTAGGCAAGGACCACTCCTCCCACTGATGCTTCCTCTGCCACATTTTTGGCTAGAACCATGTGTACCCCTTGGTTGATGGTTTAGTCCCTGGGAGTCCTGGGGCATCTGGGTGGCCGACATCATTGTTCTTCCCATGGGGCTGTAAACCCCTTCAGCTCCTCTGGATCACCTTCCATCTCCTCCATTGGGGACCCCATGCCCAATCCAATGGTTAGTTGCTAGTATGTGCCTCTGTATGTGTAAGGCTCTGGCAGGGCCCCTCCAGAGATATCCATGGCATGCTCCTTTTGGTATGCACTTCTTGTTGTCCATAGTAGTGTTGGGATTTGGTGACTGTTTATAGGATGAATCCAGGTAGGGCAGTCTCTGGGTAGCCTTTACTTCAGACTCTGCTCCACACATTGTCTCCCTTATTGCTCCTGTGAATATTTTGTTCCATTTCTCAGAGGAACCAAAGCACCCTCACTTAAGTTCTTCTTCTTGAGCTTGCTGTGCTAGATGAATTGTAACTTGTTTATTTTGAGCTTTTGGGCTAGCATACGCTTATCAGTGAGAGCATACCACGTGTGTTCTTTTGTGATTGGGTCACCTTGCTCAGGATGACACTTTCTAGTTCCATCCATTTGCCTAAGAATTTCATGAATTCTGTACTGACTAGTTTTGTGTGTCAACTTGACACAGGCTGGAGTTATCACAGAGAAAGGAGCTTCAGTTGAGGAAGTGCCTCCATGAGATCCAACTGTGGGTCATTTTCTCAATTAGTGATCAAGGGGGGAGGGCCCCTTGTGGGTGGTGCCATCCCTGGGCTGGTAGTCTTGGGTTCTATAAGAGAGCAGGCTGAGCAAGCCAGGGGAAGCAAGCCAGTAAGACACATCACTCCATGGCCTCTGCATCAGCTCCTGTTTCCTGATCTGCTTGAGTTCCAGTCCTGACTTCCTTTAGTGATGAACTGCAATGTGGAAGTGTAAGCTCAATAAACCCTTTCCTCTCCAACTTGCTTTTTGGTCATGATGTTTGTGCAGGAATAGAACCCTGACTAAGACAAATTCATTGTTTTTAATAGCTGAACAGTACTCCATTGTGTATATATACTACAGTTTCTGTATCCATTCCTCTGTTGAGGGACATCTGGGTTCTTTCCAGCTTCTGGCTATTATAAATAAGGCAGCTATGAACATAGTGGAACATGTGTCCTTATTACATGTAGGAGCATCTTCTGGGTATATGCCCAGGAATGGTATAGCTGGGTCCTCAGGTAGTACTATGTCTAATTTTCTGAGGAATCGCCAAACTGATTTCCAGAGTGGTTTTACCAGCTTGCAATCCCACCAACAATGGAGAAGTGTTCCTTTTCCCACACATCCTCTCCAGTTGATTCTCTTTTTCAATATAGTGTTTGTAATCCTAGCTAGAGCAATAAAGCAGGTTATAATAAAAGCAAAAATAGGACAGGAAGAATGAAATTACCAGATGGTTGTAGGTATATTATTCTTAGAAGACCCTGAAGATTCCACTGGAAAACTCCTTGATCTGATAAATACTTGCAGCAAACAAGCGAGATACACAATAAGATATACAGATATGTAGCTTTCATATGGTCCCAACTCCAGTATCTTATACATGCATGCATGCATACATACATACATACATACATACATACATACACACCTAAGATAGATCTAATCAAGGAGGTACAAGCTTCTACAATGAAAATCTTAAAACTCTGAAGAAAAATTCGAAGAAGTTGCTAAAAAATAGAAAACAATATCTGGAGAAGCCTCTCCCAATGTAAACTTCAGTGAAGGCATCTTTGGAGGCCAAAGAGGTTGTCAGATCACCTGGAACTAGATTTATAGGTAGTGATGAGCTCCTGATGTGGAAAGTGAACCTGAATGCTTTAGAAAAGCCATCTCTCCTGCCCCAAATACTTGGATTTTAGAAATGTATCTATGCATAAGTAGTGCATTTGACCTAAAGCAAATATCCCTTGTTATTTTGGTGCTCAGGAAGTAGAGACATGGGATGCAGGGGCAAGCTGGTTTGCTTGACCAACCAAATTGGTGAGTTCTGGGTTCAACAAGAGACTTTGCACCAGTAAATGAAGTACAAACCAAGGAGGAAGGTACTAGATATAAATCTCTGACCTCCACATGAACATGAACATGAACATGCCCCACACACCTTTGAAATGTAACATACACATACACATACAGGCAGAAAATTCTCTTACAACTCTTGTCTGACATATAAGTTCAATACTTTAAAAAAGTCATAGCCCAGTTAAACACACACACACACACACACACACACACACACACACACACACACACACTCAGAATAAAAGAAAGACTCAGATTAAAACAACCCACAAATCACACAACTCCCAACCCCCAAATCAATGACATTACTGGTGCATAATTTCAGGTGTGGTACCAAGTGCAAACTGAGCCAGAGGACACTTAGGAGGTGATCATGGAGTCCCTGTAAGGGGGTCACACTAATCTATATGCAGATTATCTGGCCAAAGTGTGGTTCGAGGTCTTATTCGCCCTTCTTTTGAATCTTTCAGATTAGAATGTTTTATATGAACGAGAACTGCTTGCAGCATGATTGGGCACACCCTGTTTGAGTGAAACGATCTCAGCACCCAAGAGACACAGAGTATTTTAAAATGACTTCTTTGAGATGACCATATAATGTATTTTGACCATATTCACCCCTCCCCCAAATCCTGCTGGATCCACCACCTTCCTTCCTTAGACATTCGACTTTGTGTCAGTATTGCTATTTACTATTTATTAATATATTACATGCTTAATTCTCCTTGCTGGGTAGATTAGGTAAGAGAGTTCTAATGTTTTTGTACAGAGAAGGAAAGGGCAGTGAGTCTCTTCTCTGCCTTGGTCTTTCTTCTCCGGAAAACAGGTAAAAAGCACCTGGTTTTAAACGAAAAGTAAACAGAGTAGGATCTGACTGGTGCCTGGCATTTCTTGCTTTTGTTTTATGCAGATGCCTTGCTAATCACCTCCTCTTGGCATTTCTTTGCCACTCACAGAATGGGACAAGGCACCTTCTTCTTTATTTTGCCCCAGGGCTCAATGGCGTACAGACTTCGTAGATCACAAACTAAACATTTGTTTATACTAATTAATTCATTTAAAAAATGTATCATGGAGAAAATTTATTCAGCTGAAAATGTATCTACTTCTACTTAGAAAATTATAATAGTGGAAATAAAAAAAATCCCTCTTTCCACTTATATATGTGCATAATCACTTGAAAAATCATTCCTGCAGATTTGGTAAATATCCATAGATGACAGCCCTCACATAGTTATCACATAGTTATCCATAGAGACCCATGTCAGACCTAGCTGATGTGTGATGTGTGCAGATGTTTTTCCCTGCATAGCCATTGGCAGGTGTTTCAAGGTTCCAATGGGAACTTCCGGCTAATGGAGAAAACATAGGCTGTGTTTCCATTTTGTGAGGAAGACAGGCTCACTGGCAGCCCAGTGCAGGCTTTCCTGGGGCGGTGATGTGGTACAGTTTTGAAAAATCTCGACTGCGAAGTTCCAAGAGGTGTAGGGAAGAAATGTGACCCTCTGGAAACGACGACGGAGCACACCCTTCCAAAGGTGCCGCTGGGAAAAGTTGTGGGTTTCTGAAAACCACAGTTGCCGGAACTTTAGAAGGTAAATGGTCTGTGCCCCTGGACTCTGACCTCACAGTAGGAAATGTTGCTTTTCTCTCTGCTCAGACCTATGTGTGTTTAGTGGTTTTTTTTCTTTTTCTGCGACCTAATATCATAAGGTATTAAAGTTGTGCTCACCAGTGTTAGGAATGCAACTTGTAAAAAGTGAGTAGCTGGTCTGGCTATTTGCGCTTCTCACCCCAGCACCTGGGAGGCAGGAACACGGAGACAGAGGTAGAGGCCAGCGTTGGCTTCCCAGTGAGACCTTGCCTAAAAATAAAACGAAACAAACAACAAACCGCACCCACAGTTGGACTTCATTGCGTCTATTTTTTTTGTTTTTTGTTTTTTAATTTTCTATATTCTTTGTTTACATTCCAAATGATTTCCCCTTTCCCAGTTCCTCCCTCCCCATATGTCCCATAAGCCTTCTTCTCTCCACCCATTCTCCAATCACCTTCCTTTTTCTCTGTCCTGTTACTCCCCTACAATGCTAGATCAAGCCTTTCCAGGATCAGGACCCTCTTCTTACTTCTTCATGGGAGTCATTTGTTATGCTAATACTACTCAGCAATTAAAAACAATAAATTCATGAAACTTTTAGGCAAATGGTTGGAACTATTTTTTTTTTTAAATTCCTCTGTCATGTAGAATCTCCTTCCTTCTCTGTCTTTTAGAAGAATTCTTCTCAAGGGTTGTGTGTTATTATCCTCACAGAGTTAACTCTAGGTTTGAGTCAACTTGGGGGTAAATAAGGCTTGAATCCTTTGATCTCCATGTTTATGTACTTTGAGAACCTAAGTACCCTGGTGAATCTGTTAATGACTTCTCCTTTAAGAAGACAATCTACCACAGAAGACTGGAAGGCCCAAATCTGTGAAGTAACTGCATCTGCAGTGCCCTTATGCAAGTAGTGACTGTTAAGTGGGGGTCACACCCACACTCTGATCGGGCTGGTTTAGTATCCTTTCAAGAGGAATCAGAGAGACCAGGGCTGCCCTTGAACTGGGGAAGAAGAGGTCTATATATGTACCCACAGAGATGGCGGCCTTGTACCAGATGTGGCCTCAGAATGAACCCTGCCTTTCCCACCCCTACAGAGTATCTTCCCAGCCTGCAGACGGTGAGCAGGCTTTTCTGCTGTGCAAACCCTGAATTCAGCATCTCAGGGACTAGCTGTGGCAGCTCAAGAAGAATGATAAATTAGTATTCGCTTAACTACAGGAAATTAAATGTAAGTGATCTTTAGCTAAGAAAGACAGTCATTTTTTTTAAAAGATGGAAGCTAAAATTACCACACATTTTTGTGAGAAACTGCAGTGAAAGCACCCCTTTAATTCAACATGGTATTACCTTACAGAGAAGTCTGTTTTATTTATTTTTTAAGTAGTTTAAAATTTTTTTCTACTGGGACTTGAACTCATGACCTTAAGTATTCTACCTCTGAGCTAAGTCTTCAGCCCTCCTTATAGAAGGGTTTAATAGCTCAGGGTTCTATGGGGTTATTTATTGTCTGAGAGTTTGAGAAGAAGGCTGGCTTTAGAGCCACATTTACTGACTTGTCACCACTATCATCCATTTTCTTTCAGAAAATAAGAACATTTGAGGTTCTACTTTGTCTAAAAAATGTAGAAATATTTTCTTTCCTAATTCCAAAGTTTGGAGTTTTTGATAACTTGGTACCTATATGTTTCTTTATTTTGAAATTCAAGGGCCTTTTTCTTTTGTCACTTAATAAATGTGTGCTAAGGCAGTGTCTATATTCTCAGGAGCAGTGGGTAGTTAAACATTATTAATCAAGTTAGGACAACTGGAAGCTAAAGTAAACAGTATCAATAAAGCATTGGAAAACCCCCGTCTTCCTTAGTAAGTACCATCTTGTGTTTCCTAAATCAGAAAATGGTTTAGTCTGAAAGCAGAAAGCTTCTGGGGGAAAAAAAAACCCAAACCAAACCAAACAAAGAAACTGCTTGGTTGTAATATCTGTTCAACGAGCCGAAGATCTTTTAAAGCAAAATGAAATACATGTGTTAAAATGTTTCAATTTTGTAGGTAGAAAAACATCTTAGCTTCTCAACAGCCTGTACTCTCTGTGCTCTTCAAGACTGCCAGGAGTTCCCGGACACATGTTCCCTGGGGCTGACGAAGGCAG
The DNA here is from genome assembly GCF_947179515.1 of Apodemus sylvaticus. Taxonomy (NCBI): domain Eukaryota; kingdom Metazoa; phylum Chordata; class Mammalia; order Rodentia; family Muridae; genus Apodemus; species Apodemus sylvaticus. Next base: position 22,844,420 of record NC_067479.1, read on the forward strand.
GAAGAGGAAGAACAGGGCTCGTCAAGCACTGAGGAGTGGAAATGTATAAAATATAACTGGAAAAAAGTGAGGATGCCTGTGTAGTCTGAGAGACATACACAAACCCTGTTCTTAAAACCATTTTTGAGAGTTTGTATTTACTTTAATTAAAAAACTATAGGGAATCAACTTAATATTTATCAGAAGTGATATGTAAAAATGTTGATGCTGGGTGTTCCACTATGAGAGGAATTCATTATTTAGTAGAATTATAAATCACAAAATAAGTTCCGATATACTTTGGGTGACCTTGTAGTTCCTGAAGAAATATAAAAACTATGTGTCAGTCTGTGTTTAAATCTACATTATTTAAATTCCTATTTTTGGTGTTTTGTGCCTTTCCACTAGCTCAAATAATTAAGCCTTGGCATTCAAATTAAAGTCAAGTAAAATTCTACTCAATTTAAAATTTCAAAAGGCTTTGCAAATACATTTCACATAACTCACATTTCACAAGTGAGGTAAAGAACTGAACAGCTGTTGACTGGGGTGAAAATTATGGTTGGACCCACGGAACCAAGCTGGCATTTTAAGGATAAGAAATTCCTGGTCCGTGTTTTTCCGTCAATACTCTTGTGTTTTATAAATTAATTTAATGCTTTCATTTTTTTTGGCATAAGGCCAGTGTTGACGAATTAAATGTGTATAATGGAGAAGTCACAGTTGGAAAACTTTTTTAAAAATACATATTTTAATTTTACCTGACACAATATTTATACGGTAGTGTGACATTTTGATGCATTCATATAATAATGTATTATAATAAGATATAGAACATTAGCATATCATTTCAAACATCTATCAGTTTTCCATATTTAGATTATCCAAAATCTTTCCTGCTATTTTGAAATATACGGTAACTTCTTGTCAACCTGAATTCTCCTACTGTCCCATTGAATGCTGGACTTTCTCCCTCCTGTCCAACGTCACCTAGCATTTATTCCCTCCCTTCTCTCCATCCTTGCCACCCACAGTCATAACTGTAAGAGGATTTCAAAATACATCATTTCAGCCTAGATTGAAATTAGCCATTGAGGTAGTTTCCACAGACTTCATGGTGGTTTGAATGACAATGACCCCAATAGACTCATATATTCGAGTGCTTAGTAATCAGGGAGTAGAAGTGTTTGAAAAAAGTTAGAAGGATTAGGAGTATGAACTTGCTGGAGTAGGCGTGTCTTTGTTGGAGGAAGTGTATAACAGGGTGGACTTTGATTTTTTTTTTGTTTTTATTTTTGTCTTGGATATTTTCTTTATTTACATTTCAAATGCTTTCCCCTTTCCAGGTCTACCCTCCCGAAAAACCCCTATCCCCTCCCTCCCCCGCCTCTGTGAGTGTGCTCCCCCAACCACCCGCGCCTGTCTTCCCTCCCTGGCATTCCCCTGCACTGGGGCATAGAACACCCTCAGGCCCAAGGGCTGCTCCCTCCCACTGATGTCCAACAAGGCCATCCTCTGCCACTTATGTGGCTGAAGCCATGAGTCCCTCCATGTATGCTATTTGGTTGGTGGTCCAGTCCCCTGGGAGTTCTGGGGGTGGGGTCTGGCTGGTTGATACTGTTGCTACCCTCATGGGGCTGCAAACCCCCTCAGCTCCTTCAGTCCCTTCTACAACTCCTCGATCGGGACTCCACACTCAGGACAATGGTTGACTGTGAGCATCCACTTCTGTATTTGTCAGGCTCTGGCAGAGCCTCCCAGGTGACAGCTATAACAGGATCCTGTCAGCAAGCACTTCTTAGCATCCACAATAGTGTCTGGGTTTGGTGACTGCATATGGGATGAATCCCCATGTGGGACAGTCTCTAGATGGCCTTTCCTTCAGTCTCTGCTCCACATTTTGTCTCCATATTTCCTGTGAGTATTTTGTTTCCCCTTCTAAGAAGTGTTGGTCTTCCTTCTTCTTGGGCTTTATATGGTCTGTGAATTGTATCTGGGTTATTCCAAACTTTTGGACTAATATCCACTTATCAGTGAGTGTTCTTTTGTGACTGAGGTACCTCACTCAGGATGATATTTTCAAGTTCCATCCCTTTTCCTGAGAGTTTCATGAAGTCATTGTTTTTAATAGCTGAGTAGTACTCCATTGTGTAAATGAACCACATTTTCTGTATCCATTCCTCTGTTGAGGCACAACTGAGTTGTCTTCAGCTTCTGGCTATTATAAATAAGACTGCTGCTATGTTTTGTGGTTTTGATGATTTAAAAGGCTAGTCTCTCTCTCTCTCTCTCTCTCTCTCTCTCTCTCTCTCTCTCTCTCTCTCTCTCTCTCTCTCTCTCTCCTGGTTTCTGATAGAAACCAACCTTATTGAAGTACTTTGAGGATATTAGACATATATATGACTGGAACCATCAGTGGAGTATGTGGCCATTTCTTCCTTATGGAATACTTGGCAGTATCTGTAGATATGTTTGATTGTCACAACTTAGGGTGCAGGTGTCAGTGTGACCTAATGAATAGAGACTAGCAATTTTGCTAAATATTCTAAATAGGACATAGACTAATTTGGTTGTCAATGCTGACAGTTATATAGTTCTGAAGTTCTGTGATAAAGCGAATGTAGGGATACTCATGTTAAGACATTAGGCCCAAATATGGAGATATTTACTGGATATAATAGAGTTGAAAAATGAAAAGGCTATCTGACTCGCAGATCTGAGCTGGGTTAACTGAAGGGAGGAATGGTAAGTGGACAAGAACACTCTCAGGAAGGCTGGTTCTAGTGCTAATAGGTGCTAGAGTTTGGAAGTTCACCCATAGTCATGTGAGTTAAAGGCCAGGTCACCAGAGAATGGTGCTGATGATAAGGTTGGAACCTTTGGGAGGTGGGGCTTACAGGAAGGAAGTTAGGTCATTGGGGGATCATTGTACCACTGAAAGGGATCTTAGGGCTGGAGCATTTCCCCCTCTCTCTTTGTTCTTGGTCACCCGGAAGTGATCAGGTTTTCTCCTTATAAACTTCTAGCAGGATGAAGTCTTTCATTCTCATAAATCCCATGTCTCAGGTGTTTTGCCATGTTGGGAAATATGGTCAATGAATCTTTGGCATTAGCCAATGGAGCTAACACAAAATTGAATGGCAAATTTGGCTAGGCAATGTATTAAGTCTAGAGAAGAGAAATCCAGGTCCATAGCTTCCAGCAGCAAAATGTCAGCAAAGACACGATATATAGATGACAAAGGGATGGTTTGGGAAGGTAAAAGGCTGGAAAGTCTCATGAGAAAAGGAATATTACAAAGTAGGATGTGGACCAACGGTTCTTACCCCACTCATACATGGCGGTCACTCAGAGGACAGGAAGAAGTCTGGCTGCCTTAGCCTCATCATGAATTCATTGTATTCAGTTGGGCAGGTGGGGTGCAGACTTCTAACATGTGCATAAACATTTCCAAGTGTTTCTCACGAGCAGCAGCATTTAAGGACACTCCAGCGTGGATCAACAAAGTCTAGGATGAAGAGACAGGTGATCGAAATAGGCTTTCTAACCTAGAGGCTTTTTTGTGGTCTAGAAGTGTGGTGAATTTTGTTAGGAGTTACACAGCCGAGAGGCTGAGGCTGGGCTTCACAGGAGATTTCTCAGCTTAATTTCTGAAGATAAGAAGAACTATAGGAACCAAGAAGGTTACATTTTCCTGTGATAAATGCTTTGGAGTGAAACTTTCAAAGTCTCCAAGTTAAACTACCAAAGTACTACTTGAAAATTAAAATATGTTAATCAGAAAATTAAAATATGACCTGTTATTTAAAATATGTATGTCCGTGTGTATATGATTGCATGTGGATGCATGTGTGAACTTGTGTGTGTGTGTGTGTGTGTGTGTGTAGAGACCAGATACCAACTTTGGATATTATTCTTTAGGAGATGGTCACTTTCTTTGAGACAAGGTCTTTCACTAACCTGGAGCTCAAGGATTAGGTTAGGCTGGCTGGCCAATGAGCCCCAGAAATCTACCTGTGTCTGCCTCGTCATCACTGGGTGTAGGCGTCCCTGGCACCATGCTTGGGTTTTTATGCGGGTACTGAGACAGAGCTCAGGGCCTCATGCTCCAATGGCAAGCACTCTACTGGCTGATCTATTGCCTCAGAGACAGATATATATTTAAAGAGAACAATATTATAAAAAAAGAAAGAAATGCGAAGCCAGCAAACTAAGGATGCCTCCCACAGGACAACACCTCACTTTGCTTTGTTAATAGGTAGCGGGTTAAGGGAGCCTGCTTTCCTACCTGGGATCTCAGTAGACAATGGATCTGCTTGTCTCCCAGTCTTCTGCTTTCATGACCACTCCTTAGCTGCAGTTTCCAGATCTGAGTGAGCATTCTTTTGTAACAGGAAGGCAACACCGGTGAAAGCGATGCCTGTCTGTAGATTCCTGGGACACTTTCAAAGGGAGTGGGAGAGCGACTGGCGCTGAGAATCTGTTCTGATTTCATTTGTCTCCGACAGGGCCTCATGACAATTTAATATTCTTTATTATTATTTTACATGCGACTTCCTTCCCAGCTTATGATTCCTGTCAGGACTGTGTATTATTACCCATTAGTCATTTTTCTTTGCTTGGCCCATAATGCTTCAAAGGAGGACTGGTGTGTTTCAGTAATTTTGCTTACAATTTGATTTGTGTTCTCTAGAATCCCAATTTAGTTCCATCAGCACATTTCTCCACACAGCAGCTGGGCCCTGGATGGGAACATTTGCATACCTTAGCAGCTGAGAGCTAAACCCCAGGAACCCAGAATCTGGCCAGATATTTCCCAGAGCATCACTTGACTTTTTGAAATAAATTCTGTCTTCCAATTTGTAACTATCTGTCTCAGTGACACTACTCTTATGCACACTTTAAAAAAATGCTCTCCAGGTAATTTGGGAGCTAATGAGCTTTTATAAAAATCCTTGTTGTACAATCAGAGAACATGAGTGTCCTATCTGAGTGTCAGGTAAAAATGTTGCTCCTTCTCATCGCAAATATCTTTATTATTAGAGAAACAGCAAGGGGATCAGATGCTTAATTAGTCAGTGATTGCCTTGAAGGCAGGTAATCCATTAATCTGCAAGCATCCTTGTGAATGAGCCCTTGAGCAGACTCTCCAACCATCTGCCATTACCCAGCCATGACATAAGGGCCTGTGTCAGGCTCCTGGAAAACTCCAGTTCCTTTTCTTTATTTTCTTTGCTTACATCGAAAGCCTTGAACCTAGTCTTGGTTTACGTGGTATGCTGACATAAACGTCCTTTCCCAGAAGACCCTCATTGTAATTCTTGGACTCTAGGATTGTGAAGAAAAATATCTTTGTGGATGATGATCAATTTAAGGATTTTACAATGAGATTATTTGGTGTTGTCCAGGTGTCTTAGTTTCTCTTTCTGCTGCTGTGATAAAATATGTGAGCACAAGCAGCAACGACAACAACAACAACATCATCGTCGTCATCAACATCAACAACAAAAGAGATAGGGTTTAACTCAGTTCATCATGGCACGGGAGTCAAGTGGGTAGGCTCTTGAAGCAGTAACTCATGTTACATCCGCAATCAGAAAACAGAGGAGTGAATGGATGCTTGCTAGTATGCAGCTTGTGGTCTCCATTTTATATAATCCAGCATCTCCTGCCCAAGAACCGTTCCACCCACAACCAAGATGAGTCATCTCATATCAATTAAGGTCATCTAGAAAATATCCCACTGCATTCTCCAAAGGCAGATCCTAATCTAGAGCATCTCCCACAGGTGTGCTCAGAGGCCTGGCTCATCTGGGATTCTAGATTCCCCCAAGTTGGTAATGAACACAAACCAGCACATCAGGATGAGCGTTAAGCACCTTTACTAATGTACTTTCAGGGGAGGTCGGAGACTTGAAAAGAGACAGAAGAAGAAGGCCACTCACATTCTATCATGTTGGAACACATGTTTTCAGGACATGTATCCCTTGTCCAAAAACAGCAGAGACCGGATATGTAAGATTTGGAATGTCATCATAGTTACAGAATGAGAAATGTTGGCAGTAGGACAGCATGAAATGTGCTTATGTTCCATATAAGCCTTCTACATATCATCTAAAACAATTTTATTCAATATTTTATGTGTACCTGCATTCGAATACTCAAGGAGCAGAGAAAAAAACTGTCTCTTGAGTCTTTTGAGGTCAGGTGTGGAATTTTCCGTCTGTGGTAGCATGTTGACATTAAAGTAGTTTTGGGTTGTGGGTTAGAGATGCTTATCTTCTTATACAGATATAATTTTATGTTTGTAAAATAAACCCTTGATGGTGAGAATGCTGATGGCCAATTCCATGTTTCTCTGAAATTACAACCTGAGAGTTGAATGGAGAGATATGAATCCCTATAAATCACAGATTTTGTTTTCATTTTCTCTCCTTCAGAATTCTATATTGTACATACTGAGAGTGAAACTTCTCTGTCCCTAATTTACTTGCTTTCTTATCTAGAGAAACCACTTAGTTTTCTTGTCCAACTAGTTCAATGCAAGTGGCATGTGATTAAATAATATGCTGAAGTTCAGGACATACAAGTGTGTCTTATGTAACCATATTTTTAAACACATGTCAACAGAATTTTGTTAGTTGAAACTGCAATGACTAGAGATAGATTTTTTTCCCCTGGCCAGATGTTCTTATCCATGCGTGGGGTATTTTTTCATTAGCTGGTAAAACATATATTGACTTATTTAAGAAAACAAGAAGAACTAGGTAGATAGATTAAACCAAAAGTTTAAATGTACTAAAAATAGTTGTGTTGTGGAAACAAGATGGAAAAAGGAGAATAGAACTTTTTAGAGCTAAAGTAGAAACTTAGTGGTAGAATTCATCTAGCATATATAAGGTCTTGGGGGTTGCCACACACACACACACACACACACACACACACACACTTCATTGAAACTGGAATAAAACTTTATTTGTCAGAGATAGAAAAGGGTACCTACTGTATGTTTAGAGGATAAGGAACTGTGTGAAGGAGAGATTTAGTAGTGAAGAATATAAAATGTTTTATGGCGTGTGTGTGTGTGTGTGTGTGTGTGTGTGTATGTGTGTGTGTGGTGTAAACAGCCTTGAGCATCTCACAGTCTTGTATCCCTGCAGTGTCCCTGCCTTTGTCCATGCCATGAGCCCCTGTAGCTCAGTTCTGACTTTGTCATTTCTTTCTCCACGTTGTCCTGCCCAGGCCTCAGTTTGTCAGTATCTCAGCTATCTCAGAATCAGGCTGTTGGAGCCATGATTCTCATGTGGTTGCTAGCCAGAAATGGTACACGATACAGCCTGAAAATGTAGGATCCTTAGCTTTGAATCCTGACATCAAAGCTTATTAAATCTGTGACCCTGGCAAGCCAAATATCTTCTTTGTGCTTCTCACTATAAAATGGAGGTACTTCAAGGTTCTGGTTTGAGCACTCAATATGATATCAAATATAGCTATATCTACAAGTGATTTGTCAGTGGTGAATGTCTGATCCCCCTTTTCTCTACATTTCAATAGCAGTCATCGAATCACCTTCTCCTGGGGATAATATATATTTTAAGCATGTCATGGTGGTTTTAATTTAAAAAATTAAAAGTGATAAAAAATGAGGAGAATAATGAAAGACGTTGAACACATTCTTGTGTGTGTATGTGCATTTCTGTGCCTGTGTGTGTATTGGTGTGTGCATGTATGTGTGCACATGTGTGTGTACATATATATACATATGCATTTGGAATCTTTTCTTTCCCTTCTTTCTTTCCCCACATTTTCTCAGGAGAGATAAGACACACAAACTGAACAGAAGTGGAGCAAGTTGACTTCCAGACTGTCCTAACCTGGGCAGAGGCTGTTGAGGTTAGTACAGATTTGGCTGTTGGTAAAACATTGTCAACAGAGACCAAGACACGTTTGAGTTTTATTTTGGCAGTGAATTTTGGTACCCTACATTTGAGAGTACTCTATACTCTTTTTCATTTCTGCATCTAGAGAATCCATTCATCATGCTGTGTGTGGCAGTCAACCAGACCATGGGAAGTAAAGCCCTTTGCATGGATTGCTTCTCAGGAGGACTTTAGTCAGGAGTGGGTTGTCACATTTGGCAGAATGAGGAGGGACAGAGGGGCTTCCAGCATTTTCTTCTCAGTGCTGTGTAGAGTCCTTTCCCTGATTTGCCTTGGGAGTGGAGGCTTTGCAAACATAAACTACTCACGTAATTAATTTGACTTGCATAGGATTAACAGAAGTAGCTGCAGACTGTCAGACTCAGTCGTTCTCTCCACCCAAATCTAAAATCAGGTTTCTTCTGATAACGATTGGCAGCATCCCACAGGGTAAAGATAGTTCAGTAGTAAGATAGCTGGCTGTGGAAGAGTAAATCATCATGGCTTCTGAACCGTTTGGCTGGGACTGTGTGGAAGAGCAAGTGATGTCCCTGGTGACTCACTTCTGCTTTGCTAGTCGCTCTTGTGGGGACTCAGGTTTGCCAAACGCTCCCCCCACCTCTTCAGGAAAGTTGTGCCTCGTCCTGCGTTGGCATCTGCCCACACAGGTGTGTTCATCTAACAACGTCTGGTAGAAAACAAGAACTGGTCCTTTGTGATAGGACTGAACCCACCTCAGCCAGCCGATCATCCTCAAAACCACAAGCTGCCATTTCTGAAGTGGCAGTTGTGATTTTTGTTTCTTTTGTGAAGTGAATAATCTTATTCTGGAAAGCAAAACTGCTACTGGGGCACTTCAATGGAAGTTGTCTTATGCAATTGTTTAAAAAAATAATAGAAATGATAAAGATTAGAAGAAAGATTAAAGGCATGGATAAAAGATAAAGCAGACTAAAGAAAGTAGATGTAGCTAGATTAATTTATTTAAAAATAGGTTTGGGGCAAAAGAACTTCTTGAGAGAAAACATGTTTGACAAACAGTGTCAGTATGACAATTCTAAATTCGGATACCCCTAATCATACAGCTTTGACATACACAAAGCAAAATTATAAAATTGTAAAGTGAAATAAATAAATCACAGTTGAAGATTTTAACCTACTTGTCTTCATAATAACCAAATTAATAAAGACAAAGTCTGGGTAACATACCCACAGATTTGATTAAATGATCACATATAGAATACATAGTAACTGTAGGGAACATTTCTTTTTTAGAATGCATGCTTGCAATTCTGGCACTAAACTGAGGCTGGAGAGTGGAGAATTATAGGCCTGACTTGACCTTGCCTCAAGAAAGAAAGAAAGAAAGAGGGCGTACCAAACAAGCAAGCAAAAAAAAACAAAAAACAAAAACAAAAACAAAACAAAACAAAACAAAAAAACAAAAAAAACCGAGAAGACAACAAATGCTAAAACTAACAAACAAGAAAACACAAAATGAAGCAAGATTTCACAACAACCAAACAAATATTGAAATAATTTTGTCTTGGCCTGGACTTGGGGCCTTCTCTGGAGTGTGGGTGCTAGGCATCAGGAGACATCTGATTTCCCCTTTGGCAGTTAGTATGGATTTGAGCCAGCTTCTTGTTTGGGAGTTGGACCCTTTTCCCTCTCAGTGTGGTACTCCATCTAGCTTGAACCCACGTAGGTTGCTGCGTGTTGCCACAGTCTCTGTAAGTTCATGTGTGTGTCTGTCCTGTTGTGTCTGGAAGACGCTGCTTCCCTGGAGTCACCCACCACCTCTGGCTCTTACCAGCTTTCCTTTCTGCTTTTGTGTACATTTAATTTTTTGCGTGAGAGAGGGAGGGAGGGAGAGAGGTGGTGGGAGAGGCGGTAAAGTTGGTGGGTAGGGAGGTGGGGAAGGAGTTCTGGGAGGAAATGGGAAAGGGGAAAACATGATTAAGATATGTATATTGTATAAAATAGATGTGTCTCAGATCATAACGGAAGTCCTGCAATTTTAAAGGTATTAAAATAATATAGAGGCCATCACATATTCAGTTAAGATATAAATCATTAACAATGATAATCAGAAAAGCTAAATCACGTAAGACTAAGAAAGAAAAATTTAAATAACCGTGACTTACAGAAGAAATAGCAGAAATAAGAGAATATCTAGATGCATATGCAAGAAAAGATTCTGCAGACTACTGTGTGGGACGGGAACAAAGCCATACACTGAGGAAATTTGCAAGCTTACCTCATATATTTAATAAAATGTTGTGTTAACACATTTAAGCAATCCTTAGGAGGATGTAACTCTCTAAAACTCCCTCAAGATGAGGTTAGCCCATTACGAAGGACACCGTGGATCTGTGCAACTTCACTAGATGCCTTATTCAATACCGTACACATGCCAAGGATAGAAAAAGAGGGATGATGGCCGACGTAGGTCAGTAATTCACATGAAAAAGAAAATATAGAAAGAGTCGCAAAGATTGGACATCTTTACAAAAGATAGCACCCCAAACCCAAAGGAAATATCCTCAAGCTCTGCCCCCTGCTCACTCCCACCCCAAGAGCCTGGATAGAGTAAATGCGATGTTTTGAATGAGAGATGTCCTCTACGCTCAGGAGTTTGAATACCTGGTCCCCCATTGGCTGCTGTGTCTGAGGGGGTTTAGGAGGCTGGTGGCTGTGCTGACTACATTAGTGGAGGTGGCTCTGTGGCTCTGTGGCTCTGTGGCTGTGTGAAGCTCTGCAGCCTCCGCCTACTGCCTGCTCCTTCTCTGTGTGCTTTTGAGGCTGATCTCCCAGCTTCTTGTGCTGGCCGCTGTATTATTGCTCTGGAATTGCAAGCCAAAAACGCTCCTTCTTCCCAAGACTGCTTTTGTTTATCGAGTTTCATCATAGCAACAGAAAGGGAACTAACATATTGTATATCAATTCTTTTTATTGTTTTGTTTAATGACTACCATTGTCTTACCTTGTCAGTAGGCATAAGCCCAGAAGCCAAAAGAGAGGCTGTCTCCTGGTGGGTCCTTAATGCATATTTATGTATGCCTATAAATATATATGCAAAGTTCAAAAATTAAGAAGAGAAGCAATTAATGATAAAGTTCTAAATCTCTAATACACAAAATGTGACAAAGTACAGAAAAGTGTCTCAGAGTAGGTGGGTGTGACTGGGACGCCAGAATGAAAGCACTTGCCAGTATCATCTTGACATCTCTGATTGGTAGAAGCTGAGCTTTTCACCAAGAGTGGCTCAAACTTTAGGAGAACCCATACAGGAAGTCAGAGTTGACGCTGCCAGAGTTGGGTTCTTCAGCCTTTCCTTCTTGCACAGGCTCTGCCTCAGCTTTTGGAAACTTCCTCATCCTTAAAGCAAAATGTCTGCCACAGTGCTAAACATCAAAAACTGAACTTCTCGGCGGGAGTTAAGTAGTGGGAGAAGCTTATCCTGGGCTCGCACTGGCTAGTACCTGACTGACTGTGCCCAAATCTGAAGCTAATTACAGGGAAGTGCAGTGAGACCCGCCTCATCTGGACTGCCTTACAGCTGGGCTTACTGCTGGGGCGTTAGCAAGGGGTCAGGTGTCATGCATGTACACAGAGGGTAATGTCTGTTGCAGACACAACTCCTAGTGTATTTACACCTGGTGTGCCACAAGATTCAAGGGAAGAGATGCTCAAGGAATCAGTTGTAGTTCAGCAATCATTCATAAAGCATAGGACCAAGGATCAGGGACCAAATGTGATAAGAGATTTGAGGGCAGAGAGAATATTGATGCCAGTTGTAAGGTTGGTTTTCTGTGGAGTAGGGGAGGAGATTAGGGCCAGCAGGGTTGGGTATGGTGAGTGTTGTGGTCTGAAAGTAAAATGTCCCTCATAGGCTCATATATTAAACACTTGGTCCTTAAATAATGGCTGTTTTGGGAGGCTATGAAACTTTTTTTTTTTAAATTTTTATTTATTTATTTACATCCCCAGTGAAATCTGCCTGCCTCTGCCTCCCAAGTGCTGGGATTACAGGCTTGTGTCACCACACCTGGCTCTCTGCTCCAACTTTAAGGAAGGCCCAAGTGACAGATGCTTGAATCCCACTTAGAAGGGGGAACAAAATAGTCATGGGATGCAGAGGGAGGGAGGGACCTGGATGGTTGATCATCGGGGAGCTAGGGGATAAGGTGGGTGGTCAGGATCAGGCATGGGGAGAGACAGGAGAATAAAGGGACATATGCAGCTGTCAGGGGTGGGGGATGGGGTGATTCTCTAAGAAGTCCCAAAGTCCTCGGGTGAAGGAGGCTCTCAGGAGTCAATGCAGGTGATCGTAGCAGAAAGTCCCAACAGTTGGGATATGGAACATGAATGGACCACATCCAGTAGCCAGATAGGACCACCAGTGGAGCAACTGGGGACACCAACCCATCTACAAAACTTTTGACTAAAAATTGGTCCTGTCTAAAAGAAACACAGGCACAAAGAGGGAGCTATAAAACCTTTTAATAGGTGAATCCAGCAGAAAGGGTTGGGGAACATGAAGAGGGGTTTGGAAGGCATAGCCCAGCCTCATCTCTGGTCTAGTTTCTGCATTAGTGAAATGTGGAGATCTGACACGCAATCCCACTCACTGTCCAGAGTCTCCACGAAGTCCCCTGAAATCAGGAGCCAAAACAAGGTCTGCTGACCTTAAGCTGCTGTTGTCAGGATTGTGGAAACCAGAAGAAAAGTTACAGAGGTAAAGGTGAATCAAGGAGAGGGGATGCAGGCAGACAAAAAGCTGGTATCTTGGAAAGGATTTGGTAGGTGAGACGTGGTGAAGTTGAGCTTTTACTGAGAAACCTGCCCGTCCTCACTCCCCAGACAGGACAGTGCTTGCTGCAGCGTCCTCTGCTCCTGTGTTTGAGCATTATATCATGATTCCAATAATTACCTTATCCGATATTAAACTTATTGTGAGTTTCTCAAATTATCTTTTAGTTATTGTTCTTTGACACATCTTAACTTCAACACGCTCTACATGAGATGTGGCAGTGAGAACTATAAACAGCGTTTTATTTGGTGGATATAATACTGACAGTCCATGATGTCACTGAATTTAAAAAATTACTCTTTTCTCTCCTCCGAAAACTGGGCACCTCACTTCCAGAAGATCCTGCTATACCACTCCTGGGCATATACCCAGAGGATTCCCCACCATGTAATAAGGATACATGCTCTACTATGTTCATAGCAGCCCTATTTATAATTGCCAGGTGCTGGAAAGAACCCAGGTATCCCTCAACAGAAAAGTGGATGCAAAAAATGTGGTATATCTACACAATGGAGTACTATTCAGCCATTAGAAACAATGAATTCATGAAATTCTTAGGCAAATGGATGGAGCTAGAGAACATCATACTAAGTGAGGTAACCCAGACTCAAAAGGTGAATCATGGTATGCACTCACTAATAAGTGGATATTAACCTAGAAAACTGGAATACCCAGGACATAATCCACACATCAAATGAGGTACAAGAAGAAAGGAGGAGTGGCCCCTGGTTCTGGAAAGACTCAGTGAAGCAGTATTCGGCAAAATCAGAACGGGGAAGTGGTAAGGGGTGGGTGGGAGGACAGGGGAAGAGAAGGGGGCTTACGGGACTTTCGGGGAGTGGGGGGCTAGAAAAGGGGAAATCATTTGAAATGTAAATAAATTATATCGAATAATAAAAAAAAACTACCACCCCCCCCCCAAAAAAAGAAAAGGAAGTATCAATAACAAGCTGTGAAAAAAAATTACTCTTTTCTCATTGTAAAATAATACTTATGTACCTAACACACACACACACACACAAGATTTAGAAGGAAAAGTAGGAATGATCTCTTGATCCACAGAGATTGCTGGAGATAACATATTGGTATTATTTCTTTTAGCTTGTTCCCCATTCACAGATTTATTCTGCATAATGAGATACAATTCCATGAATAGGCCATTCAACATTCTTGAATTGCTAAACTTCATTGCATCCCTAATCTTTTGCTGTGATTTGTTCTTGCCTGGGCTTATTAACTTGAGCTAGGTTTATAATGGTGGGGTGGACAGGGCAAAGACAATAGAAAATGTTTTTGGTTGAGCTGGACTTTGGCTAAACATGGGTGTTCTGGTCATGTGTGGGTCTGCCAGGCTTAGTTGTATAACTTTCAGTAAGTAACTGACCGACCACGTTTTAGTGTTCTAATTTATAAAATATGTATCAGAGTATCTACTTTATAGGGCTGTGAAATGATTAAATAAATCACTCTTATTGAGGTTATTATTGCTGTAGTGAATTATCATAAACAAAAGCAAGCTGGAGAGAAAAGGATTTATCTGGCTTACATATCCCCAGTCTCCAAGTCACAGTCCTTAGGGAAAAGCCAAGGCAGAAACTCAAACAGGGCAATAATATGGAGGTAGGAGGTAAGCAGAAGCCGTGGAAGACTTCTCCATGAAGCCCTCCATGAGCTGCCTTGCTTCTTATGGCTTGATAAGCTTGTTTACCTAGGACCACAAGCTCAGGGTGGCACCAATCACAGTGGACCAGGCCTTCCAGCATTTATCACTGATAAAATGCCCTACAGGCACGTCTACAACCCAATTTCATGGAGGCATTTCTAGACTGAGGCTTCCTCCTCTTGGATCACTATAGCTCGGGTCACGTTGACATAAAACTAGCTAGCACATTCATGTAGGTCTCTCAGCATAGTGTCTAATTTAATAAATGTGAACAACTTCCAAGAATGATGTATCAAATTATAAAGGCAAGTTCTATTTAATTTTGAATCTAGTATCTGTAAGATCTAGTAAAATCCTCCACATTTTAAAAATTTTAGTTATTTTTTTTGAATAACAAAAATTTTGTTTAAGCTGACCAACACAAATTACATATATTTATTATATACAACATGAGTTTTTGAAATACCTGTGGTGGTGGGATGGCTACATTAACCAAATTACTATGTGCATTATCTGAGACACTTAGTTTGAGTGAGAACACTTAAAATATACTTTCTAAGTGATTTGAAGTCTATAATAGGTATATTAGAATTAGCTATGTCACCATGCTGTAAATAGATCTTGAGTTTATTTTTTCATCTTAAAACTTTTAATTCATCATCATCATCACCACAGACACTGTCATTATCATCATTGCCTCTGTGTGTGTGTGTGTGTGTGTGTGTGTGTGTGTGTGAGAGAGAGAGAGAGAGAGAGAGAGAGAGAGAGAGAGAGAGAGAGATTTGATATATATGTGAGTGTATAGGCTTCGAATGTGTGAAGACCAAAGCATAACTTCTGGGAGCCTGTTCTATCCTCTCACCATGGGGTCTAGAGCCAAAACTCATGACAGCAGGCTCATGTGGCAAGTGTTTTTACACATAGAACATTGTGTTTGCTCCCTTCCTCCAATCTAATAGCATTTTGTAACCTTTGACCGACATCTATCTCACCCTCAACCCTCAACGTCTCTGATAGCAACCTTTGTGAATTCAACTATTCTTAATCCTACATGTAAATGAGGTCACGTGGAATTCATCTTTTTGTAGCTGATTTATGTCAATTAACATGACGTCCTCCATCTTTGTTCATGTTGTAAAGGAGATTTCTTTCTGTTTCTTTCCTCCCAAGGTGAACAGTTTTCCAGTCTATCTAGACCACATGGTGGTTTTTCAGAAAATTGAAGGTGACTTCTGTATATGTTATCTGTGCTCAAGTTAGTCATTATATCTTAATATGTTTGAAATATGTAAAGAATCAACCGTTAGTGATGGTCTCTTAGTCTAAATATTTCAGGTATGAAGGTTACTTGTTGGTTACAAACCATTCTCTAGAAAGCCTTCATTTTCTCCTTCACTGGGCATCCCTAACTAGTGGACTCTGTGTAGAATCCCTTGTATTTGACGCAAACATTTGAAGTGATGTGACTGGTGTTGAAACATTTATTTCTCAAAAGGATTTCCCCACCTCTAGCCTGCTTTACTCTCTATTTGATATGAACCCACTAGAACCAAACAGAGCTGGAGGTTGGCTTTGAATAGAAGTGATATTTAGATCTATGGAATCTACAGTTCTCAAATGCAACCCCTTAGGATTTCTGTAATCTCCCAGCGCAGAGAATAGGCAATCTTGTAACTTTTCCTGAATGCCAAAGGATTTCTCAATAGCTAGTAAATTATCTAGAGCTCCAAGAGTGTCTGACATTTTAATGCTCTACCTCAAGCTCAGTTCTAGCTCAGGGATGATTTCTGGCTTATGGACTGGCCTTTTCTTTGCTTTATTTCTTTCTTTTTTGTGGCAACCATAGAAACTGGAGCTCTAATCTTATATGATACATATTTTTTTTTTTGATTTGAGAATAAACTTTGGAGGAGTGAACAGAGGAACTGAGCCAACTTAGTTTACCTCATCTACATTTTTATGTGGACAAACAGCTCCTATTAATTTTTTCAGTTACTATATTAGATGTTATTCTTTCAGATATGATATTATTTAAAAAACCTCAGAATTTAAATAATTAAAACACTTGCTTATTGTGTGACCTGTTCCAATAGCACTTCACATTTTATATGTCTGCAAAAATTTTTGCAGTAGCCTGCTAGAACTGGATTACATTAGCTCAACACAGACAACTGTTACATTTTTACACATCTTGTGAACTGGTTGGGTTCATGCTGGCAGCATGAATTATCCACAATGAGGAAATTTATGTCATGGAAATCAGTCAACACTATAAATCAGCTAATTTCTCCAGCTTCAACTCTTCCCCAAAGGTGGTCAGCAAGGATTTATCAGCAGACCCCTTCTTTTCAGACATTTCTAAATGGCACTAGAAAATTTAACCCACAAGACTAAAGTTCAACATACTATATTTGAGATAGAATAGAAGGTGAGGTACCAGGCATAGCTTATCCTACCAGCAGCTGTCTGTGAAATACTGTCATTTACTAAAACATAGTCATTTAAAACATGACAGACAAATTGAATGTGGGGAGAAAAGATACCCCAAATAGAAGGCACACATTATAGTAAATGTAGAAAAACAGACATATCAGAGATAAGAAAACAGAAAGCCGAAGGGGAAAAGAATCTTGACGAACGAAAGACAGGAAGAGACACTGCTAAATAACATTGACGCTAACATTCAATTTGAACCGTACCCATAGGTTGAAAAGGCATCAGTGTGAAGCAGTTCTTAAAATGGTCAGCATGTCAACTTGGTGAAGTAATGTCTTCCATCCAAGGTGACATTTCTTGCATGGAAAGTGGCAGCAAAAGCAACAGCAGCTGAAAAACTGCATGCCGTGCCCTTGGTGTTTTGGAACACACTCAGAAAAAGAGTATTATGGGATGGGGATCTTGTGATTTGGTCATCAAGCCAGGCCTTCTGTGGGTGAAAGAGCAAACGCTTGGACAACAACATAAACTGGAGTCAGCAGAGACAAAGTGGGATCTATGGAGACATGCACTAAAGCTCACTCCATTTCTAACCCAACAGTGAAAGAATTTGGCTGGTAAACAATACAATGACAGCTAAATGTTTCTCTTGTCTACAGTGATGTATTTCTCACTATGAGAAAGTTAAAAGGAAAGAATGTGATTCCTAATATTGTTGACCAAACAAGGCAATGAGAGCTGGAGCTTAGTCAGGCTTCCAGCATCTCTTTTCTTTTCTGGCTTTGATGGGGTCTTGGGATACCTGTCCTTGTAGCTGTCAATCAGGGAAACCATAGGCTTGGGTTTCCTAGTTTTTAATCCCATTTCCATCAATGGCTCTAGCCTGCTTTCCTTTGTGTTGTTTAGGTCAATAGCTTCCCACAGGCTAACACAGGGATAAAAGTTCTGAAGACTACCCAAAAGCATTGCTGCCCTTGAAGAAAGGATTTCTGGGCTTTGGACAGAGACCACTTTTCTTCTCTCCTCTACATTTCCATTCCTTACCTCAGCCCCATGGTTTCCTTCTCAGGGGCTTGTAGAATTTATCTAGAAAATCACCAATTCTCTGAGTAGTCATCTCACAAGGAAGTGTTGAATTTTGCATCTGTCTTGTATCTTAATTTCCAGGAAGGTCTTTCTCATGAAGCAAGGCCAGGATCAGTGTTCTGGTGATCTGGACATATCATGCAGTGTGGACATTTCATCTTCTAGGAAATAAAACAGCTTCTTCAAATTTCAGTATCTGGGTTGGACATGCCACAGTTGGAAGAGTGCTTGCCTAGCATGCACAAAACCAGGAATTGGAATCCCAGTACTACATAAACCAAGGGTAGTGGTGCACAGTGGGGGAAGACTGATCCAAAGTCCCAGGTCATCTCAGCTACATAGTGAATTCAAGGCCAGCCTAGGCTAGAGATCCCTTCTTTTAAAACAAAGGAACATATAGCTCTTTACTAGCAACTCTCTCTACAAGTATCTTCCTAAGGTCATATATCCATGGGATGATTCTGGTAAGACCATGTTCCATATCCTTCATCATCAACAGCACAATTTCCATGCTACACTGGCACTGCTCAACAAGCCGGAGAGAGTGTCTGTCCATGTCCATCAATCACTCTCTGGGGCCACAAAAACTTTCTGTGTGTGCACTGTCAGTCAGAATAGCATTTGCCTTAGTCATTGAGCACTTGAAGTGTGGCTAATACAATGGGAAGCCCAAGCATTCATTTAAAGTCCATTGAAATATAGACAGCCTCAGATGGGAAGTGGCCACTGCATTGCATGTGGCAACTCAATCTCCATAAAATCTGTGCATTCACAAGTGCTGTTGCCACAGTTTTGTTAGGCAATATTCCCCAAACTACGAGGGATCACCTTGGCCCTAATGTGATTATATAAAATCTGTCCTCAAATTAAGAGGGATTACTTTGGCCCTACTGTGATTATATAAAGTCTGTCTGAAATTTCATAGCACACCAAAGAACTAAATTTCAAAAGGGGTTAGAAAATTTGTGACATATTTTTTCCCTCCCAGAGTTGAGGACTGAACCCAGGACCTTGTGCTTGCTAGACAAATGCTCTACCACTGAGCTAAATGTCTAACCATTCTGTGGTGTAGCTGAATATCCCACAATAATTTTAACTATTCCTAATATCATCGCATCCTGAAACCATCAATTAGTATATCTGCATGCTCTTTAATGAAACAAGTGTACGAATAAAATAATAGGACTCTCTAAAACACCAGGAATTCTGTCAGTACCATATAATTGTACTTTATCAGTACTAAGATCAATAGCCACTCTTCATTTCTAGTCATCCTTAGACATTCTGATTATAACAGAGCTTGAAAGTCATCCCTAATGCGACAACATAAAGATGGAAGGAGCCCAGGTCACTGCTGTTGAAGGTTACAACTGCTTCTCTATGGGGGTGCACTGAGGCTTCCCTATGCTGGTCATCAGCTTGTGGCTTCTGCTTTTCTCTGAAAACAGCATTTTTCCTCTTCTGTAGACAGTGGAGTGTCATCCTGTACTCACAGATCCTTCTAAGGAAACCTTTCCCCCATCCTAGGAAACTGTCTCAGAGGACTGAACTTGGCCTCTATGACTCCCATCCCTAATTCCGGCTTTGTGCCCAAGGTCTGGACCAATAACATGGAATGATGAACGTTACCATCTCAATCGCCTTGCTTCATGTCCATAAAGCGTGTGGCTCTGCATTAAGGAGGACGCAAACTGTATGCATTGAAAGGTTGCCTGTGGGAAAGTCACAGAGAAGTGGTGTGTTTCTCGGAGTCATGAGGAAGTGAAGAGGCAGAGGATGAAAAGCAGGAGCTGTGACCAAACAGACAGAGAGGGAGAACAGAACAAATGGAGGAGGACTCACTCTGTGTCTGCTGGGGAGGGGGAGGGGCTAGAAATGAGTGGCAGAGCCATGCTGGTGAAGAGAAGTCCTGAGAGGACATGGACACTTGCTGCGGTGGGCCTCATTTGTAGGAGGGAATCTGAATGATGGTGAGACCGTGAGCTTGCTTCTGGCTTTCCATTTTGGGCAGGGGTGGGGTGGGGTGGGGGTGGGTGGGTGGGAGGGAGCCTGAATACTGACTAAAATGGACTCCACCTACTTCAGGTCCATGTCATCATTTTCAGAGAAGCAAGCCAATATTAACATACAGGATAATCTATTTATAAATATTCTAGTGTTTTACAATGTAACTACTGCATAATGTCACACACTACGTGTTGTATCTTGTTGTATCTCTGTCACCTGTCACTGACATGCAGGCATTTATTTTAAGGCATTGGTTTATGACATTTGTGAAGAATATAATGTTTGAAATTTGTAGGACTTGCACATTTAAATTCAGACAAGAGTTGATCTCTCTCTCTCTCTCTCTCTCTCTCTCTCTCTCTCTCTCTCTCTCTCTTCCTCCACACTTCTCTCTGACAGGATTTCATTCTGTAGTCCAGGTTGGCCGACTACACTCTACAGTCTATAGGATGCCTTCAAACTTATCCAACTTCTCCTGCCTCAGTTTCCTAGGCTCTGGAATTTCGGGAGTGCACCTCTGCAGTCAGCTCTTCATTGTCATTTGACCAAAAAACTGGTCATCATAGCCTAGCCAAGTTGACATATAAAATTAACTATAATGGAATCCTGACTAAATCATCCTATAGCTTATGGGAAATTTGTTCTCTGTAGTGAAGAGTATTCAGAATAAAGAAGGGGTGAGAGCCCAGAAAATTGACTTAAAGCTTGCATTTTCGCCAAGCATTTACATAATTTTGTCTTTTATCTATAGTTGTTGATTCATTTCTTTATTCAGGAATATGTTCTGGAAACCTCTCAGATGATAGGTGTGGCATTATTTTCCGGGAAACAGTAATTTAAGCATACAACAATATATTCAGTGTATTGGATTAAATATGGCTATTATAGAACATAAAATAACATATGCATTATATTTTAAATGTGACCTAATACATACAATATACCTTAATAAATTTAGAGAATATTTACACATAAATAAATCAAAATAAAATGTGGTAGAACATGGAATGAAGGCCCAGGGAAGACAACTATTGTGGGAACAGGCGAGCTTAGGGAAAGCATTTAGAAGGCACCACTATGAGATTTGAAGGAGAGAGCAGATGGGGTAAGGAGATGGTCAGGAAGGTGAGGCCAACAGGAGCCAAGTATAGAACATAGGAGGAAAAAGCCATCTTTCAGTCAGCCAGAAGTTCCCACTTACATTTCCTGTGGACAAGTGACTTGTATTTCTCCCCGTCTGTCCCTCCATCACTCTGTCCCTTCCTGCATCTTCCTTTTCTTTCTCTTTCTCTCTCCTTTTGTATCCCTCATCTTCACTACATTCACAGCCACTTATAAAAAGTTATGTATTCTATGTTCTTTATTATGATAATTAAAAAAATAACTTATCTTGATAGTCCAAAGTTACTTCTATCAGAGACCAAAACACCGAGTTATAGGTTTTAACAGGGGTATTTCCTATTCTTTCAAATCATTATCATTTGATGATGGTGTTTTCAATTGTTAACTTTTTTCCTTTCCTCTTTCTGAATAGATAATCAGGAACAGTTGTGACTAAGAGCAGGTAGGCAGAAGAAGAGCTGAAAGACGTCTCAAACCTGAGCCAGGCAGTGGATTCTGCCATTGAGCGTGTGTGTGTGTGTGTGTGTGTGTGTGTGTGTGTGTGGGAGGGGGGGGAGGGAACAGCTGCCTTAGACAGCTCCTGCTGGCAGCTGGCAATTAGAAAGGGGAAACCTTGGAGTTCATCTGAACAGAACCAGTGGGCCATCTGGAGGGCCGAAAGGTAAGGCTGAGAATTGTGATGAATATTGCAGAAGGAAGATGTGCGTATGAGCATGTGTGCAGTCGGCATGCAATGTCTTGGAGATATTTCGTGTCATGAATGAATATTAATACAGAACAGGAGGGACTAGTAACTTAAATAGTTATGAAAAACATTGATCTTTGAATTATGTATTAAAATTTAAAAGGAACAGTAATTATGTTTGAGATATGATTTAGCAGAAAGCCATTAGAAAAGATATGTGAAATATTTGTACACATATCTCAACAGTCTATGTGACATAAACATTTTCTATCTTCTATCTATCCATGTATCTATCCTCTATCTATCTATCTATCTATCTATCTATCTATCTATCTATCTATCTATCTATCATCTTATTTATCTACACCCTGGGATGATGTACAATGATGGGAATAGTAATAATTTACTTGACAATAACTGTATGGTAAAGAATAATTCAGAAGTTCATAAGATTTTAATAAGGTCTTTGCAGGATCATATTGGTTAGACTCCAAGAGTAGCATGACTTTTTAAATATAATGTTTCTTTTGCTCTCTGGAGCTACAATTTCCTTTGTGTGTATGTTTGCACTGTATGTGTTCAGTCCACATGTGTGCATATATGTTGATGTAGGCACACTCAGCCTCTAGCTCTTTAGGTACTATGTGTCTTGCTTTTTGAAAAAGGGTTACTTATCAGGTCTTTCAGCTTGCTGAGTGTTGTTGTAGGATGACTGGCTAGCAGACACCAGTGGTCTACTTGTCCCTACCTTCTCAGCACTGGGATTAGAAGCATGCACCAATATGTTTCAATTTGTGACAAAGGTTTAGGGGATCAAGCTCCAACGTTCTCAGGCTTATGTAGAAAGCACATTAAATTGCAACTATAATTTATCAGCAAGGCCAAAGTAATCATATTTCTACATCATAAAATGTATATAGCAGAGGAGTTCATTTATATCACAATAATTTGAAAAATATAAGGTCTCATAACAATATAAGGAATATGCCAATCATTTATCCATTTATTCGTGCCATGCACTATGAACCCCTCCCCCCAATTATGTTCATGAGCATTTGCTACTTGCTAAGTGCTTCGACAAACCTGAAGGAAGAGTCTCTGTTTCTTTGGTGTCTCTGAAAGACGTTAAAGACAACTAGAAGATTCTTGTAAGTTTTTGCATTACCACCTAGTGAGTGTGTGATTTCAAGTGTGTAGAGAATGGAAAGTGGGATTATCTTCTGGAGCTGAGACTCAGGGAGGCTTTGACAATCAAATGTAATCATTTGAAAATGTACAAAATGCGATTCAGCTATAACCCTCCTGAGGACTAGCAACAAGAGGTCAAAGGCAATTTAAATATCAAATGATGGAATATTCTCCAAATGAAGGACAGAGATAAAAAGTGAAAGAGAGGAGAGTTTAAGAATGCGGGAGAGATATTAGGAAAGTGACAAGAGATACATAGGAAAAATCAACTTTCCACATCACAAGTATCTTCAGGTTTTACCAAACGTGATAAGTTAATGTGTAAGGAAGTCTTGTTGGCCCTCTCCCTGCAAATTTGGGGTTAAAGTACAATAAAAAGAAAAAGAAAAAGAAAAGAAACCCTTCTGTGATCCTTATATTCAAATTCACAAATTTAAATTTTAATCCAATTCCAAGGTGCATTTATATCTCTAAAAATATTTTCAATATTTGAGGAATACTTGCATGTTCTATAAACACAACTTGAATTTGAAGGGAAACTCTGGGGTTACAAGGTGTTAGGTGTGGACAAGGACCAGGGAGGGCAGTCTGTGTGGTGGGGAGAGAGGGAAATAAAGGCAAGGGACAATTGTATACATGCATAAAAGTATCAACCAAACTTATTATCATACACACTGGCTGCTGGCTAAAATCAATGATAAAGAAGTGATTAAGTCCTAGAGATGCAAGGACAAAGATGGAGCAGAGACCGAAGAAATGGCCAACCAATAACTGTCCCAACTTGAGACCCAACACAGGGGCAAGAACAAATCCCTGATATTATTAATA
This sequence comes from Apodemus sylvaticus, assembly GCF_947179515.1. NCBI lineage: Eukaryota > Metazoa > Chordata > Mammalia > Rodentia > Muridae > Apodemus > Apodemus sylvaticus. The sequence goes on from NC_067479.1 coordinate 22,868,149, forward strand.
ATACTATGGTTGCAGACAAAAGCCTAGCATAAATGCTCTCTGAGAGGCTCTACCCAGCAGCTGATTGAAACAGATGCAGAGACCCACAACCAAACTTTGGATAGAGCTCAGGGACTCCTATGGAAGAGTTGAGGAAGTATTGAAGGCCCTGAAGGAGATAGGAAACCCATAGGAAGACCAACAGAGTCAACTAACCTGGACCCTAGTGGGGCTCCCAGAGACTGAACCACCAGCCAGAGTATACACTCGCCGCACCTATACCCCTGGCACATATGTAGCAGATGTGTAGCTCCGTCTTCATGAAGGTCCCCCAACAATTGGAGCAGGGGCTGTCCTTAAAGCTGTTGTCTGCCTGTGGATCCTGTTCCCTAACTGGGCTGCCTTGTCTGGCCTCAGTGGGAGAGGATGCACCTAGTTCTGCAGTGACAGATGTGCCAGGGTTGGGGGATACCTGGGGGAGGGTTCACCCAGGAGGAAGAAGGGGACGGGAGAGAGACTTATGAGAAGGGAGAGGGAGAAAAGCCAGCAATCAGGATATAAAGTGAGTAAATAAATAAATGAATGGGGGTGGAGGAAGACAGTCCTAGAGGTGGGGATATGTGAGTGGGGAAAAAAAGAAGTTTGGAAACACCTAGAAAATAAAATTCTATTCAGCGTTGATAGAAGAAACAAAATACCCTCCTCCAGCCTGCTTCTAAACTTTATTCTGAGCCTGTCTTTTCAGTGGATTTTGTCAAAAAAGTCTTGGCTTTGGACTTAGAGAAAGGGCATCTGCTGTTGCAGAAGAGGGGTTTATGCCTGTGTGACAAGATTTCTAGCTGTGCATGGGAACACATACTCTGGCTAAGACCTGACATCCACGCTTCATGTTCTAAGGGATGATTCCTGCCAGCTGATATATTCACCTCAATGGTTTTGTGGGAGGGAAATGCTCCATTGACACAGGGACACAGCAAAGAGGAAAATAGCAAAGGTTGACCAAGATTTGTGTCTCCAAAGCAAACGTGCAAACTTTTATTTTTTCCCCATTATCTCATTTATTTTTTATTGGATATTTTATGTATTTACATTTCAAATGTTATCTCCTTTCTAGTTTCCCCTCTGGAACCCCTTTATCCCATCCCCCACCCCTGCTTCTATGAAGATGCTCCCCCTGCCCCCACCCTCTCCTACCTCACTGCCCTGGCATTCCCCTACACTGGGGCATCTAGCTTTCATAAGGACAAGGGCCTCCTCTTTTCCTATTGATGCCAGACAATGCCATCCTCTGCTACATATGCAACTGGAACCATGGGTCGCTCCATGTGTACTCCTTTGTTGGTTGCTTAGTCCCTGGGAGCTCTGGTGGGTCTGCTTGGTTGATATTGTTGTTCTTCCTATGGGGTTGCAAACCCCTTCAACTCCTTCCGTCCTTTCTCTAACTTCTCCATTGGGGAGCCCATGCTCAGTCCAAAGGTTGGCTGTGAGCATCTGCCTCTGTATTTGTCAGGCTCTGGCAGAGCCTTTCAGGAGACAGCTATAACAGGCTCCTGTCAGCAAGCACTTCTTGGCATCTGCAATAGTGTCTGGGTTTGGTTTCTGTATATGGGATGGATGCCCAGGTGGGGCAGTCTCTAGATGGCTTTCCCTTCAGTCTCTGCTCCACACTTTGTCCCCATATTTCCTTTAGAAAGGAACCATTCTGGGTTATAAATTTGGAGATGAGTGGGTGGCCCCATCCCCCAACTGGGGACTTTGCCCAACCTCTGAATATGGTCTTTACAGGTTCTCCCTCTCCTTTGTGGGACATTTCAGCTAATCTTACCCCTGTTGGGTCCTGGGAGCCTCTTGCTTTCCTGGCATCTGGGACTGGTTGGTGGCTAACCGCAGTTCCCCATTGCTACACATCTCTGTTCAAATTCCTGGCTATATCATCCCTGTCTCCTCCCATACCTGATCCTGCTGGCCTTTCTTTCCCCCCTCCCCCTTCTCTCTTCCTCCTAAATCCCTCCCACCCAGTTGTAATCCCCTCCCAGTCTGCTCTCTGACTGTTCCTCATCCCATACCAACCCCCTCCAGCTCCAAGAGGATGTCACTCCCCCTCCCCACCAGACCTCCCTACTCCCTGTTGAGTCCTACTCAACTCTCTCTCTCTCTCTCTCTCTCTCTCTCTCTCTCTCTCTCTCTCTCTCTCTCTCTCTGGCTAGGTGCATCCTCAGCATCTGACTGAGGTAGCCTCACTGAGGCTAGTCCTCTGCAGTATATATGTCTGGGGCCTCATATCAGCTGGTGTATGTATGCTGCCTGGTTGGTGGCTTGGTGTCTGAGAGATCTCAGATCCAGGCTTGTTAAGACTGCTGGTCTTCCTATGGAGTCACCCTTCTTAGCTTCTTCCAACTTTTCCCCAATTCAACCACAGGGGTCCCAGCTTCTGTCTATTGGTTGGGTGTATGTATCTGCATCTGATTCTTTCAGCTGCTTGTTGGGCCTATTGGAGGGCAGCCATTGCTAGGCTCCTGTCTCTAAGTACACCATAGCATCAGTAATAGTGTCAGGCCTTGGGGCCTCCCCTTGAGCTGGATCCCAATTTGGGCCTGTCACTGGACCTCCTTTCCCTCAGTCTCTTCTACTTTTTGTCCCAGAAGTTCTTTTAGACAGGAACAATCCTGGGTTAGTTTTGTTTGTTTGTTTTGTTTTTGCTTTTTGTTTTTTTTTGTTGTTGTTGTTTGTTTTTTTGAGACAGGGTTTCTCTGTATAGTCCTGGCTGTGTTGGAACTGACTCTGTAGACCAGGCTGGCCTCCAATTTAGAAATCCACCTGCCTCTGCCTCCCAAGTGCTGGGATTAAAAGGCATGCACCACAGTCAGTTTTTGACTGTGGACTGGCAAGCCCATCCCCCCACTTGATGCCCTGCCTTTCTACTGGAGGTGGACTCTACAAGTTCCCTCTCCACACTTTAGGGCATCTCATCTAAGGTCTCTCCCTTTTATAAAAAAAAATTGTTTGTAGGTTGTGTAGATATTTTTCTCATTTCTTCTTTGACTTCCAACACTTCCTCTTCCCCTTTTCTTGATTTAAATTCTTATTTTTTTCTTTGATTCACTCCCAAATTTCAAAAAATGTTTCCTCAGATAAAACCTTTGATATTCTGAGTGTGTTTTTAATGATTTATCCTCTTTGGGGATGAATAATTTTAAAGGTAAAAGACGTCAAGTCATAATCCCACTTTCTACATGAGTCATCTTATGACCAGCTCCCCTAAGCATGAAGAATTCCTTCTCAGAGCAAAAGCTTAGAGGAGCGGAGGAACCAGGTCCAGAGAAAGCAGGATGGAGGATTATCTACAGGGAGGCGGCTTATCTGAGATTTATTCTGCAGTCAGGAATAAAGGTAGATAAAGTGTTCCTAGACTGTCACCTGAGGGAGGGAAAGGACAAATGGATGCTTAGTGCTTATGCCTCTTCTAACATATCTTACCAGAAAAAAGATTTTCCTGGTCAAATTATCATTGCTAAATTTATCTCCAGAGAGACTGCTATTTAATCAAGTGTTGCACGATTTCACTCTGGCATCCCAAGGAGAAGAATCACTCGGTGCAGTAGGTTTCATTATTTCTAGTGAACAACTCCAGGAGTAATTCATGAAATATTTTGGTCAACGAGGATTCCAGGGTAAGGCTCAGAGACTTGGCTGTCAATGTAAGCTGTGGGTTACACATTTCTGCAGTGGCTTTGCTGTGACTCTGTCAAGTTGAATACCGTCTCCTGTTATTTATTCGAGAGACTGAGACAGAACAAATAGTGCTGTTATTTTTATTTTTTTAGTGGTGTTCTTATGATAAGTGTTCACACTTTGAAGTGAGGATTACGTCTTCTGGAAACATTGAAAATGTCTAGTTAATTCCTGAAACATCAGATGAGGTGGTTTCACATGTAATAAATCCACACGTAATATATTTTGTTCTGATTTTGCTTGTATATAATTCTGAAGTTCTGTTGTCTGTGGTTTTGTTTGTTTGCTTGCCCTGACTCTCCCAGTGTTTTTGAAGCTGACGGCAAAACATAGTCATTTCTCCATGTGCCAAATTTCAATGTGAGGAAAGCTGTAGAATTTAGGTCTGGCTCTAACTCCCATTCCTATGCTCCCAGAAATAAGGCTCAGACTCAAAACACATTTACAAACACCTAGGCCATATAGCTGGGCTATTAGCTGATTAGATCCTTACTTAAAATAATCTGTCTGCCACATGTGCTCAGATATCCTGCATTCATCTTGTTACATCTTCCTGGGTGAATCTGGTACACCGGGCTTTATCCCAGAATCCTTTCTGCCTTCAGGATGCTCCACTACTTATTTCCTGCCTAAGCCATAGGTCATAGGTTTTTTAATTGACAAGTGATGCATCCATACAAAACACAAGATACTCTCTCTACAGAAAAACATATACATTTATGTTGTTAGAAATAAACTGATTTATGGTATCTGGTAGAAATTAAGTTATTTGTGTACACATCCTCTTTTTTCCTTATTGTTTGACATAATTTATTGTGATCTTAGAACCGGAACCCACAATAACAACAAACTTTACTTTGTTAAGTCCTGTAAGTCCTTAATTATTAAGGTATTATGTTATATTTAAAACTTTTTATATCTATTATTAGAGATCCCAATTTCTATGTACAACATATGAAGCTGAGCTAAATAAAAACTGATATTTAAATTAAAAGAAAAAAGAAACCCAGCCCTGGCTTTATTATCTGTTTTTATTATAAGCCAACAAACTACAGTTGTACAAAACCATAATTTAAGTGATAAGATTTTTACACTGTAGAGAGTATTACTGGGCCAATTAACATATCCATTGCCTCAATTACTTACCCCTTTTTCTTCTTTCTTTGTTTCTTTGTTTCTTTATTTCTTTCTTTGTTTCTTTCTTTGTTTCTTTGTTTGTTTGTTTCTTTCTTTGTTTCTTTCTTTCTTTCTTTCTTTCTTGGTGGAGGCAAAATTAGTTTTCTTTTACTCATTTTAAATTAATTGAATTTCAATCAAAATGTGTTTTGACCAGTCCCCTCTCCCAACTCTCCAGGATTGACTCCCCCCTTCACTACCAACCCAATTTTGTGTCCTCACTTAAAAAACTCATCAAGTACAAATCTTGGATAGGTGGCCTTCCAGCAGAGATGGTGACCCTACCAGGGACTACATTCTTTTAAAAAACCTGGCTCTGCTAGCAACAGTCATACCAATAGCATCTCAGCTAGAGATGGGACTTCATGCCTACCTCCCTTTTTCATGATGATATTTTGTCAATTGATATTGTACAGATCTTGTGCCATCACAACCATTGTGGCTCCTTATGAGCTACCATCCCTGACTCTCCTAATCTTTGAAAATGCCAGGAAATAGTGTTTACTTACAGTCATTCAGTATTTTGACTCTTATACTCTTTCTGGGCATTTTGATCCCTGAGTTCAGGGAGAAGGAGTTATGATATAGATGTCTTATTTAGAGCTAAGCATTCTGTAGATTCATATTCTCTGCATGCTTTCTAGTTATGAGTTTCTGTGATAACTGTTTCTTGTCATCAGTTGCAAGTAGAAGCTTGTCTGAAGAGATGCATTAATTTATGGGTATAACAATTAGTTACTAGGATTTAAATGATTAGTTACTAAGACATAAAATGTGCTCATTTACAAAATAATAGTAGTGGGCTCTTCCCTAAGACCCATAACCAGTCTAGCCACAGGTTCTTGGACCTGTAATGGTAGCAGGTATAGCTTTCATCTTGTGGCATTAACTTTAAATCCAAACTAGAAAGTAGTTTGTTGTTTTCCCTTAGAAAAGAGTAATCAGGACAATTGGCCCTTGTCAACCTGACACACCAATATATTAGGATTAAACCATAACCTTTCTTTTTTGTTTATCTCCAAGATTTAATATTAATATCAAAATCTCATTATAAAAATACATCATTTAAACTTTTAACGTCTCTTGCATTAGTACTCCAGGTGGGACTTCAAGCGCACTGCTGAAAAGAAGCGGGGCAGTGGAAATCCCTGTCTCATTGCTAACTTCAGTGAGATCATGTTGCACATGGTTTGGAAGCGACCACCTTTTGCTCTGGGACAAGCAACACTCTAGAGCTCCAGCCTGGCTTCCCTTTTGTTCTACCTGCCCATTTGATTCCAACAGATGCTTGGGCTACCAGTCCTCTCCAAGCTTCTCTCAATCCACAGATTAAAGACACACACACACACACACACACACACACACACACACACACAGAGTTTGTTGCTTTACAACTTCCCTCCTGGGCACAATTGCTGGAAAAGCATGCCCTTACCAATTTATTGTCTCTGTCTTTCCACTTGCCCTAAACTTCAATAGCTAGTACCACCTAGGCCATGCCAAATATCCTTGGTCACCAACCTGTAGCAGAGGACACAGGCCCTGGCTCCCTCCAAGACCTCACAAGGTTGCTGCGTTCTCTCCCCCCCCACCCCCCCAAGCATGGCAGAAAGCTCTCTCCACATCCCTGCCTCTGCCTTTTTCCACGTGGAAGTCCCACCTGTACCATAAGCCCGACAATTAGCCTCTGGCTTTCTTTACTGACAAATCAAGAACCAATTGTTGAACAGGACCTTAGCATCAGATCCGCACCATTCAGGATCATTTCATTCTTCATTTAGGATGGTGTTGTCTATAGGTTTCAAAATTAGCTTTTATTATGTTGAGGCATGCTCTCTTTAGTCCTACTCTCTCCATCATGATTTTTATCATGAAAACATATTGGATTTTACGAAAGGCTTTTTTTTGTTGTTGTTTATTGAGATGATCACATAATCTTTTTCTTTATGTTCATGTAGGTAATTTATTACATTTGTTGACTTGTGTATGTGAACCTGTGCCTGCATCTCAGCATGTCTGAATTTACTTTGCAAGATTTAGTTAAGCATTTGGAATCTGTGTTCCTCAGGGCTATTTGGCCTGTAGTTTTCTTTCTTATTATGTCTCTACCTGTGTTTGGGATCAGAGTGATAGGCTTCAATGAAGGAATTTCGGGACCTCCTGTTTCTGAGTTTTGAATAGTTTAAGAAAGATTGGCTGTATGTCTTCTTTGCAAGTGTGGTTGAATTGTGCTGTGACTCCATCTGCGACTGGGCTGTTTTAGTTGAAAGTCTGTTGATTATTTCAGTCTTCCTATGTTTATGGCTTCTTATGCTGTTGATATCTTCTTGATTTACTTTTGGTGGACTGGCTAAACCTAGAAATTTGCTAATTTTTTAAATGCTTTTGTACTTAATGGAGTATATGTTTTAAGGGCCTTCTGAGTTTGTTTGGTGTCATAATGTTTCCCTGTTCACTTATGATTTTGTAAATTTGGGTCCTTTCTTCCTTTTCATTTGTTGGTCCAAGGGTCTGTTGATCTTTTTTCTTCTCAAAGAACTCTTAGCTTTATTGATTCCTTATATTGTTTTCTTTGTTTCTATTTCATTACTTTCTGTTTTGATTTTTATTTTGTCTTGCCATAGACTGGGTTATGATTTGGTTTGTTCTTTTTTTCCAAATTCTTGAGTTGCACCAGTAGGTCATTTATTTGTAATCACTCTGATTTTTTAACGTAGTCACCTGGAGCTGTACATTTTCTTCATAGGATTGCTGCCAATGTTTTTCAGAGGCTTTCTTGTGCTGTGTTTTCAATTTAGTTTTGTTCCAGGACATTTATTTATTTTTTTCTTTGACTCATTTATTATTTCTTAACAAGTTGTTCAGTCTCTGTGAATCTGTATATTTACCAGAGATTTTTTTCGCTGTCAATTTTATGTTTTATTGCATTACAGTCAGATAAGATAAATGGAGTTATATCACTTTTTTCAATGTATAAAGATTTGCCTTGTGTCGTATTATGTGGTCTATTTTAGAGAAGCTTTGTGTGCTCTTAAGTAAAATGGATACAATTCATTGGTGTTTGGATGAAATATTCTGTAGATATGCTAAGTTCATATAACATATGCTGCCATTTGATTTTTATATTTTTCTGCTTATATTTTGTTCAGATGACTTGTCTCTTGGAGAAAATGTTTAATTAAATATTGATTTCTTTCTAAGAATCTTGGCCCTAAGAGCCCAATTGGCAGATTTCCAGTATCTACAGCAAACAACAGTTACTTTCTTGTATTCTCATTGGCAGTTCCAGAGAGTATAGGTTTTAGGATGCTGAAAGTTGAGGAGTATCCAAGAAATAAATGTATAAGGTGAGCAAAATTTTCCTGTGTAGGAGAAATTGTCAACAAGCTTGTGATCATTTGTTCAATATTTTTTCTCCCAATTATAATGTCTCTTTCAAAATTTTTCTTTTTAGAGTGTAGGCAACTAAACAATACCAGTAGATTGTGTGCTAGAAAACATCTACCACTCCAACCAATCATAAGTTTATACTTGGTTCAAGTAGATGGCTCTCTGAAGCACTAAGTTAATTGTTCTTTAATTTCAAGATTATTTAATGAAATGAATAAGGACCCAATAGCACTTTACTTTTTGCTTTTGTATACCAGAATTAACCCATTACTCCTAACATTACAGGTTAAATATTTCAAAGACATTCTGGAACTAGAATGCCCATCAGGAAGGCTACAAGAGATTGGAATTTCCCTATCACAGTCTCTGAGATCAAAACATTCTGGGTCCAAAAAGATGGATTAGTGGATAAAATGCTTCCTTTACCAGCATGGAGACCTGATTTCAGCCTACCACTCACATAATAGACAGACACAGTAGTGCACATATGTAAGCATAGGCAGAGACAGGGTTCCTCACTGCTTACAGGTCAGCAAGTCTACTGAATTGGTAAAACCAGGGTCTTTGAGAGAACCTGGCTGAAAACTTAAAAGAGCACTTGAGAAGGACACTGGATTTAAATATTTGCCCCCAGCTTCCCCTCTGTGCATGCATACATGCACTCCCCTCCACACATAAACATTTTACAAATTTGTTCTAATTCCTAGACACTATTGTACAGTCTGTCTCTTGTCTTTCTTCCATCATTTTTCCCTTTTAGTTCTAGGATTGAAAAATTGTAATGATCTTGAAAGAACCTAATCTTGTGAAATGAATATGTCACAGGGAGTTTCTTTCATTTTAGGTTTTAATAGTTCCATCCCAAGTTCATTTTCTCACCAGGCTGAAGGTCTATCTAGGATGGATTCTTTTTTTATTAGTGTTGAAATATATATCCCTGAAAACTCAAGCATGGTACCATATGGTCCAACAGGTACTGCTACTAGCTGGGAATTATGCTTCATAACTTTACTTGGTGAGAAAAAAAATCCTTGTGTTTGTGAGTGTAAATATAAGATTTAGGATGTTTCTTATCTCTCTTTCCTAATTCTTAAAAATGGAACAGTTGAGTTAGCTTTCTTTTCCTTGACTGACTCCATCTTAAATGAGCCCAGGCTTCCATCATTCTTTTTGTGACACAAGCTCGGCATCTTTGACCCTTGCTAGAAGGATAAGCACCACAGGGCCTTAGCTCAATGTTTGCTCCCTTCCTCTTAAACCCGTCATCTTCTATGGTCATCTTCTGTACTTTGTCTTCCTCTGTACCAGTGAGATTAGACTCAGACATTAGCTCTCTGGCACAGTCTTTCTTACACTCAAATTCATCTGTGACTATTGGCTCTCCAGACCCTAGATCACATGACTTTCTTTTCTTCACCCACCTCCTTTCCCAGTCTACTGAGAGCTTATGTCTTATTGCCACAATCTCTCTTTAGACAGTATCTGCTCTTTCTCCTCATATAATTCATTTCACATTTACTCGGCAAACACTAAGCCTGGAAAAATCCAACTGCTGGTCTTTCACACCTGAGTTTTGTTTAGAAAATTTCTTCACCAAGTGCACAGATGCCAAAGAAGCTTTAATAGACTCAGATGGCTTGTCAGTGTAGTCATGAGTCACTTCACAGTTTTAGTGTGGAATGGGCACCCCACATTCAGTTTCTCTGCATTTTGATCAGTGTGGCTTTGCATAATTCAGTATCATATTTAATCATATAAGACCAATGTCACACATGTGTTTTTAATTTATTATTATTATTATTATTGTTATTATTATTATTATTATTGTGAGTGTGTGTGTGTGTGTGTGTGCTACAGTAAGTTTGTGCAGGTCAGAGGGTAATTTTGGGGAATTGGCTCTTTCTTTTCATAATGAGTCCCAGGGATTGAACTCAGGTGGTCAGGCTTGTTCGGTGGGCGCTGAACCGTTGGAGGGCCCCACACATGTACATACATGGTGGTACTTTGTGGCTTTGACTGCTCTGTCTACTTCTGATTTGATTATTTCTTGCCTTGTGAGCTTTGTAAGGCAACTGCGTTAATAGATCACTGACTGTGCAGCATTATACTTGTTGATTAATAGTCTGCCACAATTAGAAGACCCATGAGGGCAGGGTGAGGTGCACCTCCTTCCTGGTAGTATTCTTGGCACCAGTAGAATGCCAGTCACTTACTAACACAGTCTGCAATAGTTCTTGCATGAATCCTACATATGTACTGAAGCAAGACTGCGGAGCTCCACACTGTTCATCTCATTTAATGTTCAAAGCAACCCGGTACATTTCAATTATTAGTTGCATATAAATTAACAGTGTGGGTTTAAAGGGATTAAATGATTTTCCAGTGTGCACAGAACTAGAAGTAGTAAGAGTTTGAATTAAAGTTCATTTGCCTTACTCATCTGCCTTACACGCTCATTTTGTGCTTTTATAAAGATTCCTTGAATTACCTAATTGTTATTTTAGTATGCATTTCTTGATGAGTTTAGGCCTGACCTTTTAAAATGTATTTTTATTTCTTCTTTTAAGAATTAGCTGTAAATATGTACTTTGTCTCTACAATTGTTATGGTCTTTGTGTGTCCTAGTGAATTTGTAAATGCTACTCCTGTATTAAGATTTCTAACCATTTACCTCCGCCTGGGAATATGACTCTGTTAAGAGGTCAAGTGATTGCTTTGCGAGCAATCATGAGGACCCAAGTCCAGTCCCCAGTGCCCACGGGATGTGGTGGCATGACGTCACTACTCCAAGCCGGGGAGGGAGAAGCTGAAAGCACAATCAGCCTAGCCTAACTGGTGAGTCCTGTGTTCCAGTGAGAGACCTTGTCTCAAAGAACCATCCGGATGGGTTCTGAGGACTGACAGCCGATGTTGACCTCAAACCTCCACATGTATGTATAATTACACACACATACTGGCACATGTAAACATGTGCACCTCACAAAGCCATTTGTATAATGTTGATTATGAATATTTTTAGCTGGTAATTTATATTTTAGTTTTCCTTACCTTGATGCTAAAATAAATAGTCTTTATGAAAACTAACCTTCAATATTTTTCAGTTTTCCCATATGAATTTCCCCTTTTGAATAGGGACTCTACAGGAAGAGCAACAGAGCCAATTAACATGGACCCCTGGGGGTTCCTAGAAACTGAAACACCAGCCAAAGAGCGTACATGGGCTGGATCTAGGCCTCCTCGCGTAAGTGTAGCAGATGTGCTGCTCGGTCTTTTTTTTTTTTTGTATCCCTTTGACCTCCTTATGTTGTCTAATTGCTCTAGCTAGAACTTCAAGTACTATAGTAAAAAGATATGGAGAGAGGGGGCAGGCATGTCTAGTCCCTGATTTTAGTGGGATTGCTTCAGGTTTCTCTCCATTTAGTTTGATGTTGGCTACCGGTAGGCTGTATATTGCTTTTACTATGTTTAGGTATGGGTCTTGAATTCCTGTTCTTTCCAAGACTTTAAGCATGAAAGGATGCAGCTCGGTCTTTATGTGGGTCCCCTAACAACTGGAGCATGTTGCCTGCTGGTGGATTCTACTCCCCTAACTAGGCTGTCTTGTCTGGCCTCTGGGAGAGGATACCTAGTCCTGGGATGACTTGAGGTGCCAGGGTGGGTTGGTTCCCTGTGAGGAACCTCCCCCTTCTCAGAGGGGAGTTGGAGGGGAGGTAAAGGGAATGGGACTCAGAGCTGAGACCAAGATGTAAAGAAGTAAAAAAAAAAATTAATGGAAAAAAATGTGTCCTTGTAAGTCAAATGTCCTTCTTTTATGAATGATGTGGCTTTATGGTATATTTTCAAATCTAGCTGTACAAACTCCCTGAAAACTACTCACCACACCATGTATTTTACTTCTAGGTAACATATGCTTACATTAACTATGTAAATTACCAGTGACTTGGAAAGAGTTGAAAGGATCATATCTGCAATATTCACACCCAGCAATAGGATTTATCCTCATTTATTTGGGATTCCTTTGTATTTGAGACATTCTCCATTATGTCTTCACATCTCTTCAAATCATTCTTTGGTATTACCAGTTCCAACTGTGAGAGAACCGTAGTAAACTTGGACCTAGTGTCCCAGCTGGTGGGATTTGGGCAGGATGTTGGATATTGAAGTCTAGAGGGAGACAGCTTTATAGTGTCCCAGGTCTCTCTAGTTTGTGGCAGAATCCCAAGCAGTAACAAGGATTTCATAATAGTGTGGGAAAGCTGTTTGGGCCCCAGTTGAATGAGAGTGGGTTTTGGGAAAAGATTCACCTATAGTGAAGGACCATGAAGGATCCATCAGACATGGAGTTAGAAGGCGAAGATGGTGTGCTCAGTGAGAGGGTAGGGTAGCACTGGAACAGCTCTGCTCACACCCCTAAATATCATGTAGGCACACTGGAAACGATTGTGTTATCAGGACAGACAGCTCCTTGTCAACATAAGTTTGAAGTGTGGGTATAGCTGAGAGTGCAAGGGTGCAGGGTTGCTGCACTTCTAGGAATGACAGTTGTAGGGTGCCGTGGGGTTGAATAAAATAATCAAAACCAAAGCAAAAAAAAAACAACCCCCAAACAAACAAACAAACAAAAAACAAGAACATAAAAAAAAAAACCAAAAGCATAAAACCAAAAGCCAAGACAATTTGGAGCCAGCATGCAGACAATTTTGTTAGAGGTTCTATGTGATAAGCCCTTAGAAATAGTGCCCTAATTGTGGGATCAAATAAATAAAAACTGAAAAAAAATACAGTGTTCATATTTATCAGTTATATTTTTATAGTGTTGTTTAATTTAGATAAAATTGAGGGTACTTTTAAATGGAAAAAATCAAGTTTTTTATATGAGTATTATACTTTATGGGAATTTTAGACTTGTATGTATAGCTCCTTGAGTCTGTGTGTGACCTCCTGACTCTTCAGCTTGCTAATCCTTTGGTTTAAGTCTATTCAAGGAAGATAAACTAATTTTGTATTAGCCTAACCAAAATACAGGAAGGCATATCTGCTGTAATAGCATAATACACTATTATTATCTAAAGCTTAATATATTTGTACTGCTGCTTTAGGCAAATTTAATATGGTAAAAGACAGTTACATTAAAAAATCAATCGGATAGTTATTTGCCTTGCAAAAATTTTCATCATATGATTTCCACTAAGGGAAAAAAAAAGCCCACAATTTCCTCTAGAGCATTTAAAATTTGATTTAGTGAACCAAATCAGATTTGACAACATATTTATTCTGATTAATAATCAAGGGTTAGTAGTTAATAGGGATAAACATACTTTTTTTTCCTTCTTTTTTTAAAGGCTAAGCTTATGAATGTTAGTAGAGGCATGGAGCTGAGTTCTCTGGGCTCGGCATGCTAGGAGGCCAGTAAAGCAGAAAGTGATAGAATGACATGGATTCCAAAATATGGGAGTGCAATTTTGAACTTCAGTCAATAGAAGTCAAGGGTTCAGAAGATGAATGCCAGGTGCCCCTCACAGGCCACACGGGCACGTCCTACTCCTCCTGATGGAGTGAACAGATGCACTCTTATCTGTGGCACTCATAGCTGTGGGGTCTAGTGTGTAGGTCAGTGACTAGGGAATAAATAGCGGGTGTTTGGCTAGAAGGAGAGAGGGAAGAGATTCTTTAAATTACGCAGTGAGCTGCCCTCTGGAAGAAGACCACCACCACCTCCTCCTCCTCCTCCTCCTTTACTGTTTCAGGCTTAGAATTCACAGCATTGTTGGGGTATAAGGGGGACTTTTCTGGTGTGGGTCAAGAGGCTCCTGAAGTAGGGAGGCTTTTACTGACTGAGGAGCCCAAACCTTACCTGCCAAGGAACTTACCCAGCTGTGATCGCTTGCCATTTATTAGGTATCTGGCACTGATCAAAGAACTGTATAAATACAAACCCATTCTGCCCTTATTTTAATCATCCTCTAGGTTAGATGTTTTTTGCATTTCACTGATGTGGATACGGAGGTGCAGAGATGTTATCTGCTAAATCAGCAGGGTAAGAGCCCACAACTGCCTCTGAGCTTTGTCTTGGCGGTTGGCTAGCAGACTACCTGAACCAAGCATATGGTTCTATCATTCCTTGTATATTATTGAACTGTGGCCTGAAATAACTTTTATCAATGTTACAGCAATTCTTTAAAATAGTTCTCTGGGGAGATTTTTTGTTTTCTAATTCTCCTGGAATTATGCATGTATATTTTGCCAGAAAAAATCTTTTTTTTTTTTTTTTTTTTTTTTTTTGCTATATTGTGACTTGAATTGGTTCTGGATAGAAATTTAGGTGATTTAAATACTTGCACTTTCTCAGCACAACCTCTGCTCTTTTTAGCTTTTAATAAAATTTAAACATTTTACATTTATTTATTTACGTATTTGTGTGTGTGTTCACACGTGCGTGTTAGAGCTCACACATGTATGGATGTTTGTAAACCACATCATGCATATGGAGGTCAGAGGACACCATTTTTGAATTGCTTGTCTTCTTTTCTTATGTGGATCTGAGAGATTGAACACAGATCATCAGACTTGCTGGTAATCACCTTTTCCTGCTGAGCCATCTTGCCAGCCCTTATAATGTATTTTCAGGAAAAATAACACCTCTCATAATCCATTCCTTAATAATCCATGTGTTTTTTTTCCAGCAGTGTGATCTTCCCCCGAGCCACAGTGACTTGAGAGAACTTCCTGTCTCCCACATTTGAACTCTCTGTCAGGGGTAAGCTTGGTACTAGAGACTATATGGATTACTAAACACACAATGGTGTTTTCCATCTCTTCTGCTCACAACCTCAAAAACTTCATGTGGTAGCTGACAGCTGGGACTTCCACAGCAGCCTTCCTAGTGTTTATATTAGTTGTTCCTGAGGCAGAAAATATGGCATATTCTAAATCACCCCAAACAGCTTTCTCCAAACAGTTGTTAATCCACCGTCTTCTTAAGGTCAACACAATCTATCTTTTCCCTAGTGGCAGGATATATGTATTTTTAGTCCGATATAGACACTATTTTGCTGATACCATTACTTAGCCTGAATGACTGATTTTCCAGAAGGCACTCAACAGACTTCAGGATGTGGACTGATTTTTAGGGGAAAAAAAAATCACTTCTTCCAAGTTTCAACCTTTTCTTTTTAGTAAAATGATCAGATAATATCTTCAACAAGTCTATAACAATTAAAATATGTTCATGTATTACATTTGATAATATAAACAACAATACAAATTGACACCTGGGGACAGTATTAGGAAAAGTGGTTTACAAATGACATATCCTTGATCGATCTATTGTGTAATCAATAGAAACAATATATCAGTTAAAGCAAGAACAAAGGACTGGATAAAGGGATAAACTGAGAACTCGTGGAGACAGGAAAACTGGCAAAGACTATAAAGCTGATAAAGTAGAAAAATAAAAGTTCAACAGCCAATGGAAAGGCAAACACTGCTATGCTGTGTGAGGGGCTGTTGTCAAATATGAACATCTGCTTAGGGGGTAAATGTCCACCCTTTCATCTTGGACAAGGCTTTCAGGAATGCCCTGAGGACGTATGTATTGCTGGTGGTGAGATCAAGGTTTTTGAGCACAGAGCAAGATTGGGAACGTTCTTGAAAGAAGTACTCCCCCAGATATTTTCTGAACTAGCTTGTTTGGGGAAAGATGGCAGGCTGTCCACAGAAGGATCTAGAATCACCCTTGGGGGAAGACATGAGACATGAGTGAGGGAATGTGATACACTCACTGCTCTCAGCCTCCTGTCTTGAGAGCGGTGTCGAGTCTACCAGTCAGGGGTAACTTGGAAGCGAGAGAACATAAATGTATGTGGGGAGTACAATGCCTTGCCTTGCACGTGAGAGAGGATCAGAGTTTCACTTCCCAGTACCGCATAAAAGCCAGATAGGCATGGCTTCCCTGCAGTTCCAGCTCTGAAGAGGTAGACAACAGGGCAAACTTAAGGCTGGTTACTTATGAAGTGAAAAGGTTTATTTGCCTCTCAGTTCGTTAGTATGAGGTTAGCTTTTGTGAGCATCTCATGGAAGATGAGGTCACGATGGTGGGAGCTTGTGTGAGGAGGAGAAAGCTTGTGAAGAGACAGATATTCAGGTAGAGAGGCCAGTCCTGATTAATACCCAGTAAGCCTCAACTCTTAAAGGTCCTACTCCCCCTTACCGTTAGCCCAGCAGGGACCGACCGAGCTTCTAACACTTGAGAACACTGAGGACAAGCGTAACTACACAGGACACAGCCTTCTATAAGTACTCTAAAGAAGCTTTCAACATTAAAGGCAGGACTGAACCCTTAGAATAATTAAATTGCCTAGCCAAAGTCTCTTCCCTAGCAAGAAGGTAATGAATGTTTGACATACCTAGTCTCTTCACTATTGAGAGTTTCCACTTTTTCTCTTAAATTATGTTTTATCATAACTAGATACTTAACATCATGTTTTATTGCCATTGCCTTTTTCTTCAACTGATAACTTAATGACACATTCTTGCAAAGACCAACAAATTTACTCAACACAAGTGGGGTATATTTGGAGAAAAGGTATAGCGTGTTGGTAAAGAAGATGTCCGGGGATAGGGAAGCTGGCCTTAGATTCTATGGCACTTTGAATTTTTTTATTTTACTAGTACACCTTGGTAACACATATTTGTCCTACTGTTTGTATTAGTGCCTTTAAAAACAGACAGTTATATGGCATAGATCTGTTACTTGGCAGGGCATTAGGGATAAAAAGACAGAATCATAGGCTGAAGGAATTTACCTCAGAGATCATCTCCTCCAGCTCCATTGACTGGCTGAAGCTGCGTTGAAGGAGAGATGTTGACTAGAATTCCATCGCATTTAACGTAGTCACAGTTTTGTAGGATCAAAGCTGTTATTACTCTTTGTGTTTGATCATGAAAATTAAACGATGGTTCCAAACTTAGAAATTCTGTTTTTGTCCTTAAGATAAAGTACAAAATATTTTGTACCCAACCTCAGTGACTAGCATAATGTCGGCCTTCTGTGGAGGAATCCTCATCATGGGCCACTTCAGGATCTTCTTCCATGTAGTACCCTAACCGTCCACTTATTATGGTTTGTTCCCTGTGCTCCATGCTTCCCCTGAAATATCAGCTATTATTTGTGTCGACGACTTGCCTGTTTGAATTCAGCTTCCTCCAACACACCCTCTTTGTTTTCTGCCAGTTGAGTTGGTCAGCTCTTCCTCACGGTCCTTTAAGAAGTTGCATACTCTGTGGTGCCTTATTGTTAGCATACAGAATGGGAGGCCTGTATTTTCTGTTCCAAGCTAAAACGACCTTTTGGGTACTTTCCTACTGAGACTAGGCTGCTTTATGTTGGGATGGGATGCTGATCATTTTTAGATTTCCAGGACCTAGTAGAGGACACACGGTTAGTTCTCAATAAATATTTATAAAGCCATGGAACCACTAAAAAGATATTCAAAAATATATTTTTAAATATTTAAGTTACAGTGTATGGGATTGCTCAAGCCATGAGAGCAGTGGATTGGGTGATGGGTCTGTCTCTATGCTGATGGTGGCGATTCTACCCAGGAAGCCTGGATCCTCTTCTCTTCCCTTTTTGTTTATGTAAAACATAGGCCTTTTGTTTATGTAAAACATAGGCCTGCAATACCTGCTAGCGAATTTTCAGCAGTGGCAGCTGTTGGTATGGTAATTAAAGAACTTTTATTTGATTAGTTGCCTTTATTGGCAAGGATCTGGTTTGTGTCCATACACCTTGCTTGCCGATACCTTCCATCACATTGTCTGGCTTTCGTCTGTGGCATTTATTCTTGCTAGTGCCTGTAGTCTAGATCTGTTTATGCAGTCTGTTATTCTGCAACTCTGTGAGAAACAAATTGTAAGTTTTAATACTGGTGAAGCTTAGAGGCTGTAAATTTTTTTACTAGTGTCTAAGCTCAGACTTAAAAAGTTTTATGTGTTATATAGTTTGCCATCAGAGATTTAAGTCAGAGCCAAACACCAACTGTTTATTGAATCTGTTATGTGAAAAGTGTCACAACAGGAAGAAAGGCAGGTAAAGGATGGACTGGCGTAGGAGGTGAGGAGGGGTGGGGTGGATGACAGGGAGAGGTATCTGAAAGGCTATTGGCAAATAAAATTAAGTAACAAAATACAAGTTGCCTTCACTTGGATAAATGTGTAGATAAATAATAAGACATTAGAGGCACGCAGGACCACTGAACTGGGAACTGTGGAGAGAGCAGGTTCTAATGTGATTTTAAGAACTGGGCATGCTACCGATAGACAGAGAGGAAGTGGGTGGGTATTGTGGATGATTG
The DNA here is from genome assembly GCF_947179515.1 of Apodemus sylvaticus. NCBI lineage: Eukaryota > Metazoa > Chordata > Mammalia > Rodentia > Muridae > Apodemus > Apodemus sylvaticus. The sequence goes on from NC_067479.1 coordinate 22,886,781, forward strand.
ACATGGGGTGGGGAGATTCTGGCACCGGAAGCCTAGAGGCGGGCCAGTTTCTATGGCAGGATATTTAGGGATAAGTAGAACCATTCAGGAAAATCTTAGAAGGTGTGCTGGCTTTCAAATGAAAGGCAAGTTTCTTGGGGACTTTGCTTTCTTGCCCTCTCATTCAACTGCAGCTGGTGATTCGCTAGGGTGGTTTTAATAACGAGCTGCCAGTGCCCAGACCTCATGTGTAACAGGGTGAAATGGAGGACCAGATAAAGAATAAACTGCAGATTTAATTGAAAAAAAGATAAATGATATTCTTATTACATAACTGACTATTTTGGGGTTTTACTTTGGAGTATTTTGGGGGTAGTACTTTGGAGGCATGGGAGAAATGTAATTTCTAAAGGAGCACAGTGTTCAGTCGGGGCCGGGTGATGGTCACACAAATACAGTCCATTGGCGGAGGCCTTGTTGTGGCTCCACAGAGCTTTCCTGGAAGATTAAACGTTAATTAGGTTTGTTTTCATGAAATTTCATTACAAAATGTATTTTAGGAAAACCTAACAAAAATCTAAATGAATTACTCATTTAAAATAAATGGTATGTAGATGCTGGGGCATTGCTAGGTGAAGAATTAACTTTTGCGCATTGGATGGGGTCTCAACCTTGTGCATTGCTCAGGTTAGCTTAGGGATTCGAAACCTAGACAAGTCCCTTGGGCCAGATGCATTGTTTTAAGAAGTGCTGCTTTACACTAGGAAAGTGAATCCTAATCTGGTATTTGGGGAGGGGGTTTAATAGCTCTATAAGGCTTTCAGAGGCTTCAAATATATGTCCAAGGCTGAACTCTGTTGGGGCTTTACTACTAGCTTGCACTGGGGGCTGACTAATGGACTTTGAGGTTGGCAGTCTGTGGCATACGATGGTCTGGGATTGATGTGGAAGGCTTCCGATCAGTGGGGTGGTGTCAGAGGTGCACTGAGAATGGGAGTGCTGTAACTAGGGAAGCAGGCAAGGTAACCAGAGACAAGCTGTGGGAGCCGTTGCTAGGGAGAGGCAGCAGCATCCTGCCAGATGGCGCCTGGCATCTTCATGGCACTGAACTGTTTTTAACAGACCAGGCTGTTTGGCTTTTGCAGCAACAGGCTTACAACCTCCATCCCAGGAAGGTCAGTCCAGAGCCCAGAGTCCTTTGGCATGGGCAGTGTTTGTGGCTGCTGAGGAGGAGGTTTCGGATGGCCAGAAATACGGGATCTGGAAACAGACAACAGAGAGAAACGTGTAAGCAGAAGGAGGTGTGAGGACAAGGGACACACCGCCAAGTGCACACACTGTCTGGTCTTCCCTGGGGATGCTGGAGCCAAGGCCACATCCCCAGCTATGTCAGCACATGTGCCCACATGTAAAATAGATCCTGGTACCCAGACCCTCTCTGTGTTCCTGTTTCAATAGGAGAAGATGGGGAAGTGCCCCTGCCAAAGGCATTTCTTAACTTTCAATGAGCTTGCTATTAGCGTATGCTAAACGGCACGATGCTAATACTAAGTACTTGAAATAGAATAAAGGTAGATTTAAATTAGTTTTAGTACAAATTTTTCCTTTACATATAAAAACTTCTATTTCTTAGAAGAAACATACTCAGAGGAAACACTTTATTTTCTGAGGGTTTGTGGGGAAGTTTCCCACCTCCCAGCACCAACACTTTTGAAATGGACTTGAGCACCCAGCCTGAACTTCTGGCCACTCCTGCCCAGTGGTGATGAAGATTACCTGGGCTCCATTAAAGGTAGAGGGACACAGTTGCTACGGAGCAGTGTTAATGTATTGCTTCCCCTCCGGGTTCCGGAGAATATCACACAGACAAGCTGAGAGATAAAGAAAAGCACTTTCCAGGCTCTGGAAGTCAGACAAACAGAAATGATGATCCGTTGCAGTCTGAGGCTGAAGTAGGCCCACAGGAGACCGTTCTTCTCCTTGGCAGAGGTCCCTGGTCTGTTCTCTGACTTTCTCAGAGACTCATCCAAGCCCCTCTTAGTTGGAACCCTAGAAATGACATCTTAGAGGACAAAACAATATGTCAACCATTGACTTAGTGGGATGATAGGAGCCAGAAACTGGGGTGCAACTGCTCACCCCATTTTCTCATTCTTTTTCCCATGATGCTGAGGGCTCCGAAGATTAGGCAAGACCAGAAGCGCAGGGTTCCTAGCGTCTAAGAATGCGACAGTCAGTCTTTGGTATGAGAGGCCAGTACTAGTTTAAAAAAATGGTTTGGGGAGGAAAATGGGCAGGGATTTGTCACATCAGGACCTGTCACATCAGGACTTCAGCTTTCCCAGTAAACATTAGCGATGGGCTGACTTTGTAGCTGTGAGTTGAGAGACTTTCCCTGCTTTAATTTTTATTTTAGAAAGCTTACCCACTTTTGGGGGAGAGCTACTCTTTAGCAGAATGTTGCAGAGGTTAGGATACATAACTTTTTAAAGAAGGGAGAGTCAGGCTTTGGGTACATCTGGTGTGACAGCTTTCCCCTCTACTTTTATTAAAACACCCTCAACACTCCCTTCATTGAAACCCAGTCCTTGCGATGATGTGAGAAGCACTGACACACGTGCTCTCTCTCCAGGGAAGAATTTAAACCGATAACCCCCTTAGTTTACCTAGGAATTTCAGCTCTGACTGACAGGCCTCTCTTCTGCTGACTCCCAGTCCTAGGCACTGAAGACTTCCCAGTGTACATTGTATAAACATCAGGATCATTGTTGTTGTTGGTTCCCCCTTCTTTCCCTTCTGATGCCAAACCTCTTTTCCACCAGATATCTTTGAAGAGACCAGAAGTTTCCTGTTTCTATATCTATCAAATCCTCTCTGTAGCAATGAGGGGATAGTCCCAAAAGGAATATATTTTGGCTTCTAGGATGTCTATAAACTCCTAAAGATGCATTTATTTATTTATTTTTTTCTGCTTGTATTTCAGAAAGAATTGATAGCTTCCATTACACTCTCGAAAGGCCCCAGGACTCCCTCCACACCTTTTGCTACCCCCTGTCAAGATCCCAGATGCTCGGTATGGTGATGGCATTTCAGGCAGCAGGGCGCAGGTGGGAGGAAGTATCTGAGGTCTCTGGGGTCTTGCTGGCACAAGGCTTTTAGGGTTTGCAGACAGGTCGTACCAGTTCGTGGTGAAGCAGTCATCTCTAATGTCCTCCCACTGCTGATAGATATTGAATGTGGATTCAGCTTTAAATGTGAGCCTTTTAATTGTGCCTCCCAACCGCAGGAATCCCAAGATTGCTATCTGAATTATTCAGCACTTTACAGTTGCAAGTTAGTTTAAGCAGGAGGGAATATGCATTTTTTTTCATAGAAAGAAGGAAGACATAGACTTCTGGGATGATCCAATTGTTGTCCCCAGGAAGCGTTTCCTTCCTTAAAACAAAAATGGCCACTGTGCCTGCCTAAGATGGCTTTTATTCTGTTAGTTTAGTAGTCTCTGGGGGCTGATTTCTTCATTTGCTTCCGTCTGTCTGCCTTCCCACCCAGTCTCTTCCGTTATCCATCCAGTACTCCGGCACATCCGGCAGAAGCTTTTCATCAACACGATGCCTTTCCCTGGTCTCTTCACTGTGGCCACGGTATGAGGCAGTCTAACTGTCAGGCTTGGCTAACATGCTTACTTCTGAAGATGGAGGCAGTTGGAATACATAGATTGAGATTAGGAACGAAGTGGGTTTAGGAGGGAAAACTAGTTTTGTAACCAAAAGGAAAGGGAAAGGATTCCAGGCTGGTAGGAGCCGTGCTGTTAGCGCAGGTCTCTCACCATTGTAGCTGTGGAAAGTTTTCAGAACACCGTGAGCTGGGGAACTTAACCTGACATTTTGTGGACAGGTGGCCTATGATTATCTAGAGGGTTTATAACCTTCATCGGTTTTTACAGTGTCATGGATGTGAAATTTGCTAAGAGTCACTGAGTAAAGGTCTTCCTTTTCCAGATGAAGAAACCGAGGGCTCATAAATCCCAGCTAGCTGGTGCGTTCTAAGGAGACAATGCCCAGGATTCGTCTGTAACCTCAGGAGTTTCTAGAAGGACACAGGTCTCTGCATACTTTGTTAAAAACATTTGGGAAACAAGGCACATACTATCCACACCTGGAGATTCATGATGCATTTATACATATTATAAGGATTTGAGGAAATCATTATAAAGAAACTGTTTTAACTCTGCTTAACCCAGAAACCCATTTGAATTCTCCCTCCTAAACCACCTGTATCCTACTTTAGGAAACTTGTTATAGAACTCTGCTGTTCCTTCAGGCGGTATAGTGTCTCGTGGGCCCACATAGGGAATCCAGGACACCTACTTTACAGGCCATGTGCTCCTCCGTGATCTGGTTCAGGTTCCGATTCCAGGGCACCGTTGCTTTCTGTTTCACAGAGGCATCCTCCTGATCCATCTCCTACGTTTTATCACACCACGTTGCCCCTGGTCAAGATACTAGAAGAACAGACCCATCAGTCTAGAAGAGAAAAGCTTTCTGGAGTTGAGTTAGCAGACTTTGGAACATACCCTGTGCCTCAGCTATTTGTACAGTAGGGGAAGCTGGTTTTGCTTTCTGTTCCCTTTTGTTCCTATCCCTGGCCTGACCTGTATCCTCCTTGGCCCCTTCCCTTTGACATCTTTCCACTGGGCCCTTTCTTCCTTTTCTGGGTATCTAGGGTTTGTCTCCTACAACTCATGCACAGTTTTTAGCCATTAATAGTAGCATTGACAGTAATAGTAACAAGCTGGGATTGACTGGGCAGCCGCGTTTCAGACACATCAGTTTACTATCAACATGATGGCCTAAGTATTATTTTGTTTCCAATTCTGTAGTGGCAGATTCATATCTCATTGATGTCCAGGGATTTGCACCTCTCTGAGGTTATAACAGAAAACAAAATAAACCTTCCTGTGGTGGGATTATTGTCCCCTTGGGGCAGTCATTTAAGATGACCAACAGTGAATATATCCTTCCAAAGCCTATGAAGATATTACTGGGCACTAAGGACATAGTGTGCTCCCTCCTAAGAAATGTACTTTGCTTTTATAGGCTGTCCTGGGAAAACAGATGTCTTTCACCTGAAAATCATCCTAATGAAGAGAATATTAGATCCTGTGTGGTCCATGGGAAGATGACTCAGTGAGGGATACAGTTTACCTCCTTATAGTGGGCCACACACAGGAATGTGAGTGTGAGGGTATTCTTCTGATGTGTGTGGGAAAGGTGTGTGTGTTTACTTGTGTGTGTGTGTCCCTATGTGTATTTAAAGAAAGGTGGCAGGGGGAGAAAGAGAGAGAGAGAGAGAGAGAGAGAGAGAGAGAGAGAGAGAGAGAGAGAGAGAGAGAGAGAGGAGAGAGGAGAGGAGAGAGGAGAGGAGAGAGAGGAGAGGAGAGAGGAGAGGAGAGAGAAGGAGAGAGAGAAGGGAGAGAGAAGGAGAGAGAGGAGAGAGAAAAGGAGAGAGAGAGAGAGAGAGAGAGAGAGAGAGAGAGAGAGAGAGAGAGAGAAGACATGAACAGAGACCTGGGAAAAGCACATAAACTCACAATGTTATCAAGTCACAGAGAATGGGAGTGACAGTGCAAGAATATGAGACTCATTTCAATGTACTAGTTTTCCCCCAACCTATCTCTGCATACCTGCTCCTTCTCCCAGTACTACTCTATCTCTCGTGGGTCTTCTGATGTACCAGAGGAGCCTACTTCTCAAATAATGATACCCTACCCTTGCAATCCACAGGAAGCAGTCAGTAGAAAAATGTTACCTGACAGGCAAGGAGATGGCTTCAGTGTCAGAACGTGACGTATCCTCCAATATGTTGGGTTCTCTCATTTTCTCTAGATGTGTGCTGTTCAGTGCTGATCTAGGTACTTCAGTGTAATGTATCTTCAGATTTAGGACTCAGATTAAGGAGAGAGGGCAAAGGGGAGGGTAGCCCCTGAGTGCAAGACAGGCAAGTGCTGGGGAAGAGAGAAGAGGGGGGTACCTAGATACTGAAGGTTATCATCAAAAGCCAGAGATCAGAGGGCAAGAATAGTGGGCTAAGGATGTTTCTGGAGTTGTGTACATATGTACCTATGCATCCAGACATGCATATTCTATAACTCTTTCCCCTTATTCTAGAAGCTATTAAGATAGAAACAGTATTCTAAGTGAACCAGTTGTTCACTGTGGAGGAAGGATCTTCCTCTGGGCAGCCATCCAAGGAGGTATGGTGTGGATTGAATTGAGCCCTTCCCACCCAAAGAAGATGGACCATCTGGTACTTCAGAATGAGGCTCCATCCTTTAGAGAGTTAATCAGGTGGTGATGGGGGCTGTCTGGTAGGCTGGGCTCTAAGTCAACGTTCCTGGTGTTCTTACAGAAAGAAAGGTTTGGACATAGAGACCACTATGCACAGAGGCTTAGTGTGAAGAGACATAGGGAAGTGTTCGAGTTCTACAATCTGACAACCATCTGGGGGTAAGAGGAACTCGGGGAAGCCAGCTAGCATGCTTTCTCTATGGGTTCTGGAATGACTGGTATTGTTTCAGGGTCTTGGACTCCAGAACTGTGAGATAATAGATTTCTATCGTTCTATCCATCTTCATTATAACAGTCCCAGCCAACTGATGTGGGGTAAGAGGGTGACTCACCGTGAACACAAATACCGGCATAGGAAATTCAAACTCTGTGGCTTCTTTCCCAGGTCAGGCTTGCTCTGGTTAGATGCTAACATTCCAAAGCTGTTCAGAGTCAATAACTGGCCCACAGTGAGCCTGAGGTTTCTAACCATAGCCCACCCTCCTGCTACCACACCCACCACACCACAGCCCTCAGTCCTCTGGGCGCTGGGGAGGGAATGCATGGCTAATTTGGAACATTGTGGGTTTGAGGCAGCCCTGGGAACTTGATCTGAGACCTTCCTGCTTAATCAGCATGGTGCTTCTCCTCCTCCTCTATCTCAGGCTGAAATTGTCATTCTCCCCTCGCCTTCCCTAGCTTGAAATTCTCCAGTCTGCCTCCTCGTTAGAGCTCATCACATCTATACCCATTCCTGTTGGGGGTTATCGTCGTCTCCTGAATTCATTTCCTGGTCTGGCAATATACATTTCAGGGGCTGTTTAGGAAAGTGGACTTGATTAGGCAATCTCTACAGTCTTGTCATTGTTTATGATGACGTTTGGATTACGAAGGGTCCCTTCTCAGTTGTGGGAGAGTCTAACCTGGGAAGAAGACTTAGGCTCATCGGCTTCCTTATCCTCATCACTAATAACTGCTCACTGTGCCATAGTCACCCGCTCCCTTTCTGGGAGTAATAAACAGCAGGCTAAGTGTTCTCAGCCTTTAGTTGCAATTTCTGTAAAGTAATCAATTGTCTTTGAATTCTACAAGCAAATCTATGGAAATCTAAGAAAGCACATATACTGCAAAATACTGAAATTGAAACTTGAAGTATAGTTGGATGGAAGGATAGACCACATTTGCATAGATATCCGGGTATGAAGGAAGTAGACCCCGCTCATATGTTAAGTAGACTTGAGGCACAGATCCAGACCTGATTGGAGAGGATGCAGCTGGGGCTTACTGGATGGTAGAAAAGGTCCCAGGATGCTGTGTTGGCGAAATTGTCTCGAATTTAGCCCCCAGGAACTTTCTGGAAATCTGCCCTCTAGGGTATTGGGGAAAATCTGTTCACAGGAAGGTGTCTCATTAAGGAAATACTGCTACAAATCTGCTTGGTAGGGGTGGGGGGTGGTGTAAGTTCTGGCGGCTGAGTCCTATTTACTGCTGTGCATTGTGGGAAGCAGACACTAGGGAAGCTGCCTCACTGCAGGAACATATTCTCCCAACTCCATACTGTGAGAGGAGCCTGGGGTAGGCGCTTAGCTTTGCGGAAGCCTTGCAGGGGCAGGCACCAGAGCCAGGGCGCAATTCTGTTCCCCACGATGCCTCTTCTGAGCTCATTATTGACTGGATTACAGTGCCAGAAAGCCAAAGAAAGCCTTTAAGGGGGCACATACTCACTTCCCCAGAGCAGACGACAAGGGTGAATTTGGAGCTGGCAGGGAATTAAATGACAACCAGCGTTCCAAGCCACAGAGTTCTAAACAGCTCCAATGAGATATTTAATACAGATCCAGACGGAGTTGGCCTTCAAATAAGCACTGAGTTTTCTCTTGGCGAAGACAGCACGAAGAAGAGAATCTGTCTCACTCTCTTCAGACGTTTTCTAGGATGGGAGCTGTGGCATCTGCTTCCAGAAGGCGCTGGAAGGCAAGAAAGCACAGAAGACCCAGTGTGAGAATGACAAGGACTAGAGTGTTCACAGTGCCATGTGTTTGTGAACTTTGGAGACCTAACATGGTCATTATTTTACTATTAACAGACAGTGCTGATCAATTCAGTGTGAATTGGACAGTTAAGTAGGCTCGATGTTAAGTTAGTTTGAGGTAGCAGGCAGGGTTCTCGAGAAGAACAGGTCTTTTTTATATTAGTCCAACAGTGGGCAGCTTCATGCAAGAGAGGCAGAGGACCTGGTAGCATTCAGTTCATGCATTTGGTGCTCTGACAGTCCCACTCTGACACCTAAGGCCTTAAAGTTTCCGGGAGACTTCTCGTATTGAGTTCACTCTGGAAGGCTGGAGAAGCTGCAGCCTGATGTTGGCGGAGGATGTTGGCAGCAGCCATGCTCACACATGCACAGGATGATATAAAGGCGCGCGCGTGTGTGTGTGTGTGTGTGTGTGTGTGTGCGCGCGCGCCACCAGGACCTTGGAACTTTTAACATGGTGGCCACCGTTGAAGACCCCTAATATGAGGACAGGTCTTCCTCTCTCAGTTTATCCTATCTAGAAATGCCCACACAAATGTGCCCAGAACCTTGTAGATTATAGTAAATGTTTTACAGGTGATGGTCAAGATCAACCATCATGAACACTTTAGTTTCATGTCGTAGCGTTTGCCACTCAAGGGTCTCACTGTCCGTGCTGCCACCTTCCTGTTTAGATGTCTAGTGCCCGTAAGTTCAAACATATGTCCTGTGTGGTCCTCTGCCAGACTCAGGGTCTTACGTGGAAGCTGTTGATCCGTTTGGAGTTGAGCTTTTGTTCAGGGAGAGTGAAGACGGTCCAGTTTCATTTTTCTACATATAGGTTTCCATTTAAATCATTGCCACTTGTTGGCCATCCTGTCTTTTCTCCAGTGCATATTTTGGCCTCCTCTGTCAAAAGTCAGCTGGCTATTGGTGTGTGTACTTATCTCTGAGCCCTTAGTTCTACCCCATTTGGTCAGTCAGTCTGTTTGGTATAAGTAGTGTGCTGTGCTGTTTTTATTGTAGTATCTGGGGGGTAACTTAAAAAATCTGGAATGGTGGTATCTTTGGCAGTTCCTGTTTTGTTCAGGATTGTTTCGCCTATCCTGTTTGTGTGTATATGTGTGTGTGTGTGTGGTGTGTTTGTGTGTGTCTGTGTTTGGTGTGTGTATGTATGGTATGTGTGTAGTATGGGTGTGTATATGCATGTGTGTATGTTTGCTGTGTGTGTATATGTGTGTGTATATGTGGTGTGTGTATGTGTGTATCATATGTGATGTGGTATGTGATGTGTGTGTGTGTGTGTGTGTGTGTTTGTGGTGGTGTATTTCCAATTAAAATTTAAGATTAGTTTTTCAGTTTCTGTGAAGAATTGCATTAGAATTTTTATGGAGATTGCATTGACGCTGACATTGCTTTTGGTAGGTTGACAGAAGAGTGGATTTGTTCATTCTCTCCCATTTTTTGCTGACTCATCTCTCTCCTGTCTAGAGCATTACCACCTCCATCCCTTTAAGCTCAGCATCATTGGTTTCTCAGATTCTCAGGTCTTTGGACTGAATCCCATCATCACTTTTCTGGGACTCCAGCTCACAGAGGCAGCTCGTGGAGGAAACTTTCCACCTGCCTACACCTTGCATGAACTAAATACTGTAATAGTTGAGTGTCTTTTTATGTCCATTCCCAGATGAGCCCTATTCATCCTGAGTTTTCTGGACAGCCTTGACTAACACAGTATTATTCAGAACTTTGTACCTTAAAAGAATTGTTCTTGTTACAAATAAAAACTCTATTTCTGGTGAGAAAAGAAAACCAAACATTTACAGATGAACATAAAATATAGTCCTTGGGTAAATACAGAATTATAGAAAAAAAAGCAAGAACAAAAAAAAATGCTTTTAACTAGGGCCACTGCAAAATTTTAGCCACATAGCTTCTTGTTACAAACATTTGGACAAGAGAATTATTTTATTTTTTCTTATTTGTTGGTTCATCCTAAATTTGTTCAAACACACACACACACACACACACACACACACACACACACACAAATCACTGACTTCCCATCTGTGAAATGGGGATAAATTACACTGACTCGGTAGAGTTGTTATAAGAAGTTACAGTTCTCAGAATATGCCTAGCATCTAACTCTTGCTGTTTTCATAAACATAATACACATACTCATATAGCTATATATAATTTTATTTTTCTGTATCTATATTGAGCATGTACAGGCTTTTCTTTCTGTCACTATTTTCTAAGCACACAGTGTGGCAACTGTTTATAGACACTTACATCTTCTTAGGTGTAATTAGCCATCTGGAGGTGATTTAAATGTACCTGGAGAAGTATGCAGGTTCTATGCAAACACTATGGCATGTTCTATAAGGATAGATTTTAACAGTCGCAAGACTGAGGGAAACAATTTCTTTGTAGGTTGCGCCATCCATCTATCCCACTCTTGCTGTTCTCCTGAAAATTGGTGATGCTTTAGAGCTCATTAGGAGGCATGCCTCAGACACTGCATCTAACATGCCAGTGAACTCAAGAGAGGAGGGAGGTTGTGCATCTTTGTACAAGCTTTGAACTTATGAAATGAGATCTTTCTAGGTGAATTTCTTTACCACAAAAAGGTAGTTATATCTCTGATCTCCTTAATATAACTTGTATCATACAAGGAAGGTGGGAGTAAACTCTTGCTCTCCTACCTGTGTCCAACCTTAGAGACAGGTAACTACTGGTAGAGATCCTTCTGTTGAATTATTCTCCATGGTAAAGGAAAATGTTGTATGAAAAGTACCAGACAAGTTCTTAGAATATGCTCTCTCTGGAGACACCATACTCAAGTTTGCTTTATGCCATGAAGGCATCTTAGCCACTGTCTAATTGTTAAGAACTCTGTCTCTGGAATAGCTCTGCCAGGGTTCAAATTCCTAGTCTGTCCTTTGCTTCTTAAAAGACCTCAACTGCCTCACTGGCTTTCCATCTGTGAAATGGGGGATACTTACACTGATTCAGTAGAGTTGTTATAGGAATTCATAACTCTCAGAGTATGCTGTACTGGCTAGTTTGGTGTGTCAACTTGACACAGGCTGGAGTTATCACAGAGAAAGGAGCTTCAGTTGGGAAAGTGCCTCCATGAGATCCAGCTGTGGGGCATTTTCTCAATTAGTGATCAAGTGGGGAGGGCCCCTTATGGGTGGTACCACCTTTGGGCTGGTGCTCTTGGGTTCCATAAGAGAGCAGGCTGAGCAAGCCAGGGGAAGCAAGCCAGTAAGAAACATCCCTCCATGGCCTCTGCATCAGCTCCTGCTTCCTGACCTCCCTGAGTTCCAGTCCTGACTTCCTTTAGTGATGAACTGCAATGTGGAAGTGTAAGCTCAATAAACCCCTTTCCTCCCCAACTTGCTTCTTGGTCATGATGTTTGTGCAGGAATAGAAACGCTGAATAAGACATATACCTAGCACCAAACTCTTGCTGTTCTCATAAATATGATATACATGCTCATAGATTCAGTATCTATATGCATTACCATGACTCTACATGCTGACTAGAGTACATCTTAGGTTGGACATCTTTCTTAGGGGAGCCATTGAGGAAAAGCCAGCAGTCAACGGTCAGTTAATTCTTTCCCCAGTGAGGATGCTAGCAGAAAACACAGTGATGTTTGGTGGTGTTGATTGGTTGTTTGGTGGGCCTCCCAAAAAATGTAGTCCAGAGGTTTTTAAATGTCACTGGAGCATCTTCCTAGCTATATAGCCACACTAGCGGATTGAATACATCTGAAGTCCTATGAGCAGACTGAGTTTTAGTGAAGTATTGTTTTCTTCTGCTTATGGTATTGCCCAGAGGTAAACTAGCATCATGTGTGGCTTAGAGAACATCCAGTAGCACACATTCTCTGGGTCTCACTTCCACCTTAGGAATGTCCATATTTTTGCATACTTTATCTGCATCCATGCTCTATCCGTTCTAGTGTTGACCTTGGTAGCAATTTATAGAGCATTGATTTAGCTAACCCAGTACCTTTCCAAGTTTGGGTGCTCAGTGGTCTATTTCTTACTGATTTCATGCATTTGAACACTTGACTCAATGTCTTGAACTTGGAGTGTGTGGAGCTCAACCTTTACAAAGACCTTTGGTGTCTTCAAACCCCTGGCCATATTTAATCCCAGCATTTCAGAGGTTGAAAGCAAAAGGGTTCATAATTCAAAGCCAGCCCAGGTTATATAACTACAACAACCACCACAGCAACACCTCTCAAGCCACCACAAAACTAAAACAATAAAAAGCAAGCCAAGTTAAACAGCAGTAAAAAAAATAGCCACGAACCTACAACAAAGCAAAATATCAATATAAAAACAAGTAAAATATTAAGAAAAAGATAAGCCTAAGATAGGGGTAAGGTTCAGATTAAGGCACTTGTTGCTATTACAAAGAACTTGTAATGTGGTTGGTTACAACTGTCCATGACTCTAGTTCTGAAGGAGCTAATGCCCGCTTTTGGCCTCAACCACTCTGGCCACAGACGTAGCATTCATGTAGTGAACATACACACATACCAGCAAAACATACACATTAACTAATATACGTCTACACAAATAAAGGAAAGGCTAAAATCCATGAACTGAGTAGACCGATGGCTGAGAAGGGCGTTGGGATTGGGGTCAACAGATGACACCTACAGTCCATGCCAGAAAGGGGAAGGGCTGTGTGGCCTGGGAGGTGAGCTGATGGGAGGCACCAGGCTGGGCTCACACTCCTCCTGGAATACTCTTTGTTGTCCACACAGCGCACTGCCTCCTGCATCCCACACCCCACTGTTTCTGCCACCCCATAACCCCATTGTCAACACTTTCCTGTTCTCTCCAGAGTCCCTGTCAGAATTCTTGGAGGAAAAATAAACATGCCACCTGATGTTTTTACCCAAGCAGTGCTACTAATCTAATCAGTGCAAATAAAGTTGGGTTTCATAAAGACAATTTCAAGTATGGCATATCTGCTTTTATCACATTGAGTTAGTAACACCAAAGAGCAGGGCCAGTTTTGGGGACGTCTAAGAGGTAACCGGAACCTGGACTTTGGGGCCTTCTGTTGAGGATAGCTGGCTGAGACGTTACCTCCTGAAGGAAGCTTCAGTCTGTAGGCTGAGAGATGTTGTCCAAAGTAGGCTCTGGGAGGAGAACAGTTGGAAAAAGTTCTGCAAGCAAACGTTAGCCAAATGGCTGAGCAGAGAGTCTGATATCAGTGCTGAGAAACCTGGAAGCAGAGGCTGAGCCTGCAGCACAAAGGGGTGTGGCAGCATGCAATGTCGGTATTTTTTTCTAACATCTATATAGCATGTGCTTTTATTATAGCAAAACACATATAAGGTAAAACTTACCATCTTAATCTGTAGCACGTGCACAAAACCTGCCCAGGAGCTATCTTGATTCGAGAATGGAAACACACACACACACACACACACACACACACACACACACACACACACACACACACATACACACACACCACTTAATTTTAAAATGCCTTGGCTAACTCAATGGCTTCGCACTCCTAAACCTTCCCCTGCTACTCCAGGCCCAATCAGGGAGTGGGGTAGTGGCCACACACCTGAAATCTCACACGGCTGGTCGGCTTTATCTCCTCATGCTCCCATGTCCCATCCTTCTACCCCAAGCAACTCTTAAGTGTCCCGCCCATGCCCAGCCATTGGCCGAGGGCATTTTTATTGATAGGTCAAAACCCAATTGGGGACAAGGACCTTCAGTGTCTGGACACACAGATTCAAAGCATTAGCACCAGTCTCCAACAATAATCCCTTTAGGTATAATTGAATGGTGCCAGACATCTCTGAGTTGTGCCAGCATCACCCTGTTATCTCGAGCTTTGCTTCTTAACCTGAAACTCTTTTTCCCATTGATTCATTCATTCATTCACTCATTTTACACCCCTGACCAATCGTTGCCTCCCCCTCCCAGTTGTCCTCTCACACAGTCCCTTTCCTCATTCTTCCTCTCCTCCTCCTTTGAGAGAGTAGAGGCTCCCTGGGTATCCTGCCCTCCTGGCACATCAAGTCTCTGCAGGGTTAGGTACATCCTCTCCTCCTGAGGCCAGACAAGGCAGCTCAGTTAGGGGAATGGATTCCACAGAGAAGACAACAGATTCACGGACACCCCCTGTTGTTGGGGAACCACATGAAGACTGAGTTGTGCGTCTGCTACCCATTGCAGGAGGCCTCAATTCAGCCCAGGTATGCTCTTTGGTGGGTGGTTTAGTCTCAGAGCTCCCTGGGGTCCCAGATTAGTTGATTCTTTTGGCATTCCTGAGGAGTTCCTATCCTTTTAGGGCCCTCAATCCTTTGGAATTGTCAACCCAATCCTTCTGTAATAGCCCTGAGCACCTTTCAGCGTTTGACTGTGGGTCTCTGTATCTGCTTCAGTCAGTTCCTGGGTAGGGCTTCTCAGAGACAGTCATGCAAGCATATCAGAGTATCATTAATAGTGTGAGGGATTGGCGCTTGCTCATAGGATGGGTCTCAAGTTGGGCTGGCCATTGATTGGTCATCCCTTCAACCTCTGCTTCATCTTTGTCTCTGCATTCCTTTTAGACAGGGTAAATTTTGGGATGAAAGTTTTGTGGGTGAGTTTGTGTCCTTATCCATCCACTGGGGGCTATAGGAGATGGCGTCTTCATGGTCCATATCCCCACTGTTGTCACAGCTAAGGTCACATGCATTTACTCTTGGGAGCCTCTCCCACCCCAGGTCTCTGGTGGGTTCTAGAGATGCACCCTGCCCTCCCACACACTGCCCCTGTCAGCTGCAGATTTCCATTCCTTCTCAGGCCTTCAGGCTCTCTCTAACCCTGAACCCCTTTATCCCTGAGCTTCTGCTCCTCATCACCCCCTCTTCTTAGCTACTGGGAATGGGCAAGTTACTTCCGGTTTCTGTGAGCTGACTCCTCTGTCCACCTCATGGAAATGAAATTATTATAGCATTCGGCCTTCAATGACTGGTCTATTTGACTTATCTGTCATTATGTTTCCAAATATCTAATAACATTTGTCTTTACTGTTTATCCATGTTAAAGGATAGTCAGAATTTCTTTTTGTCCTAAGTGGAAGGCTATTATATCGTGTGCACATAGTGTATTTATTTCCATACTCATTTATCAAAAGCTGCTTGGGTTGGTTCCTTCTTTTGGCTGATGTCTGTAATATTTCTCTGTGTACCAGTATGTGTTTATTTGGGCCTCATCTTTCCATACTGCTGGGCATGTACCAGGCCATATGGAAATTCTGTTTAATTTTGGTGAGCTGTCATTATGTTTTAAAATATTTCTAATAACATTTACAAGTTTAAAAACATAATAAAATAGAAAAATAATATAGTTAATATTTGTGTAGTTTCAATAGTTCTATAAGATGAACCAATTTACCCACACTTATTTTTTATTTTTTCTGGTGTATTTTCATTGTATATAATACTTGCTTTGGTATATATATATATATATATTTGTCTTAGTCAGGGTTTCTATTCCTGCATAAACATCATGACCAAGAAGCAAGTTGGGGAGGAAAGGGTTTATTGAGCTTACACTTCCACATTGCAGTTCATCACCAGAGGAAGTCAGGACTGGAACTCAAGCAGGGTTGGAAGCAGGAGCTGATGCAGAAGCCATGGAGGGATGTTTCTTACTGATTTGCTTCCCCTGACTTGCTCAGCCTGCTCTCTTATAGAACCCAAGACTACCAGCCCAGGGATGGCACCACCCACAAGGGGCCCTCCCACCTTGATCACTAATTGAGAAAATGCCTCACAGCTGGATTTCATGGAGGCATTTCCTCAACTGAAACTCCTTTCTCTGTGATAACTCCAGCCTCTGTCAAGTTGTCACACAAAACCAGCCAGTATATGTGCGCGCGCATGCGCGCGCACACACACACACACACACACGTGTATACATGTGTATATATATGTATATGTCTGTGTATGCATATGCATATGCATATGTGTATGTATATGTATATATACTGCTTTAGTAGCAATATAAAATCAAATGCTTATAATTGAGATGGCTAAATCTGACTTATTCACTTAATAACTCCAGATATACACACTGTTCTGTGAATGAGATAATTTCATTCTTCTTTATGGTCAAATAAAACTTCATTGTATATATCCACTATATAGTCTTCAATTTTTTTTGTAGTTCTTGAAATTAAAGTAAATTAAACGTATCATTTCTCCTCTTCTCCCTACAACTCGCTCCATGTTCTCCCACCTCATACCCTACCGCCACCCTACTCAGCATCTCTCAAGTTCATGGCCTCTGGCCTCTTTTTCTTTAATTGTAGTTCCTACTAGTGATATGTACGAGTTTTCTCCATCTCCATCCACATCTTGATTATTTGCTTCCTGCTTTTGGTTGTTTGTCTAGCATAGATTGGCCTTGGATTCACAGCTATTCTGCCTCAGCTTGACAAGTTTTGTGATCAGAAGTTATGCCTAATTATTATTTTTTAATGGTACCTATTCTGGTTTGTATGAGTTAGACTTGTAATTTTAATTTGAGTTTCCTGGATGGTAAAGGATGTTAAATATTTTATTTTATTCACTGATTACCGATTACATCTCTCTATTTAGAACATGTCTTTTGGACCAGGGACCATGGGTCCATGAGCAAAAGTGTGAGGACCTGAATTTGAATCTCTAGAATCTATATAGAAGACTCATGCACAGTGGGTGTACACGTGTAGTTCCAAGGTTCCTACAGAAACATGGAAGGTCAAGCTAGGAGAACCTCTGGAAGCTCATGGAACAGCTATCCCGGGGCACAGAGGAAAAACTACAAAAGGCATGTTTCAACAAGGTGGAAGTCAAGGCCCGATGCTTGAAGTTGTTCTCACCCTCCACGTGCATGCAAAGCCATACAACACACACTCACACATGAAAATGTATTTTCATACACATCATTACTACACAAACACAAAATTAGAAAGGAAAAGAAAAAGTTGTTCATTTATTGGTAGGGTTGTTTTTATCTTGGTACATTTTAATGCTCTCTACTTTACAAATAAGTCAACTGTCATATCCGTAGGTAGCAGGGATTTTCTCCCATCCCCTGGGCTGACTCTTAACTCAATTACTGCTTCGGCTCTGTAGGAGCATTTTGATTTCAGGTAAGATGGGTCGTTTGTTAATTTAGCAAACCTTTATTTGCGAGGACCAAATGACACTGAAGCAGGATTCTGACCAGTAGAGCTGGCCCTGGATACTGACGATGGAATGTGTGCTTTTATCTTCTTGGGATAAGAGCCAGGGCCTCCCAGCAGTTCTAGTTGCTTCCTTTGTAGAGTTACTACCCTGTTTGTGTTGAGAGCTCCTTTATGTGTGGACTGTTCCAGCACCAGATGCGCAAGCGCAGAGGCTACTGCTCGCCATTTCTGTGAGCTGTAGCGCCCTTCCATTAGAGACCTTTGGTTCAAGCTCTTTCTGTACACACGAGTGGGTCACCTGAGCTATTCCACCTAACTTCCATTCCTTCCATTCTTTCCTTCCTTCCTTCCTTCCTTCCTTCCTTCCTTCCTTCCTTCCTTCCTTCCTTCCTTCCCTCCTTCCTTCCTCCCTTGAGTCTTTCTCAAGAAGTCAGCCATGCCTCACTCCTTGAACATTTCTAGCCTTCTCCAGTTTAATAATCCTTGAACAGGAGTAATCGCCTCTCCAGTAGACCTCTCACACCCTGGATCCTGCCTTTCCTTGGAGAGCCCTTGCTCACACATGTAAACTTTATAATTTGCCTCACATCCTCATATGATGTTCCTTGCATATGCTAGGGAGGCCGGTGTTAGCACAAAGATTGTCACGCAGTCCTGAACGCCTGCTTCGTTCTACTCAAGTTGCAGTGCCCTGGAGCTCCTCCTTCAGCCCTTCCTCACTGTGAGGTGCAGGGTTCCTCCTTTGCTCCATCTCTGTGTGGAATACAGCCCCTCTGGTGGTTGGATTTAAATGTCAACTTGCCACAACCTCGAGTCACTGGAGAAGAGTCTCCAGGGAGGGATTATCTAAATCAGATTGGCTTGTGGGCTTGTGGGATTCTCTTTACCAGCTGATTCCGGTGGGAAGAGCCACTGTGAATGTGGGCACAGCTCTCCCAGGCCCTGGGCTCTGTCTGGCACACAGAAGAATGCGAGCTAAGGAGAATCTCCAAGTGAGTATGAGTGGCATCCGCTCCTCTCTGCCCCTGAGTAGGAGCACTATGCCGTGTGACTGTCTGTGAGAGTTCCTGCCTTAACATCCCCCTCAGTGATGGATGGTAGCTAGCCTGCAATTGAAAGCCACATAAACTCTTTCTCCTCCTAAGCTGCTCTTTGTGATGTTGTTCTACAGCAGTAACAGCCACGAAACTACAACGGGCCCCCACTCTTGGTTTCTTCCACACACAGCATGCTGCAAAGCCTTTTGAATATGTACCAGGATTACCTGATTTTTATATTTTAGAAGTACAAACAATTTGAACATCAGTTGGCTTTATTTCTATCTTAAATGTTCTTCAGCCCCACCCACCAGGAATTCACCCTCCTTTAACTGCAAGCTAAAATATATTTTTATTTTTTATGTTGCTTATTTACTTTCTCAGTTTTCAGTGCTTAGCCTGATACTCAAATACCTGTTTACTTCTCACAAGGAAGAGTTATTTCTCTCTTTGTTTATTTTTTTCTTAGTGATCAGAACCATTGGGACTCATCTTTCCTGCTGGAATTACCCATCGATGTGTTTTCTAACCAAAGGAAACTTCCCTTGTAAGAGGCCTGATACTAGTGGTTATATTTGCATTCAACCTTACTACATGGAACTAGAAATAGCACACATCCATTGCTGGTTCTATGATAGGAGTATTTACTGCATAGCATGATCCACTAAGAGTAGATAACCAGTCTGAACTGCAGCCGAAGGAGGGGGAACGGGACAGGAAGAAACCCTGCGTTTTGTTTGTTGAGGAGTAGAAATAAAGGTACCGATGTGGAGCACTTCATTGTCACAAAAAGAGCTAACGCTTCTGAAGACTTTACTGTATGCTAGACACTATTCCAAGCACTTCCACAAAGTCTGCCAAACTCTTAGTAGTTCACGTTACTGTCCCCATACTACAGTGAGCAGAATCAGGTACAACACAGTGCGTGAATCAGCTTTCAATCAGAAAATCCGTGAAAGATAGAACTGGGGTATGGCTGGAGGTACTAAGACCCTGAAAGGCACCTGGGAATTATTTAGATATGAGTGCTAGAAAGAAGTGTTCGTGATTCGTCTGCAAATATGGCACACTCAGTAATTTTTCACTTGACCTCAGATGTAGAAATAATAGCATCATTACTAATGTGTACTCTAATATCAAACACAGCAGTCTGTATTTATCCTAAGCCTATGCCATTTATGTAAGCACAAGCAGTGAGTGGCATGAGCAAGCTAATCTGTTGCAATGCCACATGCAGAGAAATGACAGTTTTAATGGTCACGCATCTTATCTGTCGTGCCACCCTATAGAGCCCACAACTCACGGAACATTTTCCACTCTTATAGCGTCTTCTCTGAGACATGTCACCTTCACACCAGTTAAAACTCAGTAAGGTTATGTGATTCAGAAAGCACATTTTACGCTTTTCCACGTCTCATCTCTATGAGCTATGGAATAAGATATAAACATTGACAAGATGGTTGAAATATGAGTCTGTGGATTGATTCCTGAGCTCCCTTCCCAAATAGTCCTGAACTCTTTAGGAGGAAGGTAGACTTCTTTTCCAAAGTTACTTCTTAAAAGATTGGAAGCTATTGACCCCCAATTGCTTCTAAGTGTAAAATTATTTTAAAAGTAAAAATAGACTTCCAGTTTATAAATTCTCTGTGCTATTACTTCAAAGCCTTATTTATTCTCACGAAAAGCACTCAGCAAACCATCATTGCAATAAAAAGAAATCAGCGCCCTAAGTGCACATTGGAGCGAGGGCACGGGCCGGCCGTCGGGATGTGCGAGCTATGGGCTCTGCACACCATTATCTCTTTGCAACCTTTGCTCTCAGTCTATCTAATTGCCTTAGAAGTCAGAGGTAATTTTTGTGTTACATAGAGAATATTCTTGAGAAAAAGTTTCTGGTATTTCAAAAAGTATTCGCAGGCCGGACAGTCTCCTCTGAAGGGCGTATATCCCTGTGCAGATGCGTCGGGTAGTTTTCCTGTTCACCGTTTCTACTTCTGTTTCATTCTCAGACTAGGTATGGGTGTTGTCATTTATGTCATTTAGTGAGCAAGGCCCTGCATGGCCACTCTGATCATGCTCTGTAGGTCTGACTGTGGGACTGGGCCAGGGGTGGCCAGGCCGTGAGTCCCCTTGTGAGCAGGCTCTCGGTGCTAGCTCTCCGGCGGCCCCTCCCCCAGTTGGGGCCCGCTCAGGATGTCCAGTCCATCCCGCTTGCTGGGAAGGCTCTTTCTCCAGCCTGTCGGTTTGGCTCTGAACTTGATAGGCTGTGACTCAGAACTGGTAGGTTCCTGGTGTGGGAGGCAGGGGATTCTTCTGTGTCAATTGATTCTTCTCTCTGATGCACTTGGTTCCTGAAGCCACTGGACATCTCCTGACACTTGATCCCTTTATCTACTGTCACCAAAGGAAGCCATTTCATAGGAACCCTGTTATCTCTATCTCCTGGGTGACCTTCTGTAACAGCTCTCTGTTGGACATCCTCTATGGATAATCTCAGTAATGCACCCTGAGTGTTTTTCTAGGCTAGTTCCTGGTCTTTACATCATCACCACCACCACTACCACCACCACCACCACCACCACCACCACCACCACCACCACCATCATCACTTTCTTCATTGTAAAGATTATTAGGCACCTAATGCTGAGTGACTTGCAAACTGAATCAAAGTTAAAGATGTAAACTTCTAGGATTATCACTCAAGCAGGCAAAGTGATACACACTTATGTTTATAGGTATTACATAAACAGAAAGCAAGCTGCTACCAGCTAATCTAGGTTGCTCATTACAAACTATGACTGGATCAGGAAGAGAACCGCTAAGGATCATGAAAAAAAGGAGGCAGTTTGCCTTTCTTTGGTTAGTATTTTAAGCAACCAGGGATAATGATATTAGTTTCACTGTGGTGATTTTGACTCTCTGTGATTAAGAAGAATGTAACGTAGGCAGTGGTACTGGATTTCTGTTTTTTTTGTTTTTGTTTTGTTTTTATTTTTGTTTTGTTTTTGCTTTTTCTTTAAGGGAAGGTGGGGGGGGGGAGTCAAATGAGCTCTGGACAGCACTGACCAGAGCTGTATCAGAGATGGTGAAAGGAACAGCAGTGTCTAGAAACCAGACTGAGGATCATGCTTGGACCCGAATCATAGCTCTGTTACCAGATATAAGATCTGGGTTGAAATATACAGCCAGAAATTCCGAGTCTCCACCTTTCCCTCTGTTTGCTGGGAGTAATACCCCGGAAGCATGGGGTCCATTTTGCACCCTGAAGATAACTTCTAAAGAGAAAAGGGGATCGGGGGCTTACTTTAGTAGGCGATGAACTTGCCTAGCACCTGTAAAGACCTGTTTGATCCTCGGGTCTACACAGACCCAGCACGATGACACATTTCTGTGATATCCACATAAGGAGAACACATGGCAAAGGCCATCCTCAGTCACAGAGCAAGTTTAAGGCCAGCCTGGCACACATGGGATCCTGTCTGGAAAACAAAAAGAGCTAAGCTTGGTTTTGTTCCCCGTTTTTGGCATTCCCATTGCTTTGGTTTTGTGGTACGGCAGCATGTCTTGGCGGGACAACACAGCCAAGCAAACTGGCTGACTTCCTGGGCTGGGACCGAGGAAGCGGAGGAGGGAGCAGGCAAGAGGGGAGAGAGTGGAAGAGGAAGAAGGAAAAGAGAAAGAGGAACAGACTCTCTCACTTCCTCTTATCCTCTTAAAGACACACCCCAGTGACCCAGGGACCTGACAACCAAACTCCATCCCTTAAAGGTTCTGCTGCCTCTCGTAGCACCCAGAGGTCTCTGAGGGACGTGAAGATCCAAACTCTAGCTCTGAGCAGGTACCAGAGAGCAGCCATCTTTTCTCAATCCATCGGAAGGAACAAGGCAACGCTTAAGAGGTGGGAGAACCTCTTAACACGAAACATTTTAGAGGCAGGAAATTCCCTATGAACATGCATTTCCTAAAGACAGCATGGCCCCAAGTGCAAATCTAGCTCTGTTCTACACATCGATACATACTCTGAAGAAGCTCTAAAAAACTTAAAAGAAAAAAACAACAACCCATTAAAACCCGCCTTAAACTACTGTGGCTTTTGTCTGCCATCAGCAGAGAGATCTCTCCTGCATCTCTGAGCAGTGGCCATGAGGGTGACGGGATGGGCTCGGGGTTGCTTGCAGATCTGAATCGCTGAGCAGTGGCCATGAGGGTAGTGGGTTGGGCTTGGGGTTGCTTGCAGATGTTGCAACCTTGAAGCATCAGTGCTGCCGTTCTGCATGTGGGTTCCCAATGCTGGGCCACAATTTCCCGTTTAGGAGTTTCCCTGTGGTTGCACTGCAGCAACGGGTATCTGAGCTGCAAAGAGACACAGCAATCTAAAAGGTGCCTCCTCTGTCCCTAGAGAGGGAGTTGAGCTTTGTCCCCATTCCAGACCATTGAGCGGGCACCTGTGCAAAGACAGCTATCTTGGGTGTAGCCGGCCAGATGCCTCAGGAGGCCAGAGGTTAGTACAGATAGAGTCTCGCAGTTCCTGTGCAGAGAAGCCTTAGGCTAGGCATTCTGCAAACGTTTTCATGATTCTCTTTGTAAAAGAGGGGGTGAGGAGTTGAAGTAGGGAGTTTTTAGGAGACCCAGGTTCCAGTCTGGCTCTGCCCAGAGTAATTCTTGGGCCCCTGATGCTCTCTCCAGGAGAATGTTTTCATCACAGATCGCTCTGTGTTCAGTTGCCCTCACTATCATTGCAAGGGCACATAGAACCTTGTTCACTGCTGTGACAAGATCCCCCACATACAGCCTGCGCCTCTGCACGGTGAGCCAGTACTTCAGTGCACGTGCCCAGGGTGCTGCGTGTTTGCTGCCCAGCCTGGCACAGGGGTTTCCTGTTTGTTTCAGCATTTTCAGTACAGAGCGGAGGGTGCAGGGAACGCTCTGCTCAGGAAGGAAGTGAGAGGATTGAGGGTGGCAGGGACTGGGGCAGCATTTTTTTTTTTTTGGCAGAGGATGAGCAAGGGGGTCAGAGTTTCAAACTATTTCCATTTGCTTGTTAGAAAAACAGGCTGGGTTGCTGCGTGACAGATAGCAAGCACCAGCCCTTGTGGACAGGAGCTAGGGCTCCAGGTACCCCACTTTCTGAGAGCCTTCCACTTTGTGACAGGACTTTTGCATACAGCAAAAAGTTTCAGTAGAAATCACTCCGCTCAGAGTGGGACGTGGTGCCCGGCTGCTGGCCTTTCCGCCTCAGGCACATTGCTCGCGTTTGTGGCTCCTTGTCCTCTGGGAAGGCAGAGTTTAGGTGAAGCTGACAATTTCACACACAGGTTTTTGTCCCCACAGCCCACCTTCCCACAACAAGTTTCACACCCAGGGTGGGGAACAGCAGCTCAAATGCAAGATGGGTCAATACAGGGGAGCTGGAGTGATGGGCCAGGCAGTTGGAGGGCACCTAAGGGGTGCCCAGAGTGGGAGAACTGGTCTTCCCAGGGAAGAATGCACCAACTGACCATTCAATAACAAATGGTCATCCCTGAAAACATGGGTACAGGTAATCATATACAGACCGAGCAGGTTGTATTTATGTTACATACATACATACATACATGCATAAATACAATTACATGCACATATACACACATGTTTAACAATTAATGTAAAAAGAAGTTATGAGTTTGAAAGAAACGTCTGTGGGAGGGGCTTGGAGAAAAGAAAGGGAAGAGAAAATGATGTAATTATAGTTTCAAAAAATAAAAGAAATGATATACAAAACACTCTGACTATGGCATCTTCATAATCTAGACATCCTAGACTTGTCTTGGTTTCTTAAATATAGACACATTTAGAACAATGGGATTTTGTGACCCCTAACATCCCCTGCCTCATGCAGATGGCCTAAGTTCTTTTTCCTCAGTGAGTTCTTAGAAATGACTACTGTCCGCAGCACCTAGCACACGGAGTGGCAAACGGATTTGCGACATATTCCTCCAGGAGTAAGGGTAAGGACACGGGCAGAGACTTCTTTCTTACTCCAGTAACTTTCTAGCTGACACAGTGAGGGGCTCACAGGACTTGACGCTTTTGCTGCTCAATGCTCAAGACAAAATTCAGTCCAAATCGCTACAGTCAGAGATGTGAGCTTAGTTTCTTCCTTTAAAGCGGCAGGGAGAAAAAAAATAATTCCAATTTTCTGCCTCAGCTCAGTACACACTGCCTGGAGGGCCGTGGGGCCTGGACGCTGATCTGGCCACTGACTCGGTTTGGGAGGGAAGATGGGTATCAGCAGATTTTCAGGCTCAGCCCTAGCGTGGAAACAGATGCCCTAAAGCAGAACAGAATCCTCTCTGATCATGCTCTTGGCGTCCGCCGCAGCTTGCGAGGCCACCATCTGCTATAGTAATGCCTCCCCACCCCCCAGTGACACTCCTTGCTTCTGGTAACCTTCCCGTGTGAGTAGTATCACTGATTTGGGAGACTGTGAGCTATAAATAATAGCTTCAGCAGCCTAGCTCAAGCCAAGAGCAGACTCCTTCCTCTCTAGGAAAGGGAGAAGTCGGCTGTTACCCTCGCATATTTCCTTCTCCCTCTTATCGTTCGTCTCTTACCAATTTCCTCCCCCTGCACTAGCTCCTGGTGCTGTCTTGGCTTACAAGTTGCATCTGAGGAACATCTCAGACCTCCGAAGTTCTATCTTCTCACTCAGTGGAAACTTCAGTTTGAGGGAAAAATAAAAAGGAAGATCAATGCTTATTCTAGCTAGAGGGGATTTTTTTTAAGGTATCAAGTATTTAGCTCCAGAGGCACTTTTGAGTTAGGTGGTCTTGAGAATGCTGCCCTTTGACATCAGACAATCCAGATTATTTATTATACAGTTATGAATAGACTGGCATGGGTACCAATTGATTTCTTATCAGAACACCAGCACTAAAGCACAGGCGTGTCGCCTTCTAACAGGCTGCACCGAGTACAGTTTCCTCAGACAGGCCGCTCTGCTTTCGTTTGGCATGTATTTTAAAAATAGTGTTCAGATCTGGTTCTGACTTTGGGATGTTGGGTGTCAGAGCTGATCTGCCATCACAGAGCACTGCGACCCAGATGCCACAAGGAGGAACATGCATTTCATACTTGTAGAGTTGGGTCCAAGATCAAGGTGCTGGCTGATTGGTTTGCTGGCAAGAATTTTTTCCTGGTCTCACAGATGGCTGATGTCTTCCTAAATCTTCTCCTGGGAGTGAGGGAGAGTATATAGGAGTATATAGGAAAGTGTGTGTGTATGTGTGTGTGTGTGTGTGTGTGTGTGCGAGAGAGAGAGAGAGAGAGAGAGAGAGAGAGAGAGAGAGAGAGAAAGAGACAGAGAGACAGAGAGACAGAGAGACAGAGAGACAGAGACAGAAAGAAACAGAGAGACAGAGAGACAGAGAGCTGACCACAGCTCCTTTGGTGCTTGTTAAAAACAAAGGTGTTGTGAGGGTCAACAGGATTTGGAATCTTCTGAGAGACATACCTTTGGGTGTTCCCATCACCATCAGGGTGTTTTCAGAGAAATTTAACTGAGGATGGAAAACCTACCCTGTATATGTGAGATACCATTCATGTTTCTAACTGATTGCTGATGCAAAGCAACCCAGTACCTCGACTCTTCCGTTACTGTGTGTCCTGTAACCATGTCTTTTATAGCCATCTTTCTTGTACGACGGTATGTGAGCCAAAATAAACTTTTCCTTAAATGCTTTTGTGAGGTACTGAGTACAAACACTGATCCTATGGTGAGGACCCCACCCTCATCTTCTCTAAACTAATTATTTATCTATGTCAAAGGCTGTAATGCCAAATATCTTCACATCAGGAGTTTGTGAATTAACATATTTTGGGGGGTTGGGGTGGTGTCTTAGTTAGGGTTTCCATTAGTTGAAGAGACACCATGGCCAAGGCAATTCTTATAAAAAGCACTTAATTGAAGCTGGCTTAAAGTTCTTTTGTTTTGTTTTGTTTTCTCTGTTTTTTTTTAAGAAAAGCATGTTTTTTAATTGAAAAAGAAGTAAAAACATTTTATGATAAAATTGAAGATTTATATGGAAAATATTTCTGATACAATAGAAGAAATATATAGAAAAACATGTTAAAATTGACAATTTTCATGGAAAATTAAAGAGTAAAGTGGTTGACATAAAAACATTGCTAAATTAATTGAAAAATGAAATAGAAACATTTTATGATAGAATTGAAGATTTACATGGAAAATATTTCTGATAAAATTGTAGAAAAATGTAGAAAAACATGTTAAAATTGAAGATTATCATGGAAAATTTTGTATACATATAATAATGGTAGGCATAAAAATATTACTAAATTGATTGAGAGTGGAATTATAAACAGTTTCTGAAAACATTTATGTTTAGTCTCTTATTGCCTTGATGGGAAACATGGCAGAATGCATGCAGGCATGGCCCTGGAGAAGTAGCTGAGAGTTCCATGTCTTTATCTGAAAGCAGCTCCTTTCAGATCTCAAAATCTACCCCACAGTGATGTACTTCCTCCAACATGGCCACCCCAAGCTCAACAAGGCCACCCCTTCCTGATGGTGCCACTCCCTATGGGCCAAGCACTTAAACCCTTGAGTCTATGGGGGCCATACCTATTCAGACCACCACCAGGAGTAATAGACATTTACCCCATGACATTGAACAAATGATATAACGTCTCTAAACTTTGATTTTCATCATCGGTGGAATTCAGTGGTAACAGGAGCTGCTACTGCACAGTTTTAAAGACTGAAGGAAGTTGTCTGTGAAAAGTTTCTAGAAATTGATAAAGACTTTGCTGCTTGTAGCTCCTCCTTTTCCTTCTCATTAGCAAGTTTTTATCCCAATAAAACAACACATCACCATAGTATCTTAGAATCATTAAACCATAGAAATGACTTCTTCTAATTCTCTTCCTTTCAGAACTGAGGCTGAAAGTATGCTGAGAAAGAAATTTCTCAGTGCTTTCTTGGCTGAATAGAGCCAAGAATCCAAGTGTTATTATTGCCCAGTATTGTTCTTTCAATGACCTCATTGTGGTTTATGTTATTGTTGCTTTAGCTGTAAAATCTTCCATTCCAGACATTTCCTTTGGCAAAAGAACTTTATGAGGTAACTTTTAGAATTTTTTTTTCTCTCAGATCAAAGTTGGGTCGGTAACAATTCATGAATAAAAACATCAAATTAGTAAGGTTTTAATTTGAATCAGGTCAAATATACTCTTTTGGGGGGGGAACAACGTAAATTCTTATAGGCAGAGAAAACTTCCATCAAAGCAGCTCACAGTCCTAGAGAGCAGATATTAATAAGATTCACCTGTGATGTTACACATTAAGCTTATGACCAGAAGGGACTTGGACTCCATCAATATGAGAAGGAATGGCTATTCAGAAATGGATGGAAAAATGGAGGTGTAGCAGTGTGGCATGTGGAGCAAGAGACAGGGAGGCCAAACCCTGCCTTGTCCAGTCAGGCCTTCTCCCAGGAAGGTGGAAATCACATCTCCTATTGCTCCCAGGGGCAGGTGTGTTCCTTCCACAAAGATGAATGGACTCGAAGACTCAGTCCTAATTCTACGACTGGATGATACCATGCCCCTAAAGCCCCATGTTCCCTCTCTGTTTCTATGCTGTCTTCCTAAAAAGGGAGATTGGCTGAATATAAGAGATAGACGTGGGAGTCCACAGGGACTTACAAAGCTCAGAGCAGGGATTCTCCAACATCCTTTGAACTCAAACCTACAACAGACATTGATTTTTCTAAAAAGCGTTGTCTTATGTGTGCCTACAAGGTAACCTAAGTCAGGAAGTCCCGCATCTCTGCCTTTACTTAGGATTTATCCTTTACATTAAGCACCTTCTTATCACTGCACCTTGGCATATTAATCCTTACAAAACACCTATATGAAAGCCGGTTTTGTCTATTTGTTTCACCCTTTGTCAAAGACAAGAATCTTTGTCCTAAACTCATGGTCAACTTGGATTGCAGGAACAGTCTGGTTTCAAGAGACAGTCTGAAACCCAGTGAGGGCAATTATCTCTCATACCGAGGCTGTATCCTGAAGCAGGAATAGCCCCTAAGGTTGCATTCCTCAAGCAGTAAAGCATTTGAGTTAACTTACAGAACCAGAGCTATTGATCCACACCTTGAACAGGACTGCTTCATGATGTCACACGTCCCCTGCCACAACACCTCTTTCTCTATTTCAACCGGAAGCAGTACCATGTCAGTATGTTAAAGGTGAGCTTGTGATCTCTGGGACTCTTTATTAACCATCTTCCCAATTATTTTACTGGTGTTTTTCACCATTACCCATCTCTTTGATCATTGTGTTGGGGTGAGTGGCTGAGTCTAGCCTGTTGGAGTTGCAGGAGCTAGAGGCTTTAGTCTTAAACTCTGCTAACAAATCCATAGGAGGTGAATTTTGGGAGCTGATGACATCAAATATCAGAGCTGGCAAAGGAGGCTTTGTTTTGTCTGAGGTGAAAACCTCCTAAATAAGTGTTGCTTTAAGAGTTGGTTTGGCTCTTCTGCTGACACTAGATCGCCTCTTTTTTTTTTTTTTTTTTTTTTTGCCTTATTTAGATGGAATCAGGACAATGATTTATGCACAGAGTAAATGAGCTATGTTTCCTTCAGCTATTTCAACCCATATTTTTCTCATCTGGGCTCTCCCCACCCAATTCCTGATTCTCATTCCCATGGCTGCTTATGAGTCTACTCAATGCTGAAACAAATGTTGAGAAAGTGAAATTTGATTCATCGCCCACTAATTTTCCTTGTGTTTGATACAGTCATATCTTGAATGAAATGAAGTGTTTTATTATGAAATTTTCTGAGAAGTGATTCATGCTTGGGTGTGTTTCCAAGCAGCAGTCAATTTAATAATAAATATATTGGTCTTTATGTAATATGTTTGTCTTTATATAACATGTAATGCACAATTTTTTTCCTCAATGATATTTTAATTCATGATTATGTCTTTAGCATGGAAAGAATGTGACAGGATCTCCCAGCCTATGAGGGGAGAGGGTAACCTCTAGAAGTACTGATGACAAAGGTGGCTTCTTTTGTAACTGGTTATATCCCCCTGGATATGTGTAACGCTTGGAATCTGTTTTGTAATTTGTCCTTCATGATTACTTTTTGGAATAAACCTGAATAACTTACATTTGGTACATAAGTGGAAACTGGAAAATCTTGAATGTTTTGATGGTTGTGTGCTATAGTCCTATGTGAACACTAAAGGGGGCTCTGGAACTTTGGCTGCTACCTACCAACGTGACTTCTAAGGTCTCTCTCAGACCTATCTGCTATGTAACACTGGCAACCTCCCACCAATCCAGATGACTACCAACCCATCACTGCCCATTAATTTATTAACTGCTGTTGTTGAGGGCCTTTTTGGTGTAGAACATTCTTGTAGATTTTAGAAAAATACTTAAAGATTTGATCCACATCTCTGTGATTTTGGAAGTCATGGTGAATAACAAAACTGGTACTAAGCACAGCTTTCCTTTAGTATATAACACTCACTATTCTAGTCATGAGTATATAAAGACCAATCAGACACGCGGAACTCATAGTGGTGCAACCCAATGATACAGTGTGTAATTAAAAGTAAACAAAGCACCCTCCCAAGCTACCTGACAATGTTTTCATGAAGGTTAATCATCACAATAGCTATGAAGTGATAGGAACATTATTTATAAAAAGTGCCTTTGTACTTAAAGAATGTAGCCAGGCAGCTGCTAATCAATATAAATAGTAATGATACTGGCTTTTATTTGTTGAGTGAGCATCTGCTATGTGCAAGAACCTCTGATAAGTGCTTTTATTTTACTTCTTACAGCTCTATACCAATAATTAATGGGGTTAATTAGTTATCAAGAAGTGCTTTGCATCAGAAATCTAAAGAGTTAATGTGTATCACTTGAGCAGGATATTGTAGGTTAGGGGTCTCAGCTCAGCCATCCTAAATTGCTTTGTTCATTCTGAATGATAATACAGAGCCTGAAGTTTAGTCAAGTTTTATTATCAAAAAGGAGGCATGTTCTGTCACATTATCTGCAGAGTTTCGGGGGCACAAATACACAGGGAATTGTATTAAGGAACGTCACACGGGATGGGACATGAACTCTATCATGGGTACCTTGGGAAGAAGGTGAGTATCAAAGTAGAGCCACCCCGAAAATAAATAAGCTTGGGGAATGCATGTTTAATGTCTCAAAGTAATATGCATATTTGCATTTATTTTTCACGTAATATCCCCAAAGGATGCTTTTGAAGGGTCCCACACATGCTGAGAATGTCCTCTTTTTACCTAATCACATCCCCAGATCCTAACTGGTACTTGGGATTCATGATCACTAGTTGTGTGTGATTCAGGACCTTGGGCCCTTCTATCTTGTGGCTTTTCTGTCATTGCCAAGGATTCTGATTTCCAGCGTTGTAATGTCTGCAGCCTCAGTCTGGTCAGGGTCAGACTGGTACATGATTGCTATGTAGGGTCAGAACTGTGAGTGGTGGGCGTTTCTCACTACTCGCTGGTTAGAGTTAAGTTTCATGAAACTTCAAAGGAACTAACAAGTGGAAACTGGCAGTGTGTGCCCAGGAAGAAGGAGCCAAGTGGCTTCATGTCTCCTCCGTAAGGTGGGCTTGAACATTAAAAAACTGAAAATCACAGTTTACCGAGCAGCACTCAGCAGATTGTCCGGGAAGTTTTGGTTGGTCTATTTGTAAAAAGAACAGGGAGGTTGTGAAGGTGAGTGTTGTGGAGGATTAGGTCAGCAGAGACAAATTCTATACAATTTGGATTTAAAACATTCCCTCTCTTCCACAAATTTAGGGTATTCTCAATGTCTCTATATCTGACCCAGGTTCTCAGTAAGGTATGAAGATATACGTTCTTAAGTAGTTGTGTTTTGTGGTAGGAAGCTGTTATGGCCTGGGTTCTGATCTTTTGCCCCAATGTTCACTTAACTTTCAGAATCAAAGGCAGAGGACTCGCCATTTGGTGGTTAGAGAAGAAAAGGTAGGTAGAGAGACGGAGTTGACTATTGGGACATTGATAGAACACAGGATCCACCCCCAAGCTAACTTTAATTTCTCTATTCTTTTTCTCACTTTCCTTCATTTACTACAACTTGGCTTTCTGAGATTGAGTGGAGATCTGAACTCATGGCTCTTCCCACTATTGTCAAAGTTAGTAAAATGTTATCCATGGACATGTATGGGAATTTCATGGGGTGATGAGTTCCAAGATTAGTTTCCAAAGGAGTTCACAGATACAAATGAGTTAACAGTTGCCTTAGTGGTTTTACTGTTGTAAACAGACACCATGACCAAGGCAACTTTCATAAGGACAACATTCAATTGTGGCTGGCTTACAGGCTCAGAAGTTCAGTTCATTATCATCAAGGCAGGAAGATGGAAGCATTCAGACAGCATGGTACAGGAGGAGCTGAGAGTTCTACATCTTCATCTGAAGAGTGTTAGCAGAATACTGGCTTCCGGGAAGCTAAGATGAGGGTCTTAAAATCCATACCCACAATGCCACGCCTACTCCAAATAGGCTACACCTACTTGAATAGGGCCACACCTTCTTTTTTTTATTTTAATTTTTTTTATTCGGTATATTTTTTATTTACATTTCAAACGATTTCCCCGTTCCTGGCCCCCCCACTCCCAAAAAGTCCCGTAAGCCCCCTTCTCTCCCTCTGTCCTCCCACCCAACCCTTCCCACTTCCCTGTTCTGGTTTTGCTGAATACTGCTTCATTGAGTCTTTCCAGAACAAGGGGCCATTCTTCCTTTCTTCTTGTACCTCATTTGATGTGTAGATTATGTTTTGGGTAATCCAGGTTTCTAGGTTAATATCCACTTATTAGTGACTGCATACCATGATTCATCTTTTGAGTCTGGGTTACCTCACTTAGTATGATGTTCTCTAGGTCCATCCATTTGCCTAAGAATTTCATGAATTCATTGTTTCTAATGGCTGAATAGTACTCCATTGTGTAGATATACCACATTTTTTGCATCCACTCTTCTGTTGAGGGATACCTGGGTTCTTTCCAGCACCTGGCAATTATAAATAGGGCTGCTATGAACATAGTAGAGCATGTATCCTTATTACATGGTGGGGAATCCTCTGGGTATATGCCCAGGAGTGGTATAGCAGGATCTTCTGGAAGTGAGGTGCCCAGTTTTCGGAGGAACCGCCAGACTGATTTCCAGAGTGGTTGTACCAATTTGCAACCCCACCAGCAGTGGAGGAGTATTCCTCTTTCTCCGCACCCTCTCCAACACCTGCTATCTCCTGAATTTTTAATCTTAGCCATTCTGACTGGTATAAGGTGAAATCTCAGGGTTGTTTTGATTTGCATTTCCCTAATGACCAATGAAGTTGAGCATTTTTTAAGATGCTTCTCTGCCATCCGATGTTCTTCAGGTGAGAATTCTTTGTTTAACTCTGTACCCCATTTTTTAATAGGGTTGTTTGGTTTTCTGGAGTCTAACCTCTTGAGTTCTTTATATATATTGGATATTAGCCCTCTATCTGATGTAGGATTGGTGAAGATCTTCTCACAATTTGTTGGTTGCCGATTTGTCCTCTTGATGGTGTCCTTTGCCTTACAGAAACTTTGTAATTTTATGAGGTCCCATTTGTCAATTCTTGCTCTTAGAGCATACGCTATTGGTGTTCTGTTCAGAAACTTTCTCCCTGTACCGATGTCCTCAAGGGTCTTCCCCAGTTTCTTTTCTATTAACTTCAGAGTGTCTGGCTTTATGTGGAGGTCCTTGATCCATTTGGATTTGAGCTTAGTACAAGGACACAAGGATGGATCAATTCGCATTCTTCTGCATGCTGACCTCCAGTTGAACCAGCACCATTTGTTGAAAAGGCTATTTTTTTTTCCATTGGATGTTTTCAGCCTCTTTGTCGAGGATCAAGTGGCCATAGGTGTGTGGGTTCATTTCTGGATCTTCAATCCTGTTCCATTGATCCTCCTGCCAGTCACTGTACCGATACCATGCAGTTTTTAACACTATTGCTCTGTAGTATTGCTTGAGGTCAGGGATACTGATTCCCCCAGAATTTCTTTTGTTGCTGAGAATAGTTTTAGCTATCCTGGGTTTTTTGTTATTCCAGATGATTGATAATTGCTCTTTCTAACTCTGTGAAGAATTGAGTTGGGATTTTGATGGGTATTGCATTGAATCAGTAGATTACTTTTGGCAACATGGCCATTTTAACTATATTGATTCTACCAATCCATGAGCATGGGAGGTTTTCCCATTTTTTGAGGTCTTCTTCCATTTCCTTCTTCAGAGTCTTGAAGTTCTTGTCATACAGATCTTTCACATGTTTGGTAAGTGTCACCCCAAGATACTTTATACTATTAGTGGCTATTGTGAAGGGGGTCATTTCCCTAATTTCTTTCTCAGCCTGCTTATCCTTTGAGTATAGGAAGGCTACTGATTTGCTTGAGTTGATTTTATAACCTGCCACTTTGCTGAAGTTGTTTATCAGCTGTAGGAGTTCTCTAGTGGAGTTTTTTGGGTCACTTAGGTAGACTATCATGTCATCTGCAAATAATGATAGTTTGACTTCTTCCTTTCCAATTTGTATCCCTTTGACCTCCTTATGTTGTCGAATTGCCTGAGCTAGTACCTCAAGTACAATATTGAAAAGATAAGGAGAAAGGGGGCAGCCCTGTCTAGTCCTTGATTTTAGTGGGATTGCTTCAAGTTTCTCTCCATTTAGTTTGATGCTGGCTACTGGTTTGCTGTATATTGTTTTTACTATGTTTAGGTATGGGCCTTGAATTCCTGTTCTTTCCAAGACTTTAAGCATGAAAGGATGCTGAATTTTGTCAAATGCTTTTTCAGCACCCAATGAAATGACCATGTGGTTTTTTTCTTTGAGTTTGTTTATGTAGTGGATTGCATTAATGGATTTCCGTATATTGAACCAACCCTGCATTCCCGGGATAAAGCCTACTTGATCATGGTGGATGATCGTTTTGATGTGTTCTTGGATTCGGTTGGCAAGAATTTTATTGAGTATTTTTGCATCGATGTTCATAAGGGAAATTGGTCTGAAGTTCTCTTTCTTTGTTGGATCTTTGTGTGGTTTTGGTATCAGCGTAATTGAGGGCCACACCTTCTAATAGTGCCATTCCCTGGCCTGAGCATATACAAACCATCACATTCTACCTCCTGGCATCCATATCACTGAGTAGGTGTGACCTTTTTGGGGTAGGCGGGGCACTGTGGGTGCGGGCTTTGATTGTAGAAGATCCTTTTATAAGATATGGCGGGGTGCAATTAGTGTTGTATCAGGCAGCCCTTTAATCATCTTTAAAAATTAAGAAATTGTTTATTCTCCTCAGTATGTGTGTGCATACATACACTGTGTGTGAAAAGCGGGAGCATATGGTGTGCACATAGCGTCAGAGAACAACTTGGTGAGGCCAGTCCTTTCATCTTTACGTGGGTTCTAGGGTTCAGACTAAGGCCATCACATTTGTGTTACAAATACATTTACCCACTGAACAACCTTTTCAGATCCCTCCAACTTTACCATTATTTTCATAATGTTTAGTGGTGTTTTTTGTTTTAAATTATACATGAGAAATGAAACAAAATTTTAAAGTTTTAAATTAATATGTTTTTTAATTGAAATAGAATCACATGACTTTCCCTCTCCATTTCCTCTCTCCAACTCTTCCCAGGTACCCTCCTTCCAATCCCCTCTCATGCTCTCCTCCAAAATTCTGAAGTTGATGGCCTCCTTTATTTATAATTGTTACATATGTATGTCTGTGCACAAATACAAAAACACAACCTGCAGAGTCTGTTTTGTTGTTTGTGTGTGTACATGTGGTTTCAGGGTTGACCAGTTTGCATTGGCTATCTGATAGGAAGCTCATCTCTAGTGGAGGCTAAGTTTATCCTTGCAGTCATTAGTTGCTTGTAGTTCTTTGTCTAGGACTCGGGTCCCATGTATTGTTCTTAATCTTTATATATCTTGGGGACAGATCCTATTGACAAGGTCTCTGGATCCATAGTCCATGCTGGAGATGGTAAACATCCTAGAAGAGGCTTATGAGGCACTCTCCAGAAGTGATGACAATCACACATTTTTAATTCTCAGGAGCCATCATGTTACATTATCTCAGCCCTGAGAGAAATCCATTTTTCCCACATACATGGAATACATCACTGAGTAAATTATAATAATTACCTGCTTCCCTGAATAATTTCCTTTACAATCATGAGGTTTTCAGTTTTAGAGATCCACTAAGTTCAGCATCTACAAACAGAGAAGATATTATTTGGTGAGAGCACTGCTGGGATTGGGGCATTTGATCCACACTTAATAATGAAAATGAGGGTTCTCAACTTTATTCTATGCCAGGCATGAGCAGACCTGAAGGAACATTGAAAGAGACCGAGCATCTCAGGGCAGCATAAATAAGTAGCTGCTAATAGGAACACAATGCCTTTCATACTCTAGCGGCGATGCTTCCCAGGGTGCAGAACAACCTTCCTTCATTGTACTCCTCAGTATAATGCTCTGGTGTTGTCAGTTTTGACTAGACTCATTGATTTCCATGACCTCGTTCTTTTATCTACTCAAAAGGCATGATCTTTTTTTGTGTTCTAGAGAACAGCCAGCCTTTATTTGGATGTACATGGATTAAGTTTCTTCCCTCTTCTTCACAGTAAATTGTCCCCTGCTTCACAAAATCAAAAATAAAATATGGCAGCACACCCACACAGGGCCCACAGTACGTGGCGAGTAGCAGTCATTGTCTGAGAAGCAATGTACCTCCAGCATCTGTTGATTTAGCTGAATAACTCTCCTAGGAAGTAAAGACTTGAAGAACTGTTTATAATAGTATTGGGTGTGGGAGGCTTCTAGAAAGGAATGAGCCCACGAAGGCAGTAATAAAGAGCTTTGAGTAGCATAAGCGACTTCGTATCATGGAAGAGCTTGTGTTGGACTTAATCTCCTAGGTAGATCTTGAAGTCATAGTTCATGGTACATATGATTATGACCCTACTGGGAAATAGAAGCTTTATAGATATTTTCAATTCAGGATAAGGTCATCCTGGAGTATAGCAGGGCATACTTGACAGACCTTTCAAGAGTCGAAAACTTGTTTAAAAGAACATAGAAACATACAGGGAGAATGGCAATCAGAGCTGGAGAAAGATATCAGATACTTAAGTCAAGGATGCAGAGGGTTACCAACAACGATTAGACCCACGAGAGCGGCATGTAATAGGTTTTTTGTCAGATTCCAGAAGGAACCAGTCATACCATCATGTTGATTTTGGACTTGTAGCCCCCAAAGCTCCAAGAAGCACTCTTCCTGTCATTTAAAGCTGATTAGTTTGTGCCTCTTTAGTTTGGCAGATCTAGAAACCAACCTGGTGAGATCAGCCTCTTCGTCCACCTACTTAGCCTATGTTAGGGCTCTCCCTGGTGTGGACACCACAGACCCCCTTGAAATATGTGGTGGTGGAAAAAATTACTTCAGTGTCAAATTGCTTACATTTGAAATCAAGAATCAGCCCATCTTTTCTGGAATCTTAACCGTTCACACTTTAGTAAAAGCATTGCCATAATACCCGTGGTTTCTTTGAAAGGATGTGTTGACAGGGGCCCATGTTTTTCTTTTCCCATTTCAAATGCTGCAGAACCCTTTCTTGTCAGTGCTACAGAGCTTCAATCAAATAGTGCTGGCTGTGAAGTCTTTTCAAAGACTACAAGACTGAAAAAGGTCCCAGACTGTAAGGAAGGAGCCTAATACACTCCACACCCCGTCTTCACCCAGTGTCTTCTCTTTGCTAGTAAGAAGGATAAAAGACAAGAGGACCAGAGCTCAGAGGAGATGAGTGGGGTGTGGCCGTACATAGCTCTCCAAGGGGGAGAGGAACTGGTACTCTGTGGATTATACTGATTTACTGGTTATCTCAGAAATGTCTGTTGACTCCACAGAGTCTGTTGAAATCACAGCAGCCTTCCCATGGCTGCCTTTGATATTTAGAATGAGGAGGTTGGGGTAAACGCGGTTCAGTTAAGTGCATGCTACTTTAATCAAATAAGGATTAAGGGTGGGCAAAGACAAAAATAGTACCTTTACTGATTTCTGGGAGATAGTTAAATCAGATTTACCACACAAGGAGTGTAAGCATATTAGAAGTCTGTAGAAGAGGAGAGCTTAAATTCAGCAACATTAAGTTAATGCTTTTGAATCAGCAAAGTGAAAAAAAAAACCCTCCTTGTTGGGTGATATTAGGGAATCAACATAGTGATGAGCCGTTATAAAGATTATCTATCAAGGGAACAGTAACTGTTCTCAGTCATTCAAGTGTGACAAGCCACACAAATGTGCAGATCTACATTTACCGCAGGATCACTGGCATTTTGATATATTTAGGGGAGGAGTCTCAGAGAGCCATGTGGCCTCTAAGACACATAGGAAATAGCGAAGTAAAAGGGAATACATTTACTTTTTATTTTCTTTTTCTTTTTCATTGTGTTTTTATTATTTTAAAACAATTTTTAAAATTTTAACATATTTTGATCATATTCTTCCCCTTCCACAAGTTCTTACAGATTCTCTCCCATCTGTAGCTACCAACTTTAAGTTCTTTCTCATAAGACAAAAAAAAAAAATACAACAATCCCTCCCCAAACCAAGAAAACAAAATACAACACCACCCCAAAAGAAAAACAAATAAGCAACAAACAGCAAACTGAACAACTGTAACCAAATTAAGGGACATAACAAAATTGTGGAATCCATTATATATTGGTCAATTACTCTGGAACATGAAGCCTGACCACTTTTATTCCATTGGAGAAAACTGATTTCCCTCTCACTGTAGGTATAAATGACAGTTCGGTTGCTATCCTTTACCACAGTGGCTAGGTTTTCATTCATTCATTCATTCATTCATTCATTCATTAAAAATATAACAGAATGAAACATAAGAAGATAAAACAAAAGCACTCATCTTGAAGTTGGACAGGACAAGCCTAGAGAAGGAGGAAAGTCCAAGAGAAGGCACAAGATTCTGAGACCCTCATTTGCACACTGAGGAATCCTATAAAGAATCACTAATCTAACAGCCATAACATAAACACAGAAAACCTTGTGCAGAACCATGCAGATAATGACTTTGAGTCCTCCAGGAGAGATCATTTTGAGATTTATAAGTCAGAACTAATGGTTGTAAGATTTGTATGTGTTGAATACATATTTGGTGTACACAGAGGAAAGAATAATGTGCAATCTAAGTGTGTATATGGATATATAGTTTGATCAAATACTGATGTAATTAAGTGGCTTAGCTCCCTCCTCCCCTGAGATTGCTGTTAAAGTATGTGTGTTAATTTGAAAATGCTGACATTTATGGTAAAAAGCAAAGCTCTCAATTAATTACATTTTTGAATCCTGATCTTTGTTGTTGTTAGTAACTTGTAGCTTGATATAATTACTGGTGCATCATTTCTGTAAATGAAACTTGCTTTCAGAAGAAAAAATGGGTAATTCAGACCTACTGGTGAATAAAATATTACTTAATAAGGAGGGTGAAAGGAAACTTAATTTTCCTCTGTAGAATCTTTTAAACCTGATAAGGTGTGGCTTTTCCTCTTTAATGACTTAGCACATGAATGCATCATGGGTGCTTATTTCTTGTTTTCCTTCCTCTTCCTTTACTTCCTCAGGAGTTTGTAAGAATCATGGACTCACTTCCTCTCAGGCGTTGCTTTAGTTAAATGGAGTCTTGAATCCTGTCAACCATTTAAGAATGAAATCAGAGAATGAGAGGCCATGTTAGATAGAGTCCAACATGAAAATCAACAGACTCCACCTTACTGGAATTTTCTTAAACATTGACTGGCCAATACATTATTATAGCGTGCATCATCTTGAAGGCAGTGATCCTTTTGAGAATGTGAAGTTCAGAAACACAATTCTAATCAAGGGCTCTAATGTGAAGACAATTGTTCCTGAGGATCTGGGGGAGGGCTGTCAGAGAAACTGCCGCACCAGATGAAGAACCAAATCACAGGAGAGGCCTCTTGCTAGAGAAGGCAAACTTTCATATATACCTTTGTCAGAGGTTGCTGGGATTCTGTTTCCTTGATCATCCCACTTCCTGAGTTCCCTTCCAAACCTCCCAACTCCCCGAGAAGCCTTCATCTGTTTGGTGGTTCTTGCCCGAGTTTAGAGGCTTTCCTTCCAGTATCCTTACAGAATATCCCTGAAGAACATCATTCCGCTTTACAGATGAAGGCACACATGCCAGTAGCCTGCAATTATAAAGAAAATGGCAAAGCTGAGATTAAAAAAAAATTGTTCTGTTCTAGTTACTTAAAATGGTCCATGATATTCATGTGATTAATCTCAGAGTAAATGGCATGAAGATACAGAAATACCTAGAAATTTTCAGAAAGAAAAGTCTCCTTTCATCCCACGGCTTTTTTTCTTTTAGTCTTAAAGCAGTTCTTAAAATAGACTGTTAGAGGCTTCCGTATGGTTATTAGAAACAGTTTTATAGAGTCAGGTTTCTGCTGCAAGGAACAGGAGGTGTGGCCATGAGCTGAGAAGTCTTCCAGTGGTCAGAGACAATCTCACTGTTTGTGCTGCTCTATATCACAAATTACTTAGGCCATGGTGAGGGCTGATTGATAAGAGATTTGTAGCATTTTGCCATCGGGACATATTTGCAGCCACCTTAGCATTTTTTCCCTTCCTTCCTTTCTTCCTTCCTTCCTTCCTTCCTTCCTTCCTTCCTTCCTTCCTTCCTTCCTTCCTTCCTTCCTTTCTCCCTCCCCCTCCCTCCTCCTATTCCCTTCTCTCCCCTCCCTCCCTCCATTCCTCCCTTTCCATCCCTCCCTCCCTCCCACATGTCACATGTTAAAATGTAGGGCAGGTAAAATGAAACTTTGGAATATTAGATCTTGGAGCAGAGGCAATTTGATTAACATTGAGACTACAGAAGACTGAGTCTGTGGTCTGCTTACCTCCTGCATTTTGGCACTTATATAAACTTCAGAGGTCACATGCCCCCCAAGCTCAGTGATGTCATACATAAAACACCCATCATCTCAGGTGTTTTGAGGAGTAATTGAGCTTAGCGGGTGAAGGTGATTTACAGAGTAGAAACAAGAACTG
Organism: Apodemus sylvaticus; assembly: GCF_947179515.1. NCBI lineage: Eukaryota > Metazoa > Chordata > Mammalia > Rodentia > Muridae > Apodemus > Apodemus sylvaticus. The sequence continues at coordinate 22,927,568 of NC_067479.1, forward strand.
TAGTGGATACTTCAATCTGACCTGGGGTTATGACACAAGTCTTTCAGATTATATCACATCCCACTATTTAGAATTACATCATAGAGACAGCTACCAAGTAACAATGTGCAAATGTCCTCATGTTTCATAGTTGGTAATTATTTCAACTTCCTTTCCTTTGTATGACTGCCACAAAATGGCTTAAAATGCTATCTCGTGATCCGTGTGTCCAAGCCTCACGTACTCAGGTAGGGCTTGGTGAATTGAAAGTTTTACAGTTTGAAAGTGATGAGATGATCTGAGAAGCAGAGTGTGCTACCGTCTTCCAGAGGTTAATAAGCCCTTTCTGCTTCTGGGTGTTCTCCATAGCATCATCTCTTCACTTGCGCCTGCTTCTCTAGATGAAGCAGAGATTGAAATGTCACACCAGCACGATCAATTAAATGATGCAGAACAGAGAGGCATTTGCCACCTGACCTTAATGAAAAGAGCAGGAAGGACTGAGCGAGGCCAACTCCAGAGACTCAAAGGATACACCTTGATTCAAGATACAGGTACACATGTACATGGGCACACACGTGTACACACATTCACACACACTGCACACACACACACACACACACACACACACACTTATTTTGGTGTGAACAGGTTCACATATTTTTCAATCCCGTGAGATAAATAAATTAAATAAATATCTGAAATAGAAATAAATATACTAGAAAAGGAAACAGGTAAACTTTCTTTTTTGAATTTGGATTTGTATCATTTAACTTACTTAAGAAAAGTGACAAGAAAAAAGATAGATGTGAAATATATGCAGGTTGTAGGCTGTCCTACGAAGAAGCCAGGAGATGACAAGCAGTAGGGGTATGATAACTGTCTTCCTGTATTTGAAGGCTTGTCATGGAGAGGGATTTTACATGCTTCGGTGGGACTGACAGAGAGGAGATTTGACTTAGTGTAAGGCATGTCTTCGCACTCTGAGACACTTCTAGACTACCCTTGTAAGAGCCCTGCTCAGCTCCCTGCTGCTGGGTAGTGTTGAAGAGACATTCTGATACTCAGAGGACACCAGGCTCTCCACAATAGATCTTCTTTGAGGTTTTTGGTCACCTTGGAGAGGCTTGCAATGGTCTTGGAACCTGCTCAGGTATAAACCTGCATGAACCTGGGCTCCACAGGCTTTGATAAAATTAATGCTCCTCAGCAGTTAGTGCATGCTGCTGGGGGAATGGTTGCTGATATATTTAGATTATGGGCAGCTGGTGTTAGCTAAGGGATTTATTGGCTTAGTCATCCTTAGTAACAAAGATATGAACTGTCTCTCCCTGATTATTATTTGGTATCTCCTATCTTGACTCTTTTTCAGTTTTAGATATCATTTTCTTTTCCACTCAAATGCAACTTAATATAAAAGTATTAAGGCTAGGGACCTGCTAACTTTCCCCAAACTAGTGATTTTCTAGACATTAATGATCGTATCTATTTGTGGAGTTTAAGACATCAGTTTATCATAACTGAGGAAAAAAATAGCAGAAGGTTCAAAGGAAAACCATGGGAACCATGAAAACCCAGGCAAGTGAAATGAGACCATGTACCCTGGAGAGGCAGGGCTGGGTGGTGCTTTTTCTTTTGAGACAGTCTCCCTGTACAGCCCAAGCTGGCCTGGAACACGTAAGGATTCCCTCTGCTTTAGTCTCCCAGTTCAGGGGTTACAAGCACGAGTCACCACGATTAGCTGAGGATAAAGTTTATACTTGTTTCCCAAGCAATTTCTTTAGGGCAGCTATTCAACTGTGAAACCATGGATGTTGGCCAACTGGTGTATAAGCAACTGTGATTTCTCTAGCTTAACAAAGGCCAGTTCCTTACAGAGCGCTTTCTACGGAGACACGTGAGTGTGAACACGTAGTAGGCACGCTCCACATTTAACGAACATTCTTATGGTGAAATTCAATTCACTGTTAGTTTCAACATAAGCTTCATGCTGATAGCAAAGATCATTAAACTTTAAAACGTGTTTCCGAGGAACATTGTGCCATCTTCACTCAAGAACATCTTTTAAATTGGATAGCTAATTATCTGTTTAGTCTGAACGCAGAGGACTGGTTCGGAGTACTTTCTGTAAAAGCATCCAGTTCTTGATTTCACTTTTGTGCTGTCGTCAAGTGCTTGCAAAACACCAAGTCCACAGCTCAGGAGTGAAATTAAAAAAAAAAAAGTATGTAAGATGAAGAGCTGGAAATGAACTTCTCATTTGAAATCTCAGTCTTGCTCTACTAATGAAGCGTAAGTTAGTCGTAATTCCACACCCTTGAGATTCCTGATAAATCATCATCACGTCTACTTCTAGCATACCCAGCATGCACTGCACTGTGATTGTGACTGTAGGAAATAGATTACAAGGACAAGAGGATGGAATAAACATTTGGCCTTTCTTTGAAAAGCATTGACAAGGGAGATACGCTGTTCTGGAACAAACAGTGCTAACAGGAATTAATCGTTTTTGGTTGCGATATGATAGCATTTATATGGTTAGAGAAACTTTCTGTTCCTTGTTTCTTTCTGGCCTATGAGCACTGTAGAAAAGTACTCCAGTTCCTTCAGTTGCCTTCTCCTACCCGGTACATTCACTTCTCTCTTAATCTCAGCAAGGATGTTTAGGCGGTGTTGACCTTACACCTGCCTCCCCATGTGTGCCTTCTATTTGCAAGACACAGTGCAGCTCTCTTTGTCTATTCTGATTAGCATAACCCCGCCTCCCTGTTTACTCAGGAAAAGTATATAGCATGTCAATGAGAATGAGTTCCAACAGATCCTTTCCTTTTTACTGAATGCTCTAACAGGAAATACAAAGGCTGAAATTGCTGCAGCCATTTTGCTACTGGGCAGGAGAGTCTTGATCCCATGAAGGTGAAGCTAATGAACTTTGTGTTTTGTAGAGTCCTCTTTAAAGCATGACTAACCTATTGATAGAGCCTTCTGGGTAGTTTAAACTTAAGTCAGCCAGTCTATATTAGATCCTTAGCACAATAGCAATTAACAAGTGATAAAACCATTCTTCCTTTCCAAGCCCATTGCAATGGTTTGTTGGATATGAGATATATGATTAATTGAATTTTATCCCATGAAGCATTTTCCCTATTGCCTCTATGTATAAGAGATCTCTGCAAAATCTTCACTGAAATTTTTGACTCTCCACAGAATTGCTTTTGCCAGTTAGCCATACAGTTATGTAATTGCACGGGAGCGGAGCTTGAATTTGGCAAAGCCAATGCTGCATATTTAGGATGCCCTAAGCACTCTAGTTCTTTCTCCTTGGATCCTCATTCCTGCCTGGGAATCATTTGCAGGTCTTTCAGAGTAATCTGGGAGAATTATGGTATTGGTTCCTAAGGTAGGGTTTATAAAGAATCTACTAAAAAACATTTTCATATGGTAATAAACATATGTGGCATCTTTAGAACTGGTGAAGAGTCTGAACAAACATGTCTCCAGCCATACTCCATTCTCCTGGAGGTCAAAAACCACCCATTAGCCACTCCCACCCTCTACTTGTCCCATTGACATCTCTTCCTCTAGAATGTAAGGCTATTAGCTTATTATGTTAAAGCCAACAATATTAGCAGAGATGGAGAACACTGGTTAGAAACAGTTCTAGGAGATATAAATAATGGATTTTCATTTGAAAAGCAACTTTCAGTTTTAGTGAGAAATTTGTCAAGTTTTTCATTAAATTTGACAGAACAAAGACATCTGATATTTATAGATATTCTTGTAGTGCCTTGCAAAAGACAGGAACACTATGAAGCTATGTGCATCTAGAACAAAAGGGGTTTAAATCATCAGTTACTGTGGGTGGAGAAGTGGGGTGGAGGGGTTTACCAGTGAAGGGGAACTTCCTTTTTTTCCCTCTGTATGTTCAACTGTCTGGTTTTAATTTCCTTTGCAATAAACTCATGAGTTATTTGTATCATCTTTATTTTTTATGTTGGGTTTTTAATTAGTTCTTTCTCTGAGGATTTCATACAATGAGCTTTGATCATACTTACTCTCTCCACTTCCACTCTTCCCACCCCATGCCCACCCCATGCCCACCCAATGCTCACCCAATGCTCACCCAATGCCTACACCACGTCTACTCCATGCATATGCCATGCCTACTCCATGCCCACCTAATGTCTACACCATGTCCACCCCATGCCTATGCCAAGCCTACCCCATGCCCACCCCATACCTATGCTGTGCCCACCCCATGTCCAACCCATGCCCACCCCATACCTACCCCACTTTCCCTTCCTAATCTCTTTGTATCCTTTTCTCACATCTAGGCCAAAATATTTGTGGATGTGCATCCTTCCTCCTCAGTGTGGTTGGCTTATCTGGATCTACCCTCTTAGAGAAACTGAACCCTCCTTTCTCAGCAGCTAATCATTGTAATAGCTCCTCTTCTAGGGGTGGAACTTCCAGGATTTTGTCTGGCTTGGGCTTGCATAGGTCTTGGTGACACTGCCAGAGCGGCTGGGAGTTCATACCCTGCTGTGTTCACAGATACTGCTTTCTTCTACTCACCCAGCACATCTGGCTTTTACTTTCTTTCTGCTGCTTCCTCAACCGAGATATCTGAGCCTGTGGAGGAGGACATCAAGTATATATGTTGGCTTAACTTTCTGCAGTCTCTTATTCTCTGTACCTCGGCCAGTTGTGGCTCTATGTATTGACTAATGAAGGCTGAGAGAGGTGCCTTAATCCATGAATAAAGTGATAAGTCATTAGAAGGTAGTTTAATATTGTGTCCATTTAGCAGAACTCGTATAATCGTAGGTTGACTTTTAAATGTCAATAATTACCTCCAAACAACAGTTGCACTTTCTCAGATGAATATTAGATTATTGTAAACATTATAATTGTTTATATGTGAGTTAATTATTCAGATGAATTTAGACTCCATTAAATGCTAATGGGATATGCCTCTAGGTTTTTACATCTGAATGGGGCATTATATAATTTAATGTTTCTGAGAATACTTCTTCAGTTTCCCCTGACTCCATTTGCTTCCTGTAGATATTTGGGTTGGATTTGCATCTGGAATGGATATTTTGTCTAGGAGTTTGTTCTGATATAAAACACTATGCTAGATCCCCTGGATATTTATGTGTCTTGGCTTTCTTCCCTTCTTGCTGAATGAGAATCGTTTGCCTTGTAAATGGAACTTTGCAGTAATTTCACACTCTTGCCAATTAAAACTTTCTACTGCAATTGGGTAAAGTGCTCAAGAAAAAACAGACATTTGCAGATGCATGGGCCTCTGGGGTCATCCAGCCTAACCTTCCAGTTCATTCATGGAAAGGAGGCCTAGGAGTTCAGTAGGATTTCCATGGCCTCTGCATTTCTGTTTGAGCAGGATGGGGATGGGGAGCCAGTTCTTCTGGCTCGTTTTGCTTCCTGTAGCAAAAAGTGCAGGAGTCATCCAGGAGTCAATCTGCTCCATAAATTTATGCTCTGGGAGCAGCACTTTAGGACATGGGTCTTGAGGACTCTGGAAGGCAAGTCAGTGGCATAGCATAGGATGCTCTGCAAAGAGACAAGTAAACAAAAGCTTAAAGGGAGGAATATCCATCATATGTAACTAACAAGAATGGCATTTCAGCTTATAATAAATAATACATAGTCTATTTAGAAAATTTCTAAAAGCACAAAGCAGCAATTTTTACCCCACTATCGAAGAAGATGACAATGGACATTTTGTAATTACTTTCTTTTGATAAAGCAGACACAGACATGATTATTACTCATATATAAAGGATCTATCCTGTTTTATTTTGTCAAAAATATTATGTAATAAACATTTGCTTATGTCAGTAAATATGCTAAAATGCAATTTTAAAAGTGTATTCTATTTAAAAGTTACTGAGCTGGGCAATGGTGGCACATGCTTTTAATCCCAGCACTTAAAAGGCAGAGGCAGGCCAGCTTGGTCTACACCCAGGACAGCCAGGGCTACACAGAGAAACCCTGTCTCAAAAAAACAAAAACAAAAACAAACAAAAAAAGTTACTCATTCTTTTACAATTATTTGTATACACACACACACACACACACACACACACACACACACACTATAGGAAAAAAGACTTTGCGTGTGGCTGGAACAATATAAATTCAAAACTTAGAAATAAGGGCTTGTCTCTTATTTATCTTTTTCATTTTCGAGTAGTTTTGATGTAGCATCTCCTCTGCAGCTCGCCTTGTTTTACCCTCATGGTGGTCCCTTTGTTTCTGGGGCGAGAGGCATGAACCAACAGGCCAAGCCCAATACTGTGCTGTTTTAAAAATTGTCTAAATAAAACCCCAGATTTTCTCTTGTGGTGTTTATTAGTTTAGGTGGCCAAAACATAGGCCCAGGTGGGAAAGGAAAGTAAAGGAAAGTAAAGGAAAAAGGTGCAGAGGTTTCGGGCTACCTTTTTAGGTGTGAGCACTGTCAGTGACAATGGCAGCTGAGAGATGTCAGTCATCTGCAAGCACCAATATAAGGCCATTAGAGGCAGGTGACAGAAAGTCAATACAAAACCACACACTTAGTGTGATAGCGTTTGCTCTCTCCCATCAGTACACTGTCACAGTTAAATGCTGTTCAGGATGCAGACTGGCGAGTCTAGGCCGCTGCTGGGTAAAGCAGAGGTTTCCTTACTGTGGATCATTCAGAAACATAATGAAGTCGTCAGAATTTTGGTTTGGGTCATACAGCCAACCTCGTCTCCTACAAACACATGGACTCTAGGTTGTCTTACAGTTCCACCCGAATCAGGCCACTAAAGCAAGAAGAAGCAATAAGTAACCCAGTCTACTCTGTTCCTTGTTAGTTGTTTTGGCTGCGAGGTACATTGCAAGGCATTTGCTTACTACCTGCTTTCCACGATGCCATTGGTAGTTGGGAAATTTAGAGTTGTTAGCAATCTCATCACCTCAAAGATGAAAGTCAGCTCCAGCAACAAGGCATCATTCTCATATGCAACTGTGAGGTAGCTTAACAAAGAGAGAGCACGCATCTCTGAAAATTGATAACAGAAAGAAAGGCTGAGATGTGAATGGTGAATGGGACCCAGGCCAATGATGCTTTGAGCAAAGTAATAAAGGCCTTCCATTCCCATTTCTAGAGATTTCCAATGTATTAATCATTCAAGAAACTGATCATACCCCAGTTCTAAACGCTTCAGGTGGACAGAAGGCTTATGCAATGCTCCTAGGGCAAGTCTGACAAATACCCTGGTCTTGGGTAGGCAATGATGTAGGCATACTTTGCTTTCTCTGTGTTTTCATGGTGGGTTGGGTTGAGGATGAGCTGGCTGCCAGCAGGGTATGGTTTCATCCTGTGCCGAGATGCTAAATTTGTAGCTCATGGTGGGGGACGAGCTTGGAATGTAATTTCTTCCCTTCTGTAATTTTCTGCCTGCCTGCATGAATGCTAATGAACACCTCACACATGACAGAGCGATGAAATGTAGCCTTACTTTACTATTTCTGGCAGGTTCTGAAGTCACAAAGTCTAGGACACAGTGGAGTAGCAACAAAATAGTGTCAGCAGACCCTCTCTCCCCTTCCTTCAAATGCATCTTATGTACAACTAGTGCTGAGTGGATAGGTGATGTCTCTAGTTTGATCTATTCTCTGTGTTGCTGTGACAGCTCCTGCATTCTGTCTTATCATCCCACACCTGGGTGTCCAAGACTCTGAGAAAAGCCTTTCTCTAAGCAATGCAAATCTTGAAGCTCAATCCCAGACCAACCTGGTCACTTCTTTTTCCAGTGTGACGGAGTATCATGGAAACCAGATTGTTTTTATTACTTTAACTAGTAAGTAGGCATGGGTAGGGAGTTAAACATGGCTATGAGCTGCAGTTTAAATGCTTAAATGATTTTATAATTAGCCATCAAATGAATTGACTTCAGAGGAAAGAAAGTAAAAACAACACTTCCGGTAATCAAATTTTAATGGAGAGACTTGGCTGATTGATGGCACCAGCAAAAGAATTTAATTTAGGGCATGGAGTCCTTTGTTTGTGAAATCAGCTGGTGGTGTGCTGACAGTCTGACCGCATTTCTGGGAAGGCCACCTACAGATTTTGTGATTGACAGAGATGTGAGGACACAGGCTTGCTAACCACAGGTAACCTGTCTCACCTATCTAGGCATGCTGCTTGGGGGCAGATATTGCTGTTGGGGTTGATTGATGAGGGACCAAATTATGTATAGTTGGGGGTTCACTTCACTTTTTGTGAACAAAAACCCTAGGCTGCTGGTGGCAATTGTGAAGTTTTTTGGAAGTAGAATGAAAAGGACAGGAGGGGGAAGGGGGTGGATTTTGGGAGTACCATCAAACGTAGAGCCAGCAGAGAGAAAGGTGAACCTGGGCATACATTCTTCAGCAAGAATTCATCTTGTCAAAGTCCATCTGCTTCTGAGAGGATGAACTCCAGCCATGTTTTGGAAGAGGCACATAGGTCCTTGTGCTTTGGGAAACTGGAATGCTAGAACACAGAGTTGTTCCTTCAAGCCAAGGAATGAGATATCTGTTATCTTCCCAGAAGGGTGGGCACAGCTGTGCATGCTAGCCTGGTGACCTTCGCACTGCTTAAGTGGCTGGAGACCACACCAGATCCTCCCCCAGACACTTCACATATGCTTGCTTTGCTGTTAATTTATAAAACCTGTCTTTATGAGAGGGTTGAATGGACTTTGCAAAGAGTTCACTGTCTGATCTTCATTAATTTAGCTTTGTTCCTTAAAGATATTTACATGTTCTTTATTGTGTATGTAGGATTGAGTTAATTGCCAATGGGATAAGTTTTCATCAAATTGTGCTGTGCTTACACATGCCAAAAATAAACTATGTGGTGTTAAGATTCCTGAAGTTTGAATGAAACATTAGCTACTCCGTTGTGTTGAGCTGAACTGTCTTTTTGCCTCCTGCGGATCTGTACTCTTCTGCCATGGAGAGTGCAGAGAGTCCCACCATCTTTCTTTATTTCCATTTCATTCTTACAGTCTACTTTCCTCATTCATCTGTGTGAATGTAAATATGATAGGCTAGTGGTTGATGTCAAAGTTGCTATCTGAATGTCCATGGTTATTAAAGGGTTGATTAAAGGGACCTTGATCACTAACATACCCTGGAAAATATGTCTTCTTCTTTTTAGTTTTTCTTATATTGAAGTCAATATATATTTTTAAATTAAATTTATTTGTTTTTTACCTATTCACATTATATCCTGATCACACAACATTCTTCTTATAAATCTTGGAAATGCATTTGGTTTCCTATAGGCTTGAGTGCAGAAGAGCCTCGAGGGTGTAGATGAACTCAAAACAAGTGAGAGCACTAAGAAAGATCAGTTATGGGAAGCAGTGAGGGCCTTCCATGAACTAGAGAAGGACCACCATTTTCCCAGGAATCTCATTACTTGTTATGTATCCAAAGGAAAGAAAATCTTTATGTTCCCAAGATGTTTGAACCCTTGTTTTTTACTGCAGTGCTATTTATACCAGGTAAGATATAGTCTATGAAAGTATCTAACAGAGAATGAATATATCAAGGAATATGGCTGATCATTGAGCTGTACAAGTTGGACTCCTACAGTTTCCATAAAAATTGCTGGCACTGGAATACGGTATGTCAAGAGAAAACTGTCAGGCCCAGAAAGGCAAGGAGCACACGGGAGCACGGGGATGAAGGCTTGCTCTCACAGGGAACCTGGACCACCCACCTAGATATGCTGCTTAGGGGATTTTTCTGCTAGTTTTGACCGATGATGAGTTACTCAATAGAAATGTAAAATAAAAACACACAACTCATCTATTAAATTCCCCCACAAAATATTAAGTGTAGAAATTAAAGTGAGGCATTTGTGGTTAAAATAGTAAAAGCTGAGAAAACCAAATTCACCTTTGTGAAAGTGTGAAGGATATAGAAATATTGGGTTAGAATTCTTTAGTTCAATCTAGAAATTAGGTGATAGAGTGATAGAATTTAAAACCTTTCTATCTATATAATGTATATCTATACTAAATAAGAAGCACATGAACTATAAAGGAACCTGGAAAATGATAAGAACAAGGGTATATATCAGATTGCAAGTACCTGTAGGGGCTTGCTTCTTGTTTATTGTTAATATGTTAAATAGTAGCTTAACTAAAGCACATTGTTTTGAAAATATCTTAGGAAACATTTCAATGAAGAAAAAAGAGTTAACACCCATTTCATTTTATAATTTTAATTTGAAAATTTTAATGGATTCACTTGTACTTTCTTCATATTCTGAAACGATGTCATTGTTTTTACAATTTTGCATCCTGCTTTTGTATGTTTATTTAAAGGAAAAAATTCTCAAATCTTCATGACATCTTTATTTTTAAGTATAATTTTATGATGTCGCCAACTCTAGGATATTATTTTATATAATTCTATATACGAAAAAGGGGTTGCTTACAAACCTGTGTTGTAAGCTTTAATGATAACTTAACAGACTTGTGCATTGTCCTGCCAGTTTTGATGCTTTGATAGCTCTCTCATCTCTTTCAGAGATTTGGCAATTTCTTTGCTTTTCCTTGCATTGGTCAGCTTCTGGGAAGAAATTAATTGGCATATTTCTCAGGAAACACAATAGAAGAGAGCACCATCTGCTTCTGTTCCTTAGATAGGTGATCGATACTTTCTCTGTGCCCTTTGGTCAGTCTGGCTAAGCATTTATCTATCTTGTTGATTTTCTCAAAGAACCAGCTCCTGGATTCGTTGATTCTTTATATGGTTCTCTTTGTTTCCACTTGATTGATTTCAGCCCTGAGTTTGATGATTTCGTGTCTTCTATTCCTCCTGGGTGAATTGGCTTCTTTTTGTTCCAGGGCTTTCAGGTGTGTCATTAAGCTGCTAGTGTATGCTCTCTCCATTTTCTTTTTGGAGGCATTCAGGGCTATGAATTTTCCTCTTAGCACTGCTTCATTGTGTCTCAAAGATTTTGGGTATGTTGTGCCTTCATTTTCATTAAATTCTAAAAAGTCTCTGATTTCTTTCTTTATTTCTTCTTTGGCCAAGGTGTCATTGAGTAGAGTATTGTTCAGCCTCCATGTGTATGTGGGCTTTCTGTTGTTTTTGTTGCTATTGAAAACCACTCTTACTCCATAGTGATATGATAGGAGGCATGGGATTAGTCTGATCTTCTTATATTTTTTGAGGTCTGTATTGTGACCAATTATATGGTCGATTTTGGAGAAGGTACCATGAGGTGCTGAGAAAAAGGTATATTCTTTTGCTTTAGGGTGAAATGTCCTATAAATATCAGTCAAATCCAATTGGTTCAAAACTTCAATTAGTTTTACTGTTTTTCTGTTTAGTTTCTGTTTTTCTGATCGGTCCATTGAGGAGAGTGGAGTGTTGAAGTCACCCACAATTATTGTCCTCTGAAAACTGGGCACGTTACTTCCGGAAGATCCTGCTATACCACTCCTGGGCATATACCCAGAGGATTCCCCAGCATGTAATAAGGATACATGCTCCACTATGTTCATAGCAGCCCTATTTATAATAGCCAGAAGCTGGAAAGAACCCAGGTATCCCTCAACAGAAGAATGGATGCAAAAAATGTGGTATATATACACAATGGAGTACTATTCAGCCATTAGAAACAATGAATTCATGAAATTCTTAGGCAAATAGATGGAGCTGGAGAACATCATACTAAGTGAGGTAACCCAGTCTCAAAAGGTCAATCATGGTATGCACTCACTAATAAGTGGATATTGCCTAGAAAACTGGAATACCCAAAACAAAATCCACACATCAAATGAGGTACAAGGGGAACGGAGGAGTAGCTCCTTGTTCTGGAAAGACTCAGTGTAGCAATATAGGGCAATACCAGAACAGGGAAGTGGGAAGGGGTGGGTGGGATAACAGGGGGAGGGAAGGGGGGCTTATGGTACTTTTGGGGAGTGGGGGGCCAGAAAAGGGGAAATCATTTGAAATGTAAATAAAAAATATATTGAATAAAAAGAAAAAAAAAGAAAAAAAAGGATAGGTGATCGATTGCTTTAGAACAAGCATAGCTTCCTAAGGTGAGCACTAGGCTCACAAATATGAAATCTACCCACAATTCCTCTGCTTAAGTGTACTTTTGTTTGCAGGATAATTTTTCATGTCAGCGCTGAATCACAGTGTTGCTTTTAAAAGACATTTAATTGATTTTAGTTTGCTAAAGATTCAATTGACAAATGAAGATTGGATATAGTTGAGATGTGTAATATGATACTTTGATGTATGTACACTTTGTGTAATGATGACAGCACTCAAACTAATTAGCACATTTATCATTACCATCATACACATTCAATCTCCAGAATATGTTACTTGATAACTGAAAGTTTTTTTTTTCTTTGACCGATGTCTTTCCATTTCTCCCAACTCTAACTTTCTGCTGATCACCATTTGTCTTCTATTGTTAGGAATTCAACCTTCTGGATTCCATAGTTGTATGATATCATCTGTTATATGTTTTTATGTTTTGAGCTTACTTTTATTTATATCTTTGAAAATAACAGAATTTCTATATTTTTAAAGACTGAACCAAATTCATATTCCATATCTTTTTTTTTTATCAGTGCGTCCTTAGGGTCATTAGGTTGCATATGTAACTACTATGACTAATACTACAATGGATATGGAGATTCAGGCATCCTGTTGGGGTTTCAATCTCATTGCCCTTGAATGTATGCCCATAGTGGGATTGTTTACCTGGAGGACATGTTCTTTGCTGTTTCCTCTGATGTGCAGTCATTGTGAGATACCATTTTCCTCTGTATTTTGGAGGTTTTGCATTTTCCTTTTGCTTAGACTTAGAAATCATGAATACTATTGGAACATAATATGAATTTCTGTTTCTTAGTTTCTTTGATAATTTGTGTTGATTTCCAGGAAGGAGATGGAGAGAATTCTGACTTTGTGTCACCTTTTTCAAAAGGGAAATTAGTTTATAACATTTTGAAATAAAGTTCATGTGTCAAATAGTTTATAGTTTTCTGGGTGAGCTAACTTGAAGCATGTGGCCAGTCTTTGATTTCCCCCTTTTTCCAAAGCTCACTCCTACTCCTCTATCCACTACATAGTTTACTATGTATCTGCTTCTTGCTGACGCTGTGTCAAGTCTTGGAAATGGGCAAGAAATCTAGACAACAGTTCCAACCATAGACGAAAGAGGTTATGAAAATTAAGCTGGCAGATATAGATTTCTTTTTTGAGTTGGAAAAAATTGTGCCTATTAATTGTTAATAGAGATACATGCTGAGGCTAAAGGACATAAATCCTTGAGAATGTAGGGTGTATTAGGAAGGATGCAGAATACACAGAAAGGATTAACCCCATCTAATGAAAGCAGAGCTCTGGAGACTTGATTCAAATCTCAGATTTTCTGTTTTCCAGATGCAAGGGTATGGGGAAACTATGAGACTCTTCTACATTTTAGCTCTCAGTGTAAACTAAGGAATGGAATTTCCTACCAATACCTGTTGAATCATGTTTAGGCAAAGACGGTAGAGAGATGAGCTGGGGTCTCTCTAGTAGAAAAAAGTTACCAGAGCTGTCAAAGCAATGGACTACAAAATATATGCTGAACATGGATGGAAGTAAAGAGGCTGAGACAGTGACAGGACAGGATTCCTAATGGCTTAGAAGAATAACCGTAGAATCAGCAATTGAATGCAGAAGTGTGAGAAAGAAAACTCCTTAGAGAGGCATTCAATGGAAACAACATTTCTTCTTTTTTTTTCAGAAGGAAGACGAACTTGAACCCACACACTCCTTTGAGTCAGCTTAAAAGTTGAATAGCCTTGAGGTCATCTTATTTTCTCTGCCATCTTCTAGCAACCCTCTTACAAAGAAAATCGCCATGAGCTTATTTCTGGGTTCTACAGTGAAGGGAGAACATTTCCATCAAACCTGGGTTACAATCACATGTTAGTCTCTCAGACAACTTGTACTAGCTCACACATAGGCAAAAACATTGAGAACAATTCACATATCTTTTAATGTGGAATGTTTCTTCTTCTTTTGAGTTAATAGGTCTGTCTGATCTGTGTCCATTGTATAAAACACTGTAAGATGCTCAACACTCCGGAGAAAGTAGGCCAGAATCAAACATCTCTGAATTATGGATGAGGGTGAGAGACAGTGCAATTCATTCTGATCCAACTCAACTCAATTAAAAAAAATACTCACTGAATGCTAAAAGATAAGTCAGGTGGTATAGACGACTGGTCATTTTAATGAACTACCTACCTGCACTTGTCTAACTTATAACCAAGCATTAAGAAACATTATCTCAACTCTTGTAATATAACTTCGCTAATGATAAGATGTTAGTTTCTTTAAGTTTATTTAGAAGTAATTCATTGTTTCATTTTTTATGAGATACTTAAAAAAAAAACTTCACAATGCATCAAAGACCAGTTATAAAAATATTACCTCCCTTGATGTCCACAAAATAATCTGTCACAACTAGAATTCACGATGAATGTGAGATGCAAGCAGAATGTTGATTTATTTATTTACATTTATACAAGATTTCAAGCTTGAGGCCAGGTTGGCCTTGAAATCGCTACCTAGCCTTTTGAATGACTTTTTCCAAGTCACTGTCTGTGCCTGTCTGTATATCATCCTCAGAGGTCATGGTCAGTTTGCAGAAATAGACAGTTTGGAATTGAAGGGGCTGAGTCAGGTTCTTTCATGTCCCAGCTGTCTGTTTTATAAAAAAATCCTATTTTTATGCTATCATTGCCCTCATCTACCACACAACAACCTAATGTCTAGATAGTATCTATTCATCTTATATGTGAGAAAACTGGTGTTTATCAAGGTTAGGCCATGTCTCTATCAGCTAAGTTTCAAGTGCATGAAGTCTGATTGGCATCCAAGTTTAAGGAGGTCTCTATTTTAATTACTTGAAGCTGAACACTTTATCTGGATGTTGAAAACCTACTATGAATTGTAGCCATTACTACAGCTACTCAGCAGTAGGAAAACAGAAATGTTTCCTAAGGATGCAGGCTTCACTGAACCATGTGACCTATGTCAGAATTATTCTGGTGGAGGCATCACTTGTTCAACCTCTGACCCCAGAAGAATATAAGACTAACCTTGATTAAAATGGTAAATGTCATTTGCAATTGAAAGATCTAATTTTTATAATCCTATTTCTGCTGTAATAAAGAATTACACTTTTGACATTTTCAGTTAATGTGCGACATAGCCCTGGGTTGACATATATGATATTAGGGCCCTTAAACCAAGAGCGGAAATAGAGATGAATCTTTAACCAATGAATTACAAGTCTTGTTAGAAGGGTGAAGTCAAAGTGTCCACAATTAGTGCTGTTTTGAGACATTTAAATCACGTGTTGCAATCACCAAAATATAGGACAAAATATACATACATTTTCATAAACGAAACATAAAAATTCCTGGCCTATAATACACCGTTATCTCTTTGGTGCAGCCTAGAGAGATGTCCATTTTTTTGAATAATTTCCTCTTTCATCTTACTAGCATTTCGTAAGTTAATCTTTTGTTAGCATATCTTCCAAGGGTGCTCTTGTGTTTATGACTTATTTTTCTTTGTCCATCATAGAGAGATTGGCCTCACCTGATTATGACATTTAGATAGAAGGCTGATGTTCTTGTACCATGTTTAAGAATCTTTTCCTCTGTTTTCCATTCTATTCTGTCCAAGTTTTCCCTTGCACATAAAATAGTCTGTAAGTTCTTAGAGAAGCTGAACACGTCCATTTAATGGCAGAAGCTAGAATAAAAACATGTCGGATTATTTTTTTATTTTAAAAAACAAAATCTATTCTCACTTTTTATATGATTTTAATTCAAATTATCATATGAGTGTTGTCAAATAAGGCTCAGATGTGACTATGAATTTACTTCTACAGTTGCTCTCCTGGGATTATGATGTGACCATAAGGTTTGCATTCTGTTTTGAGTTTTACACAAGCATAAAAATTCAAGTCAAATAATATTTGTTCACACACTGGTATGGAAACAACTGTCTTAACCCACATAGAGGGAAGACGAATGTCCTTAGGGGCTGTTGGCAACACTGATGTGTGGACTTTCAGATTCCCACCAGCATTTTGACAAGTCTCCAGGCAGGAGAGGCAGACAGGAAAAAGGCAACTTTAAACCAAACACCTTCTGGCTTTGAATGCAGAGAAGATTGCTGACTGCTTCACAAATAGACTCCCAGCTGAACAAGAACAGCATCTTGTGTTTCTAACACTCATAGTAGTTCATTGCCATGGTAGAAGCCACACTTCAGACCTGGAGTCTGGAGTAATCTGGTGCTTGCAACTTCGTGCTCTTTACATTAATTTCATGGCTCAGGACTCTTCAAAATTAAATTTAAAAATTATGGAAGATTTCTGTTTAATTTTATTTCACTGTAGATGAGAATGCATTTGAATTTTAGAAAACAAAACAAATTAAACCAGGGCTGGGGTATGACTCAATAAAGTGATTGCTGTACAAACAGGAGGACCCACAGTATGTTCCTGTGGTTACAGCACTGGGAGAGTTAAGAGAAGGGCTCCTGAGCCATCTGGTCTACCTGAATCAGCAAGATCCATATTCAGTGAAAGCAAGGAGGTGTGCTGGTATGGTGATCAGGTGTGGGGGTGAAGTGGGAGAGGGCTTGGAGTGAGAACGAAAATGGATGGTGGTGGTGGTGGTGTTTCTGTGGTACTAGACCTGGGATGACAGAGGACACAGGAGAGTCTATGCAGGTGACTCTAGCTAAGCTATCTACCTGTAGGGAGTAGAGAGACTAAAGTGGCCACTTCTTATAGCCAAGCTGGACTTCCAGAGGAGGGAGGGAGACATCAACCCATCCACAAAACCTTTAACCCAACATTTGTCCTGCGTACAAGATCTGCAGGGATAAAGACAGACCAGAGACCGAGGGAACAGCCAACCAATGACTGACCCAACATGAGATAGCTTCTATGGGGGAGATGAAACCCTTAACACTATTAATGGTCTCTGCTATGCTTTCAGACAGTAGCCTAGCACAACTGTCTTCTGAGAGGCTTCATATCCAGCAGGGGATGTGGGCATAGCTCAGAGATGTGGGCATAGCTCAGAGTAGAAGAGTGGGGGATAGAATTGAGCTAGCCAGCAATTAGGAGAGGCCAAGGACACCACAAGAAGGCCCACAGAGTCATGCCTAACCTGGGCACATGGGGGCTCACAGAGATTGGACCATCAACCAAAGAACATGGAAGGGTTGAACCTAGCTCCCCACATTTGTAGCAGATATGCAATTTGGTCTTCAAGTGGGTCCCCTGACAATTAGAGTAGGGGCTTTCTCTGACTCTGTTACCTGTCATTGGACCCCCTTTCCCTACCTGGACTGCCTGGTTGGGTCTTAGTGGGAGAGAAAGTGTTTAGTCCTGCTGTGACTAGATGTCCCAGGGCAAGGTGGTACCAAAGGGGCTAGCTTCCATTCTCTGAGGAGAAAAGATAGGAGTGATAAGGGAAGGATTTGTAAGGGTGGAACTGGGAGGAGAGTGGAGAGGGGGCCTTTTATTTGGGAACTTCTGAAGAGACCCTTAAGTTGTATCTTGATGTGTGTTCATTGAAAAACACAGGGACAGAGAAAAGGAGTGTTTACTTATTGTGCTGGCTTGAATAAGAATGATTCCTATAGGCTTTCTTCCAAGTTAGTGGAACTGTTTAGGAAAGGCTAAAAGGTATGGCCTTGTTGGAGGAGGTATGTCATTAGAGGTGAGATTTGAGATTTTAAAAGTACATCCAGGCCCAGATTCACTATTTCTTTCCGTATGCAACTTACTGAACAGATGTGAGCTCTCAGTTACTTTCCCAGAACCTCCCTCCCTGCCTGCCACCATGCTCTCTGCCATGATAACAATGGACAAACCATCTGAAATCATAAGAAAGCCCCCAATTAAATGCTTCCATTCATAAGAGTTGCTTTGTCATGGTATCTATTCACAGTAACAGAACACTAACAAAGATACTTCGGGAACCAAAGGATATATTATTGACTCACTCTGCTTTATTCCATAAAAGTGGCTGGAGACTAACTGTATCCATTTCATCTTCCACTGTGAAGCTGCTCATAAGAGAGACAATTCACATGATATAAAAGTTATCAGGATTCATGAAAAAAATGCTGTAAAGGGTTTTATTTCAGTTACTGAATCACAATCCTTTTCAAACTTTCCCCTCCTGTGCATTTATCCCAACTTGAGAACTCCATTAGAAACTCCAGTCATCCAAGTGGGTAGACATCCCTAAAAAGCCATGGTTTTATTAATGATAGTTGGAATGAAAGATTACCTTCTCTTTTAAAAAGCCTAGAGGAATCTCAAGACATGTTCCTTTGATTTTACCCACACGTGAAGGACTGAAAAATGTTTTATTTAGATGGACAGATATTTTGATGGGACCTTTAAATTTCTTTATTTCATGTTGTAGTTTATTCCACATGTTTATTGTCAATTAACAGCTTAGAATTGATGAGTTGTAAATCCTTTGCAAAGTTGCAAGCCTTCCTTTTTGACTGTTAATTCTTTTACTTAACTCAAACTTCTGCTAAAAAGAATACAGTTGTGTACACAGAATACTATAATACATGTAATTGGGTATATAAATACACATAGTTTAAGTGAAAGTTTTCCATCTGAACCGACACTGTTCTTTTTAAGAACCATAGGCTATCTAACATAATTCTAACTAATAAAATTTCCAATACTAGATATTTATAGACCACTTTTGAGTTCTATAGGCCAGACCAGAGTTTCCCAAAACATTATAGACTATTGCTGTTGCCCTTGGTTGTCCCCAAGAGGTGGAGAGTAAGTTGCTATTGCTGAAGATATTGTGTACTTCAAACACAGGGACCAGAAACTGTGAGCTGGAATTGACTTGAAAGCCTCCTCCTGAGAACTAGCTTTCATGGTTCCAGAACATACCATGTAAAGATTCCAAAGGAGAAAAGCATTCAACAGTGTACATATTTCAGATACCCATAAATAATCAAAATGCAGATTTATAGAGCATAGTCCCAATGGATACATCTACAGTACATCTCCTGCACCTGAGGCTCAGAGATCATTATAGAAAAGATTGCAGAAAGACTGTAAGAGTTTCATGATTTCTATATATACTCATACATACATATATACATACAAATGTATATACACGGATGAAGGTAAATATCACCAATTGTGGTGGTGAGTACAGGGGAAAGATGTCTTCAATACAGGTACATGAGTAACAAAGGCAAAGATGGAGCTCAGAAGAGGAATTTGTCGAGGAGATTGAGAACTTGTAGTTCATCGAGGACTGGTGAGACTGTGGCTGGAGAGAGCAGTCAGGGGGAAAAAAGGAGAGAACCGAAGCAAAAGGGGGTGGAGGAAGAGAGCAGAGCTGTGAAGGAATGTCAGAGATTGAGGGAAGGATTCTGGGTTCTGCCTTGCCCATCACACGGGGTGTGAGGTCCAGTTAGCGTGAGAAGCTTTGCTCTAGGGGAGTAGATTCCATCCAGAGCTAGACAGTGCACTTCTGTAAGCGTGACGAGATTTCATTTGTGATGTTCCTCCACGTGTTGAGAAGTTTTGTGGAAGTTGGTTTTGTTGTTGGAAGCACAGTTTGAGCAGAAACACAGAAAACATCTAATCACCTACCTTGATGTGTGTCTGCAGCTGCCTTCTCTTTGAAGAGAATTTACTGTCTATTATTTAAGAAGTAATTCCTCTTTAGAGATGCAGCTTAGTGAGAACACTAGATACTTTCAATATTACTTGAAACCTGAGAACTTATGATTTTGTGAAATTGCTTTGCAAACCTTAAGTGTGTGGTGGACAGTGAGTACCCTGCTGCAGGGGCAGGGCAGGAAGTTAAGGAAGACGGTATTTAACTCCACATTCTTCCCAAACTGAGCTGGCTTAACCCTGCCTTTTTTGCATTCCAGGCTTAGAAATTAAACAAATCAAACAATTTAAGAAATGATTGAACAACATTGATTATACCATTTGTATCTGTACATAAAGAAAACATGTTTACAGTTGTTTATAGTTAAATTGTCAAATGATGAATATTTTTAGAGCAAAGTTATGACTTTTCATAATGCAGATTTTTACCATTTGAATTCATAACCAAAACATATACATATATTAGCAAGGCCCACTTGTATTATGGCTTCAGAATGCCATACCTGCAGTATCAAAGAAGCCTTGGATAGAAGCAGCTTTCATCCAAGAGGAATCCTTGAGATTACATTAATAGGAAATAACCACATATGTTGGCTACATTTGATTTGCTTGTAAATCCTGTGGATGTGTCAAGGGCAGGAGGATCACTTATTTTATTCTATTGAGCATTATTTCTGATGGGATACAGAGATTGAAGTTAGCACATCAGGATTAGCGTTAGAGCTGGACTTGACTGGAAGTTAGCTTTTTCACACAATTTCTCGTTCTGAACGTGCATGCTATTATCCTAAATCACAATTTGCATCATTCAAATGCAAATGGATTTTCAAAATTCATGTGGGAGTTTTGTGGTGTAATTTTTTTTTTCTGGCAAGTGCTGCTCAATTTTTCATTTATTTGAAGGAATTCAGTGATGCAACTGATTCCAAGTGGAAAGAAAATGTGAATTTGAATGTGCTGTTCATGTTGGAAGGAATGGCTGTGATTATATCAGATTCACATCTGCTTTTATTTTGCAGTTACTCCTCTTGGCTTCACTCGAGCATATGTGACCTACAGGATACAATGCTTTTAAGGTGACTTTGCCTTGCTCCCCAGATACAGATGTTCTCAGAGTTGTGTTCCTAATTAAATATTGACTATAAAAGTAAGGAACGCAGGCAAGTTTGAAAAGCATAAAAGTTGTTATGGAGATATGGAAATCCATTCACTGGTAACACTTCATTTTTTGGCCTTTGAAAAGCAGTGATGATAAAGGACCAGCATGCTTTGTAAGTCACCAAGTCTCCTTTGGCAATTTATTTTAATGTAGTTTGTTCCCAGAGGAAAGAAAGCGATTCACATGACTCTTAATACTTTCCAGCTGTTCGGGAAGAAAATATGGTTTGGATTCAATTGTAAAAGGGAGTCTCCAAAAACCTGAAACTCTTGTGTTTCTGCTCTGAAGAGTGGCTTCTCAGCAGCCTGGTGGTACCTGTCCTGCTGTATACAATTCTTTAAGGTTAATTCTTTGCTCGTTGTTATTTAGTCAACAACCAGCAGGTATCAGGTCCTCTCTAGGTGTCTCTGGGTCTGGGATCATCCAGATGTAGAATGTGGAACACTGACCTTGAAGAATGCTCAGTTCAAGAAAGTAAATATGGGCCAAGAAAGTTTGGAAAATGACTTTGGAGTTTAGAATTAGAGTTAGCTTCTTAAAGTGTGTTAACTGTGTTCTCTCAAATCTATATATTGAAACTTTAGTTGCTAGGGTGGTGGTCTTGAGAGAGACCATCAGGAGAAGAGCAAGGTATGAAGGGGAGGTAACTTCCTGAATAGGCTTACTGACCTTATAAAAGATGCAAAGAAGATGCCAATCCAGCTGCCCTCCCTTTTCTTTTGCCACAGGAGGTCTCAGGAGTCATCCCTTCTAGCATGTGCAGATGCCCTGTGAACACTATGTGTACAATAACCCCTCTCTGGACACTGGATCCACACATTCTGATACTCTCCAAACTCAAGGATTGTAAGGAGGAAACTTTTATTTATATATTTATTAATTTTATAAATAACAGTCAGGACTCTTTAGATTGTGTGAATTGTCTATTATATTGGTGGGTTTCAAAACAACAACTATGTTAGTAGGAGCTTTATTTGTAATAGCTATAAACTGAGAACAAACCAGATGTCCCTCAACTGAAGAATGGGTAAAAAAAATGTGGTTCATTTCACAGAATGAAATACTACTGAGCTATTAAAAACAAGGACACCATGAATTTTGTAGACAAATGGATGGAACTAGAAAATATCCTGAGTGAGGTAATCCAGACTCAAAAGGACATGCATGGTATGTACTCACTTAAAAGTGGGTATAACCATAAAGTACAGAATATCCACACTATAATCAACAGCCCCAAAGAAACCAAATAACAAGGAAAGGGCCAAGGGAGGATGCTTGAATCTCACTCAAAAAGGGAAATAAAATAGATATTGGAGGTGAATAGAGGGAGGAAGCTGGTTGGGAGAAGGGATGGGGAAGAGAGTGAGGTAAGGGAGATCAGGTGTAGGGAGAGCAGGGGAGAAAGAGAAAGGAAATCAACAGTGGAGTGCATCTCTAGAACATCACAGAGACCTGGGGTAGGCAGGAGGCTCCAGTGTGCCTATGGGGGTGAACTCTAGCTGATACTCATGGCTGTGAAAAATACGGATCCTGAAGTGGCCACTTCCAGTAGCCAGACAGGACTCCCAGTAGAGGGGTAAGAACAGTAACCAACCCAGAAAACCTTTGACCTAAAATGTGACCTGCCTACAAGATGCACAGGGACAAAGATATAGTAGAGACAGAGGGAATGACCAGTCAATGGCTGGCCCAAATTGAAACCCATCCCATGGGCAAGAACCAATCCCTGACACTATTAATGATACAGACAGGATAATTGTCCTGAGAGGCTCCACCCAACAGATGAATGAAACAGATTCAGAGACCCACAGTCAAACATTAGATGAATCTCAGGGAGTCTTGTGGATGAGTTGGGGGAAGGATTGAAGGACCTCAAGAGAATAGGGACTCCACAGGAAGACCAACAGAGTCAACTAACCTGGACCCTAGAGACTGAACCACCAACCAAAGAGAGAGCATGTACTACTGGACATAGTCCTCCTTCCCTCATAAGTAGCAGATGTGCAGCTTTGTCTTCATTCAGGTCCCCAATAACTGGAGTGGGGGATGGTCCCTGACTCAGTTGCTTGCCTATGGATCCTGTTCCCTTAACTGGGCAGCCTTGTCTAGCCTCAGTGAGAGATGACCTGCAGTGACTGATGTGTCAGGAAGGGGTGGGGTAGCGTGGGGAGCTTGGGGTTTGGGGGATGGGAGGATGGTGGTGGTAGTGACACTCAAGGGGGGGGCTCACTCTTCTCAAAGAAGGGAAGGAGGAATGGGGTGAGGAGCTGCACAAGTAGGTGAACTGGAAGGAGGGGGCAGATATTGAGATGCAAAGTGAATAAATTAATTAAATAAACATTATTAAATAAATAAATTATTAAATTAAAACAACAATATAAAATGTAATTTTTAGTGAGTAAGGTAAATTTCAATGCAATGTGAATTTCATTGCAAATGAAATATAATATATTAAAGTTATTATAAACAAGGCCTTGTGTGTGTGTGTATGTGTGTGTGTGTGTGTGTGTGTGTATGTGTGTGTTTCCTGAATAGCAAATTCAAAGTTTCTGGATATAAGTGTTCTAAAAGGAGACCCAAGAAGTAAGAAGTTTAATGAGCTTTCCTTTATAAGGAAGAAATTAATGGAAAATTTTTAGCATGAATTGGAAGAAGGTTTAAGTCAGATTCTCTTTTAGGACAAGACAATGTAATAAGACTGTCTATTAAGAGAGCTCTGGTAGGTAATTGGTTTTTAAGCCCACTAGACATGTTGAAAGACTGCAGATCAGTTTTTTGGGAGGACCCCTGCCCTTTAATCCCTCCATGCCCTAGGCTCCTTGCTTAGGGCAGGTAAAGCCTTGCTGAAATCTGCTTTCATTTGGCTGAATTTTTAGAAGGATCTGATACGTAATTCATGGGAATATATGAAGCATGATTGCTCAAACTCTAGTCTGTTGACACTTTGTCCTAATATTCCTTTGTTTGCCCTTTCCATTGTGCGATAGTTAACCATAGTCCTTAGCCCACTAAACACCAATAAATCTTCTTGGTAATGGTGACAGCCAGCAATGTTAAAAAACAAAATCTTCAGTGGGAAAGTCTTTCTCCTCATGGAAAACAACTCAATCTACTGAATATAGAGTCTTTTAGCTAACTTCTAACACTCTCTGAATCTCTCTGAATGTCTTTTTTTTTATCCTATTTGGTTTATTAGAGGCAGAGATAGATCCGTGGGGCTCACTGGCTGGCCAGTCTGACATAATTGGTATGTTCAATGCTACTGAGAGACCCTGTCTCAAAAAAGGGGATGGGCAGAACCCAAGGACAAGCACCCCATATTGTCCTGTGGCTTCCACACACTGTACACTTGTGTGGCATGCAGACTTCCCTTCCCCAACAGACACATGCACACACACACATGACCATTCACATACACTAGAAGAAAGAGAGAAGCAAGAGGAGAAAGAAGAGGAGGAAGAGGAAGAGGAAGGCTCTGGTAGCACAGGTCAGGTAAGAACGGTCTTGTTTGTATTCTAGGCACCTATACTGGTGAGGTGGATATTTCCTCCCTTGACCGACTCCAGGGAATGTACCCCTGCCTGATCCCAGGGAGTGTACCCCTAAATGACTTGGGACAAAGCTTGATGCTCCATTTATAACTGCACTAAATTTCAAGAGTCAAGTCCCATTCTTTACTCCCAACAGTTTTGGAAGTTACCCATTAAACAATGAGAAGGGGCTCTCTCCCTCCCTCCCTCCCTCTCTCTCTCTCTCTCTCTCTCTCTCAGTCAGTTTGTCTTTGTTTATCATAATGCAAAAGATTGGCTGGTAGTTTTTTTCTTCTTGGTATTTAGTAACTGAATTAGGTTATGATTCAGGAAAGCCTATCACAGAGCAGGTCTTTGAACAAAGGCAAACACAAATTGTAAATCAGCGATATTTCATGGTGTCTCTAAATACACATTTGGCATTGACTCCAGAAGACAAAGGGCCGAAGTCCAAAGCTGCTTTTTCCTTGATTTGCATTTGGCTTTGGGAGTTAGATGTTTTTGCATGCCTGTTTTCTTCCCCTCCTCAGTTGCAGAGTTTTACTGTGAACTTTTGTTTAACAAAGGCAGACACATACTGTGCAATGAAAACATTGACTGTAAATCATTTTAGCTATAAAATGTCCCTGTTTGGAGCCAGGTGATGGCTCCCATGTTTCTGAAATAAGAAGGATAGCCAACATCTGAATGGGTTGCTTAATTGGTCCACAGGGGCAGACCCCAGGGGTGTGCAAGAGAGTTTCTGACCTTCTGTTGTTCTAGATTTTAATGTGACACCCAAAGGATCTTTGGGCTGACCATTTACCAATGCCAACTGTTTATTTTGCATGGTAAAATACCACAGGCACCATAGAATTCATAATAATAACAGAATGAGTTTTTCAAAGGTGTGTGTACCTGACAAGCAAAAATATGCGTGCTTTGTAGATTCAGTTCAGAGTAACTGGAAACATTTCTTTATGGTCACTGCGAGGCTTGGGACACCAGTCACAATGTTATCTATGAAGCCCAGGTTGGAGGAATGCAAAAACCTTGCATTGGTCACAGAGAAAATAATTAACTAATTTACTCTGGATATTTAAAGTATGCCCTGAATTCTTATTGCTTCCTGAAACCTCCCTTTCAGAATAAGGAAATATGGTACAAAAATGTGCAGACTGCAGTAAAATAATTGCCAATAAGTACCTGGCGACCTGATATATGTTGAATGCTTTGCTTTTTATAAGTAGAAACTAAGGAGATAGTCCATGCTCTGAAGCTTAGGGATCTGAATTCTCCATGATGATAAGAGGCATTGGAGAGATCCCCACATTTTTGCTAAACTTAAGAGAAGATATTAGAGTATTCCTTTGCATCTCTGTCTTTTAATTAATGGGTGTGAGGCTGACATTGAGAGCTGTAGCTCCAGGCTTTTGGGGGTGCCATTTTCAGAAGCAAGGAAAAAATCTGAGGATCCATGAGCTAAAGATTTGATGACCATTTTCCTCCTGAGTATCTAGGGAGAACAGTAGTGTCTCAACCATGGTTGCAGTATTCCCTATGCAGCTGGAATATTGAAAAAGAGTTCAGGGAAGCAGAGAATGATGGACAGATGCCAGACTGATAGAGGGTAGACCATAAAGCAAATTGATTCTTTGGAATGAAAGTAACGAGGAACCTATTATAATAGCTGATCTGAAGGGAGAGTGTGTTCACCAGTGCTGAAGTGTTTCATTAAACTTAACGGTAGGAAATCACTCAGGGCTCATGACCTTGAGGCAAGGACATAGTGCTTCCTCTCCAGCTCTGCTCATTCTGTTAAGCTGTGTCTTTCTCCTCTGTGTGAGACTCCCTTTTCTCTGTTTATTGCTTTTGGGCACTGAATTTAAACTCTTGGGGGACAGAGCTCAGGACCCAGCTTGGATTTGAGAGACACTCAATCTAAGAAAATCAGTGATGGCTAGTATGTCACCTCCAGATACATAAAGCCTAGGAGTGGTTCCTTGAAGGAAGAGCCAGGTTGATGATTCCTTAAATACAGAGATTGCAATATCATCCAAAGTATGAACAGATGAGCAGGAAGAAGAATTTCAGTCACAAGGGTGATTTACTCTTTCTTAAAGAGAAAGGAACCTGCCATCACTTTACAGGAAGGAGCCTTTAGAGGCACTGGCATGATAGCAGAACCAGGGAAGGCTTTTGTAGGAGGGAGAGATGGTCTTGGAGGGATTTACACATTCTAAAGAGACTCAGGAGAGGTTTGCCAGACAATTGCTACAGAAAACAGGCGAGAGGGGCTCATGATGGCAAGAGTGTATTCAGCTGTGTCCACAAGTGGATGCTCAAGTAAATTTGGGTAATTGGACCATGGGAGATTTTGAAAAGGCATGAAGAGACATAAATTTGATAAGTAAGAGACAGATCTAATGGACAGTGCCAGGTATGCAGAAATAGCCCGAGTCTAACATTGCTTGGCTTGGGTCTCAGTCTGTCAGGCTTTTGCCTGTACCCAGGGCCTGGGCAGCTCTGCAGGCTGTCTGTGTGCCCACCCAGGTGGTTTGCCCTGCAGAGTGATCAGAACTTGGGAAAAGTCCCCACAGCATCCACCATCTTTGCTCCCTGACAGAGCAAACAGGCAGCACCAGGTTCACAGAGACAACCCGAGTATAGCATTGCTTGGGGCAAGACACACCAGGGCTCCAAAGGCACCCAAGAGGAGGGCAGCACATCAGCAATCTGTGACAGGGGAAACCCAGTCATCCAGTGGTGCTGAAATAGCCTTACAGGCTCACAGGAGGTTCAAACACCAGCCAGTGACAACAAGATCAACTATTGCCAGAGATAACCAGATGGCAAAAGGCAAATGTAGGAACATTACTAACAGAAAGCAAGGCAATATGGCAGCATATGAACCCAATTCTCCAACAACAGCAAGTCCTTGATACCCCAACACAACAGAAAAACAAGATTTGTATTTAAAATCACTGGTCATGATGTTGTTAGAGGAACACAAAAAGGACATAAATAAATCTCTTCAAGAAATACAGGAGAAAATGGATCAAAAGGTAGAAACCCTTACAAGGGAAACACAAAAATCATTTAAAGAAATTCAGGAGAATATGGGTCAAAAGATAGAAGCCAATAAAGAAGAACTACAGAAATCACTTAAAGAAATACAGGAGAACTTGGGTCAATAGGCAGAAGTCATGAAAGAGGAATCACAAAAATCTCTTAAAGAATCACAGGAAAACACAAACAAGCAAGTGAAGGAAATGAGCAAAACCATCCAGGATCTAAAAACAGAAGTAGAAACAACTAAGAAATCACAAAGGGAGACAACTTCGGAGATAGAAAACCTTGGGAAGAAATCAGGGGCCATATATGCAAATATCAACAACAGAATACAAGAGATAGAAGAAAGAATCTCAGACTCAATTCCCCAATAAAAAGACATAGACTAATGGACTGGATACGTAAACAGGATCCTACATTTTGCTGCATACAGGAAAACACACCTCAGTGTCAAAGACAAACATTACCTTAGAGTAAAAGGCTGGAAGACAATTCTACAAGCAAATGGTCTCAGGAAACAAGCTGGAGTAGCCATTCTAATATCAGATAAAATTGACTTTTAACCTAAAGTCATCAAAAGAGACACAGAAGGACACTTCTTGCTGGTCAAAGGAAAAATCCACCAAGAAGAACTCTCAATTATGAACATCTATGCTCCAAATGTAAGGGCACCCTCATTTGTAAAAGAAACTTTACTAAAGCTCAAAGCACACATTTCCCCTAAAACAATAATTGTGGATGACTTCAACACTCCACTCTCCTCAATGGATCAATCAGGAAAACAGAAACTAAACAGGGACACAATGAAATTAATTGAAACTTTGGACCAATTGAATTTAACAGATATCTATATCTATATCTATATCTATATCTATATCTATATCTATATCTATATCTATCTATCTATCTATCTATCTATCTAAAACATTTCATCCTAAAGCAAAAGAATATACCTTTTTCTCAGCACCTCATGGTACCTTCTCCAAAATCGACCATATAATTGGTCACAAGACAGACCTCAACAAATATAAGAAGATCGAACTAATCCCACACCTCCTATCAGATCACTATGTAGTAAGAGTGGTTTTCAATAGCAACAAAAACAACAGAAAGCCCACATACACATGGAAGGCGAACAATACTCAATGATACCTTGGTCAAAGAAGAAATAAAGAAAGAAATCAAAGACTTTTTAGAATTTAATGAAAATGAAGGCACAAAATACCCAAGTCTATGGGACAATGAAACCAGTGCTAAGAGTGCTTAGATAAAGCATAGCCCTGAGTGCCTCCAAAAAGAAACGGGAGAGAGCATACACTAGCAGCTTAATGGCACACTTGAAAGCTCCGGAACAAAAAGAAGCCAATTCACCCAGGAGGAATAGATGGGAGGAAATCATCAAACTCAGGACTGAAATCAATCAAGCGTAAACAAAGAGAACCATACAAAGAATCAACAAAGCCAGGAGCTTGTTCTTTGAGAAAATCAAAAAGATAAACCCTTAGCCAGACTAACCAAAGGGCACAGAGACAGAATCCAAATTAACAAAATTCAAAATGAAAAGGGAGATATAATAACAGAAACTGAGGAAATTAAAAAAAAATCATCAGATCCTACTACAAAAGCCTATACTCAACACAACTGGAGAGTCTGGAGGAAATGGACAATTTCCTAGACTGACCAAAGGGCACAGAGACAGTATCCAAATTAACAAAATTCGAAATGAAAAGGGAGATATAATAACAGAAACTGAGGAAATTAAAAAAAATCATCAGATCCTACTACAAAAGCCTATACTCAACACAACTGGAGAATCTGGAGGAAATGGACAATTTCCTAGACAGATACCAAATACCAAAATTAAATTAGGATCAAATAGAACATCTAAACAGTCCCATAACCCCCAAAGAAATAAAAGGGGTCATAGAAAGTCTCCCAACCAAAAAAAAGCACGGGACCAGATGGTTTTTGTGCAGAATTCTATCAGACCTTCAAAGAAGACCTAACACCAATACCTTCAAACTATTCCATAAATAGAAACAGAAGAAACACTACCCAACTCGTTCTACAAGTCCACAATTATTCTGATACCAAAACCACACAAAGATCCAACAAAGAAAGAAAACTTCAGACCAATTTCCCTTATGAATATCCATGCAAAAATACTCAATAAAATTCTTGCCAACCGAATCCAAGAACACATCAAATGTATCATTCACCCTGTGTACTGGCTGGTTTTGTGTGTCAACTTGACACAGGTTGGAGTTATCACAGAGAAAGGAGCTTCAGTTGGGGTAGTGCCTCCATGAGATCCAGCTGTGGGGCATTTTCTCAATTAGTGATCAAGGGGAGGGGGAGGGCCCCTTGTGGGTGGTACCATTTCTGGGCTGGTATTCTTGGGTTCTATAAGAGAGCAGGCTGAGCAAGCCACGGGAAGCATGCCAGTAAGGACCATCTCTCCATGGCCTCTGCATCAGCTCCTGCTTCCAACCCTGCTTGACTTCCAGTCCTGACTTCCTTTTGTGATGAACAGCAGTGCAGAAGTGTAAGCTGAATAAACCCTTTCCTCCTCAATTTGCTTCTTGGTCATGATGTTTGTGCAGGAATAGAAGCCCTGACTAAGACACCATGATCAAGTAGGCTTCATCCCAGTGATGCAGGGATGGTTCAATATACGGAAATCCATCAACGCAATTCACCTACATAAACAAACTCAAAGAAAAAACCCCACATGGTCATTTCATTAGATCCTGAAAAAGCATTTGACAAAATTCAGCATTCTTTCATGCTAAAAGTCTTGGAAAGAACAGGAATTCAAGGCCCATACCTAAACATAGTAAAAGCAATATACAGCAAACTGGTAGCCAACATCAAACTAAATGGAGAGAATCTTGAAGTAATCCCACTAAAATCAGGGACTAGACAAGTCTGCCCCCTCTCTCCATATCTTTTCAATATAGCACTTGAGGTACTAGCTAGAGCAATTAGACAATATAAGGAGGTCAAAGGGATACAAATAGGAAAGAAAGAAGTCAAACTATCACTATTTGCAGATGATATGATAGTATACTTAAGTGACCCAAAAAACTCCATCAGAGAACTCCTACAGTGGATAAACAACTTCATCAAAGTGGCTGGTTATCAAGTCATCTCAAGCAAATCAGTACCCTTCCTATACTCAAAGGATAAGCAGGCTGAGAAAGAAATTATGGAAATGACACCCTTCACAATAGCCACAAACAATATAAAGTAACTTGGTGTGACTCTAACCAAACAAGTGAAAGATCTGTATGACAAGAACTTCAGGTCTCTGAAGAAGGAAATCAAAGAAGACCTCAGAAAATGGAAAAATCTTCCATGCTCGCCGATTGGCTAATATAGTTAAAATGGCCATCTTGCTAAAAGCAATATACAGATTCAACGTAATCCCCATCAAAATACCAACTCAGTTCTTCATAGAGGTAGGAAGAACAATTCTCAAATTCATGTGGAATAACAAAAATCCCAGGATAGCTAAAACTAATTCTCTACAGTAAAAGAACTTCTAGGGGAATCAGTATCACTGACCTCAAGCAATACTACAAAGCAATAGTGTTAAAAACTGCATGGTATTGGTACAGTGACAGGCAGGTGGATCAATGGAATAGTATTGAAGACCCAGAAATGAACCCACACACCTATGGTCACTTGATCTTCGACAAAGGAGCTGAAAACATCCAGTGGAAAAAAGATAGCCTTTTTAACAAATGGTGGAGGTCAGCATGCAGAAGAATGCAAATTGATCCATTCCTATCTCCTTGTACTAAGCTCAACTCCAAGTAGATCAAGGACCTCCATATAAAACCAGACACACTGAAACTAATAGAAAAGAAATTGGGGAAGATCATTGAGGACATGGGCACAGGGGGAAAGTTCCAGAACACCATTAGTTTATGCTCTAAGTTCAAGAATTAACAAATGGGACTCATAAAATTACAAAGTTTCTATAAGGCAAGGGACATCATCAAAAGGACAAAATGGCCACCAACAAATTGGGAAAAGATTTTCACCATCCCTACATCTGATAGAGGGCTTATATCCAATACATACAAAGAACTCAAGAAGTTAGACTCAAGAAAACCAAAGAACCCTATTAAAAATGGGTTACAGATCTAAATAAAGAATTTTCACCTGAAGAACTTTGGATGGCTGAGAAGCACCTTAAGAAATGTTCAACACCATTAGTCATTAGGGAAATGCAAATCAAAACAACCCTGAGATTTCACCTCACACCAGTCACAATTGCTAAGATTAAAAACTCAGTAGACAGCAGGTGTTGGTGAGGATGTGGAGAAAAAGGAACACTCCTCCACTGCTGATGGGATTGTAAGATGGTACAACCACTCTGGAAATCAGTCTGTTGGTTCCTCAGAAATCTGAGCAGGACACTTCCTGAGGACCCTACTCTACTACTCCTGGGCATATACCAAGAGCATTCCCAGGTATGCAATAATTACACATGCTCCACTATGTTCATAGCAGTCTTATTTATAATATCCAGAAGCTGGAAAGAACCCAGATGTCCTTCAATGGAGGAATGGATACAGAAAATGTGGTATATTTATGCAATGGAATACTACTCAGCAATTAAAAACAATGAATTCATGAAATTCATAGGCAAATGGTTGGAACTGGAAAATATCATCCTATGTGAGGTAACTCATTCACAAAAGAACACACATGGAAGGCAGTCACTGATAAGTGGATATTAGTCCAGAAGCTCAGAATACCCCAAACAACCCACATACCAAATCATTCCCAAGGAGAAAGAAGGAGAGGGCTGGGGTCCTGGAATGGCTTGATGCAGCATTGTAGGGGATTTCCAGGACAGAGGACTGAGAGGGGATTGATTGGGGAAACTTGCATAGGGAAGAGGACTTATGGGACTTAGGGGGGGGGAGGAACCGGGAAAGGGAAATCATTTGGAATGTAAACAAAGAATATGGAAAATAAAAAAATTGATAAGTAAGGGTGCACAGCAAAACAATGATGTAGAAAATGGCATAATGAAAGCAAGGCTCTAAGGAGAGCTAAATCAATAATATATACTGTGTACTAAATTATGTCATTGAAAGCAGCATATCATTGTGAGGAAGGTTTTCATGTTCAACCTAAAAATAGAAGTTTCTAGCTCTTGAACCAGAGTTCATGACGTGAAGGTAGGGAGGGCAAGTCCCGCTCTTGGCAGTCTGGTTTCCCTCTTCCAGAGATTCAATCAGTTATTTGATTTCATTATTTTAAATAGTATAATGATTGTTTTAATTCTATTTAGAGTGAAAGGAAGGGAAACTGTGGCTAGGATGTATTGAAAACAAACAAAACAAAGCAAAACAAAAATAATAAATAGCATAATGACCATCTCTGACCTATCCCTTCAAGTCAAGCTTGGGATGCTGATAGCAACGCATCCCACACTGTTGCATGCCTCTGCGATGGCTCATATTGGATGTCAGCTTTACAAGATCCAGAATAACCACTCTAGATTAGGTTAGTTTAAATGGGAAGGCCTGCCCTGAAAGCCGGGAGCACCATTCCATTGCCTGAGGTTCTAAAATTGAGGAAAAGGAGAAAGATCGTAAGCAGAGTAGCAGTGTTCTTTCTTTACTTCCTGACTACAAATGCAATGGAGTCACATGACTCTCCTGCCACCATGCCACCTTGCCACAATGGATTATGCTCAAACTGTGAGGCAAAAATAAACTCTTTCATTCTTAAATTCTATCAATGAAGGAGTTATCTCAGGAATAAGAAAAGAAACTACTACAGCCTACTCTCTGCCTATTCTCAATCCCATCCCAGTAGCCTCTTACTATTCTTTGTAAATGACTTAATCTATATAATAGTTCTAGAAAGTATTTGCATGTTTATTTAGTTGTTCCTGATATTACAAAAGGACTAACATGTTGTAAAGAGTATTTTGGAACTATTTTATTTTTGAGTTTATAATATAATCACAATATTACCCCTTTCCCCTTCCTGCCTCTAAATGCTCCTCTATATCCCTGTTCAGTGTCCTTTAGATTCATGGCCTGTTTGTTCATTAGTCATTGCATGCATATATATATATATATATATATATATATATATATATATATGTATATATACACACATATGTATATATACATACATGTATATATATAGTATGTGTGTGTATGATATATGAATACAAATATATAT
Source organism: Apodemus sylvaticus (assembly GCF_947179515.1). Lineage (NCBI taxonomy): Eukaryota > Metazoa > Chordata > Mammalia > Rodentia > Muridae > Apodemus > Apodemus sylvaticus. The sequence continues at coordinate 22,961,283 of NC_067479.1, forward strand.
TCCTAAATGTAACCTGTTCAGTCCATAAAATGTTACTCAGATATATGTTTTCAGGGCTGACTATTTGGCACTGGGTAAGAATTTATGTTCTCTTCCCTGGCAGAAGACTATCTCTGGACTTCTTAAATCCAATACTATACTACTACAATTCTTTCATGCTATTAAGTATAGCTGTATCTCAAGTGTCTGAGGTTTTGGACTAGCTGAAAATGGAACACCAAGATCTGGGCTGAACTGATTAGTTCTCCAATAAGAAGCTGAGAGATTCCAACTGTCTATGGTAGCCTTCCTTTTCCAGATTCAGAAGAAAAAGTCCCACTGAAGCTGTCTTTTTTAGGAGTAGGGAAGAATTTGTCAATCACTTCTAGTACTTATCAAAGAAGCTCAGAAGAAATACTTGCTACTTTTTCTTCACCACACCTTGTGCTCAGCTAAAAATCTAGTCTAGTCTAGTCTAGTCTAGTCTAGTCTAGTCTAGTCTAGTTGCTAGTAAAGTAAATGGCCAGGTATCATTAACACCTATTGGGTGTTAGTTATGGTTCATGTGTTAATTGGTGAATTCACCTGAAACTAACTATATATTCAAGCAATTTCTCATAAGTAATACACATCTATATGGTCTTATCATTATGTAACAGAGTGTTCTGCATATTATATTTTTGGGGGGCTTTTTTTTTTGGTTTTTTTCAAGACAGGGTTTCTCTGTGTAGCCCTGGCTTTCCTGGAACTCACTCTGTAGACCAGGCTGGCCTCAAACTCAGAAATCTGCCTGCCTCTGTCTCCCAAGTGCTGGGATTAAAGGCATGCGTCACCACTGCCTGGCTTATTATATTGTTAGTACATCGTTATTGGTTAAGTTGTAGCTCCAGAATATTCCTATGTTAATGATTCTCCATTAAATCAGAAGGTGGTATCTTATATAACTTTTCTATTACTATAATAAAATACTCGGACAAAAGTAACTTAAAGGAAAAAAGGTTTATCCTGGCTCACAGTTCAGGAATATAGTTCATCTTGAAGCAGTTGTCATATTGCATTTGCAAACAAGAAGCTGAGAGCAATGAGTGCTATGTGCTTGGCTCACTTTCCCTGTTTTACACAGTCACAGATCCAGCCCAGAGGATGGTGTGAGCATAACTCCTCACAGGTATGTCTGGTGGTGGCTTGTGTTCTAGGCAATTGATTCAAGATCCTGAAAGTTAAAAATTAACATGAACCTCCGCAGTAGAGATTCCACTTTTGAATGGTAATAAAATTAAGATGAAGTTATTTGTTTAAGTTCTAACCAACTTTACTAGCCTCGTAATAAGAGACATATAGACATACAGAGGATATATTATACAGAGACACAGCAAGAACTGAGCCATATAGGAGTTAAGACAAGAGACCTCAAAGGGAACTTTAATTTTATACTTGTGGCCTTCAGAGCTGGTAAGCAAACACATTTCTATTGCTTAAGATGCCCAGCCTGTGATATTTTGTTATGGCATTCATAACAAACTGATATACACAAAGTTATTTTTATTGTTATTGCTAATTTGCTTCTGTGAAGA